>NC_086286.1:109299727-109915336 GCF_963924245.1 Chroicocephalus ridibundus
CGTGTAACTAAGAGATCCTGCACCCCACAGAACATTTTTTTAAACTATACAAAACAGGCATTTATACAATCTACAGAAGTTAAGTTACGGCAAGTAGGCATGGTACCAAATTACCTGGAGACAAAAGGAACCACCATTAGAGACAAAAAAACCCATCATGAATTAATTCCAGGAATTAACATGTACTCACGGAAGTCTTCAAACTTCAGTAGCTGAATTTTGGCAGGACTTTGTTATTCAGAATATCGCTTATTTTCCAGCACAAAATGAGTGCACCAGCTGCTTCTTCAATACGTCTGTTTGATGTGTCTGAAACACCTAAGTCTGATCTACCCCACTACACAGATTGGGCTCTAAAGGACGTAATACTTTACATTAGGGTCACAAATCTTTCTATGCAGTCGTAATACCTTGCCCTCAAATCCTACTGGTTCCCCCATATTCTGACACCCCCCCACCCCAAACTGAAGATCACGAACAGAATTTAAAAAAAGAAAATAAACTTTACGTTTATGAAAAAATCCTAAAACGTTTGAGTTCCAAGGCAAGGGAACTTTGAGAATAACAGCTCAGAGATAGATTTATTTCTTCGTGTGCAAGCATAGGGCTGTTCTTCACCACATGGTGAAAGGACCTCCCCACATCTCTTCAGCCATGGGTGACTAGACAATAGCTCGCACACAGGCCAGGTTATGTCATATGATCGTTGGTATATCCATGCTGACACAAACTATCTGGGGTAACACATATCTCTAGCAGCTTCATTCCTGGCTCACCATAGAATAAACCTGTCCATTTTTATCTTACACAGATTAGGACTCTTGGGAAAGCTGCTCTCCCAGCAGCCCTTTGCCATCTATGGCACGCTGCCCAGCTTTGGTTACAGGTTCTGAGAAAGCTCACGAGTTGTGAGAAAAGGCTGTATGAAAGTCTATGGGCAAAAGCCACACACAATAAACATGAAATTGGAGACAGAGTTAATACTGTTGTGGTGGGAAAATTAGCAGCTCAAGGATTCAATAGGGAAAAGACACGAAAATGCAGAGGTATAAAATCCTAATAGGATAAATGAAGCGGGAAGACGGCAACTCTACAACTCTGTTCCAAGCAGTGTAGAGGACAACCCGTCCCCAGTCTACTGACACCTTCATGGCCAGCTAAATTCACTTCAGGTGTCTTACCAGACATGGGGAATACACTAGCGCTAGACCTAGTAGCCTGTTAAATTTTTGCCTGTATACTGTTTGCAGAGTTTCTTTGCACATTTCAAAAGGTACCTGAACTGAATAACACAGACACAAGCCCCTGCCTTTTCCCACATATCCTCCCCTGCTTGCAGCTCTCGGATTATTAAAAATACCTTGCTCATGACAACAGGAAGATTTTTGTCTGCAACACAGTCGCTCCCTAGCTCTTGGGATGAGCGCTTGCTGGGCTTTTCCATTCTCTACCGACCTCAGCCAGTCATCATAACACTGTAATCAGCTCACCTTCCTGTTTCACAGTGTGCTTTACATTCGGTACTCTTTCTAGGACAATCCACCCAAAATGTAATTCTTTTTCGGCTATATGGGAAAGTTACACCAGACAAATGATAAACTCATAGGGTCAAATTTGCTTTTAAAAGTTTCATATAACACTCTTCAGGGATGCATGGGGCGCTCCTTTCACTGTAAGGACAGAATTGATGCTGATGATCACCACTCCAGAAAAATGCACAAAACCCAGAAGTGAAATATTCATAAAACTTGTCATCTGAAAATAATTTGCTACAAACAAGCGTAAAGAACGACGCCCTCCCAACTGAACAGTAAAGTGATTTTCAAACACTGAATAGTAGAACTCTCATTATCCTTCCCAGCAGACATGATCCCACAATGCATAAACCAGAACTGACTCAGCCTCTGTCACGGGCAATACCAGAAAAGCTCAAGGTACTTACTCTCCAGTTCTGATGGATCTTAAGTCAGCTCATAAGCTGTCATACAGGCCTGGCAGCAAAATTAAGTTGCTCTATTCCAGGTTCCACAACGTCTTTCCTGTGACAGGAATCCTTGAGATGAAGCTCCCAATCCAAAATTGCACCCTCCTGTGGTTATGAGAGAAAATAAATTGAGCACAGCTGACTGAAATTATTCTGATTCAATTATTTCATGAACACTTCAACTAACCGCATTTATCAGCCTCCTAAACTCATAAATCATAGGAGCCTCTGTTGGGAAATTCGGAATTGATGTGGCCCCGCCTGAATCAGAGAAAGCAGTAGGCATCTGACAGCCTTGAGGAGCAGCCTTGTGTGAGCTGATTGGAATTTCTAGCAGTATTAATCTTAATAACCTCAGGTAGCTTCCTCCCCGCAGCCTATGTCTTTCTGCACAAGCAGTGAGGGAGGGAGCACACCAACAATTACTCCCTCGTTCTCTCCAGCTGACTCTGTTTTCTGATGAACATGAACACGTCAGTCATGCTCAGCCTTCATCCGCAGCTCTTCTTAGCCCTCAGCAATGACCAGTCCAAAACCCGTAGAACTCAAATTGTGATTTGATCCTTGAGGTATAGGACACAAGAATAGAAACCAGAATACTTCCCGATACAGCAGCATGAACAGACTTATAAACAAAAGCAGCTTTTCCCTCTGTCTTACAAGTGCAGATGAACTGCAATAGAAAATTGTACAGTGTTTTCTAAGTCATTCAAACAATAGACTGAAGATATTCAGACAGCATTAACACTGAAAATAGAGGATTAAAACACGGATCAGAAATATGCCTCTATCTAGGAAACTGAATCCAAGTAACTGTCACTCACATCTGACAGGATGGTCAGAACAGTTGTTGAAGCTCTCTGGTATTTGCTTTGGGAAAGATTAAACAGCTCCCATTGTGATGAAGCTTTCATTAGTGCTTTTCCTAACAGACTTTCCAATAATAATATATCTACCAGATTTCTCCCATTTTACCCAGATTGACTTACAGAAAAAAAAGCAACAGCATCAAAGTATCTATGGCTCCATCTACCTACCAGCTGCTATCAGCAGACATTTATGCAGCCAAGCCTCTCTCTTTTGTAGTTGCAAATAGATGTGTTACGCAGCTACTCTCTTAAGAATAAGGATATATTCTTAATTTTAAGAAGATGCTTTCCTGTTTGTGCTGGTATATCATGATCCTAAGAATCATAATTCCTTTTTGGAAACAGTTTTAGATAGATAACTTCTGCTTAAAACGCTGATACATGTGTACTGAGACACGGCTGAAAGTACTCAAGTGAGTGTTTTACCCCTTAAGCTGCATGCTGGAAACAAACATTCTTGTTCTCAATCTCTGCAAAGTCAAGTTCCAGGTATTCTGTCTCCCCCTGCCCCGATTTCCAGGCAGAGAGTCAAAGGATGGTTCATTACTTTATAGCAGAAACTCTTTTCCATTATAAGAAACGATGAGAATATACTTGGTTTTACTTTTTTTCATGTGTGTTTGAAGACAAATTTACCATTATATACTACATTCCACCCATCCTTTTTGGAAAGCAGAGAGGTGTAAGGGAAATCATACAAACATTTTGGATTATAATCTGGCTTTGTTGCATGGACACGATCATATAATTTCTGATATTTGCTAGTATTTTGACTGGTGTTTATAAATAAAAATCTAAGTAAAAAAAGGCAAATAAAACATTTATAATTTGGCTAAAATTTCCTCGCTCTGAAACACGTTTCCTTATCCAACTCCATGCGCTGCTGTTCCATGTAGCTCCAAATATCAATACCACTTCTGCTGTTTTCCAGTCTTTCTTGCCTTCTCAATCCTCTGCAAATTTTTAGAAACTGGCAGTGGTTCAGAGAATTTGTCTGCCAAGTCTATTACCACCCCAGGATTCAGCTCATCTAGACTTGCCGATTAGTATGTGGTATCTTTGGGTTTTCCGAGGTTTCCCATCCCCTTCTAAATTCATTCTGTTTAAAAGCTCTTCCATAGTTTCTCCTGCCAAAATCCTGAACTCAGGGCAGCATCAGAATAAATGGACAATTTGCTGAGAAGGTACATTAGAGGTCCTCCCTGCCCAGCCCAGCTGCTTGGCAGCTGTTGCTATAGCTCCAGGGCAACAGCAACCCACATATTTGCCATGCATCTCCACACAGGGAGCTTGGCTCCTGGATTTAGCAAGACTCATTCATCTCTTTCTCCACAAAGCTATCTTCTGTGCTGGAGCACTAAAAACCCTTTATGAAGTTGGGGCTGCTGTAGCACCAAAACCTGTGTCATCCCAATAGGGAGGATTTTCTCAAGAACAGCTGAAAATTCTTTTGCTGTAAGGTGAATCTGTGTGGAAATGAAGATGTGCCTCAGATACTCTAATGCCTTGAGTTGTTCTAACTAGGACACTCCTGTGAAATCATAAACAGGGGGATAAACAGTGCCTGTCATAAGCACATGCTTTTGCAGATCTAACTAGTGTGACTCAAGAAACAGCCCACTTGAAATTTTCTTCCTGCCTCTCAGGGTACTGCTCCCTTGAGTCGACTACAACTGCTCACGCGTGCGGTTGCAACCTGATCTCTGAAAAGAAGAATCACCAGCTGAAAATTCTAACCCCTTAAAACCTACGAATTAGGACTAAAAATTTATAGATCAACAAGGATATATTTCTTTATGCCAAACTTGACAGCAACTGTCCTGCATGAACCATCTCCGACATCAGAACTAAAATGCTGCAATGTAAATCAGTAATTCTCCAGCACTTAAATCAGTTAGCACAGGGAGAGTAACACGGAAGACTTTAAGGGCCTTTAGTACCATAGCTAAAACAAGCAAACAAAAATTCTTCTCCATTTGCTTACTCCTTTTCACTGTATCGTTCTCTTTACTTCATTTACTCCCAATTTCTTCCGACTTTCCTATTTCTGTTTTCCAAACCAATCTTTCCCTGATCTTGTCTTTTTCAATTGACTTTTCACCCTGTATTTGTCAGTCTTCCTTTTACTTTTTCTCCTCCTTTGTCTTTTTCTCCAAACCTCTACGTGTCATTTTCTTCTCACTTCACTAGTTCTTCACTGACCAAAGTGGCAGCTGGAATGAGCAGGAGCAATGTGCAAATGGTTCTGGAGAGTATCCATGGCTTCACACCCAGCAGCTCCCTTTATGGGAAAGCCAGGCTTCTCTAAAAACTGATTTGCACTTTTGTCTCAGTCACTTCACTTGCTATTCCAGAAATCATAGGCTTTCTGCAGCCTCAGAATGGCATTCATACCACAGACTCCACAACGAAGTTTTAAGTACTTTCTTCATATCCCCTAGAAAAAGCAAAACCCCCCCCCCAAAACGCTCAATATCCTCTGTGAAGCCAAATAGCAGCTCTACAGCATTATAAGCTTGTAACCAAATGCTGATCTTAACAGTTATCAGTACCTACTTTTCATTGCATATCTACCTCATGGTGTCTTACCATGTCAGACGATACTGTTGAAGGCCATCTGAAACAAGCTGCAGAATTTCAGTCTCAAATACTGCAAGAGGTACCAGGCTGTAAGATTCAGGAATTACAAATGAAGAAGCAAATACAGAACTAACGCTTTCAGTTGTTAGTTAGAAAATACAATGGTCAAGCAGCTTAATTCTTTACAAAGCACTGTCTTCAACTAATTTTAGTGTTGAACATAATCCAGGCTGCTTGTCTCCACTCACCTTTGTGACATGAAAAGGTATGAGGTAAGGAGAACTGGTCTGGAGCAAACACCTGGAGCAAGTACCCATGCCATCCAATACATGATTTTCATTAGTTCTAAAGTTGACAAGCAGTTCGTTAACTTCATGGCCTTCGGTACAGGTCAGGCTACTTTTAGCACTGACACCAAAGGCGAAGTCCAGGTCAGTACTGAGGGTTTTGCTTTTCCAGTGTTTTGTGGTGTTTGTGTGGGGTTTTTTTGTTGTTGTTGTTGTTTTGTTTTTTAATTTGAAGTTAGCACCATTTTTAGTTCAAGTGAAATAGATTGCTATTTCAGGCTTCTCATTAAATGGCCAAGACTTGTATTGACTTTGGTGAGTTTCATTTAGATCATGCTCAAAAGCTTTTTAAAAGTATTATCAATTCCTTTCTCTTTTCAACAATTCACTTTCTGTGGAACAAAAACACCACATCTCAAGCATTTGTGTAATTCCATACCAGACGCATATATCAGAAGTGACAGAGAAAAGATGTTCAAGACCAAATCTGGAATAAAACATGTTGTTAGATGGCAACATTGCCAATCTGACATTCTTACGGAATACCACAATTCACTTTTTCAAAACCAAAACCTACTAAAGCTTCTTACCTGGATACAGTCTGCAAAGAAAGAAAAAGCATTTAAGAGGTGTTTGCTTGAAAACACAACAATTGTGTGCTTACCAATGCTGATACGTGAATCTATAAACTGCATTCTCTATGAGACACTGAAACAACCACGTGCTGTGACATCAGTCTGACCACGATTTGAATTTCTGAAGCGGTGATGGACTCCTTGCTGTACAGAAATCAGCTTCCCTCCACAGTCTTACTCCCAAGGAGTGTTTTTCAACAAGTTAGTTTCCAGAAATAAGACTGAGATTCTGCAAGAAATTCATCTGAGACATGAGTGTTTCCTGAAATCCCCTAAAACACAACTTTTGACCACAGAAAACAGTTGTGAGAAAGAAACATGCAGGAGGAACATGCTGTCTCAGCAGTAGAGACAAAGCTTTAGAGAACATAGTATTATTTTTAACTTCTATTTTCTGCCTTTACTGGCAAATGCACATGTCCAGGGAGGTAAGTAAAGACTGGACAAGCACACAGGGATTCTCTGCCAGTACTCTTTGTAGTGTCCAGCGATTCATGGTTCAAAAAGATTTTCTAAGCCAGAGATTCTGCCTTTATACTTAGCAGCCTTTAACGGATTCATCTTTCAAGTACTGGTCCAGTTACTTTCAAGTCATGTAAACTTTAACATTAATGAGATTTTTTTTTGTTGTTTCTTTGGGTGTTTTGGGTTTTTTTGTGTGTGTGGCGGGAAAGAGGAGTGCCATAGCTCACCTGCACGCCTGTGGAGACCACCTCATTTTGTATGCTTTGAGCCACCACCTGCAGATTCCATTTAATAACCTCTAGTCCTGGTATCAGGAGAGACAGTGAACAATCACTCCCTATTCATCCTCTCCCTCTGCCATTTGTGATTTTATGGACTTTTATCATTCCCTCTCAACCATCTGCCTTTCAGTCGATTTAGTTATCCTTGTACAGGTGTTGCATGCTATTCATCATTCCTGTCACCTTCCTCTAAAATCTTACCCAGTTTTACTTTACATTGAGTTTGAGGTGGAAGAAACCAGAACTACACACAGTATTCAAGATGCACATACACCACAGATTTATAAATATCTATTAAATAAATAGATTAACAATGCTTTATTTTCTTCTCTATTTGCTTTATAGTAATTCCCAACATTTTAATTAAATTCTAACCTCTATTAAGCTAACATTTTTAAAGATCTATAAAAACCCTAAGATCTTACTTCCCAGTAGTATCAGCCATACACTGGTGGTCCCCAGGAGTTATGCCAAATGACTGTTTTCTCCCATATCTGTTACTTCGCGTTTTCTGCACTGAATTTTTTCTACCATTTTATCATCCAGCCACTCCATGGAGGTAAGGCCCTTCCATAATTCTTTAGTCAGTCATCTTTACTACTCTGAACATCTTCTGCAAACTTTGCCATATTTCTATGCAGCCCTTCTTCCAAAAAGCTCACGAGTATACTGTAAAGTACAGGCTTAGGCACAGATCCTTGCAAGACTTCATTGCTAATTTCTTTTTGCCACGAAATGTGAGGAATTATTTCTGCTTCCTATTTCATCTTTTAATCAGTTATTTAACCATCTTTGAACCCCTCCTCTTATCCTACAGCAGCTTGCTTTCTTTAACAGCCTGGGATGAAACCTTGTCAAAAGCCTTCCCTTTCTGAAGGTCATTTCTATATTGCTGCCAGTGCTGTAACACATCGCTCAGATCCCGCTTTACAGACAGCTGAAAATGATTAAAACTTGACCCTTCCTGCTCTCTTGATTCTGCCATAACATGTTTCATTCAAATTCAACCTGCTACTCCCTTCCCAGCGTTCAACCCCTCTCCTCTTCCTGATTGAGTGATATTATACAAATTCAACAAAACTAAACCAAAAGAAAATATTTCTTGATATTATTTGTTTACAGAGCTTTCCAGCTTGTATAAGCTTACAATATTAAATACAGCCACATCAAAATTAGTCTGAAATCTGTTCCGCATTTATTACGTGTTAAAAATGAAATCAAATCCCACACACATACTGTTACGTAATTTCCCATCACTTTCACACTGCAAGCCATATACATTATCAGACAAAAGATCTTCATCAGACCTTTATTGCTAATGTGAAGAAAGTTTTAAAGTCTTCTGCTGCATACTAAAGATATACTGCAAGGTGGGGTTTTTTGGGGGGGGAGGGGGGGAACCAACAAGGTTTTGTATCTGAAGACAGAAAGCTCCACATATAAAGCTGCAGCCCAACCAAGGATTTTGCTATTCAGAGAACTGAAGCACTACTGATTTGAAAATGTAATTTTTCTTACAGTATATAGGTGAATAGCTCATACCTAATTACAGATTGAGACAATTTGAAATAGCACAAGTTTAAAATCTTAACACAGAAAATCAGACCATCAGAATTGCCAATGAAGCATTCATTCTCGAGCACACAGGCGGCATCGTAACACAAATACAAACAATAGTACAGATGAGTTAATTAGATTACTTCGCTCCTGTGAATTCTTCCAAACAAGCTCTTTAAGAAAGCCAGAAATAGAACTCAGCTTTCATCTTTTCTGGATGTTTTGGCCTATAGCAGTCAGTCATACTCTCAAAGCGTGTTCTCACAGAAGCAGCTGTGTATACACAAGTCACATTTGGACATGTTTCGATCCAAGAGTGGGTAAGGACAAGCAGAGGTGAGCAGCAGGCTGGCCCTCAACACTAACACCAATGGTTGTCATAGCAACGGGAGGAATCATGGAAAGAGGCTAGTATTGATCTTTCCATCCCATGTTCTTGCCATTTCTTCAGAAGGGCCTTACACAATGCTACCGCAACCAACACCATCGCACACACCCAGGTTCTGATGTTAATGGGAAATAACAATGACGAAATGCCAACGGGGGAATAATTACTGCTGTGGTTAGTCTGAGTACACAAGGAACAGGCAGCAGAATTTTCATCTTAACAGCAAGCTAGGCAAGGGGAAGGGGGGTGTCAGTCCGTACAGGCATGCTTCACCATGCCTTCCATTTACAGCTCAGGTTTTCTGTGCATTCTCCTGCAGGGCAGCATCTGCCTGTTCTCAGCATTTGTAACAAGAGAGTCACCGATGCCTGGGTCAGGTATTGCAAAGAGCAGGATATACCAAAGGATGTTGTGTGCTTAGTTGAAAGCCTGCTACATCATGTCAGCATACTGCAGGATGGCACAGAGCCAAAAGGATAAGAAAGAGAGACTACTCACAAATACTAAAGAGATTTTTTTCAGGTTAACAATGGCATAGCTCCAGAGTCTCTCGAAATATACTACAGCACAACTAGGTTCTATAAACATGGGATAATACATTACATGAGAGTATAAGAGATTTTGGTAAAGACTAATATTGTTTCCAGTACTGACACATAGCTCAAAATTGCATTTAGTTTGCAAATTACAGAATGGTACTTTGTTGATACTACCATAATGCTTAAATGAAAAACATATTCTGAAGGTTTCACCTTCATGATTAACATTTCTTCTTCGGATATGCAAAATTGGAGAAAAACTGTTTAAAATATTAGACTGAATTAAGAAAGCCTTTTAAGACCATTCCCAACTGTATCTATAAACATGGAAGAATGACCAGAATAGTTAGCAGAATGTGGCTTTAGCTAAGAACGGAAGGCTGCTTATTATCAGAAATATAAAATATTATTATTGTAAACGAGTAGATCACTTTTGCCACATGCATCCTACCTTGTCCCAGCTTTATATCAGCATAACAACACTTCTTATAATCCACTATATTTGCAATAAAGCTAAAATAAAGGTATAGTATGGGAAATATCCAGTATCTCTAGAAATAATTCCCAAAGTGATTAGACCCTCAAAAAAAAAAAAAATTAAGTATCACAGACTTCAGAAAATGCATCATAGTTTTCCAAGGCAAATACAAAAGACAAATTAGAAGTGTCTATATTAGTACAGATATTCTTAACAAAATTTCAGCATTTATACTTAATAAAAATAGATCCCGAAAAAAACCTAAACAATACCTACCAATTGTGTACATCAAGATAACAACTCCACCATAATCCAAACAAATTATAACAGTATGTGATACTTAAGAGCTCTGGGAACCCTGTTAATAACAAGTCTGCCATCATAACTTAAAGAGGCAAATAGCCATGGGTCTGCTGAGGACCATTCAACTGCATATACACTATCTTCATGTTCTTCATAGGTAGCTATTACGCTGTCCTGAAGGGGCTCTTTAATCCTAAAATTGAAGGAAAAAAGAAAAGAAAGAAAAAAGAAAATAGTAAGGATCTGTGAACACACTTGGTTTAAAAAGCAATATTAAGTGTCACATCTATATACGCAACCTCCCATTTAAGTATAAGAATGCAGTAGTAGGCTCTCAGGAAATATTTTATATTAGATGTCTGCATGTACCTATTCTTTACATTAACACAGCAGAGTCAAGTCAATGTTAAAGACCCCATTTGCAGGGACAAAGTATCTGTTATTCTCAACTGCAGTGCATTTCCAAGTCTCTCAGAATCTACACTAAGCATCTCTCTCTAAAGCAAGTTAAACTAAAAGGTATGATCTAAAATCACTTAAACTTGCATTTTTATCAACACCTTTTCTCTCACCATGCTCCACCCCTTCCTTTCCCCCTTTGCTGTTAACTGAACTCTTAAAATAATATATAATTTTATTAGACACACGTAGGTAGGTAAGAAGTTGCAGTTCCTAACATCACAGCCTCTCCTGTGCTGCCATCCTGGACCCATTCTCTCCAGAGCAGTGGATGGGAGATAGAGGCACCACTCCAAACACTTTAGTTTTTAATTCCATTCCTAATTTTTATCCTGACATTATACTAACAGTGGATTCTCATCTATTATTGCATACCTCACCTCTCACTGCAACACCCAAGGCTCCAGGTCACCTACATCATGAGGGGCAGACAGATTCTCTTTTGCATTGCAAATATTCAAGAACAGATTCAGGCTATTCTCTGAAGTCCAAACCACCCAAGAGCCACCGATTGTGCTCTGCAGGCTGAGAACAGTCCCCTCCACGCACAGAGCCAATCCCTCCTCTCACAGCAACACCACAGCACATTATTCTGTAGCTACAGGGTAGGTGAGTTTTCAGAGGATGACCTTAGAGCTCCTTCACCCACAGAGGATCACCCCTGTCTGACAGGAATCACTCAGCCTTTCAGAAGCACCCCCCTGCCTCCCAGAAACAGCCTTGTATTAAGGCTGCAATCCTCCTAACAGAAAGCAAAGCCAAAAGAGCCTTGTGAGTGCCACTCAATCATTTAAACAGATGCTGCTACTACAGAAATGAAGTGTTGTTATTGGCCGTCTTTGCCCTTTACCGCTGCTCTCTGAAAGCGTGCGTCTTGACAATCACAAAGAGTATATGGTACCACATTTAAATCGCTTGCAAAATATCGCTGCTGCACCTAGCCAGCGTAACCAGCTGTGAATCTAACATCACAATTAAAATTCAATTGAATTCAATGAATAAACTAAAAGCAGTCTGATCCTGCAGAATAGCTTCAGATATTTAGTTTCAGGGACCTTTATCATTTACTTATGCCACGTTTAAGGTCAACCAACAAAAAAAGGTCACGGCACAAACACTACACAGCCCCTGGTTAATTGCAAAGAGCAGGCTTGTTTTGCAATTCTCCTGAATATGTACTTTGATACAAACCATCTAACAGCAGAGAGCCAATAAACACACACACACACAGACACTCCATCTCCTGCAATGTGTTTTTCTAACTTCCTGCTAACTGACATGCCTGGTTAAGTGAAAGTTGGTCATGTCCCCAGACAGCAATGTGCTTCACGCGGTGCTCACCCACTTACCCACAACTCCATTATTCTGAAGGTTTCAGATGTCTCTCCGGATAAGCAGGGGAGTAATGCACGGTGCACATGGCTGTCAGGGGACACGGCCGACTTTCAGTTAACCAGGAGTCTCAGTTAACCAAAGGTTGGATAAACAAGGACAAATAAGCTCCTAGATTATACTATTTTCTGTATGCTCAGAGTAATTTCAGTGTTTCATTTAAATAACACAGTTCATCTAATTTAATTTACAGAAGTCATAGGGGAATGAGTGTTCAGGAAAGAAGCCCGCAGATGAACTTCTGTTTGGCATTTTCATTTATAACTACAATTCTTAACTGACTCATATTATTATCTATACACTGAATTTCTTCTTGGGTATGAAAGTAATTTTGTGCCTTCCCAGAAAAAGAAAGGATGCTGTTCCATGTGGTTCTTCAGGCCACATGAGATCAGTTTTCGGTGGGGTTTTTTGTTTGTTTTAAATGGTATAGATCTATGATAATATTATGTATAGACTACTTGTGCAGAAGAACGGCATAGCCTTGAGCTATTGAGAATCTAAGAAAATCCTTATGGAAGTGATCGCTTGGTGAAAAACAGCTAGAAACTACACAAGATGATCAGGAAGGAAAAAAATAATCTCAGAATGACACGTGTCTCAGGAACAATACAGAAGATCCAAAAGAAACTGTCCATGAGCATCCTTTACTAACACTATGAATGAAAATAGATTAGCCTTTAAATTACGTAATGGGTAATAAGTCCAGAAGGATTCTGCCAGTAGAACAAAGAGCAGAATTTATTTCACGTATGTGAAAGACTGTTAAAAAGAATTAAAAAAAAAAAAAAAAAAGGAGCCAGATTTTTTGTAGTCGGGTTTTTTTTCCCGTCACAACAGGAATCTCTTGAAGACAGACCACCGTATCCCATGCTAAGAGACTTACAAGAAAACGCCTCAGATTTGTCTGCATTTTGGCTATGTGCATGCTTTTTTTGATAATCCAAGAACACGCTAAGGATACAATTTTTGAATCTATATGAATACAGGATGCTTAGAATGGTTCAGTTTCTGAGTCCCACAACAAACTGTTTACTCTCAATGAAATTTTCCACAGCTTTTGCACATTTTTATTTATTAACGAATGAGCTCAGACTCCTAGCTTCCCAGGTATTAAATATAATTTGGTTAATGCAAGAAGTTACAGACTTAACAGCTATGACACCGACATTTATTTAAGCAAGGTAACAAATACCTTTTAAATATATATATATATAAAAACAGAGTCTACAAAAAAAAGATTATTTTAGCCACAGCACATATTAGTGGAACACATACAAAACAACATATATTTATCTTGGCTTTGTCTATTTAGCTATTTTAATTATCCTTCTGTTTTTAATAGCTGCTACAATTTTATTTCTCCTTAATATACAGTAGGTAATATCAGAGCCTAACATGTTATAGCACTGATAAGTGTATTTTTTTCTAATACGCTAATCATGATGTAGCAATGATTAAAAGCATACTGCATTATGCTTATCTCCGAAACTTTCCATTTCATAGTTACCAACTTGTGATGACAATGCTCAGTTATTTGGCCTCTTAGGTTAAATGCATAACACCGGACACAGAAAAGGAGAGTATTCAAAATGGACCGGATACTGGGATAGTCAGTAGATCTTTGGCAGGTTTTGGAACAGGGAGGAGAGTTCAGGATCTTAACTTTCTTCCCAGTTAGAGAAGTTCAGAAACAGGAAGAGTACCTGTACAGGGGTGGATATGAAGGAAACCTCCTTCTATGCTACTTTAATACGTACGATTCAGGTTGCTCCAAAACACAGAGATTTCTGGTTTTACATAAAAGCTGCAGATTATGGGTGTAAAGAGGTAGTTGCTATGCTCTAGCTAGTTTGGTATAGGTGTTTGGCCTATTGATCCCTCGACAGAGCAGCCTGACTGGACTATATTTGATACACACACTTGGTAATCACTTGTTACGCCAGGCAAGATTAGTAAACTATTTTCTTCCCTGTCCTAAATCTCCCTGCCCCTTAAAAAGTTCCTTTATTTTCTCATTTTCCTGTACTATTTTAAGGACTTTTTCTAGCCAGACTAAACCACCTTTTTCTTTCTCTCCTTATATATGTTCTTGCAATGCATCAACTGACAAGGCATGAACTCTTATGTCATCAAGAACTCACAGTAAGAAACGTGTAATCTCTACCTACATCCTGCATAAATTTAAGACCACAGAGAGCTGAAACCAGACTACTTTCTCTTTGTGGTCTTATTCACACAGCACGACCCCTAGCAGCTTCTCCTATGAAAGGAGAAGAGCTTTCATTTTACTAGATAACTTTGAGGTTAATTGTTTTACAGACTTGAGAGAGAAGCCTGTTAAGCCTTGGATAATTGTTTTCATGTAGAGAGCTGTTATTTCCAATTACTTCTCATGCTAACAACCACTTAAGTTTGCAGTGCTTGCGATTCTGTTTTGTCACCACTATGTTCAATAAAATATACTTTTCAGAGTCACCAACAATTGTTAATTCCTTATCACAGTCAAAATTAAATCCTCTTTAATCTAAAACTACTATGAAGTAGATGTGATTCTATAGAGCAGCAACTGTTCTGCAGTGTCCAAAATGAATCCCAAAAAGCATGCCAGTGGATTCCAGAATAAGCCCCGTGGATGCCTTTTCCCTTTAACTGTGGAGAAAACTTAGCAACTGTAAGGTTTTGTTTCCGGTGAGCTTAGACAACACACTACTTCCTTTTTCACTCTCTTAAGGAAAACAGCATTCAAGGATGTTTATGCCGGAACACAATTTCTATATATGCTAATTGGCTATTCTCAGTATTGCAAGCACGATCTATTTATTTATTTATTTATTTATTTTTACTCAAACCCCAACCTTCTGAACTGCTTCTACAGAAAAATTCCATCTTTAAAAACAGGTAGCACGTATTTTAACATAACAGGTTTCATAGTTGTACTAATATGTAAAATAAATTAAGGAGGGTGTATCTGCTAATGAGGGTTAAAGAATGAAATAGTACAGAAAAAAAACATGCCTTTTTAAAGCAAAGTAGTCTAGGAATTGGTAAGTGCTGCTGCACTAGATTTGGCCCAGCTTCTTATGCAATTAAACGAGTAAAATCCTGAATATCGGCATTCCCAAAACCAGAAACTACTTAAGCCAGTTTAATTAATTGAGTCTTTTGGTTGATTCCATAGCATAATCCTATGATTTCCAGATTTCTCCAAGACATAAATATCACAAGAAAAATATAATCAAAATTAACACTATTGGCAGCTGTGTGAAAATACGCTGAAAGCCTGAAATATATATATTTCATGAAAATACCCACGAAAGTTTTGCAAATACTTTTCAAAATACCAATGCTGACAATTCACTCTCCTGAAGTCATGCATGTTTATACAAAGGTATTATGTGAGATCACACTGTTCATATGTATTATCATGAAAATACATGATTTACTGTTCAAAAGTCTCCAACCGCATTTCTATCAGAAAAAGTAGAAACCACCACCTCCTTTAGATGGAATTTGGAAGGAAATCTCTTTCTACAGAGAGGCAACCACCATTTTCTCTCTGGTCCATTCTGATTGCTGAAGACGTTCCTATACTTAAAATCTCATTAAAACTTCACCATCTGAATGAGATACTCTGTACTGGAATGACCAATCCTTTACAACTCTCAGCTTTAATTCCAAAATGGTGAGAAGTACTTGGTTTAGATCTTGTTCTGTTTGTATCAAAGGGAAGTGTGGCTAAAATCTATGGTGAAAAAAATGGAAACATAAGACTTCAGGAAAAACACTAAAAAAAAAATAAAATATATATTTCCTAATGTGAATTTCTGGTACAATCTTCAATAGATAACAAAGTTAAGAATAAACTTAGAACATGTCAAAAAAATGCATCAGAAGGGAGAAGGCAGCATAGTGACCTTAGTAATCAGTTCTGCCAGTGAAAACACAGCAGACATCTTAAGCCTGTAAATCCCAAAGAGAGCTAAGGAAGCCGGTAGCTCATTCTGCAAAATTAAAGTGTAAGGATGGCTTCCTCTTCAGGACTGATGTATAAGCTCAAAATGCTATTGCCCATATAAATCTTTTCATTGGTATGGATACAGAAAAGTGGTTTTTTTTTGTTTTTTTTTTTTTGTTTTTTGTTTTTTTTTTTTTTTCTTAAAAAGCAAGTCCTCCATTATCAATTGAGACTTGTCATGAAGTTCTGGCCATAGAAGTCATGAAGAATGAAAACACTGCTGCAGACTGAGAGGGGGAATCTTATCAATGCTTATAAATACTTAAAGGGTGGGTGTCAGGAGGATGGGGCCAGGCTCTTTTCAGTGGTGCCCGGGGACAGGACAAGAGGTAATGGGCACAAACGTGAACGTAGGAAGTTCCACCTAAACATGAGGAGGAACTTCTTTACCCTGAGGGTGGCAGAGCACTGGAAGAGGCTGCCCAGAGAGGTGGTGGAGTCTCCAACTCTGGCGACGTTCAAAACCCGCCTGGATGCGTTCCTGTGCAACCTGCTCTAGGTGACCCTGCTCTAGCAGGGGGGTTGGACTAGATGATCTCCAGAGGTCCCTTCCACCCCCTATCATTCTGTGATTCTGTGTGATGCAGCATGTACCTTGCTGTTGGTGCTCCTAAGGTAGCAAACAGTCTTCTCATGCTGCGTACCATCAACAAATCAAACAGAGACCTATAGAGTTAAAAATCCAAACCTATAAGGCAAATAAATATATTGCAATAAGTAGAGAAAAGGAATCCTGATTGGCGAGTAAAGATGGTCTCACTAAACTGCAAGAACGTAGTAGGTTTTGTTTATTGTTAGAAACAGTAATGTAGAACTTGTTTAACACAACCAAATATAGACTCACTCACTAACATAAGGATTTTGGATGACCAAAGAATGAAGAAAGGATATAAGACAGTCCCCACGTCCCTGCAGACGAAGACAGTTCTCAGTGCCCTGCAGATGTCTAAAAGGGAACTGACAGACACATTCAGGAACTTTGGAATTAAGGCAAGTTCAGTATTGCAGGGAGGAAGTCCTTGCAACACCAGAATGTAAAGCCATTAAAGAAGAGGAGGCCAACGAGAAGCCTGCCTTAGTCAGTTGCATCCATAGATGTGGAATGACAATGTTTTAAATGTCTTGTTCAAACTGAGGCATCAAAAAGCATTCCCTATATTCTTACCCTGGAACACCAACTTCGGGGATGAAAGCTGAACGCACCCCAAATACCTCAACTGTTCTATTTTCATTTGATTTTTACACTTTTTTTCCTACCTGTGGGTCAAGGTGCTAGAAATTAAACTATGAGTAGAGCATTTCATTCCCCGTTTCTCAGCTTTTTTTTTTTTCCCCGTATTTGAATTGTGCATTAAATTATCCAGTCTAGGGACTTGACCAGAATACACCATAGCTCTCCTCTGGCCACATGCCTATAGCTCCTCTCTGTGGACAGCTCGATCCTATTTAGACTATATACTTATGACAGAGGGTCTCGGCTTTACAGACAGAAAGCACTGAAGCCTTTCCTTATTCAGCGCAATAAAACAAACGCAGTTGGCATATTTCTCCTAGACACATTTCACAAAGGCAGCGCATGCACACCTAGCATGTTTTGGAACAAACAAAAACACAGTTAGTGAGGAGAGCTAAACTCAAGAATATGGCTGATGGCAAAAGAAAGTCCTAAAGGGAAGAATCAGAAGTCTCCAAAGATGATTCAGAGGCAGTAAAGGTCCCTGAGCAGCAAATAGTCAGGGGCTAGAAGCATACCCAAGGGAAGCATCACCTCCTTTTCCTGTTTTTATGATCTTTCCTCTTGGCCACTATCAGCGACATGATACAGGCTAGGGAGACCTTTGATACGATACAGGGAGGATGCTCTTACTTTTTTATGATTGATGAGAGAAATAACACCACCAGTAGCAGTTAAAAAGTAGGGAAGAGACAACAAACTAGTTGCTCTAATGCGAATCAGCAGTTAAGAGGAACTGAAGGTCACTCAATTGTGACAAGAGACACATCCTCATACAATAGTCCTAGTCATATTGCTTATGCAAGTGTGTTCACATCTCCAAGATGGGAGCATATAAAAGTCCCAAAATGTCAACACATACATGCACAAACACCCAAAGGAGAAACCTCAAGGAATAATTCCTTAGTAAGAACAGAAGACACCAAGTTTTGGTTTGTTGTGTATTCATTACTTGGTAAACCTGTATTTTTTTCTTAAAAAAAAAAAAAGTTATCTCCCAAGAATTACTTTTTAGTTGTGAACCTTAAAAAGTAGTCAGTTACTACAGAAAATCTGGCAAGAATAAAGGAGTGAGTAGACCATGTGGCTATGTGGGTAGACCAGTTCGATGTGGCTGAGCAACGAAGGGTTAAACTGACACATTACTTGCTTTTGTCTCCAGCCAAGAAATACAATAAAAATTAGAAAGTTTACTGCAAAATATATTAAAAATTAACATAAGTCTTAAAGATCTCAGAAGTCTTAGCTGTCTAGAACAGTATTTCAAGTCAATGCTTTTAAAATATTGGGATTTTTGCTAAGTAGAAAAGAACCCCAAAACTTTGAAGATATAAAAATAAAGAGTACGTACCAGTTATTTTTAATCCAAGAAGCATTTTTACAAGTTATTTTATTCAAAACATGAAAAATAGGTACCCCATAAAGACAGAGCATTTTTCCTTCTTTCCACTTGATATTTCAACCTTCTTTTCAGAGAGATTTGGTCACTGGAAATTTGTCTGGAGATACTAGTCGTACAGACACCTGCCCTTCCTGGTGTATTTCAAGATACACCCAAAAAAGACATTTTGTTTTTCAAGATTTTTGTGCTATTTAATAGCATGCCAGATGTCCTCCAAAACAGGATAAAAAATGAACCCCATGAGAATATAACACTTCCTTGAAAGTCTAGAACATACCCAAGCAAGAAAACAAACACACACACCCCACTAAACCATACAATAAACCCCTGTGTTTTACAGAAGAGACAGTGCCCATGGAATAGTGCAACAGATTCTTCAAAGAGGACTCCAGGACAGAAAAGGGTACTAAAGCCTAAATATTTGGTACTAGTGGTTGACTAACAAGAAGTATTCCCAACCGTTGTTATTCCCTGCTTCATTAGTGCGCTCATAACTAAACAGACATTCAGCTGGCAACAGTTCAAGGCTGGTGAGCACCTTGCAGCTTCCAGCTCAACTCATCCTCCAGCTCAAGGAGGGGGAGGAAAAAAAAAAAAAAAAACAAACCCAAAACTAAGACTCTCGGAGTACCACGCAAAAGTTAGAAAAGCTAGTGTGCTTTCCCAGGTTTTATAGAGAACAGATTAGCAGCTAAAAAGCAAATGCAGTACTGATACTCCTGCAGGACCCTGTATCATTACTATACAAGTCATTCACAATGTGGTTTACATCCATCCCATTGCCAAAGGAAAACCATGTGTTATATTTGTTGTATTGCCGCATATTCTTGGTTTCAAAAATTCCTATTCTAGAAACAATCACTTGTGTTTCAATGAGGTAACCTACACAGTCTGCAATCAACAGAAATTCAGAACACCAGATAACCTACTACGCAATATCAGTTGTATAGTAGGTGAAAGTCTCTTTCTCATTTCCATTAATGCTATTTATCTTCCATCCAGAACAGAAGAAATTGCAATCCCCAGCCAAAGGTAAGGAACAGCATAGACACAAGGAGTAGTGATAATTTGGTAACTACAGTAGTGTCCGAGAATGATCAAGTGCAAATCAGGGCCTGTCCCCCCAAGAAAGTGGTAGGACAATTAACCCAACTGAAGTGCATCTACACTAATGCACGCAGCATGGGGAATAAGCAGGACGAGCTGGAGGCCATCATACAGCAGGGAAACTACGATGTGGTTGCCATCACGGAAACGTGGTGGGAAGACACACACAAGTGGAGTGCTGTAATTGATGGCTACCAGCTTTTCAGAAGAGATAGGCAAGGGAAGAGAGGTGGCGGGGTGGCCCTCTATGTTAGGGGCGGTTTTGAATGTCTAGAACTCAACGGTGTGAATGACAATGTTGAGTGTGTATGGATAAAAATCAAGGGGAAGGCCAACAAGGCAGATATCATGATGGGAGTTTGTTATAGACCCCCTAATCAGGATGTAGAAACCGATGAAGTATTCTATAAGCGGCTGGCAGAGGTCTCTCGATCATCTGCCCTTGTTCTTGTGGGGGATTTCAACTTCCCGGATGTCCGCTGGGAATACTACACAGCAGAGAGGGAACAGTCCCAGAGGTTCCTGGAGTGTGTGGAAGACAACTTCCTAACACAGCTGGTGAAGGAACCAACTAGGGGAAGTGCCCTACTGGACCTACTGTTTGTTAAGAGAAGGTCTTGTGGGGGATGTAAAGGTTGGAGGTCGTCTTGGGCAGAGTGACCATGAAATGATAGAGTTTTCAATTCTTGGTGAAGGGAGGTGGGGAGCCAGCAGAACTGCCACCTTGGATTTCCGAAGGGCAGACTTTAGCCTGTTTAGGAGCATGGTTGAGAGTGTCCCTTGGGAGGCAGTTTTGAAGAGCAAAGGTGCCCAGGAAGGCTGGTCATACTTCAAGCAGGTGCTCTTAGAAGCACAGGTGAAGGCCATCCCCATGTCCCAAAAGACGAGCCGACGGGGAAGAAGGCCAGCCTGGCTAAATAGAGAGCTTTGGCTGGACCTCAGGAAAAAAAGGAAGGCTTACATTCTCTGGAAAAGGGGCTTAGCAACTTATGAGGATTATCAAGATATAACAAAGCTATGCAGGGGGAAGATTAGAAGGGCCAAAGCTCAATCAGAACTCAGCTTGGCCACTGCAGTTAAAGATAACAAGAAGAGATTTTTCCAGTATATCAACAGAAAAAGGAAAACTAGGGGAAAATATAGGTCCACTGACGAATGAGACGGGTGCCCTAGTGGTGGAAGACACAGAGAAGGCAGAGTTACTGAATGCCTTCTTTTCTTCGGTCTTCACTGCTAAAGCTGTCCCTCATGAATCCCACACCCTGGAGGCAAGGGAGAAGGTCTGGAGAGAGGAAGATTTTCCCTTAGTTGAGGAGGACCGGGTCAGAGACCGCTTGGCCAAGCTGGACATTCATAAATCCATGGGCCCTGACGGGATGCACCCGCGAGTGCTGAGAGAGCTGGCAGATGTTATCGCTAGACCACTCTCCATCGTCTTTGCAAGGTCATGGGGAACAGGAGAGGTGCCTGAGGACTGGAGGAAGGCTAACATCACTCCAATCTTCAAAAAAGGCAAGAAGGAGGACCCAGGGAACTACAGACTGGTTAGTCTCACCTCTGTCCCTGGGAAGGTAATGGAGCGACTCATTCTGGATGTCGTCTCCAAACACATAGAGGAACAGGAAGTTATTGGAAGTGGTCAACATGGATTTACCAAAGGTAAATCATGCCTGACCAATCTGATAGCTTTCTATGATGTTATAACGGGTTGGCTGGCTGAGGGGAGAGCCGTAGATGTCATCTACCTTGACCTTAGCAAGGCTTTTGACACTGTCTCCCATAACATCCTCATTAGGAAGCTGAGGAAGTATGGGCTAGACGAGGTGACAGTGAGGTGGATCGAGAGCTGGCTGAGTGACAGAACTCAGAGGGTTGTGATCAGCGGCACAGAGTCCAGTTGGAGGCCTGTAACGAGTGGTGTCCCTCAGGGGTCAATACTCGGTCCAATTTTGTTCAATATATTCATTAATGACCTAGATGAGGGGACAGAGTGTATCCTCAGCAAGTTCGCTGATGATACCAAGCTGGGAGGGGTGGCCGACACTCCAGAGGGCCGTGCTGCCATCCAGCGTGACCTGGACAGGCTGGAGAGCTGGGCAGAGAAGAACCTAATGAGGTTCAACAAAAGCAAGTGTAGGGTCCTGCACCTGGGAAGGAAGAATGCCAAACACCAGTATATGTTAGGGGCGGACATGCTGGGAAGCAGCTCTGAGGAGAAGGACCTGGGGGTCCTGGTAGACAGCAAATTATCCATGAGCCAGCAGTGTGCCCTTGTCGCCAAGAAGGCCAATGGCATCCTGGGCTGCATAGGGAAGACTGTGGCCAGTAGGTCGAGGGAGGTCATTCTCCCCCTCTACTCTGCACTGGTGAGGCCACAACTGGAGTACTGTGTCCAGTTTTGGGCTCCCCAGTTCAAGAGGGACAGGGAACTACTGGAGCGAGTCCAGCGTAGGGCAACCAAGATGATTATGGGACTGGAGCATCTCCCTTATGAGGAAAGGCTGAAAGAGCTGGGACTCTTTAGCCTGGAGAAGAGAAGGTTGAGGGGGGACCTGATTAATGTTTACAAGTATCTAAAGGGTGGGTTTAAGGAGGACGGAGCCAGGCTCTTTTCAATGGTTCCCAGCGACAGGACAAGGGGCAATGGGCACAAGCTGCAACATAGGAAGTTCCGTTCAAATACACGGAAAAACTTCTTTACAGTGAGGGTGACAGAGCACTGGAACAGGCTGCCCAGGGAGGTTGTGGAGTCCCCTTCTCTGGAGATTTTCAAGACCCGCCTGGATGCAGCCCTGAGGGATGTGCTTTAGGCAATCCTGCTCTAGCAGGGGAGTTGGACTAGATGACCTCTAGAGGTCCCTTCCAACTCTGAAGATTCCGTGATTCTGTGAACCAAAAGGTACATCATATTTAAAATACTGTAGTTTAGTTACATTACAGAAAGTATGTACTGTTGATATGAACAACTTTCTAGACACTTAATTTGATACACCTTGATCTTCCAGGCACTTACTTCACCTATTGCTTCTAGAGACATCTTGCACATTTAAAATTAGCTATTTCTATATATAGGATAGCTTCCTTATTTAATATAAAAAAAAAAAAATGGTTTCAGGTCCTCTATGTGAAGCCAAAATGTCAAAACTATTTGGAGTAAAACTACATCTTTATTAATAAAATAAAGGTGAAAGAGCAACCTTAAAAAACCCTAAACTTTATTTAGCATTTTAACTGAAACATCTAGCAAACACAGATGAGTAACTGGGGGATCTTTTTTATAATTTCCTTGTTTCTCATCCCATCTGACTATTCCTCATTGTAAAAGATAGTTCAGGAGGTAATCTGCCTATTTCATTGCAGAAAGCTTTGTGTTTTAAAATAAATTAACAAAACAACTGCTCCGTGCAGACATTCAGAATATGGATATTCAGAGCTGCAAAGAATAGAAAAATATAGACTGAAGCCTGTTGGTCTCAAAATATTTTACGTGAGTTTTGGTATCATTATCTTCACTTTGTAAAGGAAGAGTTTGCTGAAGATCACCATGTAAGCTAGTCGCAAAATTAGAAAGCCTCAGCCCACACTTGATCTACAGAACTCACTATATACATATATATATATTTTCATAAAAAGCGGAAAACAAGCATTGTATATTGCACAATGAAAAAGTTGAAAGCAGACAAAAATGGAAGATGAAAAATTATTGTTTTGGCACTTCTGTTAACTCTTTAGTAAAAACACCATCCCTCCAAAATTCGCATGCAAAATATGTGATTACTCACACACCCAAGTGGATGGTGCTTACAAATGCTTGCAATAACATGCATTATTCTCTACTAAGAGTGCCAAAACCAATTTTCTGTTTTGCTCAAAGTAGGTCTCATGAGTTATTGGTTTCTAGAGCAGTCAGCAATATTAAGAGTGGAATTTACAAGAATTAATGTATTTATACTTCCTTTCTTCTGCCTGTGCAGAAACTCATCATTAGACTGGTAATGTTTCTTAAAGGTTAGAACACATACACAGAAAATGCAAAAAGCAGCTTTTCAACTCTCGATTAACCCAGATTATGTTTTGTGCTTGACTTGATCCAGAGGTCCCTTAAAGTGAATCTTTTCACTGATCCAGTAGACTTCAGGACTGGTCCTCAGCATCACCATCCCCTTCCTACCAGTGAACATACAGTAACTGTGCTAATCAGATTTAAAGAGTGCATTCCTCCCAAGAGTCTGAGTAAAGAAGAATGAAGTAGGAATTAGAACTACTTACCTGAAAGGCCTGTATACAAAAATCCTAGTCGGCAAAAAAAATAGCAAGTTAACCATTACAACAAAAAGACAAACTATAAGCATCTACATAAAATTCAGGAAACTTCATACTTCTCTTCTTGATGCTGGTCCTCTTGGTCACTTAGTTCATCATCATCTACCATATGCCCAAATGGTTCAGAAGAAATTGATACCATATTAGACAAGATAACTCTGCTATCACTGCTTCCTGTAAGGATCAGCTGATCATGAGAATGATTGTATCTGACATTCCAGACCCTAAAAAAAAATGAAATCAGAAAGAAGAGGAGGCTATTCTTGGCAGGTAGTGCATCAATGTTAAATGATTTTTTTTTCAAAAAACAGCACTAAAAATTGATCTTTGACTTAAATGTTGTAAATGCACACAGAAGTGACATACTTCATTTCAAAGACTGTTTTTTGCCATCTTTATTTGGCTTTTAAGCTTGCATGTCACCTGTTTTATGAGGTGTCTTTAAAATTCAACAAATAAGTTTAAAAAAAAAATCCAAGGAACAAAACACATCATTCAGTGGTATCATTCCTTGAGGGTACATTCTAATTCATTATTTAGTAAATCAGATAAATATTTAAGTTCTAAATATAAAAATTTCCCCAAGGCAAAAAACAGATTAGAAATAACCTGCTAAACAAAAATCTCACAACATTCTTAGAGTAAAGTTTAAAATAGACCCTAAAACAAAAGTAGGATTATATTTCTTTTCAGTTTTTACATTTTACAAATCAAGTTAATACCAAATGTCTTACGGTTCTTGTTTTATTCTTTTTCTTTTAATCTTCTGGAAAAAAGTGCTGCTTCTGTTAATTCACATCTTCATTCCCCTCAAAGTAGCTTCAGGGTCCAGATTTATTTTGCAAGAATTACTCCAACCCAAATTTTAGAAAATATGAACTGCTCATCTTTTCTTAACCACTGAAGTCTGCAAACGTCAGACAAGATTCTCTCCTTGCTCCAGCCACAGGCCAGAGCGGTAGATACAAGCTCTCAATATTATCTCAGAGAATAAAATGACTCACTTGCATATTCTGGCTCAAGGGCTGTAAAGAGCATGAAAAAAGTAGGACCGAATTATTGAGCATTTCAACCATTCCACAACAGAAAGATAGACAGCAGCTGCTTTTCTGCATGTCAGGTGCAGCAGATCAGGCTCCATTTGGGAAGGCACACCTTGTCCCAGCCAGCCCCTGCAAGCCACACTCTGTGCCGTGCTTCTCAAAGGTGTACCCTATTTCACAACAAGGTTAATAACAGTTTCTTGCCAATTAGACTAACATTGTCTAAACTCTTAATTTACAATCACACAAGTAACATTCACACGTTGAAACCTTTCCTCTTGTGCAGAAAAATGGTTATTCACAATAGAACACAGTTAGTTTGCATTGTTCCTAAACAGTAAAATAATTAGCTGAATAAATTACACAAGCCATCCACCCGCAAAACAGCATGCAGATAATTTGTTCTACCAGTGGGAATGCTCCTCTAGTGTCTTCACTGGTTCAGTGACATTTCTTGTGTCCCAGAATTTCACCTTGCAGTCATCTCCACAGCTAGCCAGGTAGTACTGCTTATTGGGATTAAAGTCTAAGTCTCGTACCAGCTGTCCGTGGGCATTTTCTATGCAATATATCTGTCTGTAAAACACATTAAAAAAATTAAATGGTCTATAAAAAGCTAACTGCACTCCACTGACAGGAATCTGTTTCCCTGGAAACTTGCATAATCCCCTCAGCACCCGCAGACCTAGAGTTCCCATTGCTAGTGAACAGTTTAGGGAAATCCCAGCTGTTAACAACAGCGACTTGTATAGATTTCTCAGCTTGCTTTGAAGCTTTGTTCTTTCCTTGTTTGCATTAGGATCATCTGGAGCTAAAAGGAAACAGTAGTTCCAGATGATTCTAGCACAGCTTTTTAACAACTGTTATGACATGTCTGCTACTAAACCACAACATTTTCAGATAAGAGCTTCTCCACCCCTAAGTAGTTATCCTAATTCTGTATTTATGACATCTAGTTCTCCCCATATGAAAAGCTGAGATGCAAGTGATGCAACAGATATGAACAACAGCTTTTTATTATTGCTTTATTTTGAACTTACCTTCTTGAGCTCTGGCATTTATCATTAATTTACCTGTGTCCCTTAAACTACTCAGCCATGCACATACGCATCCATCTGGACCACTTCAGAAGCTAACAACCTAGCATCCTTATTATAAAAACATTGTGTTCCATCAGTTTGTCTCCCTGTCTCACTGCTTAAACTTGGGTTTTGGGGTTTTTTTTGTTTCCACTATTGCATTACCAGTTTTCTCAAAGCCAACATCTACCAAAGTTCTACTTAGATTTGATAGTCTCCTACAATCTTCACTAGAAATTGTCAATGCTTTGTGAGCATTTTTTTTAATGGAAAATTTTTCTTTTCAAAAAACATAGACTGAGCAAAACTTTCTATTTCTTGCACCGTACAAACGGTCTCCTGTCAAGACCAGATAGAGAAGTCTCTTGCTCTCAGTACCTAACTACTAATATAAAGCAAAGTAACTCCATAGTGAGAGATTCAGAGTATACTAGGCCTATACTAAGCCCTATCCTGACAGCTTTGGCAGTCTCTTGGGATAGTCATCCCACCTGGAGTACTGCATCCAGCTCTGGAGCCCTCAGCACAGGAAAGACATGGACCTGTTGGAGCGAGTCCAGAGGAGAACCACAAAAATGATCAGAGATGGAACATTTGAGCCCTACGAGGACAGGCTGAGGGAGTTGGGGTTGTTCAGCCTGGAGAAGAGAAGGCTCCGGGGTGACCTTATTGCAGCCTTTCAGTACCTAGAGGGGGCCAACACGAAAGAATGGGGACAAACTTTTTATCAGGACCTGTTGCGACAGGACAAGGGGTTAATGGGCTTAAACTAAAAGAGGTTAAACTAGATAGAGGGAATAATGAAACAGTGGAACAGGTTGCCCAGAGAGGTGGTACCTGCCCCATCCCTGGAAACATTCAAGGTCAGGTTGGCCAGGGCTCTGTGCGACCTGATGTAGTTGAAGATGCCTCTGCTTATTGCAGGGGGGTTGGACCAGACAACCTTTAAAGGTCCTTCCAACCCAACACATTCTATGATTCTATTCTATAGAGGATATTACTTAGATACTGAACATCAACACTCTTCTCAGAGTTTGAGAGGTTAAGGATATCACTCCGGTATGCTTTTCTACTAGGTATTCTGGCAGCTGAATTTATCACTTCCTCTTAATTTCTTGAAACATCTCTATGGGAGTTTTTTTAAATCTCAAGCATGCTTGCAGCAATAAAACACTTCTTTCCTCCTTTATTGCAGCTTTCACTTCTTTCCTGCACTTTTTGCATTCCTCATGGAGATGCGTGTAAGGGCTTAACAAGAAATACCACTGTCCACTCTGTATTCAGTAGTGCTTACCATGAAAGCTTTTATTCCACCTTAACTATTATTCTGACCACTTGATCCCTTTCCAAATATGAATATTGTTTTCTTTTGCTCTATTATCCTACCTACAGCAATAATACATACACTGAATTTCCCACTTACACCCTAAGAGTAAGGCCAGACCACATGAACATTTTCTCCATCTACTCGATCCATCTTCTCAAATTCTTCTTCTTCCATATTTTTTAGAATTTATTCTTGGAGTCTGTATTTTCCTGATACAATTCTCTCTCTAAATCTATTCAGCCTAGTGTCTGTCTCCTCTGCTTCACAAGCTCTTCTCTGATTAAGATTGCTTCCTAATCTAGTCTAGGAGTCTTCCCACCAACCTCTTTTTTTCCCCTCCCTTTCTTTGTTTGCTACGTCCAAAACCAGTTACTCCCTCTATCTTACAGCTATCATAATCGCACTCCATGGAAGGAGCTATTCTAGCTACTTCTTCACTATCTCTCCTCTCCTATTGTTTGCTGGTATAGCAGGTTTCTGTCCTTGATTTCCTGCCCCCCCCTTCCCTTCTCATTTTTTGCTTCTTATACTGCCACAGTTTATACTGCCCTGCTTTAAACTCCTACTTCTAGCCTAACTAGTCATTATCAAATATTCACATAATTCTAGACATATTACAGTGTAATTGCAGATGAGACTTATTCTTGCACATATTTTTCAAGTACACTGCAAACAGCTCTTTGGCATAGCCTAATATTTGTAAACTGGTTCAAGGACTATCTAACCTGTGCTTCGCTTAAAGTAATTTGAATTGTGGGGGTTGCTTTTGTTAACTAAGCCACCCTTCTTGTTAATATCTGGACTATCTTTCTTTCATAAAAGTTACTCAGAGTATTCACTAAATGCAAGATAGAGATGCTTTTTCTAATGAGATGGCGCATGAAACAGATTTCACAGTATTTAACATTTTCTACTTAAAAACACAGGCTTTAATCTTAAGGCCTGCATGCTATATGTTAAAAATAGAATGATTAAAAAAAAACATTTTAAAAAAGGAACTTTACAAAAAAAAAAATCTTTCTTCTTTGACCTTTCTTTCCTGTCTTGTACACTTCTTTTAAATGAGTTTTCATAAATGAAAATGTGCACATATATAGCAAGTTAGATTTTTATACATCCTTTTACAAGGCAAAGAACAGGACTTTCAAACCTGATGACAAGCACACAGGAAGTGACTTTTAATTATTGTATTTGTATTTTTAGCTTTTGTTTCTTAAATTAAATAAACCTTTTTGGCAAAAACACATAAGGCTGGCAAACATGGGGATTTATTGCTATACCCCTGAGCTGGCAGGAACCATAGAACTAAATTTAAAGTCATCCCCCTTTAAGGCAACAAAAGTTATTACAAGACATCAGTCTTCTTGGTTTAGTGATAAATTACTATGTGCTAAGGGGATAAAGCGTATCTTAAAAAAGCTTGCACAGGTTTTAGTAGTCATGGCAACAGATGTGCACAACATCACTCCTTTGCTTATCAAAATCACAACTGAGCAGGGGGGAAACACCTTATTAGGTATATTCAAAGCTTTAATTGATTCGGTTATGACTTTGATAGATTCAGTAGTTTCATGTAACTAGCATGCTACAATCTTTAATATAGTACGCTATGCTATTTGTTAAAATCAGAAAAGATTGAACTTAACCTGTGAATTACCTTCAGAGATTGAAGTTACCTTTAAACAGCATGCTATGAAGACAGTTCATAGCATACTCAGGACTGTTGTAAAATCATTTTCAGGTTGAATTACAGAACAGGTTCATTCAGGTAATACCTATGTATTAAGCAAATAATCTTGAGACTAGCACATAGCTCAGTAAAACTCAATATACAAGTTTGAACTGAAGCTGAGGGGAGAAAAACAGAGAAAGCCCCTTACTAACTTGTAAGTATATCAGCTCGCAAGCCCAAGCATTCCTATTATAAATGATAGCTTTGCCACATTTCTAATCTCTAAAAAAAAAAAAAAAAAAGAAATAAAAAACCAAACCAAAAAAAAACCCCAACGAAACCCCCCACAAACATTAGGAGCAGTGAAAAAAAAAAATGAAAAATCTATCTCCAAAGGAGATTTGTCTCTTTTAGAGAACAAGACTGAAATTTCTCATTACCTCATGCTTCGTGTATCCCATCCTCGAACAGTGGTATCATTGGCTGTTGCAATCTGTGTACAGTTGTGGTGTGGACTCCATCTTCCAGAAGTAAATTTTAATTGTCCTTTCCCTTCCAAGGCTGCAGAACTAGACAGCTAAAATAACGAAACAAAGCTGGCAATGTTTCTAAATGTAATGCTAAAATGAAATTAGTTCCACTGAAGACAAAAACTGCACAACAGCCTATTGTTCCAAGTGTAACAAACTACCAAAATCCTACGATAAAAAATGGAAAAAAATAAAAGCTAGAGCTGATTTTGTATCTCACAAAGTAATTTTTACAAAAGCTTACGCAGTGTAATGTATTCACAAATATAAGAAGTACCATACTACTTTATAAACTAAAATAAACAGTTTCACATTAATAGGGGCACCGTGCACAAATTTGTAGCTGCCTCAAACAGACAAATAAACACAGGCATTTAGTTTCATGAACAGTCTTACAAGAATGTTTTGCTATGTCAAAATGCCAAATTTTATCTGTAGAAACAGAATTATAGTGTCAAAGACTCTTTGATAAACATAAAGCAGCTTTTAAAAATAAAAAAAATCAAGACCCAGGTGCCCATGTCATCACATACATGCCTATTAATATAACAGCAGGTACTAGATCACAAATCTTTTGCGAGAATTAAATATTTCAGTTCCAAAATCATGCTTGCATAACATTGAGCAAACAGCTCTGGATCTCCACAGTTAATAAGAAGAAGGTACAAAGTCATCAACTTTCTCTTTGAAGTTGTACAGCAAGTTATACTCCAATTCCACATGAACATGGGGAAAAATGAAGTTGCAGACACTGCGAATTACTTCTAATCACTTACTGAAACTGATTGTTTAATATCCAAAGGGGGGGTGGGAGGAAAACCAGAGTTTTTGCATTTTAGTAAAATATAAAATTTATACAAATTTCGAGTGGCGAGGCAGACACCAGACTTATTTGGTCACCTTTCACATGATGGTCGTATTTCAAAATGTTTCATTAAGAGGTATTTCACAAAAGTAGATTACTGCACTGGATCTCATTGGATCACTTTTCTCCTTTACCTAAATCCTAATACATCGTAAATATTCTATTAAATAGAAGATTTCTCAGCAGAAATATTACACTGAAAAGAAAAAAACAAAACACTAAAACATACATACTGCTTACATAAACTTTAACTGACTTCAACAGAAAAATATGCTGTCATACGAGACTACTTAAATTTATTTGTACTTGGTACCAACATCCATTTCTGTATTTTGCTAAGTCTTCGCTATTACAGTTCCACCAAGAATATCATATTTATTTAGCATTCAGATTAACAATCTAGAAATTACAACTCTTCTATCACTGAAGTCTATGATACCTAAGAAGTGTTGCCTTCCAAATTTTTTTTAAAAGAACGTAGAATTTCCAGCATGCAAGATCATATATTGCTGATGTGTTAATGAATGATATAACACTGTGGCCAAACCTACTCCTCTAGCACCATTCCTCCTCAAGTACAAAAACGGTCTGAAAGCCTTTCTACAACCTGCAGGTTATTAGCATTAAGAAAAATACTGCACAGGACACTGGATGCAGGATAATAAACTAAACTAGACACACACCAGATTCTAGCCACAAGAGAATATGCAGAGCTTGAGTGGGTCATTTCAAGAATTAAACTAAGTTTATTCAGCCAAGTAATCAGTCTTGGCCATACAAAGCTCAGACTTGGGGGAGAAGAGGGAAGCAAATGCTAACGCTGACAGTAAGATGGTGCCAACAAAAAGAGTATCTCTTATCAGGTATTTTCAAATTCTGTTCTCGAGACAGAAAGCGTTGTATATCCAAAATGTGACCCAAGGAAGAAGGTCTTTGTAAGCAGTAGATAATACTTTCTCCAGCATTCCATCCATATTTTATTTTTTAAGTCTTCATTTCAACTTTTATCATGTAAACTATTATAAAAAGATATTATTTTTTTTCTTTTTAGTCAAAAGTTCAGGGGTGAGGCCAGCACACGTATCCTGCGCTATTTCTTAACAACACACATGAAAAAAAAAAATCACATACATGTGAGATTGGCTAAGTCATCCTTGCCTTCCCAAGCAATTCTTATGTACTTGCAGGAATTAAATGACATCCTTCCTCGTATGGATGTCCAACTATGTATACAGCCAAGTTCCCAATCAACTCATGGTAGACTTCTGTTAAAATGAAATCCCAGGAGTTACTGAATAAGGTTTTGTTCAATGTTCTTTTGCATGTCTTCTATGAGCCTGAAAGGAACTGCACGAATTTAAAGGAAAGCTAAGAGGTAAGGGAGGGAAATTTTCATAATAAAAAGGAATCCGTACATAACAGAAGGAAGTCTGCAAGTCTCCCTCCTGAAAATCCACAAAATGAGCTTAAAGGAAACAAAGCTGGTAGTCTGGAATCACAAATACAGGTTCAAAAAACCCCTAGCTTTAGTTTTAATTCATACCTAAATATACAGACAGGTAAGCAAGCTTTTTTGAACTCTTCCCTCCACTTCTTTAAAGGCAGAAAAGTTGACTACACAAGGAAAGGAAAACATGACAAAGTCGTATTTTAAACATTAATCTCACATCAGGATTTGGGTTTGTGCTGCCCAGAAGATGAAAACATGTAGCTCTAAGGGCCTCACTGGATATTGAAGGAAAACAATTCACGGTAATATTTTATAAACACAAAATGTGACTTACAGTAAGGAAAAAAAAAGGAAGTGACTAAGATCCAATGTCTACTTTTAGACAACAGAATTAGCTATTGTTCTTGCATCGTGCAAGGATCACACATTGACTTTAGAAAAAGGTATGGACAAAATCATAGAATTAGAATCATAGAATTGTTAGGGTTGGAGGGGACCTTAAAGATCATCTAGTTCCAACCCCCCTGCCATGGGCAGGGACACCTCCCACTAGATCAGGTTGCTCAGAGCCCCATGCAGCCTGGACTTAAAAACTTCCAGGGATGGGGCTTCCACCACCTCTCTGGGCAACCTGTTCCAGTGTCTCATCACCCTCATGGTGAATGCAATCATGAACAGTGTAAAATGGTTATCAGAATATGGATGGATTTAACACTGTTCTTAAGTGGATCAACGCCTAAAGCTGGTGACATAAGACCAATAATAAGAGGGCAGTATGATATTATACTACAATTGCATGAGAACAATGATATGAGATAAAAGGTTCTGAAAAAAATTAAGCAACATAATATGATCGGAATAGAACTGTGTATGTTATCCTCCATGAAGGAAGGGGTTCTACAAAAGTAAAGTATCTGAATATGAAAAAGTCTATTTTTTTTTTCTACTTTTGAAGGACTGATTTCTGTGTATTCAAGTGAAAACATCAATTACTCCAACTTATTTTTAACAATACATCAGTAAGGACTGAGATGCCTTTCTCTGCTTCAAATTCTTATCTCATAAGGACTAATTTGGAAAGAGGAAAGGGTTGGCAGTATTCTTAAAAAAACCAAACCCCAACATATGTTAACCTCTAGAGGGTACAGAAATTATCTAGAAAAAATACAAGCAGCATGGAGACAGTGAACCAATTGTTCATGCTCTCTTCCATAAAAAGAGCTATGGGCCATTGAATGAAAAATGTAGAAGTCAGATTCAACAGTAAACAAAAAAAAGGTGCTCAATGGACACCTTGACAAAAGACACTTGAATGCATAAAGCTGACTTATAACCAAGAACAGAATAGGAAAGTATTTGGAGGAAACATCTATTAAGGGTTACACTAAGATGACAAACCCAACCAGGCTCAGAGAAATCCTTGGACCGAAGAGAGTAGAAGACTGAGTGTTAAGGGCAAAATATCTAATACATTTGCTCCACTGAACTTTTCCTTGAAGTCTGATATGGGCACTGTTTCAAGCAGAATACTGGAGCTGGATGGACTCAGGTACGGACCAGCGTAACCATTCTTAGAACTGAGCAGCATGAAGCAGACGAATGGTAGAATTTTTCAACTCTTCTATGAGGGGGGCTGAACTTTTCTCCTCTCACAACATATGAAAAACAATGCTAGAAGACGAGTTCCAAAGTTCTATATATTTCTCCATTAAATGGTAACTGAAAACATGTAGTTCCGTTTCCTCAATAAACTATCTTCATCTAATAAATAAGTTTTTACATGCACCACTTGGGGGGTTGGGTGTTTTTTGGGTTTTTTTTGTTTGTTTGTGTGTTTGGGGATTTTTTTGTTCATGTATAAACTAATTCTAAGGTAGAATGGCTAAAAACTAACAATTATGTCATGCATTTGGAAGGTCAGTTTTTTCCCTCAAACAGACTTTGACACAAAACATTAGAAAACATCTTCCAAGAACAGTTTTGGGTTTTGGTTTGTTTGTTTTGGGTTGTGGGGGTTTATTGTTTTGTTTTGGGGTGGTTTTTTTTTTTTTTTTTTTACTTTTTAACCATATTCTCATCAACTGGAAACGGGTCACAATTCTGTTCATGCTGAAGATTGCGTGGAGATCTCAAGATAGCCTCAAGGAGGTGTCCTTGTAATAATGACAGTAACAAAGCCATTGAAAGACTACTTTGAGATCCAGGTTAAGACGGAATGAGTGTTGTTCTGGCTTGTTATTGACAGAAATAGAAGTATTGATGAGGACTTTAAATTCATTGAGTTAAATTGCTCCCACTGCAGGCAACCATGCCATGTAGTCCTTTCATAAATGTTCTTGTCTCCTGAACCATCTTACAATCATTTGCCTTTTCAAATAGCCTCATCATACTGGAAGCCGAGAGTCATTCTCAGAATAGGCAAGTAATAGAATCCACATGTTTTTAAATGCTGAGTTTCTATGGCACAGCAAAAAAATATTTTTATTCCTTAAACACATGTTTTCTGCTTTATACTACAAGAATTAAACTAAACATGAAGTTCATCCTCTGAAATACATTGTTGCTCCTATATACTGATGATGTGTTCCAAGTTTGTCATCAACAATTTTCATCATTTCACTCCTATGCTATCATTAAGGAGTCCATTAAACAAAATTGATCCCAGCACCAACTCTTTAAGAACTGGTCTTCTATCCTCTTTCTGATCCAGTAATTTCTCTTTCCTTTTTCTTCAGACAGTTTTTTGCCCTCCTTTAATTAATCTGTGTCTATTCTAGTTGCAGTAATTACGGGACACCACAAAGTTCTCCAACTGAAGCCCACAATGTGTTTCCTGCCTTGAGAAACAGCAGCCATCTTGCCAAGAAAGCATTTCATGCTTATTCCTAACATCCTCCTATATTTGGATACGTCACTTTTCTCCAGAGAGAGTGTGAAATCTTCCCCACAAAACCTTCTGTCTTGCCTGGAATGCCACTGCCAGGTATTTTCTGTTGTTCTGAATTAAGATCACCTATAGGTTAAACACTACTAAAGAATACAGAATGGCTAAAAAATCTAAAAGGAATCAAATTAATCATTTGAATAAAATGATCAAAACCACACCTCTACTCCTCCCCTTTGTAAAAACATCAGGCAAATAGAAAAATATCTATATTTTAACATCTCCAACTGCACTCATCTGCCGTTCCAAACCATACTGCATTTACCCAGGAAGAGTTCTAGTGATTTGGTGACATCCAACCTAAAGTCTGTATACCGAAATATTAACTGTTGTCTTTTCAGCAGAATCTACCCAGACCTTGTGGATTGGTTGGGCTTCTCTTGGGTTCAGCTAATGATTATAAATGACAAAGAGTAGCTAATTTAATTGCAAAAGGTAATGATGCAGTGAGCATAAGATTGGTTTCACCCCAGAAGGTAATGTCCTCAAAACAATAATAAAGGGAGTGATCAAAAGGAGAGGAAAAGCTTGTCTTAATGCAAATATAGGCATATATTCCTATATTAAATACTGTAATGAAGAAAAAAGTTAGTGAAAAACATTGAAAGGGGAAAAAAACCCAAACAAACACACAGAACTATATAGTATGTTTCAGAAAGATTTCAGAAATACACAGAGGTTTATCCTAGGCCTGAAAAAGCCTGTTATACTGGACTTCGGATTGTCATCATTTCACTTACTAGAAAGTCTAAGGTAGACATCTTAAGGAGACGTCTTGTTTAGTTGGACTCTGGTTAACTCAGGAACCCACAGACACGTTTGAGACAAATTTGTTGCAGACAAAAATTCAACAGAAATGCAACAATACCAATCATCTTTGAAGAGATTCACCTGGCTTAAGATTTAGATGCCTGGAGATATGTTTTCTGAGAGTCAAGTTTCCATGGACTTTCACTATTAAACTACACTTTAAAAGCAGTCACTGACTCAGTGATGAAGCAAATATCGTCTAAAGGTAACTCAAAATTGCTAAATCAGAAGACTGATAATGGTAAACAGTTATTTCCAGGCAAAATTTTAATCATAAGCAATACTAATTTACAGTGCACTCACATGAGATACTAGATTATTTGAGACAGAAAAATAGAAAAATCAGCCAAATTCTATACCAGGTCTCCTGAAAGCCTGACTGTAAACTCTAAATGACGTTCCTAACTTCTGCAAACAAAGGTTTTTAACAGACCTTTCAAAATACTCCTATTTGAAGATGTCAGTCAAGCATTGATATATCTACTTTCATAATCTTAGCTTCATTAGATGAAGCAGGTTTTTTAATGCAGAATTTCACTTTTGTTTTTCTTGTTTCCTTGTATCAAATATAAGCATATAACAAACGTCACAGATTAAATCCTCTTAGTTCCTTTATCACTTTGCCTTCTGGAGTCTTTATTTTGCAATCAATATTTGATGCAGTACAGGCATATTTTAAAAGTAACAGAATAACAGATATTCCAGGTAAGGAACGCTAATTGAAATACTAAAGGGATCAGCAAACTGAAAATTGCTTTGAGGACAGAAATGCTGATTTCCAAAATCATGCTGAAATTACGGAGATTGATGAAGAGTCTCATCCTCTCCAAAATTACGCAGATCGCAATTCTAGTGATGGAAGGAAAGAAAACGGAAGTCATAGTTACACTCACCAATATTTGTGTGTCGGAGCAAGGAGGTTTGTTTTGAGGAAAGTAATAGTAGAAGGAAGACACAACGTGCAAAATTTTAGTAAATAAATTTGAGACAGTTACGAGAAAGTGGTTGGGACAGTGAAAAAACTAACTAACATTCGAAAAAACTTTAGCAAGAGAGGACAGAGCTGCCCAAAGAGAGAAAGGGAAAATGCTAAGTAGTCTAGCAATCCCAGCACTTCAAAGAGACATGGAGTTATAGCACGGAAGCAGTATCATCTCCAAAAACAGTTTTTCACCAGGTTTAAAGAAGGCTTTCCAAAATAGTCTGTGTGTTATTCAGGCATCAGAAAAGAAATCCTGACTAATATAGGAGTAATGCAGATCCAGTGGATACAATGCTACAGACAAGCTCCTGGAGGCCAGCCTTCAGAAACTCTCAACATCAGTTTGATAAAAACAAACACTACTTTGAAGAAGCCTTGGAAGGTATAACATAACACTGACTGAAGTTCCAGGCTGGAAAAAACCCTAAAGTTTCCTCATCTAGTGAAGGAACCCAAAGGGCTTAATTATGACCATAAAAGATTAAACTATATTACATTACAGTGATACTATGCAAAAATCTAGCAAAATAATAACTTAAGACTTCACCTATTTGCACACACTCAGATCATACAACAGGGAAGAGTTTATGGACACAACGTCTTGACTCCTCAAGCAAATGCCAGTTGAAAAGTCTGATTCTGCAGCATCCAAAAAAAGAAATTAACCCAGAACAAGTCAAACTGGGGAGTTAATTCAAGAAGTGACAATGGATCATCTGAATAATAATATCCTTGACATAACCAGTTTCCATTTTCAAGGGTAGACACTGACCTAAATTACTCTATCCAGAAACACTCAAAGTTTTCTATACACAATCTATGTCATTATACATAAACAATTTTTTTTGTTTATCTATAAGAGGTGTCATAATTGGACAGAAATCTATGTCAATGACACCTTTTCATGTATGTTCCTGTTTATATATGTTCCTGAATAAGGTTTTAACAAGTGAAATAATCTGAATAGACAGTATAATAATAAATTAAATTAATACTGAGAACTCAAAGCAGATCATAGTAAATAGAGAAATTCATATTATGCTTATACATAAAAGGAGCAAAAACTGCATGGTATTAACCAACATAACTTAATAAACTATTATCTGAATTCAATAACCTTTAGGCTTTACTGATCACAAATTTTACCAAAATAGCATTGCTTTATTTTAGATTATTCACTATAAAAATCAGTAGGAAAGTAAGGGGAACTCTAGAAAAAGGAAAATATTTAACCCCTAGCAACAGATACAAAATACTACTCTTAAACAATCATATTCAAGACAACTGATAGAGTACTTATTTACCCCACTCACATTAAAGGCAACAAGATATTTCTGAAGGTATAGTTAAAAGATTAGCAAGTTCTAGGCTAGTGAATGTTGTTTGTACTATGTTCAAGTGTATCATGATTTGTTAAAAAAAAATTCTTACCACAGCTTTGGCTGAACTTTCCTGTAAATCCCACAATAATATGTTATTATCAGCCAGCGAAATAATCTTTTTACCGTCTCCCATTGGTTCCCACATAACACTGTAAAACAGAAAACGAAAACAAACAACCTAACATTAAAACCAATCAGAATTTGCATTAGAAAGCCATTTTAACTCTGTGGATCTAATCTATTCAAAAACACTTTAAATCATACTCCTTATGGTTTCCTTCAGCTGAAATCCGTCCCATATTTTAAGTGCAAAATCTGCCATTAACTAGCAATCTAGCAATTTTTTTGCACATACCAAATGAACATTATTGCAGCATTAGTTACTTAAAAACTATGTGACAGCAAACTTAGGCTTGCTTATGGAATATTTTAGTCAGTACTAATGTACGCATCCTTTTCTTTTTCTTTTGAGTGCCCTTTGACATCCCATCCAAATCTGTCAGAAAAGGAATGCCACTCAGCTTCCCTAGATACTAGCCTAACTGTAAAACGAGAGCTTCTTGAAATCCTTACTCTATTTGTCGTCCATTTTGCATATTGAATCATACAGCAAGCATGCAAAACAGTGATTATGTCATTGTAGCAGTTGATAGAGTAGCCTTGAACAGCACAAAACGCTGGGGTGGAAGGCCCCTCAGGCCTTATTGATACGGGCTTAAAAAGAACATATGGTTCCCTCCTTACTGGAATAATGTAGCTAAATTTGAAATACTTAGCTAGGTTCAGTTTGATAAAGGGAAGCCTTGAGACATTGTATCCTTGAGTAGACTAGACAGGGAGAGATGCTAGAATAAGCTAGTTTTGTGAAAACAAGAGTTGCAAACTAGGCCAAAAGACTAACTGAGTATGCACGAAGATCGAGTTCAATCAGCCGACACGGTGAGGAAGACTATCGACGACCACCAGAGGACCGTGGAAGACCACCAATGGACATGGATGTGCATGCATCAAGGACATTTACATATATTAATGAGTTCTAGGTGATAATATGAATATGTTAATCATTTCTGGGAAATGTAATTAATATGTATATTCTGATTGCTTATAACCTTTGTAGTTGAGCAACTCGGCGCGCGCACTAGGTGAAGTGATTCCCTGTGCGCCCAGCGCTGCAATAAAGAATGCCTGCTTTATAACACTCCAAAATTGAGTCTTAGAAAGACCTTAATCGCTGGCTTATGGTATCACAGTCATTCTGCATACATACACAGAAAAAAAGACCTTAACGTACACTCAACTTCTGAGTGCTTTAGCTTTAAACTTCAGTTCTTCATATGTAATGTTGTGCAGCCTTTCTGAAGGCGCACCAAAAATTGTAAGCCTCAGAGCTTTGATGCAAACCTCTTCCAGATCAAGAGCTGTCATCATGACTCAATCAACGTATACTTTTTCCCTGTGATTCACCAGTTTCGTGCTATATATGAAGGAATGCAAGAAAGCAGTCCTCATCTCTAGTTGTGCCTATGAGAAGCAGTATATTCAAGCCAGTCAGTATGGGCAGCACAACTAAGTATAGGTGCTACAACAGTAAGGTTAAAGGAATAATACTTGTCATTTGATGAGAATAGGCTTCCATACGCAATACTTTTAAAAGAAAGTTGTGCAAGCTCACAATCATCTTATACTGACACAATATAGCTGAAGGCAGAGATCACAGCTTTAGTATCAATAGCTACATTGAGAAACTTATTTCCATCTCTAGAAAAAAAAAATATATATATTCAAAGGCATTTGATATGCTTTTCTCATCCCCAGTGCATATATGAAGAAGTACCTCTTGAAGTTTGTCAAGAGCCCATCACTAAACATATGTTTTCTAGTCTATTTAGTTTTTTGCATGAATCAATTCAGCATCTGTACTGGAGAAGAAGAAGGTGAAAGAAGAAAGAAAGAAGATGTTGGGCAAGTGAGCCCAACATTAGGCAGCCACTAGCTACTTTCCTAACTCATGCTGCATACAACGCATGGTCTTATTTTTTTCCCCGATTTTACATTATTCACACCTTCCTAAGACAGTGGGTATGACCCAGTCGGCCTCAGATCTAAGTCAATGAACTCATCTAATCTTATAGTATAAAGCACAAGGAAAAGAAAATAGGAAATTGCAGGTAAGAGGAAGAAGTAACATTGTCATTTTTTCACACCATAAGTGAAACACAATCTCAGTTATTCTCAGCTGATCCCTTCCTCTCAAAATCCTCTTGCTTCTTCCACGAAGAGTTTCATTGCTTTTTACTCTGCACTTTTAGTGAAACAAGCATTAGATATACAGGCAGATGACTGCCCCTGTTTGCTGTTATAGAGAAGCCAGACTATGCAGAGAAAGAACTATGCCACAAAAAAAAAAAAAAAAAAAAAAAAAAAAATTAACACCAAGTAGATGAAAAAGCTGGAACTATAACTAAAAGGGTGCGTTGGCTGACTCCCCACCCATCGAACTTTTCCCTAAGGCAATGGAGCAGATCAGAGAAAGGACTAGCTTCTGCACCTATTTTCTGCTGGAACCATGACCTGCATCCTTATTATGTCATCAATCCATGAGAATTAACTACTTATAGAAGTTGATTTGTAATGAGGTCTCTTGTATTAGGACCAAATCACTTCATTTAGCACATTAAGCTACCATCATGTTGTTAAATGTATTTTAACAAGGACTTGGAACTACAATGATTCTATGATTTGCTTTAAATTGGGCTGGTTTGTCTGTAGAATTGCCAATCTTATTTTCAGAAGTGTTTCCTGTTGAAGTTGCATGGTACAACTTGGAAAAAACTTACAAAAAACTGAAAATGAGTGTTGATAATAAAAATGATGAAGTAGTTTCCACGACACGTTCAACCATTATTTCGCCCATAATAACGAGAAGTAACCAAGTAGCACTGGCATGGGTATTTCAGAATTTCATGTAGTTCTGCTGCACAAATATACCAATTAAATCCTTCAAAGAGATGAAAACATTTTATGAACATGTATAACAGGATAAAAAAAAAAGAATGCACTATAACCTGCAAGCGATCATAGACAAAACTTCCACAACTTAGCTTTCTAAAGTGAAATTTAAAAACATCAGGATCATCACACCACTGAATAGGTAACTAAGAATTTTTCAAGTTGATTCTGATCACATTTATTTATTCTAAGTCCATCATTTTTCTTACATATTGCTTAAAGTATAACTGGCATTTGGTGTTGATACATGCAGATATAACTTTAATTGTAGACAATGAACTCTGTTTTGACCAATTAACTCTTTAAGAGTTCGTCCAGCCAGAGATCAATATTCTTTATGCCTGTTGATGTATTTGCACCTTTCCGGCACTGATCATTGAGCTTTCAGTTGTAAAAGCTAGATTGGAAGTACCGTCTTTGATGTTTTCAAAGATAGGAAGAAATTTCACATCTTCGAGTGCCACTGAGCTTCAAGGTAAAGAATTAAAGAATTGTTACAGCTGAATACTGTGTGCTAATTAGATCCAATTATAACCCAGGTGACATACCTTGGAATGAAAAGGTCTCTCCACATTCACTCTATCCTTGCGAGATGCCCATTTTGCTTTTATTTCATTTGTCTTTTATGAAAGTTCATTGGTTTATGGGTGGGGTTCTAGTGATCACTCAGGTTTTACAGTCTAAGCAAACACTACTCAAATCACTCTTCGTAACATGTTTGGCTGTATTCTGTAGTCATGCCTGAATGCGTCATGGTTTCATCTGGGATGAAGTTAACTTTCTTGCTAGCAGCTGGTGTAGTGCTAGGTCTTGGATTTGGGATTGGAAATAGTGTGGACAGCACACTAGTATGTTTAGTTGTTGCTAAGCTCTTTTTGCTCCTCACACCACACTACCAACAAGAAGCTGGGAAGGGACACAGCTGGGACAGCTGACCCCAACTGACCAAAGGGATATTCCATAGCATATGACATCATGCTCAGTATATAAAGCTGGGGGAAGGAGGAGGAAGGCGGGACCATTTGGAGTGACGGTGTTTGTCTTCCCAAGTCACCGTTACGCGTGGTGGAGCCCTGCTTTCCTGGGTATGGCTGAACACCTGCTTGCCCATGGGAAGCAGTGAATGAATTCCTTGCTTTGCTTTGCTTGCGCGCGCAGCTTTTGCTCTGCCTGTTAAACTGTTTTTATCTCAACCCACAAGTTTATTCCTTACTTTTACTCTTCTAATTCTCTCCCCCATCGCAATTGGAAGGAGTGAGCGAGCGGCTGTGCAGCCCTAGCTGCTGCCTGGGGTTAAACCACAACAGAACGTTAAACATGAAATACCATGGAGAAGGAAGAAAAAAAAAAAAGAAAAAAATACTGGTTCCTTAAAAAAAACTGGCTTTCAAAGCATGATACAAATTTTAGAAAAAACTGAAGTTTCCATTTAGAATAATTTTCAGACACAGCAGAGGTGGTGATAATCTTTAAAAAGGAAAACAGATAAACCAGGCAAGACCATTTTCCTCAGTGTGCCAACAGTTGCTGATGCTTACAGTTTTTGGAAATGGACAAGATAATTGTCAAATTCACAGCTGCCTCTCAGAAACTGAGTGTCAACTTCACGGCTGCTCTTTAGATAATCTATAAACAGCAGACAAGCAATTATATTTGTTGCCTTTTACCCTATTTTGTTATCATTTGACTCCTGATGCTTCAAATTAGCTTCTAGCTAGTAGCTTCTGGTAAAAAAATTAAATCCTACAGAGAATGTTTTCCTAGTAATGAAAAAAGAGAATTTAAAATATTCACTCAAATGCACACATGAAAGGACTCTATTATCTGTGTTTTATGCTGAAAAGATAGTTAACACCATCATTTATTAACGTACCGAGCTTTTACAAATGAACAATTCAAAGTTCTCTGTTATAGACTAAAGAAGAATAAAGCAACATACAAATGCTTTCATAGATGTGAACTGCAGCCCAGTCACAATGCAAGCATTAACTACTGCTTAACCATAATTATAGAATTGACAACCATTTATTTCTGTAAGTGGAAAAATTTTGCTAGACTGAAAATTCTTATGCACTGCAAAATGGAAAATACACCCAAACATCTGGTAACTCAGCAGAACATCCTGCAGCCTCCATGTAGCCCATCATAAAAATTCATGCGTTATCGATGCAAATATCCTGCCTTCTTTGCAGCACAATGATTCAAATTTAAAGGCGGCTCTACTAATCAGGTGATTAGAACATTATTCTAACAGGAAGGAGATCAGACCGAGGACAACGTGGAACCCACAATTCTTACTCCTTACCCAAGTGCTCTACAGAGCGACCACATTTCTGAATGAAAACAGCTCTGGCTATTCTGTAGTGTGTTGAAGTCCATGCTGCAGGAAGCACATGTAAGTTATGCTTTGTCTCAAAAATCTCATGAAGATATATTTTGGTGTCCAACTCTTCAAGACACAATAAAACAAGAACCATAGCTTCCTAAAAAAACTGAAAGAAAAGGTGAGTTTATTTTAGGTGCCTTTTTAGCTAAGAGCCTGCTGAGAAGAATGAAAAATTAAGTTAAAGATTCCTTTGAACAAGAAGCCCAAAGACAGCTGGGCTTTATTCTGGTTCTTAAATTATTTTTACATTCAGAAAAATAAAACTGCTGTACAAATGAATACACAAATATCCCAACAAGAAGGTGACACACAAAAAGCACTTGCCTCTAAAAGTGGTTTGGTTTTTTGGTTTGTTTTTTTTTTTTCCTTAAGTTGTCATACTACAGTGTTAGCAACCCCAAAAAGTCTTTCGGAAAAAAATCATAAGGCAGAATGCAAAATAAAGGGTCATCCTTGATACTCACTGCATTTCCTTGTCTACTGCAGCTGCGATTAAACAAGATTATAGTGAGAAAATGAATTGTGATTCTTGCTTTATGGCCCAATTAATTTCAGCAGTGAAGAGGTATTTATGTACATATAAACATAATGAAGACAGTCTGAATCCTAGGAGTTCACGATCTAACAGAAAGCATGGTAGTGAATTTGTTACGAGAAAGCAAGATGTAGGATTCAGTGTTTTTAAATAGGAGCTCCTAAATATCCATTTTGTAGAAACAACTATTAAATTCCTTTTGAGCTGTTAATGATTTAACGTGATGACCAACAGGTGACAGTCTCCATAGCTGATTAACAATCTCGGACTTTTGTCAGGCTGGCCATGGGTTTGTATATTAATAATGCTTAGAACAGCAGAGCAAAATCATGCAAATTGATTATACAAACTCTACATGAGAACTAAACTGACAAAAACTGTCACTGGTAACAGTTGAAGTCATGAAACATTATAGATGGGAAACAACATCTCTAGTCTGTAGTGTAACCAACTGACCTACATTCTGTAGACACTTGCAGCACAATAAGAACAAAGCACAAACAAGCTACGCAACCAAACAGGTGAAACAGTAAATAGCAAGACCTACTTTATAGAATGGAAGCCATGACTAACCTTTTTCCGATTTAAGACACCAGTCAACCATGTTCTACTGCCTTTGTTTTTGAAGCATTAACATACACAAGTTCTATACATGGACAGTTCTTGAAGAGTTCTAACAAGTCTGACCTAAAATTCTTCAGATTGCAGTAAACGAAGAAATCCTAAATTCTTTCCATCAACTTGTGGGTGAAGCCAATTCCTTCTCCTGTGTTCGGAGAAATAGTCCACATGAAAACTCCTCAGAGTAAGAGACCCATGGGTAGCACTAATTGGAATCCATGCTACAAAGTAGTTTTGTAGCATGGTCTTATCAAGGTCATGGGGGTTCTCCATGTTCATTTGGTATTGCAGACAAGTCCTTACAGTTGATTAACGGTATTACGAGGCTAATTTTGCCTGTTTGTTGTCACATGTATTTATTCCAGACAGATGAGGAATATTAATTCATCTTTCCAGAAAAGTTATGCTTTCAAAGATATAAAAGGTATATACTACATTTTTTTAGGACGCTGCCTTCTCCTCTAACGTCTGCCTCTTACTAGCATATCCAACGTATTACTAGATATCCTGGATTTTTGCTCAACTTTATGCTTGTTGGGATAGACTGTTCTTGACCTTGGAGGAGGTGGTCCTTGAATATTAAACAGCTTTCTTGGAACCCTCTTCCCTCCAGGGCCCTATCACATGGCACTTATTCAAGTAGATCCCCGAAGAGGCAAAAATCTGCTGTCCTGAAGTCAAGGGATGTGAGCTTGGTTTTTGCTCTGCTCCCTTCTCTCAGGACCCTAAACTCCACCATCTCATGGTCATTGCAGTCAAGGCTGCCTTTGACTTTCCCATGCACAACCAGATCTTCCTTCTTTGAGGTCCAGTAGAGTATGTCTCCTCACTGGCTCTTCTGTCACTCAAGTCAGGAACTCCCTGGAATCCTTGTGCCCTGCTGCGCTCTCCCACCATCAGATTCCAGGGTGGTTGAAGTCACCCACAAGGACCAGGCCCTGTAAATATGAGGCTACTTAGAGCTGTCTGCAGAAGGCCTCATCTAATTGCTGTTCCTGATGATGTAGCCTACAGCAGACACTCATTACTGTGTCACCTGTTGCAATCTGCTCTTTAATCCTAACTCAGAAGCTCTCATTTGGCTCCCTCCATCCATCCCCAAGCAGAGGTCCATGAACTCCAGCAGTTCTCTCACACAGAGGATAACTTTCCTTATCATCATCCCAGCCTGTACTTCCTAAAAAGCCTCAGTGCTTTTCTCACTTTTGTCTACAGCTATTTTGTCTGTCCAACCTGAGTAACCAACAAAAGAATTATCACATACAGACAATGCACTTCCTAGTCTTTTAAGTGCTGTTAAATAGAGACACAAAAATATCAGGGTACAGAGAAGAGACTATAACCCCTGGCTTCCCCTGTTCCAGTGATTTCCATTAGGGTGGAAGTTACAGCAGTGGTTTGGTTTGACCACAGTAGTACTGTTAAAGACTAAGGTGTCTTCAATTAAGATTAAAAAAAAAAAAAAATGCACTGTCACAGGGTATCTTCATAACACCTCTGCTATATAAAAGGTAGCTTACCAGCAGATCTCCTGGTATTTTTGGTTGGTTGTTTCTGTGTGTTTTTTCTTGGGTTATTTTGTTGGTGGTGGTTTTGGTGGGGTTTTTTTCTGGTTTTGTTTTTAGTTGGTTTTGTTTGTTTTGTTTTTCATTTGGTTTTTGGTTTGGGGTTTTGTTTTGGTTTTTAAGTGAAACCTGGGGGGCTGTTTTATCCTCCTTGTTCTCTTTTGGAGGAGAAAAAAGAGCTTTTTTTTCAGGGGGGGTGTGGGGGGGGTGTTAATAAAAAAGGTTATGCATTTTTTCTGACCTCCTATAAAATATCAAATACAGTCTAAAGAATACAATAGATTAAGAAAGTTAGTATTTCCTCAAAGTAATTAATATTGGATTATTTACAACAAGAATGCCTAAATATTACGGCAGAAACACTCACAAATAATACTCTAAGGCAAATATGCAAAACCCTTTTAACTTCATTATGTTTCATCCATGCCTCCCCATATTGCTCAAGTGCTAAATACGTGTCTACATATAGGACGGCTCTTCCAAAAGTTTTATTAAGGTTCTGTCATATTACCACGATTAATATTTTGCAGTAGTATTTTAATTATCCTACTGTTACTGATGGCTGAAATATCTGAAAATTCAATGGCTATCTTAAAACTTTTCTGAAGTTCTTTTTTCTTTTTGCAAGTATTTTAGAACAAGTCCATATAAGTATGTGTGCTGAGACAGCAGAATGCATTACAGCTGCAGGGTTTTTTTGGTGACATATCTACAATAACAAAAGGTCTGGAGTATATGCAGTTAAATTACTAGGAATGCAGTGCTTTGGCAGTGTAGTTTATGGTACCTGTTGAAATCTATATCCCATGCCAGAAAAAGCACTTTACTAAGCATAAAGCTTGTATCTGCTTGGAGGATTTGCAGATACTATTACACAGACAAATCTTTCTAACAGTCTTAAGAAGAACTCACTGAGGAGCTGAAACCTATTTATTAATATGAAAAAGAATCAATTGACAACATGCTTTGGCCAAGAAATGTGGCCAAAGAGTCAAATAAGAACTATCTGAAAAAGTATGTACATTTTAAAGGTCTACATGAGTATCAAAAGTTGTTTTCACCTTCTTACTTAACAGGAGGAAAGCTTCTAAGTAAGGAGTTACACATTTCACATAACCAGACACTGATGACAAATTACTGTCACCCACAGCTAACTGCTACATACAATGAACAGCACATGTAGAAGAACAGAACCTCCCAGCACGTATATGAGTTTCTTCAATGAAATTGGACTTGGGGGGGGGGGCGGGGGGGGGGGGGGGGGGGGGGGCGGGAAAACTGTGTGTAAAGCTAGGATTCATTTCCAAAGCAGATGGACAGAAGTCACATAACCTCTATCATTCTACAACATACTGCTCATGGAGCAGCTGCTGCCATGGACACCATTTCCATTCTGTTGCTTGAACAGGGCTTAAAAAGCCCCAAAGTGAATATTATGGATATGTGACATGCCATGAAAGAAACAACCGTCTTGTCCACCAAAGATCTGTGAGATGATCAACCTAGGAAAAAACTTTTCCGTAGTATGAATATTTGTCAAGAAAGCACACAGGGAGCTGTCAGGTAAAAGTCCTGCCCAGCCTCTGGAGGCCATACTATGCCAATAGCTTTTGCCATGTACTAACGTAAAGATTAAGGGCTGAAACAAGCTTATTTGTGAAAGAGCTAGAGTGGGCAAAAGCAATCTCAGCAGACTCATTTTAGAGGAAACATGTACCTGCTTTTGGGGGGGGGGACAATTTGAGTATTTTCATATGGGATTTTTCAAAAGATGGGAACATAGATATAGCATATCCTTGCTAAAGTATTGCTGTTTGTAACAAACAGGACATCCACATGGTTGGACAGGGAGAAAAAAAAAACCAACAAAACAGAATATTGGTCCAAATACACTTCAATTATTTGACACATGCCTTAGAAGAAAATTATGGTTGCCTAGGATCTGCACTGACAGTTGAAGGAAAATCACCACTCCTTCTGTTCAAAAGTACAGCAAACCCAAGAACGATAAAGGTTTACAGGGACCTGGCACAGATGTACCCTCTAAGAGCCCTAAATCCAGTGACTCTAGATACTGGGGGAATTTGAGGTGAATAGACTGCAAGAAGTGGCTGGGACTCTAGCTAGTGTGGTGTCACTAAAAAAACCTCTCCATTACCACTCCTGAGACTGAACCCTGGGCTGGATGGACTGTCTGAGGTTGCAGGGCACCCCTTCAGGTCTCACATACATTTTACCAAATAGATAGACTGAATTCCAGGGATCAATTTTTTCAACCAAAACCCATTTCAAAGCTCTGAATTTTTAACTATCACATAAGCAACTGTCAGCAATATTACTTCATCTATGATCATCCCAGAACATTGTGCTAGGAAAGAATTCTACTCTGAGGAACAAATATTCTAAATAGTAAATGCTTAACAGCGTTTTGGAGAGCAAACTGGAGTCCGAGACCAAGAAAACAGGGACACCTGTTCAAAGCTAGTTCCTCATGAACATTTAAAATTTTCCTGCATAACTAATTTTTTCCACAGTTCTGCAACATCATTTTTTTAATATTTCCCACAACTTTTTAAGCAAGTCAAAAAAACCTGAAAATAAAACCAGCTGGTATCTATTTAACCTGCAAAATCAGGTGAGGCAGACTGCAACCCTATATTTTTTTTTTAGTGCTAAGAATAGCTAAAGTAGCATTACAAATAGGAAAAAAAAAAACCCAACTTTTAAAAATAGCTCAGTTTTCTTTCAGTGGGGAGAAATCACAACAAATTTGGCAGTAAAACTAGGGAATATGACAGCACGGTGAGAACTAAAGCAAAAAACTACTTTCAATTTGGGAAGGAGAAGTGAAATAGTACTCTACAAACCCATTATTTTTTACTTCTAGGGTAACACTATTTCTGTACTATATTCTATATCATGATTTATGAATCCAAGGTAAACGCAAACAACTGCAGGCTTCAACAAAACTAATTTTCATTTTAAGCATATGAAATCTATTGAAATTATCAGAAGTGGTCATAAGTTAACTGAATACATAAAGCAAGTTCACATACATAAAATGCAGCATATTTTTCTCTTATTATTTGCTTCAATGTTAGATTTTACTTTCATTAAGTCTCCCTTGGCTTTATGAGACTAGAGAGAAACAAGTTCTGATCAAAAATTAACAGCATAAACTGGGCACATAACACAATGTTCTATTATTTCACTATCCAATTAATGAATCACAATTATTCCCTAGTATATGCAATTACATTGCACAGCTTAAAGTTTTAAATTTGCACAATACTACCCACTCCAAATTACTAAAAAAACATGCAAGGGAAGGAAGGAGAGACGTGTGTTATGAATTACTCTGCTGATTCCAAACACATTTTAGAGGATGAAAAAAGGGGAAAATGAGAGAGAAAGTGTGAGAAAGAGATAACAAATGGTTGAACATTTGGATTTGGATATAATACATGGATTTATTTACAATAAAGGATGATTTATTTACAATGAAGGATCAAAGATTCGAGAGAGCAAAATCCTGTAAAGAATTCAGGATATCACACAGAATTTAGAAGGGAGAGGGGAGAGAAGCAGAACGTAAGACACAGTTAAAATTTTTACCATTTTAGAAAGGATCAGAACACAAAGGGGAGAGCGACAGTACTACTAATCAGCTGTAAGTTACATTCCCAGTGAAAACACGTGTCATACAGTAAATTTTTCCAAAAAACTTTCTCTATACTTCAGATTTTTTACTATCAGAGGTGGCTGATGGAGAATGTAAATGTGTGGAATGAACAACTTAACACCAGTAAACAACTGAGCAAAACCAATACCTCACACACCAGACCTGGAAAAAAAAAAAAACAACAAACAAAAAACCCAAAACAAAACAATCCCCCCCTTGCATTCCCTAATACATGACACTAGTAATAGAAACACCTGTGAGGTAGTTTTTCAACTTTCTTAATGGAGGAGAAAAACAATGCAAGAAGATAAACCTTAAAGAGAAGAAGTCAAGAAATAAAGCAGAGCAGAGAAAACATGAACAAAAGTACAAGCAAATAAAGCCCTGAGACAGGCAGCAGATGCTAGAGTAGAGTACATAGCCAGTTGCATTTTCAAGATAGTTTTGTGTTTTTCCGTTTAATTACAGTCAAATCTCAATTACTTATTATCTGTAACCCAGATCCGTGAATATTGTAAAGCATCGGTGCTATGGATACCAAGACACACAAAATACCTTTCCATCCGCTACTATCTGGAATCACAGAAGTTCACGCTAGGTGCCACAAAGGCTGAGATCAGCATTACACCCTGCATCTCTAAACTCTACTGTCAACTACGGCACTCGTCCCTGCCCAGCCTGTGAAGATGTGATGGAAGTCCAAGTATGTTTATATTTTTTTTAGGCATGCATTCTGACTAATCATTTTAAAAGTTAACTTTAAAAAAAATTAAGTCTTTATCAAATCTGAAGTGTATGATTTCAAAAGTTATCATGGCTTTAAAACTTTTCCACCCTTAACGAGGGTAGCGGTTGTGGTACATTGCCCTACTGCACTCTGTGGATGAAACAGCCCCCTTAAAGTGTACGTGGTCACATTGAAGCCCTGGGTTCAGTGTCCAGCCTGGCTTTTGTAAGATGTATGAGAGTATGCTTTAATGGCAAGGCAAATGACAGAGACAGAATAAGCTCTGCCTTTCTTACTGTGAGTATACGACGCCAGACCACCGCTGATCTCATAACAAAGTGATAACGTACACTAGAATGTTGGTCTTACATTGAAGTTCGAAAAGTATTTACACTTTGCATTGAGGAAAACTGCTTTTCTGATTTACAGTTGGTGCTAACAACAATAGTACCATAAGTGTCTAAAGTAGTTTCATACTTTTGAAACATCTGAAATGGCATAATAGAAAAAAATATTTAAGTTGCTATGTGTAGTCAATACCACTCAGTGGGACATGGCCTGTTAATTGACGCACATTTCGCACAAAACACTTATTTTACTCATTTATGTGAGTTGTTCCCACTATGACTTAGGGAGGAATAGAAAAGCCTGCTCCAGAACAAGATCCTTTAACTCATCTGTGCTTGCCTGAGATGATGCAAGGGGTACTAACGCCAAGTATTCTGATTATACTTTTTATCTTTTTGTAACACAGGATATTTTCAAATCATTATGCATATATATACCCACATACATAGATAATGACTATTAAATGGTAGCAGATATTTGTAAGCACTAGTACTGAACAAAATCACACAAGAGATGGAAAATTGCACATGAATTATATTAGAGGAAAAAACTGATTTTTGGCATTCACAACTTGATACGCTCCCTTATTCTTTCTCTGGTGATCAGGCTACCACACAGAGTTCTGCCATCCCAGCATCAGATAGAAACAGATTACGGAAGATTCAAAGACAAAAAGTACAAATCTTAAGGGGTAAAAGGTGAAGATTAAAACAAACAAAAAATAATATTCCCAAATATATTGGGAACTAATTCTCAAAAGGTTTCAACAATAAAAAGGGAATTGTTTAATATAATCGAAGCATTATAAAGAGAAGTATTCATATGAAAATGAGTAGCAAGGTATTAAAAGATACTACCATGAAGAAATTTAACATTCAGGAAGCGGAGATTTTTAGAAAAGTAGCAGCTTAGACAACACACTTCTGATTACACTGATATGTCCAGTCTTGTCCAAGAATGACCTAATAAATATTATCTTCTAGTTACCTTTTTTATTTAAGTTGAAATTTAATCTACAAGGCTCAAACTAGAAATCAGTGGCTAGAAATAGATGCTTAGAACTTACAATACAACGTTCGACATAATTAAAAGTCAACTGAATTAACTATCACTTCTAAATTCTACGATTTTTTTTTTTACTAGTTAGTTAATGAATAGGATTTTTTATGCGGCCAGCTTTTTAAAAGGAACTGAGACCGATTCTAAGTATTATTCACTTTTGATATAATTTGAAATGACTCCTAGTAGAATATATTTAAGAATAATGAGATTATGATGGATACCTTACACAGCAGGTGTCTGAATACAGAAACCAATGACGCCCTTTCCACTCTCATGTAAGACACTTAGAGCAATATCCAACACTGATGTTGCGTTATCCTTGTTCGGTTTCAGTTCAGAGTTGTCACATTTCATTTACAAGTATCTGCTATGTTATTCCACTTTTTTTCCTTGAAAGTGTTTGATAATTGTGAAAAGGGCTGTACAACTTGCATGATCACCTCCTACCCCGTATTCTTTCTGCCAGACAAGATGTTCCTAGGACTACAGCATATTCTTACAGTTTCAACTTTTCCTGCCAGTAGAAAATGGTCAGGTGGTCCCAAAATTATGTCAAACAACATAACATTGTAGTTGTTAAACATGGAGTGAGTGTATTAACATTTCTTTGCCCTGCATCTGTTCAGGAAGCACTGGGAACACATCATAATACATATCCATAAAGCAAAGAACTTTCAAATACACAACGGACAAATTTAACTTTCTTTTAAATAACTGAAAGGAAAAGGAAACAAACCTCTGTAATACCATCTGCAGTACTGCAGCTCTCCTTGTATTTTCTTAGGCAACAGAAAAGAGTAGTTAAACAAGCACCATATAACATAATGAATTCTTATCCTTAACAAACAATAAATTACTTGCACTTATGGCAAATCAGTCGAGTGAAGACTGAAAAACAAAGACCAAAGTGCAACATCAAATTTATATTCCATAAAAAGATTGAAATGCTAAGTATTATACCTTTGTGCAACAAAGGTTTTAGATGGGGGCAGGTGGGGAGAAACACATTAAAACAGTACACAGGCTGTTACTCCATATGTGTTTGCAGGACTATAATAAATGTTTTTAATCTATGAAACATCTGGGACTAAAAATCCAATTTGTACCTTTTTTTTTTAAAAAAAAGATGGAATAGTTTTAAAGTGTAGAACATAGCTTCTACAATATAAATCTGCACAAAACTAACAGCACAGGTCTATCCTTTAGGCTTTTTCTAGGAGTATAAAATATGCAGAATCCTACCAGGCCATATTGCCATGGGCTGTGTTGTCAAGGTGACAGAGTAGCTCCAGGGTTTGAGTGTTGCTTGATGAATCATCAGGGGATTCATGACTGCCTGATTCCAATTCCTTCGGCATCCTCCAAACTGCAGCACATGTCATGACTTTACTGTCTGAAGCTAAGCAACAGAGAATAATGTCAACAGATCATTGTATGGGAGACATATTTTGTATACAGTGCATCAACACTTACACAAATCTATAAGCAATGCACATCTGCTGTTTAAAATATTTAAAAATATTATACCAAGATGAATTCGAAGAATGCAGAATGCGGATACAGACACAGACCTCAAGTTAGCGGTCAAGTTGCTGCAAAACTCATAATTAGCACACATTTGATGTGCTTCTCCCTGTTTAAAGGCAAAAATTCAGTGCTCATGAAAACATAACTCTTTGGTAGGCAAGTTTTCCAAGCTTCATTCCTCATATTGATGTTAATGCAAATGACTCACAAGTTACATTGCTCAACTCCTTAACAATGAGGATTTAGATAGCATTTTCCTTTCAAGATCTATCTTCAGTTGGATCTGTAGCATTACATCGGATCCTTTACTACCAATAACTGTTTATTACAAAACCAAGCATCCCACATAAGTACGCTCCTCTAACTCTAGCAAATAAAGGCAGCTCCCAAAACACAAACTGAACTTACACGCATATAGGAAAATACTACAACGTATGATGAACAAGCCAATGACAGATTAAGGAGAAAATACCATATGTTCTATGCACATATAGCATTGCCCATCACCCAATATAGCAATTTTTAGCAGTGCAGAATGGGAGGAGACCAGAGCAGCATTGCACATGTTTGCATTGTTGTAGCCACTGGTCCAGGGTTCACAGAAGACAAATATGCCAGGATGATCCACTACAGCAGGAACAAAGAAACCAGCCACAGCAGTGTCAGGCAAAGGCAGGGGGAGCGACTACCTGCTGGAGGATGTGTTAAATGAGAAGTCCAGAGGATAAGCAGCAATGAACGACATGTTTTCTGTTCTGAGGTCATTTTGCATGCCTCTTTCTCACAGTTCTCTCTCCAAGCACATTTTAGTTGATTTTAGGGCAGAGCGCCTGATTAGAGCCACAAGCAGACGTGACTGACTTACATCAGTGGAAAGGAAAACAGGAACAATTCTAATGAGAGTGTTTTCATAGAGGAAGGATGGTAAATCTGAAAAAGGCCTTCTTAGGCGAAAATGCCATTAACGTGTGAAAAAAGTCTCTATTGTAAAGGTCACCAATATAGATATTCTATATGCAAAACAGGTGCTCAAACAACAGAGAATTGCACAAAAATCAATTGATAAGTACCGATACATAGTAAATAAGCCCAAAATGCAAGAATGCAGACATGTTTTAAAAGTAGCCATATGAAATAATAACCACAGGTAGTTAGATAAAACCTGTAAGAGAAAAAGACCATTTGTTTGAGAAGGAAACAGGGGAAGGAGGAGGACTTCAAATCCAAGCACAGGATTCAGAACACACAAGCACTGGTTATTAGATAGATTGTACTAAATATAAAATATATGCATGATGCACATAACTGTTCTATAGTAATCTGGCATATACAAGTTGAATACAGTACCAGGAGACCCTAAATCTAAAGATGATGGATAATCCCTTATTTATTAACACTTAACTCAGCTTTTACTAATTGTAGTGCATGCTAACAGAACAGCTATTTCCAAATCATTGGAGGCAAATCCTTTACTCTGAATCCGTGTGCCACTGAATGAAGAGGAGGAAGCAGCAGCAGATGGCTACCTTTCTTTAGCAAAGGGCAAATCAACGCACAGCATGCACTGTACGCCATATAAATAATAAATAACCTGAACTGAAAGTTTCACCCCAATACTCAATATGTGACAAAATATTGAAGACCATCACAAAGAAGTTTCTGGTAGATTATAATAACTGAAAGGTCTGTACCATGCATACAAAGCTTTAGTTTTTCCATCAAGATCAAGATCTATGCAGAGAAACACAAAATCAAAAAATGGAAAAGAAACTACACATTTCTCAAGCCATCTTTCCTCTCAGTACAGCACCACAAGTCTTAAGACAGCCTTGAAATGTCATTTTAACTTCCTAAAATGGGAACACTTTGAAATTGAAATCTAAAACTACTAAACAAGCACTGGCTTGAAGACTGAGGGAGGCTGAAGAAAATATATACATATATTGAAATCTCCCTGAAACTTGATGTAACCCATGCCCCTATAACACTTTGGTGTTTTGAAAATTGTCAAAAGCCACCAATGAAATGAATCTGTGTGAATTTTTAACGCGTGCAGCAATTTTACACATATTTTTATATTTGTTTTCAAATTATTACTAGAGATGCTGCTAAGGAGTGAGATTGAAATGCACATTGATACTCCAGGCAGAAGAGATTTGCTTGAGTAGCGAAAACAAGTTTATCAGATTTCCACATTTGGCAGACCTATCTAAGCCATCCCTTGGAGCCCAGCATATAGTGTCCTCTCTGGAAAGCTGTTCAGCTGCTCTGATGATATCACATGTATCAGATGCCATTTGCTCTTCCAAAACACAAGAGAATCTTATCTTTTTGAAATGTAATTTGAGCACAGAAGATTTCTGTATTAATGGCTGTTATTATGTTGTATGTTAGGCGGGTTTTTTTTAATATTCAATTTTTACCATTAAAAAATTGCTCTAAGTCTTACATATTAGCACATATCTTTAAAACACAATTCTAAAATTTAGGATACTTGTCAAACTTACTAGGGATCCCAATAGCACAGCAGTCATTCATTCTTTCTCAAATAGTGGAATTGTTATTTTCTTCTGTCCATATTTACAGAAATAGAAAGAAAACCACACCTGTCTTTTTAACTAACATAAAAAAGGCTCAGTGAGGTAGCTATCACTTCTTTTCACTATAAATACAAAAATATTACTTCCTTCCCATGACCTACATTCACTACATTTTGGTATTTAGTAAAAGTTTCTTCTCAGATTACTGTTGTACATGTATAAAACAAGCTTCTTCCCTCCACTTCCGCTCATAACAGATATTCTTGTAAACAACCAGTAACAGTAAAAGGGTATGAAGGCACAGAATTTCACATGCAGAATTCTGTGCCATTCCATACCTGTTTCACCTCATCAGGACTGGTGGTGAAGGATAAAATTTGTTATGAATCAGAAAGGTACAATACTAAAAGCCAACACGCACCAAACCGCTCAACACAGCACAGGCATCCTCTTTCAGCTGGGTTTGCAGATGCTCATGGAAAATGACAGACCACTTTCCAGCTGTTGAATGACCATCCATCATGAACAACTGCATGTGCATTGCAAATCTTCAGATTCTAATTTTAAACTTTGGACGGATTCTGGAATTAGATGCGTGGCTGAAATCTGTAGAGCAGAGACTTGATTCAGAGCACTATTAATTTCTCCTTGCACTTTTTATGTACTTATCTGCAGTTCTGACATTTTATTAATTCCCAGATGCATGAAAACAAAATGGAATTGCCATGGCCTCCCATAGAAGTAATTTTAGATATGACTGGCCTTAAGCAAGACTTAATTTCCCTTTATATAAGGAACTTTTAAAAAGATACCACTTTCTCCCTGGCAAAAGAGGGCAAACGCTAGTGCCGAGTCTAAGTGTCACTCTGTTATGACAGAGGGAGCAGAGCTTTTATTGTGGGTCACAATTCGTCTTAATCAAATAACTACTAGCAACAAACCTACAAGAACCCATAGACACAAGATAACTCTCATTGCACAGAAATCCAAGTCCCACAACAAGCTTCTCATGGCTGTATGACAAGATCACTAGCAGTACACGGTATTTGTGGAATTACCCATACAGCCTTATTTCCCAAGTGATCACATTAAAATTTAAGAACTACCACCGCTGTAGTGCCATTGCTTACCTAGAATACCTACAGGCAAAGAGACACTCCAGATTTTTCCTTCTTTTACTATCTTCACATCATCCTACTGCACACATACATACAAAATGACAATCTTTTTATCTACCACCTCTGGTATTATTTCTTAAGAGACCAATATGAATGTAATATTTAAATGATAATGCCAGTTATTCTGTAAAAGAAAGAAAAGCATAGTGTCTATTTAAGTCATACTTCTAAGCCTTCCTTAAAGATATTTGCATATTTGAAAACCACTTTTCCATCCCTACCTCATTTGGAAAACGGAATTTTTATTTATGTCACAGCACCAGTGCAGAAAACAATGGTTAAGGTTAAGCTAGTTTCTGCTGTAGTCTTATTACTGAGTGTATTAATAAAAACGTTAGTGGGTTTAACTAAGCACTATTGAACCTGTCTTGTGAACCTGAGTTACACTCTCATAGAGAACATCTGAATGTTTATTCTTTGCCACATTTGTTACTCAAGAGAAATTCCTTGTCTAATTCATCGTGCACCTTCAGTCTCCCTTTTGTTAGGTATAGGTAAGGATGGAGCTGGATGTGCTGTTCCAACTGCAATAACCCCCTGTTACACACTGTTTCCCCAGGTTCATTAATACCATCTCCTGGGCAGAGGATACCACCTGCTAGAGTGATGATACGCAGTTTCATCTACCTGGTTCTGTTGAAATGAGCCAGGCTTACAAATAAGCAAACCAGAATTCAAGGAATAAGCAAATAATCCTGCATTTTGACAGGGCTGAGTTAGGAAGCAACTATACATGATGCTGGCAGCAACGAGGCTGCAGTAACCAACCGCAGGAAACAAACTTTGGCAAGTTCAGCCAAAGCCTAAGAGAGATAACCACTGCTACAGAGCACAAGGCTCTCTTTAGATGTCTACTTTACAAGTCGGGCAAGTGAGAAAAGTCTCTGCATGCAGAGCGTGCAATTTGCAAAGGGTCACAACTTGGTCAAATCGATACCAATTTTCACTGCGGCACTCCAAAGGACTTCTCAATGAGGGCTATTTCCATGACAATTTTCAGCTTTCTACTACCAGCTGTTCCAACACAGAAAAAAAGTAAAAATTGTAGACAGGTGAAGTATCCCGTTTATCTTCCTCCAAACACTGTTCCCTTTAGAGAGTTGCTCCAACTTCTAGTAATAGCCTTGCAGAAAGAAATAAGCCTGGGGAAAAAAAAAAATCTGTCTGAAAGGTAAACATAACACGAAGTTATTAATGAGAGTTTGAAAAGAAACACATATGTAACATTAACTACAAGTACTCACTACTCCTTTATAGAGTTATGTCACACACAACAGATCAATTCACTCTATTGTTGCCGCTGGAACGCAATAGCCAGCAGACATTCCTTAACAACTATACAATCATTTCAGAACTAGATGCAAAAAGAAAAGTGTGGACATAAGAACACAGGCTGCTGATTCCAGATGCACTACATTTGCTCAGGACAATGAAAGTCATTCCTGCCCTTGTGGAAAATTACAGTTTTTAATGAATTTGTAGATTTTTAAGCTAGAAGGGTTTGCCTATGCACTTCACACAACCCTTGATTTTGCTTCAGCATTTCTCACAGTTAAAGACAGATAGTGAAAGAAGTGAGCTCTGCCAAGTCTCCAGATTCAGAGAGAAGAAACTAAAATTTTAACTCATTTAGAATTATTATAAAGATTCCTTCTGAAAATACCACGGACTCCAAATCTACAAAGAATTCAACCGAACATCAATTGCCATGAAAATCTGTTTATACGGACTTCTTGAAAGATACTGTTTATTCTCTTTAATAAATAACAGCTATAAAAAGGACGTTAACACACAACCTCAGTAAACACACTAAGAAACCAACTGATATCTGTACAACTGATGCAATAAATCAGAACAGATGAACAAGAAAGATGCAGTCTAGTTTGTCACTGTAGAGACTAAGTGTTCTCACTTAGACCTCTATTTGCTTTTATATTATTGAGACCAAAAAGCCATACTTGTTATGTTGGATTTCTAACTGATTTTCCAATTGAAAACAACCCAATCATTTCATTGTCTTCTCACATTGAATCCCTTTACTGAAATCTCCCTCCATAAATATGTTTTTTTGGTAAGGAATTTAGAGAAACTATTCTACTTAAAAGCTTGATGGTTTGAGTTTTAACAGAATGAAAAAAAAAAAAAAAAAACAACACAAAACCAACAAAAAACCCCACCTGAAACTATTTTGGAAACCTTCCATTAGTCAAATATTACTAAAACAAATACAAAACAGAAAAACAAGAAGGAATATACGGAATATATAAAACAAACCCTCATCAAAAGTGCAGATGCTAATCAATACTCTGCAGTTTCAGCACAGAAGAGGTCTGGGTACCTGGAGAAACCCACCAGCTCCGTTTGCCCTCCTCTTTCAGGTGCCTCAGGACTGAGGCACACCCAGAACTTGACAAAAGTCAGTAAGGACTATTGCTTACCCTTGTTCTGCCTGCCACCAGTTCACCCACTGGAGTAGTTTCTCCAAAAGTGAAGTTAGTATCTTTTACAGGCAGTAAATAGAGACATTAGGAAAAAAGAAGAAAAAAACAAAAAAAAAGGATAAACTTATTTTAAGAGTAGTGATTAAAACCAATACCAATCTTTATTGTTTGATAACAAAGTTTAAAACAGGATTTTAAGAGGTTAATCCCCCTCTTAAGCAAAGCGTTAAGCAGGTGTTGCCATAATATAATGGGAAAAGTGTAAGAATAAACGGACATACAAGAAATACTACCACCTGCCCCTTCCACTCCCTCATCCAACAGACTCAATTGTGTTTTGATCCCAACTATACCGGTCCACATCAGCCGACATTACAGTTCACTGCTGTTTAATCATCTACCTTCCATTCTTCTGGCGCCACTTGCTGAATAAAACCTACCACGCCACTGAAGTATGTTCTGACATATACAACAACCACAGTCTTGACCTGTCAGAAGCTTACAGCAGTCACCCAAAGCAGACCAGATCCAGCTCTGCTCAGTCCTCCCTAATTATATCATTTTACAAAGCATTTTTAATCTTTGTTTTCAATCATTCTTTATGGTCTTCCTTAACTAAACACATATGATAAATCACCCTTGATTGTTTTTCTTTCTCCCAAAAGAATGTATTCAAGCAGTCATTGTTAGTTTCCTGTTCTCTTTTTGAATCATTTCAATTTTTCAATTGAATAATTTCAATTGAATCATTTCAATTTATTTTTTTTCAATCATTTCAGTATTTTAAAATTAATTCTATGTAATCAATAGCTATACAAATCAGATGGTAGTATCTACAGGAATGATGTTTTCATTTTACTGTCTGCTGTCATTCTACTTCATTCCCCTGTGTTTAACCTTGAAACCCGAATGACAATGCTTCCTACATCACTGCCTGCAGACATTCACACTGAAGCTGGAGGAGCTGAAGTATCAGCGCCTGACAGGGTTTGCTCTTTGATCAGCTCAGGTGGTGCAAAGCCAGCTGGCTGCAGTTATTCTGTTGCCCAGGGAACAACAACTGAAGTGTATACTTCCTAAATCTGCACAGGAGGCCCTTCTGCAGCGTTGCCACAGCAGCTCTCGCTGTGTGAGGCTGAAGTGGTGAAGCTGCTATAGCTACAGCCCAGCTGGTGCCCATTAATGCTCTCGGTATGACAGGAACAAGCAGCTAGTGTTCAGAAGCCTCCTTCTTAACATTGACAAACAGAGTTATCACTCTTCCTTATTAATGAATGTAAACATCCTTCTCCTAGTTTAATAAAATGAAGAAATAAAGACTAAAATGGTGCAAGCACGCATCTTTTTTTAAGAGGATGACCTTGCAGCCTTTTTAGTCAATTCATAAAAAGATAAACCGTATTCCATTCATTTGACAACGTGCCCTTCACAGGCAAAAGAAGAGGGGAAAAACAACACAGCATTCTTTTCCTGGGTTAAGAATTTCATGTTTTGTGTCAAAAGCTTGTGTAGTCTTTCATTTTACATTTTTCTGAAATACATGGGGTGAGATATACGTAGGAATAAAGAGTTGTAGGCACTTTAACTTTCCTTTCCATCGCTTGGATGCACTTTTTAGCTACAAAAAGACAGCCTTTGATTTTTGAAAAATATAAACGTGGAAACCTAACAGCAGCTCACTCTGTACCCTAAAACAAATGTGTTTTCAAGTGGAACCAAAAGTAGAAACAATTAGTAGAAAAACAGCAACATGCAACAATCCAGACATATTTATTGCAGGACATCTTCCATACTTAGCTGTTGTCCCATTACTCCAACCTGTGGAAATCACTGTCTAACAGCAGCCTTCTTGTTAGCATGCACATCACAGGTGACCATAAATTCACATTTACTGCACAGATACAGCTTAGGTCTCTTGGACAACAGGCTCCCATGTTTGCATTGTATATATGGATGTCTGTCAAGGTTTTAAAAACCTCATGTGCTGGACAGTAACGCAGAGAGGATGATCTAACAGTGTGTGTGGGCGTGGGGTATATCCATCACATCATACGGAAACAGGAGACAGAACCCACAGAAAGCAGTCAGTCAGCAGGCTGAAAAATTGGAGAAGGCATAAATTGCACTTTTTTTGTAGTCTGATGTTTCTTATGCTACCTAGAGGTAATGTGAGACAGTGTTCCAGCAACATACCTTTTGGGGGGGATACGCTCTGCAAATATACATCTATTTGAGGGAGCTCAAAATTTACTGACTGCATTTCTGGAACTCTGCCAAGAGAAGAACTGCAACCATTGCTATATTGATGAGCTGAACTTTGCTCTTCAGGCAGAATTTGGCTGCAATACTGTGAGAGCTGCTCAGCAGCACAAATAGGCATGCTTTCTTTCTGACGCTTCACATGACTAGATCTCATCAGTCACAACAACGACTTACGGCTTGTTTGATAGCTTAAGACATATCTCTCCAGGTATTTTAACAGGGTAGAAAAGCTCGGAGAAACTAGCACTAACTACACACTTTTGTTTGGTTGCGATAATCTTCCTGCTATTGTTACGACCAGCACACCGTAACCACAACAGTGGGAGCCATACAAGAAGCAAGGCATCACCTGGCCATATAAAAAGCACTGTGAGATTTAACCCTGTGCTGAGGAGAGCTGCACCATACACCAATAAAAGCCAATGAATCATATTTATATGTTGGTTTCCATCATCACTAAGGCTACTGAAGCTGAATGCCACTATCAACGTTCATACTTTTACACACACAAAAAAGGGGCAAAGAGAAAGCAGGAGTCTCATGGAGGCCCTCACTTTCATCACCAAAGCAGCCACGGCAGCTGTCAGTTAAGTAGGGCTAGACGACAGCAACGCACCAAGTTTCCCACTTGATGTTTCATGAGGTATTAAAACACCGGACTCCTTAACATGTTAGTGGGAACTGCAAACCACTTATCCCCCGATCGAATCAGTCGCCTTACTAGAGAGTTGCATAGTCAATGATATATCTAAATTACCTTTAGCATTCCCATTCTACTCCGTAGGAGTTCCAAAAACAAATATGATGACTCGACAGTTCCTGGAAATCTACTTCAAACAGGACAAATATCACTATAACCAGTATCAGCAGTTTATGTGGCTGTCTCAGGCTTGGTGGACAAAATTCTAACCATTAGCTTGATTTGAAAAGGCAGATCCACTACCCCTTATACCAGCCTTTCACAGTCTCCACTTTGTTCTTTCCCTCAACCAAAACCCAGATGCGTGGCCACTATCGACACACAAACTTTCTGCCAGCAATAACTTGTGATTCAGAGTTTAGATCTCAAGAGTCATAATCTGCTTATATCTTTACATTATCTGTCCAATTTGGGTAGTTAACTTTCAGATATGCTCACACATCAAGCACAAGCAATTAATGGAAGAAAATAATTATAAATAATTACTAGCTAGACACAGTATCATTTGATTTTCTGTTCATGAAGTCACTTACAAATGCTACAATAAAAAAAGAGAGTTTCACTAATACAAGAAAAATAAGTTATTTATGTCTGGGTTTTCTTAGTTCCACTAACCTGATGTCTAGCACACCCAGAAAGTCCAGAGAAAGAAAAAAAAAAAAAAAAAATATTGCCCTATGCTAGTCAGGAGTTTTCTCAACTTGGGGCATTCAAACAATACATTGTTGCTAGTCAGCTACTAACGACTAGCATTCTAATCAATTGTTAGCAGCTCTGAATTACTCATAGGAGAGAAACTCCACCACAGGCTTTTCTTTTTCTTGGACTTGAGTGGAAAAGGACACATAGCTCTTCCCTAAAAAGCTTATAATCTAAGAAGAAAAATAATGAAAATATAACCAAAGAAAATCAAACTCAAAAAAGCCTTGGTGGGTTTTTCTAAGCCCTAAGCCATCCCACAGTCAAATCTTCAGTTCAGAGACTGGATACAATTTCTTTGCGAGTACTGACCAAATATGCCTTATGTTTATTCCAAATGTGGAATCTTATTGGGCTGTACAATCTTACTGGGATCAGAGAGGCATGGCTCTTTAGGAGGCACAGATCAGGAAGGTGAGAAGGGAGAATTGCCCTTTACGGACAACAGCAAGTAGAGCGCATGGAGCTCTGTGGAGGGATGGGGGCCGGCTGACAGCATATGGTTTAGGATTAGAAGGTAGACCAATGTGGCGATATTGCAGTTGGTGTCTGCTACATCAGCCTTCAGACAAAAAGAAGAAGCTTCATATTCATAGGCCCTGGTCCTCATGTGGGACTTTAACCACCTCAGTGTCTACTGCAAAGGAAATGCAGCAGGATACAGGAGGTTTCTGCAATACATTGATGGCAACTAATAGCAGTGATCATTGAGACAACAGGGAGGTGTTCTACTGGACCTCACAGTTACAAATATCAAAGAACTGGTCAGACATGTGAAGGCTGGGGGAAGCCTGAGCTATAAAAATCATGGGATGGAGAAGTTCATCTTATTCCTTGACACAAAGGAACAAGGCAGACAGCAGAATCACACATCACCCTGAGTTTCAGGAGAGCAGACTTTGGCCTGGTCAGGGATCACCTTCAAAGAATCCCATGGGAGATGGTCCTGGAGAGAAAAGGGATCCAGAAGAGCAGACTGATTTTCAAGGTTTACCTCCTCCAAGCTCAAGAACGGTCCATCCGGACAAGCAGGATTCAGGGATCCCGGTCCATCCGGACAAGCAGGATTCAGGGATCCCAGGCCCCCAAGACCAGTGGGAAAGTCTGGAGCAATAAAGACTCACCCTCCACAGAGGAGCATCAAGTTAGGGAATATTTAAACAAATGGAACCTGAGTGGATGCATCCACAAGAGCTGAGGAAGCTGGCCAATGTAATTATGAGACCACTTTCAACTATCTTTGAAAGGTCATGGTGACGGGGAGAGGTTCCTGAGGACTTGAAGAAAGTAAATGTTTTTCCTATCTTTAAGATGGGCAAGAAGGAGAATCTACACACTCATCAGCCACACCCTCAGTCCCTAGGAAGAGACTGCAATGAAAATTAAATTGAAAATACAGGCTTGGTAACCATGGGGAGAGTAGTTGACGATGTTTACTTTAACAAGTCTTTGGTACGGTCTCCCATAACATCCTCACAGACTAGCTGATGAAGTGCAGGTGGACAAAGCAGTGGGATGAAAAGCGGCTGAACTGCCATTCTCAAAGGATTGTGATCAGTAGCATGAAATCCGTCTGGAGGCAAGTCACTAGTGGTGTATGCCAGGTGCTGACAGTGCGGCCAATACCATTTGTCACCTTCATTAACAACCTCAGGGAACCTCAGAGGAACTGCAACAGGCTGGAGAACTGGAGCAACAGGAACCTCATGAAGTTCAACTAAGTGAAACACGAGGCCTTGCGCGTGGGGAGGAATAACTCCGTACTCCAGGACACACTGGGGGCTGACCAGATGGAGAACAGCTCTGCAGAAAAGGCCCTGGGGGTTCTGGTGGCAACAATTTGAACCCGAATCAGATGCGCATTTGTGGCAAAGAAAGCCAACAGCCTCCTGCGCTGTATTAGACAGATCATCACCAGCAGGTCAAGGCATGTGATCCTTCCCTTCTACTCAGTTTTGGACAGATCACATATGGAGTACTGCATCCAGTTCTGGGCTCCCCAGTACAAAAGAAATGTGGACATACTGAAGCCAGTGCAGGTGAAAGCCACAGAGATGATCATGGTATTGGAGACTAAAAAAGGGAAGGCATAGCGTGAGTCTTACTAATCTGAAAAAATAGTGATGTTAGAAACTAAAAAAATACCGAGTCAAACTCTCTCAGTAGCACACAGTAACAGGGCAAGAAGCAACAGGCACAAGTTGAAATAAAGAAAATTCCAGTTAAGCATAAGAAAACAACCATCCATATAAGGCCCTGAAAAACCTGGTTTGATATCATTGCTGATTCCGCTTCAGGTAGGACGTTGAATTCTAGTTGAACATCCCTAACAACACTCTGGCATTTCTTACAACCTGAATTATCCCGATTCTTAAACAGTGGAGAAGCGCTGTTAGTCTACTAGATGGCACATGCACCCACAATGGACATCATAAAACTATGCTGAGCTGCAAAATAGGCTTCACAAATGCCAGAAAAGGCACATAAACATTAAACTCAAATTCTCATACTCCCTGTAGCTATCTGTCACTCTGGTAGCTACAGTGGTAGAAACATCTGCAGTGGTTCTTAAGTTCTATGTTTAATGGTCAGAAGCGTTGATGCTTGCTTGATGACACATTAAGTCAATATAATCACATTTTCCTTTGAAAAAAACACTCACACAAGATATTTAAGGATGCAAACTATCACCTAAAATTAGGAGAAAACCCTCGAATTATAAGTCTTCAAAACATTTTAACAAGTTTTCACATAAGCACTGTAGAGAATAGTCGACAGATTCAGTCTATCAGATGACTAGATTGAACTCCAGATTTGCTACTCTATCAAAAAATATCAATTTGCTAAATATTTAAGATATGGCTAGGACTTAAATTTTGGTGTTGATGAAAGTCAGCAAGAGAAGGAAAAAAAAAAAAAAAAAAAAAAAAGGTCTTTAGCGTTCTCTTAAGAGAGAGTCTATCAAGCAAGTGACTCTCCTTTTGCCTCTCCAGCTTTCCAAGAAAGATGGGATACGGAGAAACTAAAACAGGCTATCTTTCCATGTCAGAAAAAAGGGCACAGAAAACATAATGCAGAAGAAATGAAATTGCAAAGTGTCTTAACATTCACTGGAAGGAACTTGCCCAGTATACTTGGTTTCACTTGCATGATTTGGGAATAACTCTGAAGTTTAATACAAACCGGAGAAAAGCAAGCTTCTAAGTTTCGCTTATTTAACAAGCTACTTGGACAAGAACGCCTAAAGACATACTGTAAGACCTTATGTGTATCTGCAAAATGTTATTTACTGCAACAATAACATTGACTGGAGATTAAGAAAGAACACGTTTTCTTTCAGTTTATTATACTAGTTCAGTTCAGTATTTGAAAATTTTGAGTTAAAAAGCGATTTGAAATTGGAGAAGGAAAACGTCTTTTCTTGTTCTAAGCTCAAAAAAAGGGGGGGGAGGAGAATGAAACCTTCTAATGCTGAAGGATAGAACAGCCTGATAATTCAACAGATTCTCTCCCAGTGACAGGTCTAATTCAGAAGCATTTTATCCACTTCCTGTATTTTAGAAGCACTCTTTTCAACATCATGACCATCCTGCAATACTTCAATTTCAGTCATTTTTTTTTCTCCTCCCTCTTCTTTCTGACATTAGTTCTGTTTTGCTTCATAGCACAAACGTTACAATTATCCTGATAATGGTTGTCAAATAAAGATGAAATCCTAAATCAAGGGATAACAAGTATCTGTGCTTCAAGTTAATTACATTATATACACTCCTCCAGTTCTTACACTTTTCCCTATGTATCTGCTCTTACGCGCCGGCTGAGACACTACTGAGCTTGATTCCTACAGCAGTGTTACATATGAATATGATTACAGCACAGACTAAGGTTTATGTTATGTTACCTGTCATTTGGACTGCACTCAATATACATCTATGCACAGAGGCCTTCAAACTTGAATAGCAATTAACATGCAACGATTTCTCAAGCCATTCATGACTTCTGTAGTGGTTTTCCATCATATGCTCAGATAGCCAATCATTTCATTTAAAAGCTTATTGAAAAGTACTTCGAAAAGAACACTACAAATTACATATAACAGTTAGAATTCCTAGAAAAACAACAGGGACAAGCTACAACGAACTTTAGGAGAACACCAAGCACATTTATTTCTTCCCTCAAACTATGTGAATAAACTTTCTTCTGTACATCCCACCACTACAGCTGAGAAGAGCGCTGGGGAATATTTAGAGAGATGCATTCGACTTCCCTCCCCATTTTAATGGCCGTAGCATGTCACACAGCTGTACCAATGACTTCCCTACATGGACTGTTTTCACTACAGCAAAGGAAAGTGAAACGAATGAATTCAGCATCACCTGCTGTCTTCAATACTAAGCAGTTGAAAGCATCACCAGCAGCATTATTTCCAATACCCTTACTGATGAATTTTCTCTGCAGGAAGTTTTTTTTAATACACAAGTTTACTGTGTCATAAGCGCAATGCACCAGAGAGCCATAACTCATAGCAGATCTAACGTTTAAAATTAATGTATTTTCAATGCAAACTTTATCTTCCTTTTCATCAAAGCTGAAGAGCAGTTTTGTGTTTGTATGTCTGTATGTTCTGGATCTACCACCCCAAGCTATTTATATTGAGTCTTCATGACCGCTGTACATTGGCACCTACCTTGTTTGGAGAAAGAATGCAGGAAAGCAAGATGTGTGCTTGCACGCGTGCCTGCCCACATGTGTAAAGCTGCAGATAACAGCCTTCTCCATTCACTCTTTCTTTTGCCCTCTGGTGGCTCTGTGTGTCCCTACATGCAATGGAAGTGCAGGACCTATTTTTGTAGGAGTTGAAAAACAGATTTGCACTGGGAAGATAAATCAGTTTCCACATATATTTCAACAGATTTGAATAAGAAATTGAATTCTTAAGAGAAGCAGAGGCAGAAGAAAAACATAGAAGATGACAGCAACATAGAAAATTATTTTTCAAGTATTTAATTTCAAAATGGTCTGGGAAAGGTTTTTGAACAACTTTAAGAGTGCTGCTTTTGTTAGTCACTCATTTTACACATAACATCTATTTTTGTTGCAGTGGTAACAACCTGAATTAAAAAAAAACTCACTATTGTTACTCTTGATAGAGATTTTGCTTTTAAATTTCATTTTTCCCTCTTCCTAGTGAGAGGAATTCATCTAGCTTTATCCCATGGACTTAAAACAAGGATTTTTCTGAAAGGCTTAAGTTAAAAACAGAAGAGGCATTCCACCGTGAGCTCCCCCAAACAGTATTACTAGTGTCACAGTGTCAACTCCTAGTCTTACAGGAATTGACCCTTTCAGGTAATTCCATGCCTTGCCAAAGGTGAGAACAACCGAAGGACTCCAGAAAATTGGTGGTCAGAAAAACCAACACATGAGCTTCTCTGTATACGAAAGTTAGTTAATGCACGTAGGAAAAAAAAATAATGTAAGCCATCCCAACATGATGCTGCACTCAGAACTGGTAGTTACAACTCAGAAAAAAGCTCTGTGTCAAGACTGACAGTTCTCTGGACCTAATGTGCAGCAGTAGCTACAGCAGTCAGCAAAACATTGGGCGTCCTTACAAAGGGCACTGAGAATAAAATAGAAAGGATTGTTTCACAGACCCGTAAAAACTTGATATGCCCGTATCTCCAATGGAGAGTGCAATTTTGGTGTTTGCATCTAAAGAAGGGCATAGCAGAGTTGGAGAAGGGCAGCATAAACGAAGATGATACAACAACTGTCTTCTTAGATGTTCAGCAGGTTAGGACCATTTCATTTGTAAGGAAAGCACCTTGGGAAGAACATGACCTACGCTTACAGAAACAGAAAAGCAGCGGTAAGATGAAAGAATTGCTATTACAGGCCAAATCTTGCAATCTTAGAACTAAGCGGACTCACTGAAATACAAGGTAAGTTTAAAAAGAAAAGGTGGGGAGTGCAACCAGTGAGTAGCAAACCGAAAATTGACATTACAAAAGTTTGTGGCCAAAGGCAGCCTTAACTAGTTCAAAAAGGGATTAGAGATCTACCTGCCTACACTGTTCTACATAGGGTCTCCTGTTGCTGCTGTAGGAGTCACGATACTGGCAGAGATGAACCAATCATTGGTCTGATCAACAGGCTGGCACTGTTCCATTTGGAAGGAAAAGGTAAAGGTAGTTCTTATATACTTAAGGTTAACTCTCACAGAAACGGCAGCATGAAGGTAAAATGCCTTGCTGTATCTCACTCATCCACTCCATACCAAAAATAATTCACACTAACAAACAAGAGATCACTGTGCCATTCCTTCCCCCCGCCCCCAGCTCTCTAGGCTTTCCACTAGAACTGATAGTTATGTTCCAGAAAATTTTTAAGTCTATACAGGCAAAGGTTACCATGATAATCAATCAAGATAATTAGGTTCCCTTTCCTCACGATCTATTTCGGAGATAAATAGGAATGGCACCTCAGCTCTTCCTGTCCATTTCTACTTTGGGGGTTGACGGGAACAAAGGAAGTTGTGCTAGGTTTTGTGATAACCAATTCTTAAACAAGGCATATTTCAAAACAAAAGGCAGGCACAGACTGGGAATGAAACACACACAGATTAATTTACCACACTGAAGACATTCTGACTTTTCCCAATAGTATTTAAAATTCCTCCAGGTTTTTCTTAGTCATTGAAGCTAAGTAGCTGCTCAATAAAATGAAAGTCTGAAAACGGATTGATCAATAGTCCTTCCTTCATCAGCACACGCACCCTGGGATGCCAGTTTCACTGGTCATCAAGACAAGTTCTGATTTAAAGGGGGAAAATGTTGAAAGAAGATGAACAAAAAAACCCAGGATTTGGTTTGCTTGCTCTTATGAAGGGAATGGAAGAAAAAAGTGACCACCCTCCTCTTTCCTTTCACAAACTGATTTTCAAATCTTTTTGCATTTATAAGTATACAAGAGAGAAACCTTCACTGATAGCCGTTTTAGATTTTAAACCGCTCTGCAATTGATAGACTGCAATCACATTTCTCTCCTTTGAAAGAAATCTCTAGTTTCATTAGCAACAAATACGAGGCAGAACAGATACAATGGCATATACTGATGCCATCAGCACAATAGATGCTTAGTAATGTAACAAGTCTGCCTAAGAATCTCCAATAGTATGAAATAAATCTTCATTTCCATAAGCATGCAAGTATACCACTCAAAGTGAAATTGAATTAAAAATGATCATATGGCTTGCCCACTTCCTATTTTTTAAAAATTTCAAAATAGTTGTAGTGATTTGTTTCATATTTGTGAAACTGGGATATAACAAAGTTGTATCAAGTTTGAAGGAACTCTGATTCGCAGTGTTGAATGTATCAAAACCCCAGGACTTAAAACATCAGAGCTTATGCCTTCTTGGAGAGACATTTTCTTGGTTGTAAGCAATTTTATTTCACAAGTCAGAAAATAGAATTAAAAAAATAACTTGTCGTGGTTTGGGCTGAGCTGGCCACTAAAACGAATGACAGATGCTCTTCTCCCTTTAAGGGAGAGAAGGATGAGAGAGACTTAAGAGTTGAAGAAAAACTAAACTACTTTAATGAAATATTAATAATCAAAAGAAAATATAATAATATCAAAAAACAAAATAATGAAATATACACAAGATATACAACCCATATCGAGCTCCCAGGATGACGATCACGTCAGTGGCAGGCTCTGGGAAAGTCCCGGATGGAACTCAGTGAGGGATGGGAATTGGATTCCGGATCTGGATTCAGGAACACATGGACTGAGATCAAAGGCAGACAAACAGAGTCCTCCTCAGACAGCAGCCATCGAAGAAAGAGCTGACCCTTTCATCCCTCAGCTTTTATACTGAGCATGGGGCAGATGGGATGGAATACCCTGTTGGTCAGTTTTGGGTCACCTGTCCTGTCTGCTCCTCCCCACAGATGTGACCCCTCTACGCTCTTCTGTTTCTGACCCTCCAACAGGGCAAAAACCAAAAGTTGCTGACCTTGGTTATTATAGCAATAAACATAAGTGAGAGCCTCTCCGCATACCATTCCTTGGTATTATCTCCGGCCTTAGCTCTGCTAGAAGCCGATAATGGCATATTTTCAGACACTAATTTCAGAGAGTTAAGTTAGAAGAGGCTTAGCTGAAAAGTAAAATTACTGAAAAGAACATTGGTTCTTTTGGTTGTTTAAACTGCTAAAGCTGGAAATAAGAGTTTAACAAAATTTTTAATACATTTCTAGAGCTCCATAGGAATAAACTTATGCAAATTCAGAAATAAAAGTGTTTCAAAGGTATTACATTTATCAGTAAATTGTAACAAATACAGCTAGAACACATATTACAAATGCAAGGTGGTGAACACTAGGAACAAAAGTCCTAAATCAAATGCTTGGTAAGATATGTTGATACACCACTAGGATAAAATAATTTTTAAATTTGTCTGTACACTGACACCAAACGGTTATATTAGTTCTGTTAATACAGCAATAAGTGTAGTTTCAGATAAAGCATACAAGTTAAACTATTTAAATATTAATTTTTGCCTTCACCTGATGGTGCATTTCCAGTAACAGCTAAGAGTAACCAGATATCAATGGGTATTTAAACATTTTACGGATGATTTTCCTGCTAACACTTTTCTTTATACATTGTTTAAGTATTTCCTTCATGAACTACTACACAAGACATCCAAAGAACAAGGCGACAAGTATTCTTCCTAATGTTTTTAAGATTTGTGACTGTCAGCTTAAAATAAATAAATAAATCTAGCGAAAACACACATTCACATCTTTCTTTTTGGCCCTGCATTTCCACATGTAGTTGAACATAATATGTCTTTCATCCTCTGTTCCCACAGGAATTTTTAAGAAGAAAACCTTAAGAGCAATAACTGGTGAGCATTCTTCTCCAAGCAGTACAGGATAAAGCATTCTGTGGAAAAACTGACTTCCTTCAAAATAGCTGTCATTTTTTAGTTGTACTTGATGAGACTGAATTCACACATTTCAAGGATGTCAGAAGTACCAGATGGCACGTGATACCAGCAACTTTCCTCAGGACTGCCTATGGTCTCAGTGTCGTGAAGAACAAGGTGTCAGATGGTTTTGTTTGGTTGGTTGTTTTTTAAAAAAAGAACAATTTCTCTCAAAGTTCTGCTGAAGATCATTCAATGATGAAAAGTACAGGTGAAAGAATCACAAGCAACTCCTGAAACCATTCTTCACTATACTCTATATAAATTATTGATACTGTTTAAGAGTTTGAATCATTCCCTTTTAATTAGTCAAGGCATGAACATTTGTTACACCTCAGATTACTCAGAACCTTTCTATAATCTCAGAAATTACCATGCTGGCAAAGAGCTCTGTTCCAGAATTTAGTATCTGAAAGCAGCTAGGAAAAATAAAAAAGTATCCTCTTCAGAAGCAAGAGCTAGGATAAATTAGACAACTATCATCATTAGACACATACTTTGTCTCAATGAATGTGTGCGCCTAATACCCAGTAATTAAACATTCACTTCAAATCGAGAAGTGTGAGCCTTTCTCTAATTCATCAGCATTCTTTAGGACATACCTGCACAATACCTAGCAATACTAATCACAATATGACCATCCCATAACACTAGACACTATATAAACGCTATACAAAAATGGTAACTCCGTTCCAAAACATCCTCTTCTCTAGAAGGACCAGTCTCTAAAATTATTTCTCTCAATTTTGTGGAATAGGCTGCACAACAGAACTATCATACCATTGAGATCAACAGAACATAAATTCTCAAACATATCTTCAGACCTTAATTTATTTCATATATATGTTTACCATGTCTTTTGTCTAATTTCTGAAGTACTTGCATGTTTCCCTGCAATACGTTTTCTGAAACAAACAATCTGTGTATTTTATAACAATCTGCAATGGAGAACCATGGCAGATACTTTATTTTTTTTGCAACTCACTTAAAATACAGTCAGGTACAGTTCTCCAGCCCTGAGGCCAGTTAACACAGTTAAGCTCAAATTTTTTACAGGGTAAGCTGAAAGACGGGGACTACACTCCAACTACTCATCATATTCTTGGACTACCTCTGGGCATCATTGCCTCAAAGTGCTAGATGCCCCCCACCAACGCTGCTCAGGGAGCATCCTAACAGTAGGCACTACTGCAAGTCAGTCCCTAGGTCAATGCCATGGCTCTGTTCAAGCTACTGGAATACATATATCACCTTAAAATAATAGTCTAATATCCTGAGACTATTTATTTTACTCTATGGTTTATAATTTCCAGCAAAAATTATCGTTATAGCAATACTGATAAAAAAAACCAAACAACAAACAAGAGCAGACAGCTGTCTGATACCAAAAACTGATTATTCAACGTTAAGATTTCTACAGTCAGCAGGTTTCATCCCTCACAAGCTAGCAGGTAAGGGCTGCTTTCTTCTTAAATCATTTTCAGTGCTGATATAGCTCATAGACACACCTCTCACACCTCTCCACTGGAACAGGCTGCCCAGAGAGGTGGTGGAGTCTCCATCTCTGGAGACATTCAAAACCCACCTGGACGTGTTCCTGTGTAACCTGCTCTAGGTGACCCTGCTCTGGCAGGGGGGTTGGACTAGATGATCTCCAGAGGTCCCTTCCAACCCTATGATTCTATGACTCTATGACTCTAAGCATTAATAATGCTTGACATTATTAAAGCAAATCATTCCAAACATCAGACTTTAATGCTGTTATTTTTTTGTGGCCCATTATGTCACATTTTAATTTTCAAGCTTTCGATTACATAAAAGTACTCTTGTGGCTGTGAAAATACCCTTGCAACCCAGTTCACAATTGCAAAACCAATAAGCATAAATATCTTGTTTAGTTTGCCGGCATAGTTTGGAACAGTACAAAGAGAAGTTGAAGTCTCCAGACTGCTGTTCATCCTATAGCAGCATCAAAACTAAAAGTTAGACTCATCAATTTAAGAATCAACAAGTTATTTCAGTGATCATTTCAGTAAGTGGCATGGAAAGGAAGAAGAACATAAGTCTCAGGAAAGTAGGGGGAGTTGCCACCAGTTAAGAAACAAAATGCAAAATAGAAACTACTAATCAAAAAGCAGAACAGGCAGACATTTAGTCACGATAATAGATTTTTCTACTGACGGATGCTAAATGGTACAGAAAACACCTACAAAATGCTACCACGTAGAGGGTCATATCTTACCACTTTAACATTCCTACAGCCTTCCACAGAACTGATTGCCCAAAGGCTACATACCACCTCGTACCTTCTTGCTTTCTTACAAGTGGTTGCAGCCATATGCTTGTCCTTTAAGTGACATATCCCTTGTTTGGTTTTGAGATTTCCTTCCTTCAGGATCTCCTTATTTTTCCAATTATACTATTTCTTTCTTTTCTTCTCTTTGTCTTTCAGTAAGCATTTCCCTCATCAGATCCGTGACAGTTCACAGTACATTGGCGTTGCCTACAATTATGCTCTTGAGATATGGTCATTTACTTTTGCCCCCACCAAGCATATCCTTCAGCCGCATGCAGGAGATACCCCAAAGTACCTGCTCACAACCATTTCCTGAAAACTCACCTTTAAAGTAATGGAGGTAGCTACCTAGATCCAGTTAGAGGTTCAGTAGGTAAATTGTATTTTCCACCAATGCAAAGTTTCTAGTCTGGATCATTTCTTTATTTCCTCCCCCGTATCCCCCCGTCACTTCACCTACCACTTCACCTTACCCTTTGACTTCTCAAACTTTACCATCTCTTCTAAGCATCTGTAGAACGCGTACCAGGACGCAGTAACTACCCAAGCAGCTAGCCATTACATAATGTCAAAATTTAAACAAACCACTACTTTCTCGCCGATTCATTGGTATCTCAGAGCAATGCATAAATCTGAGGTTTTATTCTATTTATCCTATTCTAGGATATAATGAAAGCTATATTCAGGTTCTGCAAAGAATACAGTAGAAACTACTGGATTAAAGGTTCCCATTATATTTATAAAAAATATTTTAGAATGATAGTTTTCCCCAAACACATCATCATGAGTATTCACCCTCTTTACTGAATATTCTGCTGTGCGGAGACCAAATCCAAGTCATTCAGGAAGAAGCCATCCATTGCTAGCAAACTGGCATGGCTGCAAAACTCTCCATATGGCCTACAGAAAAATCCCTCTTCGTTCCCCATTCCTTTAATGATGTAGCTGAAATTTACTTTCTATAGCACTTCCTAAGTCCTCAGAAAATAGTTTATCTCCATTTTAACATATCCTAAAATGACAGGTGAGAGGAGGGATGTATAAACAGGTGGGCAGATTAAAATGAAGTTCTATCTGAAACAAAGTACAAGCAAGACACAAATGCATACCCACAAAAGACACGTACAACCTGTACCTACCACAGCACATCCACTTTGCTTTTCAAACATCTTATGACAGTGTGCTATATACTGGACTGACAAAGAGGGCATCATTCAGAAATTGACATATTTCCAAATATTCCCCAACTTCATCTTAACTCAGGAATCCCACTTTTTTCAGCCAACCCTAGAGCTGAGGCTTCTGTCACCTACTTTACATACAAAAATACATACACTGTAGTCTGTTGGCATTTCTCCCTGCCTCAGAACACTATTAAAGTCCATTCAAATGGCTTTCCTGTTTCCCCTCCTGTAGCCTGAAACTCCAGCAATACCAAGACTTCATATGAATCATATTCTAACAGGGTCTAGGGCTTTGTCAGGATTTCATTCTTCTAGATCCCAAGTGACTCTACTTTAGTGTGATCTATAGGGTTTTGGCATTTCATCTCATCACAATGAAAAATTTATCCTAGCGTAGGCTAGGATGCTCTTTTGAATAGTGAAGCAAGGCTTCTTTCAAATTTTAAGTAGCAATACACAGGTGACATGATTTTCCCCATAGCAGGTGAATAGAGCTCTTGGATAGCTACCAACTTGCACATCTGAGGACTAATTTATCTCCATTTTTAAACTTATTATTATATTTCGCGTGTCATTATTCTCATTGGTTTATATCATTATTTGGAGGGTACATTCTTGACCCTCACCCCACCCCATCATTATTCTTTTCTGATATTTAAAAGTGCATTTCTACTAAGATGCTATAATCTACTTAATTACTTTGTCACCTTTCTTATTCCCTTTTTTAAAAGTGTCACTCCTGTCACATTTTAATTTAAAGAAAGTAAAAAATGAATAGTCAACTGACTACACTAGTCAGAATAGCAAAAAAGAAGGAAGGTGTAAAGCTCCTAGAATAGTTCTGACAGGGACTTTCCAGTAAATACAGCGTTCTCCATTTTATTTCTGGGCCACTGTGAAGAAAATTGCTTGGTTTCTGCTTCACTGAACATCACTTTAAGATATTCATAAATATCAGAAGCAAATAATTGCATCTAAGTTTTCAGAGATTGAACATTAACCAATTAAAATGTAACTGTAGCAGTCTAGCTTATTACCACTTTTATCATCAACCAAAACCCTCTGTACATTGTACCCTTCTCTCAACAATCCATCCCTTTACCTTTAAAAAAAAAAAAAAAAACAAACCACTAATCTATATCATACTGCACTTTAACAATCTAATTTAACTTCTAAAGCTAGAAGACTACCAAACTAATTTTTCCCCTTAATTCTTACCTACTTTAAAGCTGTCATTAACAATCTTACCCCGTTCAAGAAAAAAAATCCCACCCTCTATTTTAATTCAGTTGTCTTGCCGCAGTAGAGGGGAAAAAAATGATGCATCAATATGTCACAAAACTGACTAACAGTGGATAAATTCATCTAGATATCTCAAGTATTAATTTTACAAAGCCTTCTTCCCCTGTCCCCAAGATTTTAACCCTTTTTTCCCCCTCTTATACCTAACTTCTTTCAAGTATTTATGTGGGTTTTTTCGCCCCTCAGGTAGGGAATCTGGGATAACATACAGCACTGGAACAGGCTGCCCAGAGAGGTGGTGGAGTCTCCATCTCTGGAGACATTCAAAACCCACCTGGACGCATTCCTGTGTAACCTGCTCTAGGTGACCCTGCTCTGGCAGGGGGGTTGGACTAGATGATCTCCAGAGGTCCCTTCCAACCCTATGATTCTATGATTCTATGATTCCTAATTCTTACAATGCTCACAATACCAAATAGCTGCTAAACACATTTGAAAAAACAAGTTACTTCACAGTGTAATGACTGCCTGAAATAGGTAGCTCATGCGTCAGGTTTATTTATTTATTTGTTTTAAAACATGTATCTCAAGAATCCAATTATGTTACTAAAACACAGGAAAGCCTCTAGGTTCACAGGTTGCTGCACTGGTATATCCCCCTCCACCACCATAAAGTTTTTTTAGAAACCCCTACGAAGTCAAATTTATTTATTAAAATGGAGATTCAAAATTAATCTTATGAAGTGTTACCTGTTACTAAATCGGTTTTAACATTTTACCAAAAAAAAAAAAACATTTAAAGTTTTATCATGATTTGGCTACATCCGGACTACCATTTGAAGATGGGAAAAGCAATTCTTAATGGCAAAGGTGGCAAATGACAAAAAGCAGAAAAACCACATCACCTCTGAGAAAACGCTGTGTACATTAGAAGTGTCTAGTACAGGCAAGTACTATGTTCCCAGCATAGTAAATTTCTGATCTTTGCTGAAAGTTAGGCAAGAATAAACATAACTGGTAAGCCTATCACTTGATAATAAAGATTATCTTCCTGTAACATCAGTAATAATAGTATAAAATTCCTTAAGTGATACATCCATCATTGGCGAGAGGGGGGACCACTATAGTTGAGACAGGAACTGAGCAGAATGAGTTTTCCCTTTGCAATTATGCAATTTTTGTAAATCAGTATTTTTACCGTGTATGCACGAGAAGGGGTGGAAAAACTGTTGCACAATTTTGTCTTTATATTAAGACAAAATAGCCTAGAAAATGGAATTTCCGGTTAATATGCAAAGATGTATTTGTCCCAATGCTATTTGAACCAGTATTATTCTTGTTAATATCACCATCCAGAATGAAAAGATACAAGGCTTTAACAATGATGCAATGCCAAAAACCAGAAATCGAAGTAGTAAGTATAGATGCTAACAAGAAGAGTTTTCCTGAGTTTTAGCTTAAGAAAGGAAGTGGGGTTTTTTCCTTTTTAAAGCCTACTTATATAACGATACTAGTAAAATATCTTGAACAAAAGAATACAGAGCAGGATTTTAATTAACTTTATTCTTTAGAGAACATGGTTCCCACACTGCATATTCAGCAAAAATTTAAAGTTCTCAAGAAGTCACGGAGAAAAAGAAAGTTATCTAAACCACGTTACATTACCTTTTAGGGAAGTTACTGTTCTTGAAAGCATAAAAATTTAAAGAGATTGAAGAATCAATATGCCAGTAAGTAGTAAATATTATGATGGCCTTTGACTCGTTCAGGCAGTAGCTCTTATTTGACCTGTCAGCCAAAAATAAGAACAGAGAGTCTGTTTCCAATTGTTGAAATACGCTGTATTTGACACTGTCATGGTTTCAGCTGGGATGGTGTTAACTTTCTTACTAGCAACTGGTGTAGTGCTATGTCTTGGATTTGGACCAATAAATGGTGTTGATAGCACACTGGTGGGTTTGATTGCTGCTAAGCAGTCAAGGCCTTTTCTGCTCCTCACACCGCCCCACCAGCAGGGCCTGGGAGGGCACAAGAAGTTGGGAGGAGACACAGCTGACCCAAGCGATGTACCATGTGACATCATGCTCAGTATATAAAGCTGGTGGAAAGAGGAGGAAGGGGGGGAAACATTCAGAGTGGTGATGTTTGTCTTCCCAAGTAATCCTCAGGCATGATGGAGCCCTGCTCATCTGGAGATGGCTGAACACCTGCCTGCCCATGGGAAGCAGTGAATAAATTCCTTGTTTTGCTTTGCTTGTGTCGCTTTTCTGTCTTTAAACTGTCTTTATCTCAACCTACGAGTTTTTTCTCACTTTTACTCTTCTGATTCTCTCCCCCATCCCAACTTTAGGGGGGCAAGTGAGCAGCTGCAGGGTTCTAGTTTCCAGCTGGTGTTAAACCACAACAGGCACTTTTGACAGATCTTGCCTAGAGTTTCTCAAAAATAAAAGCTCATCTCAAAATGACGACTGGATTGTGGTCACTTGCAAGTTTAGCTATTTATGGGGAAAAAAACCCCTGAGTTTATCAGAAGTCAGCCCTTGAAAAAAAATTCAAGTGGACAAAAGGAAATTAATTTTCACTGACATGGAAGCCTTGCTATTACGACTCACGAACACATGACTTTCCTCTTCAATAGGTGTACCAATAATAATAACCTACATTTGAAGTTCTACCTCCTTATGCCTCTTTCACTTATATGTGTTAAAGACAAATAAAAAGATTCCACATATCCACAAAGCAGGAAAAAATAATAATTTGTAAATCCCCCAGAGAGTTACAGGGGCAAACTGATTCTACATGATTATTACCCCTTTTGAAGGAGGTTTCCTACTTGTATGATTCAGGAAAAAAAGCCTTATAACTATGACTTTGCAAGCAGACACTGTATATACACCAAGGGGAAAAAAACCCCATATGTATATACATATCCACACACCTGAAAAACAGCTTCAGATATGCAAAATCCCAAATCATCATGCCCAGAAGTAGCTAAAATGCCTTCTTGGAAGAAATAAAAAAAAAAAAAAAAAAAGAATTAAAAATACAAACATAGGAACTTCCCCATCCATGAACATCTTTCAACTTTTAAGAGTCCCTACATCAATTCAAGGCCTCCATCAACCAGAACAGTAAAAACTTCCAAACACAATTACATCAGCATCCTTCTCAAACACACACAGAGGGCTTACAACTTTCCACTTGATTCTCGACCCCACAAATAACCTACTGTTACCAGCATGAATATGAGTATCCTTCTCCCTCATGCAATTCTTAGCACTCATCAGAAATTAACAAAAATCTTTGCGTATTACTTTATTTTGCTTTTATCCCTAAAAGAGAAAAACAGAAGCAAATAACATCAGATCCCTTGTATTTCGAAACATATAGCAAGACTGCTAGCATCATCTCTGACTTTTTGAGGCAGCAGTATTAACTGTCAAGTAGTTAATTAAGTAAAAAAGAGTTTGAATGTCTCCATAACATTACAGGGGATGATATCAACTGGATACTGCAGAAAGATTTTTCACTGTATTTTAAAATATGCAATTAAAAAAAAAAAGTAGCTAAAAGCTGGGGAAAGTATGTTTAAAAAGAAATCTTGTATCTTGCATAAGTCATCTCTAGAAAAAAAAATTAACCTGTGGTTTGAAGAATAGCAAATCCAGACGACAGAAGCACTAAACCAAGCAAACAAATTATTCAGGAATCAATATTTTTTCTGTATTAGTAGCTGCAAAATGCTTTTAAAAAGTTAATCGAGACTCAAAATCTCTCTTCAAAGTAGATACACAGTATTACTCTTTCAATTCAACCATTATTACAAACCCTATTATATACATTATTCCTATTTGAAAGGCATACTTCTCTCAGACAAAACACACAGAACAGGAGAGCTGTGAAAAAAGTGCTCTGGTTTTTTTTGCACCTACTACTTTTTTTTTTTCCCCATGAAGTAACATAAGACTTTATTCATACCTTGGTTATGCTAACTATCTGTAAGTGTGAGAAAGTAAAAGAAGACTCAGCATCTCTCCCAATATAAAAGAGGAAATTTCAAAGTTGTTTTTTTTGTTGTGTGGGTTTTGATTTTTTTTTTTTGAGTGCTTCACCCTATTCCATTAGCTTACTTCAATGAGCTATGAAATGCAAAATGTACATGATTCCACTTTTCCTCAATGCCATATTTCACCACTTATTTAAGCGACTTCAAAAATAGCTATTAATAATTAACACACATCACATTTCTTCAATCTCCCAGTTTCAACAACAGTCCAGATTTGCCAGAAGTACTGGGCTCTGACACAAGAGATGGTCAAAATACCTACGACTTCCTGACAGCATCATCTCATTTGACTGGTACTTCAATGAGGAAAATAGTTAAGAGTCTTTTTAAAATAACTAAATAAATGCAATACATAAGAGCTTTAAAGGTTTTGATTGCTTAATTTGGTTGCATTACTACTTGAAATAAGTTGCCTGCTAAACTCGGTATTCCTTATCATTAGAACCCCATGCCGTGTGCTTTCTGTTCTATACGTTGCTATTTAGAGTCATCAATAATCATTTAAGAATCCAATCTTGTTTTCTGCAGAAAGTTTATGGCTGATGATTCTAAATGAAGATGCATGAAGTACAAACAATAAAGCTTAATCTTCAGAAAATGAGTAAGCTAAATGTAGAACATAAAGAAGCTGGAAAAGAAAACATGCATATGAATTAATAGGTCCAATCATGGAAATCAAGAAGTTAAGAGTGTTTGGACAGAAGCTCAATTCCAGAAATCTCAATAAGCTCTCTCCCAAAGAAAATTTTCAATTAATATGCATATTGCTATAAGGAATTTCTATAATGTGCTATAAGGAACATAAAACTTAAATATAGGCCTTTTTGAGAAAAGAGTATAAAATTATTTGGTTTCACCATACTTTCTAGAACAATACTTGAGCTCAAAAATAGATACAAATTGAATAAATTAAAACTGGTTAGCATTAAATGGTACATTACATACATGAAATACTGGACTTGATAAGCTGTCTTGCATCACCTTGTTGTTCAGTTATGTAGGGAAAAAGAGGTAAATTCTTTAAAATGTTTCATGCTATTCCACACAGCACAATATTCTTTAAGGAAAAAAAAATTGCAATCAACTCATAAATGCTAGAGAAAGAAACTTGTTTTGGTTTTCTTTACACGAGACTTCAGACAACTTTCTCCGATTCTCCTCTGCAACTAGCTAGAAAGTTACTAAGATGACTTCAGAATTTCAGGACTGATTACTGATTTCTCATTTTCTCCATGGATCACTGGCAAGGTGAGGAATTTAAATCCAGCAAGTCAACCAGAGAGTAAAAAGTAATCAAAAAACAGGCCAATACCATTTCAGTACTCTCTCAGTCAAAGTACCCACAATCATTTTCAGTTTAGAAAAAAGGAAAAGCTCTTTATTACTCTACTTATCTTCTATAATTGCCTTTAAAAGATTCACTTAAGATTTGGGAAAGAAATTCAAATTTTAGCACTTTCATTTCAATCCAAAAGATCTAGGAGAACCGAGCAACCCTGGAGCCTTCTCTCTAACATAGCCACAAGATTGAGCAGCAGAAATTCACATCTCTGCAGCTGTCCACAGACGCAAGAAGTCTGAAACTCACTGCCTTATTCTTATATTGGATTGTATTTCCTGAAAGAATGGTCTAATATTTACTAGAAGAAATAATATTTATACCAATTGACAGCAGAGATTTCTTCCTTGACAGAGAGAAAAAGTACTCCCTTCCCCAAGTAACGCAAGTGGATTTTTCAAGCCTCATGACAGAAAGTCTTCACACCTGCCTCACCTAGGAAAAGCGGAGCTCCTTAATCTCAATGGCTGTACACTTAGTGTCAGGTTACACAAGGAACGTTACTACTGTTTCTGACGAGATATTTAAATAAGAACTTACTCTGTGCTCATATCTGCATTAAATATATGACAAATAACATTGTATATAAACTTCAGCTGCAATTTTAAAGAGAGCTTGATGCTGACATGATGCTGTTTCGAAAGACATTTACTTCCACTTTCAAAAGCAAACATATAAAACAATAAAAAGAATGAAGCCTAAAATAACAGGAATATATTTTATTTGCCATGCTTTGCATTAATCAGGCAAGCAATACTTTTATTTTGCCGCTTTTCTTGACATGAATGCAAAAGTAGACTTCTAACCAAAATGACCTAAGGATATGAGACAAATGAGGTACAGGTAAAGGCACATTTTTGAAAAATGCTTGTGTTGACAATTCCAATTTAAAGTGTTTATACACAGCTAGATGTTCAATCTTTGCACATTCAAAAAATATTGAAACACTTAAACAAGTTTATCATGGTTAGAAAGGACTCACTTTTATTGTAGCAGGTTGCTAGTACACCTTTATCTGCAGGACTGGTACTAATGTGCCAAATTTCACCCACTTGATGAAGGAGAACGTTTTTGTTTATAATGTTGTTTTCATCATCAAAATCTATGATGTGAATCTGCAAATACAATAAAAGAGAACATTAGGGTTTCAAATGTTTTCCTGTGGGTCTTAATTATACACGAAGACTGCACAGGACAATTTAATGAGAATTTTATAACCGATATCTACTTTAATTAATTGTTATACTAACAATTTAGTACATCATTGATTTCATGCAGGATATACCTGTCTAGAAAAATACAAGCCATTTCCCTGTTTTGAGGAAATACCATGTTTATTCTTCTCATTTTTGCAACTTAAAGCTTGAAGGTTTTCATTTTTCATTTTGTGGCTAATAGTAAGTCAGTCACTCGCATTGCAATTCAACACTTCTTACAGCAATAAACAGAAATAACAACACTACAATCCTTAGTCTAAATGTCTGCACTAATTCTGTATCCACATCATCGAATTCAAACATCCTATGAAGAAAGGAGGGGAGAGAGGGAAATGACTCTCATTTGAAACAAATACTCTAAACCTCATTAAGAAACTTTGAGAGTTCAGCACTCGCATATCTGTACCAATTATAAATTTTTAATACTTTTTATACTATGTGGGGAAAAAAAGTTGAACTGAAAGATTAAGAAAACCAATAATGTTTAAATACATAGAAAAGATTTTTAAATGACATACAGCTAGATTTGCTTTTTGTGTTTTCGATTTTTGTTTGTTGTGGGTTCATTTTTAAATAGGTCTTCATTACTCTCATTTTTCCTCCCTTTTTTTAGTTAGTTGTTTTACTATAGTTGCCTCATAAATCGAAGAAATTGAGAAAGATCCTAGCCTGGCACAACATACAAAACTAATTTTACTCATGGGGCTAATTCCCCTAAGCACAACAGTGAACAAATACATTCTAGAAGATCCACAATTTTTAGAGAACTGTATCCTCATTAACAATTCGTTAGCAAAGTTGGGTGAACAATGAAAAGAAAAAAACTAAAGATATCCTATCATAATTAATTAAGTCTACTGAATTAACTACCAAATCACTGCACACATCTTCGCTACAAAGTATTACAGAAAATTAGTTAGTGCAGCATAGGGATACCATCAATGAGGATATAGAAAACGGTACGCGTAAGTAAGCTAAGTCCACACAGAGAACTTTCTCAACATGACTGCCGTGGAACGGTTAATGATACATGTCATCATAACTCTTGTGGAACATGATCCTTGTAGAAGACATCTTGTTAGAAGTGACCAGTTTTATTACCAGTAACTAAACAAATGAGTTACTGACCTGCTTTAATTACACGGGGAAACATTCCCACTGAACACAAGTTTAAGTACTGAGGAAAAAGTAGTGAGATTTGAATGAAAACAAATACCTATTTAGTTCTCCTCAAAATCTGCAGGAATTACTAATTGCAAAGGAAATTACTAAGGAAGGGAGACTTATACTAACCCATTTCAACACAAAATATCTCTTTTTCTTCAATTATGCAATCTCCATAATTGATTTTCTTCTATCAGGCACTCATGGGCAGCTGAGACAGAAGCGTTTTAGTTCGCCCAATGCCCTACATTGTGCCTATACAATGCCATGCAATACAGTAAACCATGAAGTCTTTTAGGTTCTAAAACGCACGACTGAAAATAACTTGAAGAGTTATGAGAATGAGAGAGATGAGAAAAGAATAAATGACAATGCATCAAACTAAGAACAGTATAGAAAGCCCCAGTTTAACAAGGAAAGTACTGAGGACAGAAGTTACAAAACTATGCTGTGTAGAACACTGTGCATCAAAGAGAAACTACTTAAACAATTTCCAGCAAGTTATGAGGACCAAATGCCAAGTACTGCAACACCGTTAAAATGTCAAATATTGACAGAATATAAAATCTTACAAACATTTTCCTTTGCTTTTAAATACCAGTATTAATAGCAAAATATTTTCACCAGATCTCCTGTGAATGCCTAAATTGCTTCATACAGCAATAAACTTTAATGAGGCAGAAGCTACTGTGTCAGCTGTACAACTACTGCTCTTTCATTTGCACTATACCTGTCCATGACCAGAAGGGAAGAAATCATGGTGCTGCTTAAGAAACCTCTCACTGTGCAGTGCTTTGTCAAGCACTAGAGGTTGCAAGCCAGCTCGTAAGTTAGGTTAGGTAACTAAAAAAGTTTTTAAGCAAATCTAGAGAACCTAGTGCTGAATGAAGCAATAATGAGTTGCGGCCTAGAGCACTTCATGGGGATTAGCAAGTAGCTGAGAGGAGCTGATGGCCTGAGGCACAGCTAAAGGCCAATAACTCCCAAACATTTGTTAATACCCTAGGAAGCGTCCTGCATTTCTATTATTAATGTTATTTATCAGAAAAAGAAAAGCATACTCAATAGAGCTGAAATATATGTAAATATTTCTAAAACTCGTAGTATATGCCCAATCAACTTACTAAAACAGAACATTTAAATTATTGAAGATCTGCTGGATATCAACTGATAAGTGACAATCGTTATCCAACTACAATTTTGTATCAGGATTAAATTAGTTGAACCAAGATGTAAAAAAAAACCCACATAGAAATCACAGTAGAAAACCACATAATAAACAAATGTCTAAAGAAATCCAAGACAGCACAATCAAAAATATAATTGTGTGTATTTATTCTTAACTAAGTTTGGGTTTGCCACTTTTTTGTTACTGGCCTCAGGTATTACCTGAAATGTAACGAAATGGAATACTCCATCCCCCTTATGCCTTTGAATATTTTTTTCCTTGAGCCTCATCCAGTAGTGCCATTGAGTAACAAACTCAAAACCTCAGTGGAAATTGACAGGTCACATCTCCCAGAGCTATGGTTCTGAGTTTGGTTTCTGCGGTCCATTACAGACCAGTTTCAGCACAGTGACTGTATCCATTCTAGGGGCTTCTGTGGCGGGTGTTGGTTCACAGCCAGACTCCCACCTAGCCACTTGCTCTCCTCAAGCAGGGGAGGGGGAGGAAATAGAAAGAATAGGAATGAGAAAGCTCATGGGCTAAGGACAGGGAGATCGCTTACTAATTACTGTTGCAGGCCAAAGAGGCTTGACTTGGGTAAAATTAACTCATTTGTTGCCAATTAAAATAAAAATGTATTTACTTTTTTGTGTAGTGGAAAGAAAAGACAAATTTTAAACCAGCACCTCTCCCACCTTTCCCGGTCTTAACTTCACTCCAGACTCCTCCAACCCCCTTCAAGGGTCACAGCAGGGTGTGGGGCCGTGGTGGTTATGGTCAGCACATAGCGTTTTCCCTCCGATGCTGTTTCCATCTCTCTTCCTCTGTTCCAGTGTGGGGTCTTCATGGGCCATGGTTCCCTCAGGAACATCTGCCTGCTCTGGCACAGGTGCTCCACAGGCTGCAGTGGATACCTGCTCGAGCACAGAGCATTTTCTGTTCCTCCTGACATTGGTCTTACCTCTGTCATTTCCTCTGCTGTTTCTCAGTCTTTGTTCCCTCCTCCTCTTTCTAGACAGCATTTTCTCCCCTTTCTTAAATATTTTCAGAGGTGCCACCAGGCTGACTGGCTCAGCTGTGTCCCGTGGCAGGCTCACTGGAGCCAGCCATGTCTGGCACAGGCAACCCCTGACTTCTCACAGATGCCACCACTGCAGCGCCCCTGCTACCAAAGCCTTACCACCTGCACTTAGTACAGCTTTCCAGTTCTTCTGGCCTCAAGATCTTCTTTCAGTATGAAGGTATTTACTGAAATTTAGTCACACAAAACAAAATTGCTGTGCAACTAAAAGTACTGTACTCTTATCTGCAGAAGAGACAGTCCAATAGAAATTGAGCCACAAGAGTCACTCAAATTTTGGTTTAAATTGTTAAACTTATCATCAGAAAGGACACAGCTGGTTGCCAACAATTAATAATGAAAAATCCAGTTTATGAAGCTTCACATACACAGAACTGTGCGCGTAGCCAGAGTCCCATTAGAGGCAATCAAGGCTTAAAGACTTTTGTTTTACTTTGCATCCCTGTGGTTTAAAGATGCTCCAGAGAATCTACAGATATAAATTAACAAAAATATGGCAGTTCCTTTACTAAACCAATCTGATTTAGTCATACAATTTAGAAGAGTAATTTAATTTTCAGAAAACACACAGAGTTTTTCACCTACATTTCTTACTGACACCTTTACATTCTACTCACAGAAGTTCAAATTCAACAGGGGGGAAAAAGGAGGAGGAGTAATATTGGAATAATGTTTAAAAAAAGAGGAAAAAAGTTATATCTGACATTGTACAGAAAAATTACCTGATTATCATATCTAAGAGACTGCGTTCCAACCAAAAATCTTATTGCATCCGTTTCTGCTGTCTGAGGTGTTAAAGCTCGTGCCTAGGGAAGAAGAAAGCTATTAGAAACGCCCAATTAATACAATTGATTAATTTCAGCAAAAATCTTGAAGCTTACATATCAATTCTCATTTTAAGCATTACATTCTTACAATCTGCAGACTTTCCTGCCTTTATGTCTATTTTGCTTAATACATTTTTAGTGCAGTTTCTCACATTTGTGAAGTGCGTGGAACACACAGGTGCTAAATACTTTATCTGGCCTTCATTGTAACAGTGATAACATTCAATATTATAGCAGTTCTTCCAAGCTAATTCTCCTTTACCAACTGAAAAAAACTCCTTAGAACAGTGGACAATTCTTAAATACATTAGCTACAATATCCAAGAAAGACGATGTTATCGCAGAAATTTTCAGACTAAAGATGCTCGCATAACACTGAATTCTTTTTCTTGCCATTAACCACCAAGTTGAGAAGAAAGTTAAAAAACAAACTCTTTTTTTTCCACACCAGGCCACTAGAGACAAGAATTGCCTGAATGATAGGAGAAATAATTTGTTAATCACCTATTGAAATTTTGTCATAATCTTATCATTTTGTTGTATTATCGTTAATGCGAACGCTAGGCTCTCTGGGTTGCTTCTTCAACTTGCACCAACCACAGTCTTGGAAGAAGCAAAACAAAACAGTTAAGGGCCATGGGAGACATTGAAGAATAAAGTATAGCTTGAACTAAACCCACAATTGCTAGTTTGCAGTAGTCATTAGTGCAGACTCTCTTGGCTAATTTTGAATAAGTGGGAGGTAAACTAACACTCAAAGGCACTTTTAGCAATTCTAAGCTAACTGTGAGGAATATCCACTACTTTCCACGCAAAAGATACCCTAATAATATTGTTCAATATGAATTTTTTGTCAAAACAGAAAACGAAACCTTTACAATACACATCCTATTTGGCATAAAATAGTTCAGATCTCTTCAGACATTAAAGCCTGTATTGCAAGCAAATACTTCACAAGAATTACAGGTAACAGTTGAATGGCCCTTCCTACTAGCATGCTACCCTGCTGTGCAGCTAGCTAATGATTACATTCTGGATTCAGGAACATTTGTCTTCAATATAGTCCTGTTTGAAACTTATTTTAAAATTAATATGAGAAAGAAGACTACAAGCTTGGAAGGGAATATTTGAAATCCATTATATCACAATACATAAATTTAGAACAATTTAATTCTAGAATAGCAGCTTGAAGAGATTTGATTTTTCTTAAATACGGCAAAGCAATCCAAGCCCTTGTCTGGCAGTAACAATAAAAACCAACTAATTTTTCAGAATAAGCTCTGAACTTGTACAGAGCAGATACTTCTTATCTTGCATCTGAAGTGTGTGAATTAAACAATGTAATATTTTGCTTAAGATTGAACATAGGAAGTTAAAAAATGCAATGAGTTTGGTAAGTATAGGCTAGTAGCATAACATTTATATAAAAAAAACCAACACTAGAGAACATGATTCAGTGAGTAGTTTGTGTTCAAAACATACTCAAATGCAGATCAGAGATCAGTGTGAATCCATCCTGATTTGTTTGTACTCTCCTATTTATGCAGCACTTACCTACAACAAGCCTAGACAGTGCTTCTGATTGACAGAAACAACTAAAGTTCACTGAGAAGATTGCAGAAAAGCTTTTCTTTTGTCTTGAACAGAATTTACATTTGCAGATCTTTGGCAAGAGCTCCTTTTCATTTCAGATATGCTTTCAATTATTTTGAAGAAAACACTAGAAATAAGACAACAGCTATGTATCTCTTTCAATCAAGCAAGCTTCTCTTGTTTCTATAAATCAAACAGAAGAAGAGACCTCCAGGACCTTCAATAAAATAAATAAAGGGGTTTTTACCCCTTTTAAAGCCTTTTGAGTAAGTCTTATAGTGCTGCTTTCAAAAATGCATTAGGTTAGACACAAAGTGCCCAAAATAAAATTATGTCAATGCATGTTACTCTATCCCTTCTTTAAAATATTTTAAAATTATTTCCCATTTTGCAGAAATAAAAAGAAAGAAAAAGCCCAAGAAAAATATTTAAACATATTTCACAACAAGAAACACACTACTGTTTATTCTCTGTCATAAAAAACTACAATATCCACAGAATACAAGGTTCAAAATCATCAAGCGTTCATAAATCAGGAAGATCTGATTCATGATAGAAATAACAGTACAATGGACTGTTAGCTGTCTCCTGCACAAAGATATGTCTAATTTTGTCTATTTTGAGTTACTTTTAGAGAAACAGAAGTTATTTCAACAGGCTATGAAGACACTGACTAACCCTTGTGAAGAACAACATAACTGACTTTGGAGTACTGTCGAAATCAAGAAGAGTGCTTTAAGTTTGTCATCTTGTACTGTAATGTGTCAGAGCAGGTTGCAAATAACATCCTTCACAAAAGCCTCCCGCCTCATGACTGCAGCTACTAGATATAACAGACGTTTATTTATGCAATGCAAAGGGCATGCAAAAACCTAGAATACAAGTGTGGCCAATAGCAATATAAAGACAAAGCAGAAGAAACAGCAATCATTGTACCAGAATGCAGGAACAACTAACTGGAGACCTGGCATCATGCCCATGTCTACACCAAGCTCTGTGTGATGCTGGGCAAAGACCACCTTCTATCTTACTGTGACAATTTAGACCATCTGCAGAATAATAAAAACCTCTGAGAGAAAGAAATAGAACAGAGCCTGCAGAGAGAAGGGACCTTGACAACAGCAAGAGATGATCCAGAGGAACACAATTACAAACCTCAAAAAGATAAAGAAGGTCGGTTTAAAGTGCTTTATGCAACCATAATGCACAGAATCTCACACTTTGTTCATAAGTTCTCCTGAAACTTTCCTTTCTCCATGTCTTTTGAAATACCAGTCAAATACACAAAATCTCTTTTTTAATTAGACTTTTACTACTTAGGGCATTAACGGGCAAAGAAAAAAGGATCAGTACTCCTTCAATACATATTTTGTCTTGCTGATGCATTGCACTGGTTTGGTATCAGCAAACAAGAAAATATACACTGACCCCAACATTTGAATATTTGCATTAAGTGTAATACAATCAAAAGAATTTCTACAACCCACATGTCAGTTGAAATTCATACAATCAATCTGCACTAACAAGCAGTGAACTTGCAATACAAAATGTAAAGGATACGGTATTTGGCTTGCAGTCTCCAAATCAGAATTTAAAGTTATTTGACCATCTGCTTATGCTTAAAAACAGAAATAGTATACTGCTACTTGGGAGGGTGGGAACAGAGAAGGGAAGGGGAAAAGGACTGGCTTTGCTGATGCCTCATTCTGGAGGCAAAATACAAGGTTTTTTTCCCCACCCCTAGAGAAGCCCTGGGCTGATAGTGTCATGAGTATTATTTCTGCCTTCTGGCATAATTTCAGTTTCCAAGTAGGTACACTTTGATTTTTACTTAGGTAGGACAGCCTTGTTCTTCCCACCAGAGTAGATACCCTCTATCATCAACTGTAATAAGATGCAGTGACTCTATGAGTGAAGAGGCTGGCAGCACACATGCCCAGGTGCCCTTTAGTGCTCTCAGACAGCTGCTTTCTCCAGGTCTTTCGCAGCACAAGAATTCCCACCACTAACATATTTAGTGCCCTGACCCTATTCCAAAGACTGACAGATTCTGTAAACCCTCACAGTAACAAAAACAACCCTCACACAAAACCTTGCATCGCACAATCATCCTTAGAAATCCCACTTTCACACTGTCACTGTTCATTTACCATGTTACCATAATGGTAACAATCATCCTTTAATAGTTCCTTCATGTTCATATAACTGTGTTTTCATTTTGACTTTAGTCTGTACTATACCTAACATTATGAAGATCCTGCTAATTGCTTGAGGGTCCTAAAAGACAGTTTCCATCTAATCCACTTCATGTATTATGAGGATCTTTGGGGGGATTATTTCAGAGAGTTTTGCCACTTAGCAATTTTTTCCCCCTAGTAGAACTTTAAAGCTAACAGTATGTTAGATTGAAGTTCCACAAGAACTCATCCCAACTGAAATGCTGCTCTCAAGAAGGATCCTGAAGAGAGAGACAGATAGGAAAACAAGTGAGAGAATAGACACTCAGCCTGGATTAAAATATACAGGATTGGAATTTATGGGGCAAGTAATCTTAGACTAGACAGAGGACCAAGACAAAAACTAGGAATTTCACCAAGACATTATCATGCAGTTTCTTGAACTGATTAAATTTTCAAAATAAATCCTCCAAAACCATCTCTAAAGCGATATCAAAATGATACCCTTCATTCTGTTTAGACCATTCTCTCTTATCGTGCAAGAGACCAGAAAAGCTTCCCAGTGAAGATGAGAGCTCCGCTGCCAGTAGGAGCTAGAGCACACTTGCTCCACTCCCATACTCAGAGCACAGCTGAGGCAGCAGAGGTTTCCCCAAATACTGCACAAGGGGGACACATCATCCGATAAAGTCCCCTTTTTTCCCTCCTCCTAATAAATCTTCACCTGCCTTCTACTTGATCAAAGGTAGGTCAATCGAGGTATTCTCAATACATACTGATATTATACATATATACATGTCATATGAGAGCTGAGACCGATCTATTTCAGTTGGTATTTTGCACTGTTTTAAGACTCTTAGAATAAGAAATACATTTGGCTTTATGGAAAGTTTTGTCTTACTCTTGAAAACACGCAAGAAAGTCCTAAAAATCAATAGTCTCTGTTCAGATTCATAAAACCTCTTAATAGCTAACTGACAATACAGTATGGGCCAAGTATTGCTTATTCAATAAGCACAACAGGACCACAATGCACTAAACAAACTCCGACAAAGCATTAGTGCACTTTTTTTAAGCCTGCTTCAGCCAGACCCCATCTCAGGGTGCAGCTGGAGTTGCCCTTGTGTAGTACAGCCCTGCGGTCAGCTAGCAGGCTTTCTGCTGTCCTTCCCTCTTGCTCTTTATGCTTCTCCCTTGCAAATCTGTGTATTTTTGACATGTAACATGCAGTAGGGATATCTGGCATTCAGGAGTATTTGGCTGAATTTCAGCTCAGTATTGTGGTATCCCCAAAATCCATTAAATATGCCAAACACATGCTCCATAATTATCACACTCTGGAACAAGCAGTATTCCTCCTCCTTCCCCCTATGATGCTGGCTAGCTTCTACATGCTTTTAAACAAGCAAGACGTAGGCTGTCCCCTCAAGAATCACAGTTGGCACTGCAACTGAGCCAAACACCTCTTCTGGAAAGCACCCCTCCATACACTTCTTTTCCAGGGGTATAAGCATCATCCAGTCAACTTTAAACTAAAGCCAGTACAGTATTTCCAGACATTTTCCAGGCATTCAGTAGTGCTTATACACCTACTCAGAACATCACTGTTCAAACACTCAAAGAATGGGATAAGGAAAATTGTGAATACTTGAAAATGAAGCCTTATTCAACACAGGGTAAACATACTGTATCCTCCAGGTTAGATAATAAACATAGGTCAACTCTACACTGGACAAGCAAGAAGTATGTAATTTCACTGACAAAAAATAGCACTTAGCAGTACCCTTGGGACCCCACTTACCACATTCTCATAATTCAGGATACTGGTGAAGCCTATCAAGGTTCCTTTTAGAAGAACAACCTTGTAGTATTGAAATATTGTGCAGTTACTGCTGTTTCCCTGTATCCATCATCATGATCCACAGTCACACCACTCGGTCCTCAACTTAAGCAGCATCTCGCATTTTCACTCACCACCTGTTCCCCTGTAATTTTCTCATTTTCACTAGAGTTGGACGATCAGAGCAACTATGGTGGGATATTGTCTTTAAAAAAAGTCACAAAAAGAATCACTCATCCTAAAATTCACACATATTTCGTATGTCTCTACAACGTTCATATGGCTCACAGACACACTGAAGAGATAAAAAACCCACCCTGGGAAACTACAGTTTTTGGGTTATATGAACTTTATAAACAGCAGAAAGAGTTACAGATGTCTAGTAAAACAGGGGAACTGATCAGGTCAAAACATTAACTAATCATGCAGAAAACTGACTTCATCATTAGTTTTAATCTTGTTTTGCTGTTAGATGTTTAACTCCCCTCCCCCCAACCCCAGCTAAAAAAAAAAATCCCCAAACCATTTCTCACTGTTACAAGGTAAAACTTTTTGCACAGCAGTTACACATGCTAAGCAATTATACATGGCTGTATTGTTTGGGGTTTGTATCTTTAATTTCCATTCTCATGTGTTAGAACTGTGAGCGATGTGGTTCGTCTAAGTGAGACTTCCCTGTTACGCTAAGCCTTTTTTTGCTGAAAACTGGATTCAAAAAGAGTAATATGTATTTGTTTATTATTCTAAGTTACGTTACTTATGCCGTTATATCAAAACACATTTTACACATGAAAATGAACATAAATTGTGCAGAAATCATTTTAAGTTAGCAGGTGGATAGCGCCCTAGGAGGAATCAGCTTTATGTTGGGCCTGGCCACATTGGGTCAGATGGAAGGCATATCTGCACAAGTATGTTTTCTCTGGCAATGGCCACAGACAGATTCTTACTGACTACTGGAGCCACATGTAGCTTCTTAGTCTGCAATCCCTCATGTAGCTTCTAGATGTCACGGTTTTGTGACATATAATTTTTATTCGTAACCAGAGTAAGAAGATCCCTCCCTCTTTTTAAATACTTTATCCTTTCATATCCCAACTTTGAAGAAGCTTGACATAGAGCTGAAGTAAAGATTGGAAATAACGAAAAAAAACCCAAAACCCAAACATAAGAAACACCAACAAAATTGTTTAAGCCAGGCTGAAAAATTTGTCTGAAGAGATGCTTTCAGTCACAGTGCTTCTGATACACACTGGAAAAAAGCAGTTGTGATGATGCAGCTAGCCATTACTATCTAGCAACACAGAAGAAGCCATGCTTAAAAAGAATAATAATCTTTCTTACTAGACCTGGAGACGCAAGTTGGAAAAAGCATACCAGTTTTAGGTTTAAATGTCTCCACCTGAGCCTTTTTCAGAAAGCACAGACATGCAATTAGTTTTAAAGCCACACTGGTAGTTAATGGAGATCAGAAATAGAACCTTCATCTCTATGCTCCTTTTCCGACTTAGCCATAAACCATCCTTTCTTTCCCCACTTTCTCTCTAAATGATCTGTATTAACTGTAATTCCCTTGGATTACAGCCACTCTCTTAGCACTTTTGCTTTATCCTCCCACCAGACAGCCCTGTTACACACTTTGCAGGAAAAGAGAAGAGGTCTGTAGGAGATGCATGATTTGGGGAGGTCGGGGGACACAGATCCATGGGGGTCCCAGACAACACACAGACTTGCTTTCCAAAGTTCTTGAAGACTTATAGTTTCTTTCTAGTAGGTCATATATAATAGAATTTATTAAGTAAAGGATTTATACTTAAATCTCTTTTGCAGAATAGAATATAAGTTTATTAATTTTGAAGTAGGAGCTACAGCCACCTCTAGCCAATCACAAAATTATAGCATATTATCAGACTTCAGTAGATTTAACATTTAGTAAAGATGAATACTACACACTACCTCCTATACAAGAGAAAAACCAAGTATACAGTTTGCTAAGGAGATCTATTGGTATAGTCAGTATTACAGAGCATACAACTCAGTAGCCAGGACACCAAAACCTGCTAGAAAGAACCTTCGTATATTACTTTCTATGAGCACTTTGGTAAAGGTGACTAAAAAAGAAAGTGCACGCGTACATATTTATATTAACACACATGATGAAAACATTGCTCTGTGAGCTGCAGATGAAACACAGCGCCTCCTATTACTGCTATAATGGCAACGATGATAAACCAGCTGTTGCCAAAGAGAACACGTAACAGCTGTTCCCTTACTGTGAGAACAAATCATAGAATGGTTCCATATTTTAGGGTCTCTCTCACCCATACCTAGGTGGTTATTCTCCCAGAACTTGTAGAAACTTTATTAACTGAAAGACCTGCATTGCTCTATTAAGATGATCAATAAGATCCTAAGTTAGATGGTCCAACAGCAGTCCCATCTCCATGTAGCCATGAACACCAATATTATGGACAGATTTGTCCAATGGAACGAATGCACATGCATGGAACCCACAGCAAGAGACCCCACAAACGTCATAGAATCATAGAATTGCTGAGGTTGGAAGGGACCTTTAAGATCATCGAGTCCAATCTTTAGCCTACCCTGACAAGAGCCACTTCTAAACCATGTCCCTAAGTGCCCCATCTACCCTTTTTTTAAACACCTCCAGGGATGGTGAATCCACCACCTCCCTGGGCAGCCTATTCCAATGTTTAATAACCCTTTCAGTGAAAAAATGTCTCCTAATATCTAATCTAAACCTCCCCTGACGTAACTTGAACCCGTTTCCCCTCGTCCTATCACTTGTCACCAGGGAGAAGAGGTCAGCCCCCATCTCTCTACAACCTCCTTTCAGGTAGTTGTAGAGGGTGATAAGGTCTCCCCTCAGCCTCCTCTTCTCCAGGCTAAACAACCCCAGCTCCCTCAGTCGTTCTTCATAAGGTTTGTCCTCCAGACCCCTCACCAGCTTTGTAGCCCTTCTCTGGACACGCTCCAACACCTCAATGTCCCTCTTGTAGCGAGGGGCCCAAAACTGAACACAGTAAAGTAGCTTTACAGTTGGGTAGAACGAACTAAGATTTGCAACTCATCAGAAACCATTTCATGCCCTCGCCTCACAGAAGCTTTTTTTTTAAAAAAAAAAAAAATCTAAAAAGGAACAAACAACTAGAAGAATCTCTTTGAGTCTGCCCGTATTCTCCTGCCACCCCAGAGCAGGACGAAGACCTCTCCAGAGGTGGGCCAGGGACGGGTGACAAAGCAGGACTCCACCGGCCGAGCTGCCCACGGCTGTGAGGGGAGCGACCCCCGCCTTCGGCCCCTGCCCCCGCAGCGGCCCTGGAAACAGCAAGTTTTGGAACAGGGACCAACTCCTGCCCCCGGCTCAGCCGCTTTAAAAAGGCCCACCACCACCGGGCAGGTGCCAAGAACCACTAAGAGTCAGCGGTGCCACCGGTACCGGCTGAGGGGCCGCCGGTCTCCCCGACAGCGGGCCCCTCAGCCCGCCCCGGCACTCCCCTACGCACCACACCCCCAGCCCCGCAGCCGCCGCCTCCCCACAGGTAGGACCGTCACCCACCAGCCCTCCTTCCGTCTCCCCCTGCACCCACCTGGAACTCCAGCCCATAGATCACCGGCGCATCGTCCTCCATAGCGGCCCCCCACACGGTGCGGCGCACCCCGCTGCCCCGCCACCCTTTCTGGCCCTCGGCGCTGCCCGTCGCTCGCCGCTTCCGGGAGGTGCGTCTGCGCAGGCGCGCTGCTGCCCGCCCCGGCCCGCGGCGCAGGCGCGGTGGGGAGCGGCGCTCGGCGCGGTGGCGGAGCTGGGGTGTCGTCGTCGGGCGCGGAGGTGAGGTGAGGGGAGGCGAGCGGAGCGGAGGGGAAGAAGAGCCGAGGGGAGGGCGGCTGGCGCGGTTGCTGTGCTGCCTAAGGGGCGCCCGGGTGCTGAGGCAGCCTCGGGGCCCCGGCCCTGAGGGAGAGGGGGCGGCGGGCCCCCCCGGGCTGCGCCGGGCTGAGGCTGTGAGGGAGGCCGCGCCCACCCCCGCCACAGGGCGGTCAGGGCCGCGGGGACCCCGCGGTGGTGGCGGAGGCAGGGCCGCTCTCCGGGAGCCCGGGGCGGGTGGCGGAAGCGGCGGTGGCGGCCCGCACCCTGCGCGGGCGGCCCCGGGCTGGGCACCCCCCGCTGGTGACAGCTGTCAACCGCCCTGCCCTGTCCTGTCCTTAAACGGGGACCGAGCTGGCCTTTGCGAGTGGAACAGCAAATACCGTTTTGTCTTCGTTTGGTGGGAGGTATTTGCTCTTCAGTGCCAGTATTTTTGTGATGTGAAAAAAGGATAGAGAAGACTGTTTTAGGAATTAATTTATTCTGTGGGTAGACGTTAAATGAAAGATGTGAAATGGTGAAATTACTATACTTTTAAAGCAAGAATTTCAGTATTTTTATGGTACTTAGGGGCTTCGGGGTGACACCTGAGGAATACCTAAGTAATAAAACTAATACTTGTTTTGGTGGGATTTTTCCCTCTTCAGCTACCATGGAGAATAATGAAAGTAATGCTAAGGACACGAAGAGCACCTCGGATGAAAACGACAGAGGAGACATAGTTCAACAGAAAGCTCAGGAAGAAATTCTTTTTCATGAGGAAACTATCGATCTTGGTGGAGATGAATTTGAGTCTGAAGGGAATGAAACCGTGTCAGAAGATTCAAATAATTTTGTAGATAAACTTAATGAACAAATGATGGAGAGTGTCATTATTTCAGATTCTCCAAACAACAGTGAAGATGACACAGGTGAACTTGGTTGTCTCCAGGAGATTGTAGAACAAATGGAAGCTAAAGATAATCAAAAAACACAAGCAGAAGTGGATAAAGAAGAGTTTTTAAGTAATGAGAGTGAAACTGAACACGAAGAAACCCCCAAAGACATTTCTGAGATTGGAACAGATGATCAGGCATCTTTAAAGGAAGAATTAATTCAGGAAGCAGTGAAGGAGGAACCAAAGTTGGGAAACAACATTCCTGTTGAAACAAAACCAAATAATATTGATGAAAGCAAGCCTGAGGACCAGATATCATCACCCAATACTAGCAAACCGTCTTCAGAGCCTGAGCCTATTCCTGTGTGTACCATCTTCAGCCAAGCAAACAATGTTAATACCCAGCAACAGCTGTTCCTACCTGACGGTTTTGAGCCTCAGATGGTAAAATCTCCCAGTTTTAGTAGTATAATTGAGACACCAATGAAGTCTAATCCACAGATGGTTCAACCAAGTCCTAGTTTAAGCAAGTTCTTCGGTGATAGCGTTAACACTAATACTTTAGCCTCTGATTTTTTTGATTCATTTACCACATCCAATTTTATTTCTGTTAGTAATCCCAATGCAAGCTCTTCAGTTCCAGAACAAATGTCCTCCCTGTCTAATGGTGGAGACAGTTCTTGTGCTTCATCTAACCCTACTTTCTCTGTGCAAAATGGGAGGCCTGAAGCAGGTGGTGCTTCATCGTCTCTAGAAATAACTCAGTCCCCCAAGCCATTCTCACAAATCCAAGCTGTTTTTGCTGGGAGTGATGACCCGTTTGCCACAGCTTTAAATATGAGTGAACTAGATAGAAGAAATGATGCTTGGCTTCCTAGTGAGGAAACCAGAAATGTTCTAATTTCAGTTGCCACACAACAATACAGCACCGTGTTCATAGATAAAGAGAATCTCACCATGCCTGGATTAAAATTTGATAATATCCAGGTAAGAGTCTATGATTGTATCTCAGTGTATGAATATATTTTAGAAATACTGTATAAGAGCTGTACAATAATCATACTGGTTCATATTGTTGCTGATAGTCACCTTCTGTGTATTACTTCAGTCCTTATTAGAAAATGTAATGTTGCTGCCTACTTGTACGCGAAGGGGCTAAAACCAGATCTGTTCTGTTCATAGTGAAATTTGTCGTGTATTTTGAAAACCAGTGTTCACAGTTTCCACAGAATCCAAAGCTGGTTGTATTTTTGTATTTTTAAGTAGTTTGTTTCTGGTCCTCCTAGTTAGTAAGATAAAGCTCATGTTTGGAATATATGCAAAATCAGTATGCTGTATTACAAAGTCTGAAAGCTTTGTTTGCTTGTGGAATTCACTGTTACAGCCAAGTGGGAAATAACACTTCACTGATGTTCACAGGACTGTCAATAATATCAACACTGACTGAAATTGCATCATTTGTATCTTCCCTAAGCAGTGGAAAGGTATAACCTGGAGGAAGAATGTGCTGGAGCAAACAAGCTACTGTGAAGGGATAATCCCAAACTTAAATGGAAAACTTCAGATGGGTTTCTACTGATGCTTTTCCCTTAAGGATCTCATTTCCTTCTCTTCTATCAGAGTTCCCAACTAGTGAGAAGGCATAAAGGGTTTTTTCAGAAGTTGAGAAATTTCACTTGGATCTATTCACTGTTTCTTGTGAAGGAATTTTATCCTGGGTGCTCAGCCAAGGCTAACTATCATAATGGAAGTTTTTTTCTTGAAACAGGCTAATCGTACTCTTTCATATCTGTGTCTCTGGAGTAACTTCCCAATCTGCAGGAACTATCAGAAAAGTTTCTGGAGTCAATCAGGTGCAGATTTGTAGCTGAATTATCGACAAATCTTAGATTTCTGTCATGAGCAAGAAATGATACCAATTTTAGACATACTTCATGGGTTAGCTTTATCTTAAAACATTTGTTTGGCATCACAGAGCCCAATAGTGAGCGTGAAAGAAAACACTGTAATAGGAAGCTACTCCTTCTCCACTCTTTCTAAAAAATAAATGGAAGGGTACTTCCCATCTTTCCCAAAAAATCCCCTAAACCTCGATGAGTAATTGAAGAGTGTATAGTATTTCTTTCCTGACAGCTAATGGGAGGGACAGAAGGAATGATCCCTTCCGCAGGCCCCAAGGATGACAGCCTTATTGTAGGCCTCCTTTTTCACTATAATTCTCTCTCGCCTTCCTCAATCCAGTCAAGGATTAAAGGCTATTGTGTGCTGATGATTCCCTGAATCTGGGCATATATGCAGATCTACCATTTAGGACGTAATACAAAATGAGATGTTATGGCATCATCCACATGATGTATTTCTACAGTAAGACCTGATGTAAAATCATCAGTGCAATTAAAAGGGATTCCTGCTGCTTTCTTCATTGATTATAATTTATAAACAGTCACACAGGCATGTCAGCAGGGACAGTTTTGGAGTGCTTTATGTTTATACAACTTTCCTCACTTATAGTTACTGCTTTTCAATGGCCTGAATGTGTGCCTTGACTGACCTAACATCCCCTAGCTTGGTGTCATTGTTCCATATGCTTCTAGTACTGCAAATTGTGTATGTAACTGAAACTATAATTATAGAGTACTTGAAGTGCTAACTGAAACATTGTGTGAGGCGTTTTCAATGTTAAATCAGCTTCTAACAATGGTCATTAAACTCTTGGCATGAATAGTTTGCTAATGCTAAATGTTAATGCAAGGTGTTAAACCAAACTGCATGCAGTTGACAGAGAACTTAGTTGAAAAGTGCATTTACAGTGAACTGTAAGTGTGCTTCAGGGAAGCACTGAAATTTTGTATGATGTATATTTGAAAAGCTCGGTACTTTCTTTTTTTCTCTGCTCACTCATAAAGTGTTTGTTCTTATTACCAGTGTGTTGTCTTAGAAGTTAAATGAATAAATCACACCAAGAAAAACACTAAATGTTCTTGATTTCAGCTGTGTGGTACTTCTTGCTGATCATTCAAGAAACATTATTATTAAACTATCTTGTATTGCATATTTTACAGATTACCTGTACCTGTGCTCTCTGAGTGTGGGAACATGTTGGAGTACTGCTTTTTATGCTCTTTCCATTATGCTTTTCTTCATCAGTTACTGTCTGGTGTCATTATGTCCTTTGCTTTCTTACATTCATTTGTAATGTTTCCTACTCCAAAGTACTGTTGGGGGGGGGGGATTAAAAATTCTTTTGTATTTATGTCATTTTGCACACAGTCTTTTCCTAATCTTTCAAACTATTCTGTCTGAAAGGTGAAAATCTGGTTTATTTGTAGGATAGGTGACAGCATTAGAGGTAAAAATTTACCATGTAGTGAAACGGTAGTTGCAGTCTCATTCCTCAAGAAACTAGACAGAAAACACAAATATATTTCCCATAACTGTCCATGTGGAAAGTGCAAACAGTTAATGTCAGTTATCTTTATCGTAGCTAAGCTTTACTGTGTTTTATGCAGCTCATCTTTTTTTTTAGGCAAAAAGCTTTGTAACTTGCTTTCTGTGGTAACAGCTTCCTGCCTCAGTTCTTGATTATTCTTGATATTCCTTTAGAGGGATTTTTGCAAATATTCCTTTGTATGCTTACATTTTTGCATAGTCACTTTCTGCTTTAACGTCTTAAATATTGCATACCATTCTAGTTAACACAGATCTGAAAAGATATAATGGAATTAAAACAAATTGGAGAGAGAGGAGGGATGGTGAGGAGTGCAGAGGTTCTCTCTTGTGAGTGGTAGCTAAAAGGAAGAGGATCTTTTGACTTAAAAGAACAATAATGATCTAAAATTCATAAAGAAATTAAGGCAAAAGGTTTTATTGCAAAGGAACAGTTGAGTAATAAGCATAACAAAAGCAGTTACTGTTCTGCAGCCCATGTAACTGTATAAGTTGTAGAATTCATTGCCCTTGGATGTACTTTTGTTGAGAAAAACACATTGAAAAATGTGCAAGAGAAATGTCATAGGAGGTACATCTATCAGTGGGTGTTTAAAAATGGTAGGCATATATGTCCCGTGACACAGGTGGATCATGAAGTTCTGTCTGCTTTAAGTGGGGAAAGACCAGTATGAGCTTATTCTGTTTCTCACGCCGTTTCTGTGAACATTTGCTATTCACTGACAGGATGGTGAACCAGACAGATCTTTACTCTGTATGAATGTGGGTTATAAATTGCTTTCTGTTTAAAAACAAAAAGATAAGTATGTTGTTAATATAGCGCTGATGATTTTTCTTTTTTTTTCTAGATGTTTGCTTTTCGAGATTAAAATTTCTAAAAACATAAGATTAGCAAAAATCTTACAGAAATAATTTCTGTACCTGCTTTTGGCACGTGGTAACTTCTGATGCCGTAGGGGATTCTCTTGTATACAGTAACGTGTACAGTCCCAGCAAGATTAGGACTCCCCCCCCATCCTACACTCTATTGGCAGATGTGGTACCTGAAGAGTGTGCAGACAGTAGGAGCACAGTTTTAAACATCTGCCAATGTGTGGTCCACAGTTTTTCAATAGCTGCTTGACGTTAGGCTTGAATTTCCTGATTACCTGTTGAAAATTTCTAGTACACAGAACCACGAGGTTCTCTACACAGAAGCCAACAGACAGGAAGGCAAAGAAATTGATAGTTGAACAAAGACTAGAAGGGGAAGTTGAGGCGCAGAGGGTGCCATATACAGTTATTCAGTTTATTGCTAGCAAAGCTGCAAATAGAACCTGGATTTGGGCACTCTTCCTCTTAGCTGCTCTGTGTCATAAAATGTAGAATTCATCTTGTCAAACTTTAGAAATCTCTTTCAAATGTCTCTGTCACAACTAGTCTCAAGTCTTTAAAATACTGAGCTCAGATAACCCAATTTCTCTGACTGATTCCTGCAATTAATTCTTTTGAAATTAAGAATACTTGTTGAAGGGTTGCTGTTTACTTGGCTTTATTATCTCTCAAAGTTTATTTTCTGTCCATATTTAGGACTAGCCAATTGTGCACATTTTATTTTCAGTCAGTAGATTGCAACTTTCAACATTAATATCCATTATAAAAATCTGTAAAACTTACTGTGTTTTGTAAGGTCTTTGAAGGACAATAATTTGAGAAGCAAGTAAGCCTGAATGTTTCTATGCTAACTGAAACCTGAACATTAAAAAAAAGAATATAGCAAATAACATGAAGTAAATCTAAAAGTTTTCATTAAAATACTGTAAATATATATGCATTTATATTAATTCCACACAAAAAGTACTGGAAAACAAGCATTTCTCAAAGGGGAAAAACTGTGTTGCTCAGCTTTAAGTCAAGATTTCATTTTGCTAAAATAATGTTTAAAAGTGTCTTGTTATGTTTCTTCTTTTTCTGTTCCATGAACACCAAGGGAGATGCAGTGAAAGACTTAATGCTTCGCTTCCTGGGGGAGCAAGCTGCAATGAAGAGACAAGTTTTAAACGCCAACTCTGTGGAACAGTCATTTGTAGGCTTGAAACAGCTAATTGTAAGTAACAATCTTCATAATTCAATATATATTAAATACCATGCTTCCCTCAGGATAATTGGGAGCTATTGACTGTGAAGAGCAACTAAAAAAGAACCACAACCCTTCATATCAGTCTATTCATGATCCTACAAAACTATTAGCCAAAGTCCAGTGGATTTTTGTGGGAATGATGTTGTGTTTTAAACAATGCAGTAAACATTTTTTTTAATATGCAAAGTTAAAAAAAAGGTAATTTTAAGCTACTGAGAATTTCCTCAGCTGTTACTTTTTATGTAATATAGATGGTTGCAAACCAGATTTTAATAGCTTTTTTGTTTATCTGCATATGTTATTTATATTTTCACTTAGAGAGTTTGGAGGGGGAGGAACGGACGGAAATCTTATTAAGAAATCTTGTCCCCATCAGTGTCTAAGCAGGAAAAGCCTTTTTCCGAACTTCCCTTTCCTTCTTCCAGAAGAGGAGTTTTGATGCATGGGAAATCTTTTTTTATTTGGCCTGGTAGCTGTGTCCATGCAAAATGTTATTCTGTGCTGCAGAAAATCTTGTACCTTTAATACAGTGCTGCCACTGATGCTGTTTTAGCTTTGAGTGTGCTCTTAAGCTCCAGAAGAGCAGTAGTAAGGCTTTTAGGATCAAAGCAGAGAAGATAAGGAGGCAATCTGCAGCTGTCAGATTTTTTTGCTACCTGTAGCAGGTTTTTTTAAAAAACTTGCCTTATTAGAAGGGTTTTTTTTGGTAAAATTGCAGCCATTCAGCCAGAAATCAGGATGTTCTTCAGTTTTCAAGGCTTCCAATCATTAGCTGTTGGTTGTTCTTAGAGTATGCAATATAACTATTTCTCAGGTTTTTTTGCAGAACTGTTTCTTTTTATGATAAGAATTAGTTTTCTGGTGTTTTTTTTTTCCTTGCAAACATTACTGTTTTTTTCTGAAATTCTTAATGTGGAAAATTTATTTCTGATTGGCAGCAGTCTTAAAGGTAAAAGGTATTTCAGACTTGGGAACATTAAAATCCCATGCTAGATATTAATTAAAAATATGTGTGCTTTTTACTGTTACATACACAGTAGGCCAGAATGGCACGTATTAAGTGCTCTGTTATCAGCCACCAATTTTACATTCTTTATGAGTGAATTCCGGACCACATATGTTCAGTGAGTATATCTTCTCATGCAAAGAGCCACTTACAGGGAATATTTTCATTAACATCTGGATAAAAACTGGTGAAAAGTGGAAATACTGCTTTGCAGTTTCCATAAAGTTAAGATTTTTTTTTCCTTAGCTGTTTGTTTGGTACCCGTGTGAACCGCACATGAACATGAGAATTAATGACATCTTTTCAGTCACCTAATTCAATCCCCTGCAGCAACGGACAGCTACTTAAAAGAGTCTATTCCAAAGGGGTCCACAGTACAAAAGAGAAATGCGTAGAATTAGGATAGACTTCAGCTTCAGACTGTTATTTAGTTTTTTACATGTGAGCTGATGTCTGAACTCTTAAGTCAAAAAAGATATAACCAGTACAGTTACTGATCACATCTGAATTTAGATGTGTAAATCTGAGATCCCATCTAAAAGTCTCAAAAATTGTCACATGCTGTGGGAAGGCATCAGTGGCAGCTGAAACCAGAATTGAATGTTAAGTCCTGTTATGAAGAAATTTGTTAGGTTAAAAATTTCAGATGATCTTGGGTAAACTCAATCTTATTATGGGAAGGAAAGAAGAGGGGAAAAAAAGAAAACCAAAAGTAAAAAATCACCCCCAAAAAAAGAGTATTCCAAGCCTGTTTGCTCCAGAGGAAGCAAGGATGCTCATTTGCATCTGGTTACTGTTTTAATCCTGTGTGAATGGGAAAAGCATGCTAAATGCTTCAGTATCCCAAAGCTTCATACCACAGGTCTTCAGCTGCAACTCTGGAGCTCCTCTGTTCTACCATACGATTGCTTCTGTTGGCTTATTTGGCAGTTTTAACAAATACAGATTGCTACTACTTCCAAGGCTATTCCAGAACTTCATTCCTTTGTTGGTTAATCAAAGGAATTCTAATCAATCCTCTCTCAAAATCTTTTTTTCTAATCAAAGATAAAGTTGTTTACAAAAATTTAAGTGTTTTGATCTCATGTTCCCTTTTAAGTCATTTTCTCTTCTCAATATTTGCTTCCTCTCCCCTGCTACTTTGTACAGGTAGACAGCAGTGACATTTCCACTTCTCAGATTTTCTTTTTAAAGGCAAAAATAACTCTTCTAGTCATCTCATCATGGATGTCTTCATAATCATCCTAGGAACTCTTCTCAGAATCTCTTCCAATTGAAGATAACATCTTTTTATTATCACTGTCTAGAACTCAAATACATTATATTGTAAGTTACATAACTTTCCATGTTAATGATTGTGTTTTACCTTTTCTGTTATTCTGATACTGTAAATCATCTGATCCCTGTTTAGTGATGTGGTCCTTCCATATATTGACAATACTTCCTAGATTACATCTGCAAATGCAGATACCAGCTCTGTTCACCAGGGTCACAAAAGAATATCTTAAATTGGATTGATTGCAGTGTACATCCTTGAGCAGTAACTTCTCAGCTTCCTTATAAAAGTTCCAGTAAAAAACATTTACTTTTACAAGTTAAAAGACAGTTCTGTGTGTAAGATCAAGTCAGTGCTAGCAGCAAAGAATGTTGGAGACTGAAGTCCTTTTTGGTGGTTCATAGTACAAACAGTCTGCAAAAGTTTCCTCAAGTACAATTAGTTGTCAGAAGGCAAATGTTTTCAAGAAGGTGGTAAGGTAAACTTTCAAAGGTGCACTTTTTCTGTTGAGACCACCAACAGCAGAATCATTTCTAAGCCAAATCAGTTGTTCACCAGGAACTGAACTCAGATTGTTAATCTCTGCTACAAAATTATGTGTTCAGCATGAATTTGGTCTCTGGTTTATTTAGTAAGGTTTGTACCAGTAACCCAAAGACAGATAGTTGGTTTATTGAACAACTCTACTTTCACGTTTTAAACTTCCACTGTGGAATGGGTAACCATGAATTGGAAATGCTTTACTGGTAAGCTAATGGTGGGGAGGTTCTGCAATTGAACTAGTTTTACAGCTTTGAGGCTTTTAAGAGATACAGGAGTGCTGAAGCAGTCCCACAAAGCAATTCTGTAAATCTATGTAGTTATCATTCAGGTGATAACTTGTAAATAGTTACACATCTCTAGAGGCTAAGTGTTTATATTTTTCAACTGGAAAACATAAAATCTGAGTTTTCAGTTTCTGAAAAGTTTTTTTAATCTGGTATAGGAACATGCATTTACCTCTAGAGCAAATAAATGTAAGCAAGAGCTTATCTTCACGGCTTTGTTTTACAGCAGCAAATAAAAGTTATACATACAAGGTGCAAGCTGCAATTATGTTAGTTCCTGTTATTCCATATTTTAGGTTAATTGTTTACCCTCATTTGAACAAACAGCACAGTATTTCTTACTAGAGACCTTTCTGATATTTTGAGTTTTAAGATGTTTGCAGCCATAGGAAAATTATGTCTTTGATAGTTGTCATACCTAAAAAACAACTACTGTATCTTGCCAGTATAAATATGCAAGGTTTGCTCTAAGTATGCAATCATTTCTTGAAGCTACTAGACCAGGAAAGGGTTACTAACTACATTTTCTTAACTGATGTGAAAGTGCTCTACCAATGTAATTTACAGGGGAGAAGAATGTCATAGCTAGTGGAGGAGGACATTTTAATCACTTTAATGGTGTTACATGTAGAGTTAATGACTCCCTTTGAGTCTGTCTTTAAAAAAAATCATATACTGTTACTTTTGCACATGATTAATGTTGTGCTCTTATGTATATTTTCAGATATAACAAACTCGGATACAGTGGTATGGCATTCATGTTCACTTTAATAAGTTAGAAATTATCCTTAAAAATATGGAGGCAGGAGGGGCTGTGCTCCTTTATTTCTAAATCAGTGAGCAATTTCCAACATTTTTGTAGCTGATTTGAGAAGATGAGAGACAAGATGTAGCACAAACAGTAACAGGGGACTTGTGAGGTGTAGTTGCATTTCTATACTAAAAGGCATCAATTTATTGGATAAAATTTCAGTGGCTTACCTCTGAGTCAAAATTGTTTTCCCCAAGAGACTGAATAATGTTATAAATTCTCTTTGTGTATCTGGTGAGTTCCCTTTCCATTGAACACTTTTCAGTTTATGTCCAATCTGCATGACTCTTTGCTTGACAGAAGAATTCTACCTGGGTATTACCTGTATTTGTTGCATCACCTGAGCTTTGCTACTTTCATTCAGGAAAACAATGTACAGTATGGAAATATAAATGCAATCATATGTCAAAGATCTTTGTTCAGCTGTAATTAAAAGATCAAGCAAATTTGACCTGCTCAAGGAGACTTCCAAGAATGCATGTGAGACAGTGGTATTCAGCTATTCGGTGGTCCTGCACCGGGGTCATGGCAATCCCAGGCACAAATATAGGTTGGGTGGAGAATGGCTTGAGAGCAGCCCTGAGGAGAAGGACTTGGGGGTGCTGGTGGACGAGAAGCTCAACATGAGCCGTCAATGTGCACTTGCAGCCCAGAAAGCCAACCGCATCCTGGGCTGCATTAAAAGAAGCGTGGCCAGCAGGTCGAGGGAGGTGATTCTGCCCCTCTACTCCACTCTGGTGAGACCTCAACTGGAGTACTGTGTTCAGCTCTGGAGTCCTCACCACAAGAAACACATGGACCTGTTAGAACGAGTCCAGTGGAGGGCCACGGAGATGATCAGAGGGCTGGAGCACCTCTCCTATGAGGACAGGCTGAGAGAGTTGGGATTGTTCAGCCTGGAGAAGAGAAGGCTCTGAGGAGACCTTATAGCAGCCTTCCAGTACCTAAACAGGGCCTACAGGAAGGATGGGGAGGGACATTACACTCAGGGAATGTTTTGATAGGACACAGGGACACAGGGTAACAGCCTCAAATTGAAAGAGGGTAGATTTAGATTGGATATCAGGAAAAAATTGTTTACCGTGAGGGTGGTGAGGCACTGGCACAGGTTGCCCAGGGAAGTTGTGGATGCCCCATCCCTGGAAGTGTTCAAGGCCAGGTTGGATGAGGCTTTGAGCAGCCCGGTCTAGTGGGAGGTGTCCCTGCCCATGGCGGGGGCTTTGGAACTAGATGATCTTTCTGGTCCCTTCTAACCCAAACCATTCTGTGATTTTTTTTCAGTCCAGATCAGTGAATAACTTCATAATTGAATGAAAACACATTCTTTCAGATATAGGGAAAACTCTGGTAATTAAAGTTCTTGTGACACTTTGTTAGAAAAGGAAGAAATGTAAAAAGTATTTTTTCCAGACAGGCTATGGATTTGGCTTGTATTGGGTCATTTTACTCGATTGGAAGTTTTCTTCATTTCTGAATCTCAATAATATAACGTTGTCAGTGCTGTTCTTGTATTTGAACTAGTAGCATTCTAATTTTAGTTACTGGAATTCTTTTCTACGCTACATCCCATTCCTTCATCCCTCTTCATAGAAAAGAGGCTTATAGAAGGCATTGGGATGTACCAGTATCTCCGTTACTTTCAACTTTGAGCAAATGGACTGGAAGCATTACCAGATTTTTAGATGTGCATTTATCAGAATTTATAACTCACATTTTTTACTCCATTTCAGATTTTTTTTGGCTGTTTCCTTTTATTGCTTTTAATAAAAAGGGATCATGATAACCTTAGTTGGGTTCTTAGTTTGAAAATCATAGAATCATAGAATTGCTGAGGTTGGAAGAGACCTTTAAGATCATCAAGTCCAACCATTAGCCTACCCTGACAAAAGCCACTTCTAAACCATGTCCCTAAGTGCCCCATCTACCCTTTTTTTAAACACCTCCAGGGATGGTGAATCCAGTGAAACCTCCCTGGGCAGCCTATTCCAATGTTTAATAACCCTTTCAGTGAAAAAATGTTTCCTAATATCCAATCTAAACCTCCCCTGACATAACTTGAGCCCATTTCCTCTTGTCCTATCACTTGTCACCAAGGAGAAGAGGTCAGCCCCCATCTCTCTACAACCTCCTTTCAGGTAGTTGTAGAGGGTGATAAGGTCTCCCCTCAGCCTCCTCTTCTCCAGGCTAAACAACCCCAGCTCCCTCAGTCGTTCCTCATAAGGTTTGTCCTCCAGACCCCTCACCAGCTTTGTAGCCCTTCTCTGGACACGCTCCAACACCTCAATGTCCCTCTTGTAGCGAGGGGCCCAAAACTGAACGCAGTACTCGAGGTGGGGCCTCACCAGTGCCGAGTACAGGGGGATGATCACTTCCCTAGTTCGGCTCACCACACTGTTCCTGATACCGGCCAGGATGCTGTTGGCCTTCTTGGCCACCTGGGCACACTGCTGGCTCATATTCAGCCAGCTGTCCACCAACACCCCCAGGTCCTTTTCTGCCGGGCTGCTTTCGAGCCGCTCTGCCCCAATCCTATCGCGCTGCATGGGGTTGTTGTGACCCAAGTGCAGGACCTGGCACTTGGCCTTGTTGAACCTCATGCCACTGGCCTCAGCCCATCGATCCAGCCTGTCCAGATCCCTCTGCAGAGCCAACCTACCCTCAAGCAGATCAACACGCCCGCCCAATTTAGTGTCATCTGCAAACTTACTGAGGGTGCATTCGATCCCCTCATGCAGATCATTGATAAAGATATTAAAGAGAACCGGCCCCAGCACTGAGCCCTGGGCCTTCACAAGTTAAATATCTGGACTAGTATGTGAAAAGCACAGAAATCATACGAGCTGTTGCCTTTCTTTGAAAGAACAACAGCTTCATATTTTTTGTGAAAAAAAGGTTTGCTAATGTGTTGTGTGGAAAGCAGTTCTGCCAGGCTGATATGGTGTTAGTGAATCGTTTAGCAATAATATCTGGTTGACAGTATTTTCTCTAGGAAAAAATGTTTTCACACAATTGCTGCTGGAGGACCATGTCCTGATCATCATAGAATAATTATTTTATTCTTTTAGAATATTCATCAGTATTTTTGGTGCTGTATCTGAAGCTGTAGTATCCATATTTGCTTTGAGCTTCTACTTAGGACTTACAAACGAAATTCATCCCTATTACTTTCAGGAACAAGGCTCTGGGTTGTAAGGACTATGTGGCTGTAGACCAAAGGAAATGGGAAGGTGACTGACCTGCAAGGTTTTGAGGGGTGTTTAAATAACTGGATGAAGATTTCTGGTGGGCTGGCAACACTGGCAACTGTAAGTCTGGTACAATTTGCCAGAGACAATAATATGTCCTACTAATTTCAAATTAAGTTATACTGCCAGCAGCCTTCTATTAAGCTTCCACAGAGAATTATGCTCCATGACCAGCAGGCATCTCTAATTTTGAAATCATGATGAATATAATGTTTCATTTTCTAGCAAAGACTGTTTTTACAGTGGTCATCAGACTTGCTTCTCCTGGCTGTCTTGTTCTAGAAAGAAAAAGTATTTTTTGTCCATGCCTGAAATGGAATTGTAAAAATTGTAGCACCTAAGTTTGTCATAAATATTCCATTATTATTTTTGGATACTAACTCTCACTTGGGATGAAAAGTTGAACAGTTTTAGAGTCTGTGTCTGCTTCTGTTCTAAGGATAATAAGAAATTAATTTGTCTCTGCAGAAGAGGAATAAATTTCAGGTAATCCATGTCAGCGTCTTTGAGCTTTTCTAAGTTGATACAGATATATGTTGAAGGATGTTATAAATGCGTTATCAATTCCCACTCTTCCATAAGAGTGTAGACATCTCACAAGCTGCTGTGCTGCTTCGTGGTCTTACTGTCAGCCAACTTCGGTATTTCCAGTGGAACTTAAATTTTTATCAGGGATTTGACAAGGCAGGGGAGAGAGATTAGGTGGCCAGTGTGCAGTGATGTCTGTAGTGGCCCCTTGAACTATATGGCTGCAAATTAGGGGCCACAGTGTATGAAAACTTCATCTTTACTATTAGTTTTTATGTTTGCTATATTGACATATTTTCTAAACTCTAAACATTGCAGAGAATTTAATAAAATACCAATTCAAGGTGAGTACCTGAACTTTGCAAGCACTGATATAAACATACTCTATTCCTTTACATTTCACCAGACAACATGCCAGTTTTCTATTATATTAATTATATTTATTTTTTTTTATTTAAGAAACTATTTGAAAAAAGATTACTTTCAGAATTTGTTTTGTAATGACTTGCTGGATATGTTTCTTGAAAAACTCTTCTGTATGGTAGAAAAGTATGATGGCTTAAAACCTGTGAAACATTAGTCTGTGTTTTAAGTTTTCTGGTAGCGTTAGCTATTTACAGCAGAAGCATAACAGGATGATGGTGTGACAAGACAGTTTGACTTGTCTAACTAGGAATGGGTTTGTTTTATGAATGAAAATACATATATATAAAAGAGTATTTTTAAGGTAGCCATGCAATGGAAATTCAAATATTTACATTTCGTAGGTGAAAAAATTGTTATTGATTCTGTGTTCTGGGCAATGTTAGGAAAGTCTGTTTTCATTAAATGAACTGCATTAGGGGTTATAATCTGAAATACTGAAGTCAGTGGGGTAGGAAGAGACATTAAATGCTTTATAACAGAAGAGTAAATTGGATGTGATCAATGAAATATGGCTGAGAATTTTTTTCGCCTTTTGAAGAGAAAGCAAAATTGTGAATATTATAGTATATTCAGGTATATTGGCAAACATGATATAGCTTTAAGTTCAGAATCCCATATGGTGGTGTGTATTGTTTTGTCTTAGTGATCTGCTAATATTAACTCTCTCTCATGCTTGAGTTCACCTTTTGCCTAATTAGATGTGCAGCTTTGACAAATGACATTCTGCTTCTCACCGACCAGCTCTTCTGACCTTGTCATTATTACTGATGGGTACATGTAGCTGCTTCAGGCAAAATAAGCACTTGGGCATTTTAGGGACTTTATGATTTTGCTACTTACTCTTTTCTTCTTCCCAGAGCAGTAAAAACTGGAGGGCAGCGGTTGACTTGTGTGGGCGGCTTCTAAGTGCACATGGTCAAGGCTATAAAAAAAGTGGACTGCCTACTAACCATACAACAGATTCTTTACAGGTATGTTTAAAGATACAACCTTGTCGCTTTTTTCCAGCAATAATCACAGCGGCATGTTTTTTAACATGATCCAACTTCTTTTCCTAATTATTAGCTAGAAACTGAGCTTGTTATTAAAGCATTGTAGCAAATCAGTTTTTCTGTTCGCTTATGTAAAGTAGGTCTTCATTTAAAACAAAATATTTTTTTAAAGTAAAATTCTGTCTTGATTGTACGCTTTTAAGGGTAATCACACTAGTCAAAAGGAATATGCTTTGCTAACTTGTAAGACTCACTGTGCTAAAGTTCATGGATGGTATCTAGATTATGAACTTTGTAGTAAGATTTCAAGTGTTCGAAGAATATTTCATGATGTTAAGAACCCAAACTAATAAAGGTTCATGAAATATTACACAGGTTTTACTGAACAAAACATGACCAGGTGACAAGTCATGGTTCTGGCCCTGCTAACTATAAAGCTGTTGGAATTTCACCAAAATCATAACAGATTTTAAGAATTGCATAAAATTGGAAAAATAATTAAAAGTGAGATTGATAATTCTTCCATGCTAACTCAATTTGAAGAGAGATGTTCTGATTTTGAAGCAGGCTAGGTTTTAAACTTCATCTTCAAAATCTCAATACCTTTACAAATAATTAAAACATCAGTCCTCTGGGTTTTGTTTTAATGATCTTATGAAAAGTATTCTGTGAAAGACCATGTAAATAGAAATCCTGATTCTTATCTGTAAGTAACATAGAAACTCTTTACTCAACTTTATCAGAAAAACTTAGAAAGTTGAAATTGTATTTGGATGTGGCTTGAGATAGAAGTTAATAACCGACCTTGTGTTTTCCTTTTTTTTTATGTATTAATTTTTAGCTGTGGTTTGTGAGATTAGCATTGCTGGTAAAACTGAATCTATTCCAAAATGCAGAAATGGAATTTGAACCATTTGGAAATTTAGACCAGCCTGATCTTTATTATGAATATTACCCTCATGTATACCCTGGACGAAAAGGTAAGATACTTGATTTATAAAATGCTTTTTATTTTGGCCGTTTTTACCAGTCATTATAAAACAAAGGATTCAGGTGGTTTTTTTAATTCTAAAACATTGATGAACTTTGGATTCTTTCTTCCCCCCGCCCCCGAGAGACATAATTAACTGTATTATTTCCTCTTAAGTTCATCCAGGTATTATCAGTATGTTATTTTAACACTCGCATGTCCATGCACATGTGCTAATACAGGTATTATTTTCTTAGGTTTCCTGGTTTATAGGATTATGAATAAAAAATTAGATCTAATTTGATAGTTTTCCGTAGTAAAAAAATACTGGTTACATGTAATATTATTTGCTTAGTAATTGACACTAAATAAAAATCAGTAATATACTGTCTATTCCATTGTTGAAGAGGAAAACAGACACCACAAGCCTTATTTCTTTATAACTGGTTTATCTCGAGTTATAAACGCACTACTTCCCACTGCTCCCTATAGCCAATACATTAACCAGATAGTTCCACTACTCAGGTTATTTTAGTCTTCTGGGAGTCTGAATTTGAAAAATTGCTATCTTTAATAGCAATTTCACTCCTGGTCAGGCTATTTTGAGATTTTATTTTTCCTCAATTTGTTATTTAGAAATAAATAACTCTGACGCAAGTACACTGTTGAGTGATCCTGCTGTTCTTTGGCTTTCGTATTTGAACCACAACGTATAATAAAACACTTGGTTGAAATAGGCAGCGCCACTCTGAAAAAAAATATAGTCTATTTTTCATAGATGCTCGTAGTCTCAATGAGGAAAGCTAGAAAGACACAGAGGTTTTGAGGTTGCTGAGGAAGAGGGAAGTTGGTGTCGAGAAAGTTCAGCATTGTTTCATCTGTTTAGTGATGCAAGGATCAGTTGTAGCCCAGTAAGACCAATGATGTAGACTGCCTAGAACAAGTCCATCTGACCTTACTCAGCATCTTTCAGGCAATCACCGGCAAAAATTTCATGTTTTGCCTAGAATATATGCAATGCACTGAGAAGGAACTGTGTTATTTTTGAGAGAGAGGTGTTGATCATCAGGTTGGACAGCTCTTTGGATCTGCTTACATTTTGGTAGCAGATGAAGTGCTGCACAGAAATAGTCTTCCTCCATCCGTATGTATGTTTCCACATCTTTTTTTCAGTATTAAAAATAAGTTATTTTGCCTGAGAAAAGAGTCCTTGCAGGTCATGTCAATATTTGAGGCATTTGAGTCCTCTTGCCACAGAGCATACAGGTAGCAGCAGTTCTGGACAGTCTGGCCAGCTGTTGCAGACACTCATCCTGTGACTGAACTTTGGATCCAAACTGTCTTTGCAGCAACCACTCAACCACTCCAGCTATTTCATACAAATTATGAAGGTGTCTATGACAAGCATGGTGAGCATAAGGAAAATATTCTATTTCATGATTATATGCCTCAGTTCATTTTTAACAGTCAAACATACCAACCGGGACTATAATCTGATCATCTGTAAGGAAAATAAGATCAAGGTTGGATGGAGCTGACCTAGTGGTTGTAGATATCTTATATAGATACAATGTGATTAAGATGTGGGAACAGCCATTAAACCTTCCTTATGCAGTTTTGAGGAGAGCGAGAGATGCTGTTTGCAGGGAAGTAGGAGAAAGCAAGCAGTTCTCTTCTGGCCAGCGTTCAACTACACTACAATTTTGTGTACATGCATCATTAACCAGCTAATTTAAATAATAAAATAGATATAAATCATTCATATATTTTTGTTGAAATATATTAGTATGAATCCACAATCCACTGCTGTTTGCTAATTTTGCATATCATTTTGTGGTGTAACAAGCATAAAAGGAAGAGTTTTGTTTCAACATTTTAATTTTGATTCATGGTATTTAATGGGGTAGCGCACTTTAAAATCAATTTAAGAAATGAGAGTATAGATATAAATGATGTACACATTAATTGTAATACATACAATATTTTGCATCATTTCTTTGTATTCAAAATATTCATAATAAGAAAATAAAAAATTAGAAAGTTTTCTGTGCTTGAAATAAAGAAAGTTTTTATACCTGAGCTTCTTACAGCAGTGAGGATAGTCCCTCATCCATTAATCTCTGAGAAATATACCTCCAAGAATTGAAATTCCAAGTAAATGTATGAGGCGTGGAAGATGTTTTTTCCATTAATTTAACTTAACATGGCCAATAGGTCCTCTTAATTTTCCTCTGAAGCGCTCCCAAGGCTCTTTCCCTTTCGGCAATGGTCCTAATCTCTGTTTCGTCCTGAGATTTTGTACGGCATTTGCAGCCAAGCTGTGTATTGATCCCACTACTGTTGTCTTCATCATGGCTGTAAGATTTAACCTTTATGAAATCTTCCCTTCCTGGTTTCTACCAGGAAAGTCTCCTTCTTTGATCATCTCCGTTGCCTGCAGGTGTGTACCATCTGGGGCGGGGGAGGTGGAATCTACTGGGATCCTTGTACCAGCCAGCAAAATTAGTTAAGTCACTCTTTGATCATTCCTGTTTGATACAGGGCAGAGAGCACAACCTTCTTATTTCCTAGTAAAATCTGGGATGGATTTATTTCTTCTAAATTCATCTACAGAGAGAAGCCAAAAAGTCTGATTTTATGTATATTTTTTTTGTTTTGTAATAGGTAGGTACTTAGGTGAGGAACTCTTATTCCAGATTGCTTCCTGCACATCTCCATTCTACTTTGTGGAGTGCATACAGCTGAATTTTTGTCATCATTCTCGTGACTAATGGATTTCAGGATTTTATTAAATTTTTTTTAGGGTTTTGACTTTATATTTACGTGGTCTGACCCACTTCTATTCATATCGTTTGTTGCTGTGTTCCTCATGATACTTCATAAAGTCATTGTATGATAGATCAGCTAACCTGAGATATCCTTTCCATTAGTAATGCCTATGTGTTCCTAAAGAGTGAGAGCCAACAATTAAAATGGAACATTAAAATGCTATTTCATTCTTTTATGAGATAATTTGGTCTTGTTTCTGCTAAATAGACCAGTAAGTTACAGAAAAGTTAATGCTACCAAAATCAGTGTTCTAAAGCTACGGTAATTGAGAATAATTTATTTTGAATTACGGAGGGAAAAAAAAAAAACCCTGTGCACAATAAAAATAGGACTTTTATTTCCCTGACCAGAGGTTTATATGTATGGATTTTTTCCTTTCCCCTTTTCATTCTCCTTATGATGGTACAGCATCATCTGTATTCCTCTAACATGAAATCAGTCTTCTGTTGTCTGGAAAGTGCCTAAATAAGGAACATATTCTTAAAAATTTAGTTGTATGTGCTCTAGAAACTTACTTCATACTGTACACCTTCCCATGAACTCTCTTACTGAATCTAACACATGTGGCTGTGTTGCGACCATAGGGATACACCAGTGTGTGCTGCAACAGGTTGATACTTTCAGATAGATAGTGACAGTTTAAAAATAAAAAATGTATATATTATGTATATGTAAAATATATGTATTTCTCTCAAAATAGTGTGAATCTAGACATCAATCAGCTGTTGTTTTAGCATATTTCGTTAGGTCTATACTACTTTTCTGACTTTACTAATATCCACTGTAGTTAGAAGTTTTAGCAGACATACATGAAAAAATTGATACAAAAAATAGTTGGCTGTGTGAGATTTCATTTTTTACATGTCCTTATTTACTCAGGCAGCACTCTTAGTTTTTTTCTTTTATTCGGTTTTGAAATTCAGATATCCGTAAAGGAATCCTATCATATGTGGTCTAGAACGGTCATTCAGAACCATGTCATAAACAGGTTTTCAGTGCTGATATCTAAGGTGAAATGTAATAAATTATTATTATTACTACATTTAATAAGCTTATAAAATAGCAAAAGATGTAATAGGAAACTTGTCGTATGTCTCTCGAAGCGGAGACATTGCGCTTACTGTGAAAACCCGCTTCCAGAATTTTTCTCTAACACCTGCAGAAGGCATTTTACAGACATCTGGGCTGCGTAGAGCTCCAAGGTCTGCCTGCTCTCCGAAGCTTGGTCCTACTTCTGAATGTCAGACTATACCATAAGGAAGAACAGGCATGGATTGGGGAAATTGTCTCCTATGGATTGTGGAAATTCTCTCCTATATGCTTTTACAGTAAACATAGTGATGCCTCTACAGTGACATTTGGCCATTTGGAGTTTACTGTCTTCCTTTCTTCTTCTCTTCTCTCCTACTTGTCTACGGTAGTAGGAGGCAGCCTTGCTAAAGCTTCCTTTAATTTTTTCTCAGCATAGTTTATAGCATGATGCTGTAAATGCAATGCCCTTTTGTTTTCATCCTCATCAACTTTTGGTTAGTGGGAGAACTGCAGCAGAATGGGAAGTGGTGTGGGGGAAAAAGAATAATTATGGTGGGTGGGGAGGCAAAAGGGAGTAATCAAGGTAAAAAAAGGGATAAGAGAAGAAATGCACAAACTGAAGACATTGTAGCATGTAGACTGCTCCTATCTGTTAATAAATTTTGCAGGAAAACAGAAGGAAAAAAAAAAAGACTCCAGTCATTGTCATATGTAGTATTGGCTTTCTCATATGTTACCACAAATACTGCCGTGCCTGAACTTGCACTTTGCGTCAGACTGCTTGGAGGAGTTCTTCATTCAAGCTCATGTTGACAGTAAAAAACATGTTAAAACCTCTAGAGGAACTGGGTTGCCAATTATTTTATTTACAGTGCTATGTACACCTCTCTGTTGTCTCTTTAAATTCACCATCTGTTCTGTTGCTTCAGAGCTACCTTCTACCTATGAAATCAGCTAATAAGGCTTGAATAAGTGTTGTGGTTCCAGTTGGCTTTTCAGAGTAGTCATACTTGCAAGTAGAGTCTTTTCTAAAATAATATAGATATTTTAGTTAAGAAATGCATGTATAATTTCAAGGGGGTAGAGTGCTGCACTTAATTGTGCTTTCTTTCCCAAGGCTATTTAGTCTCACTGTAGACAGTACCAGCTTTTAATAGTGTTTCTTAAGTGAGTGAGTAACTCGAAATTCTGCCTTGCTACAGTTATCAGTAGGTGAAGTTTATAGTGATCCCTTTGTGGTAGGGCTGTTGTTGCAGAGTTTTCCTGCATTCTTTCTCTTGTATTTTCCTTTCGTCAGTGCAAGTAACAACTCCAGATTACTGAAGAACCTTTCAGAACCAGATCTTAATTCAGAATATCTGTGTTCTTAAATTGTGATGTGTATGAAAACATGCCATTTCAGATAAAATTTTCAAAACGTTTTCTTTCCGTGGTTACAAACATCTAGGATCCTTGCATTTATATGCATATATACATCTCTGTGTGTATACTTATGTATAAAGCACAGTATCTTTCCAAAACTTGATTTTCTGTATTTCTCTTTTATTTTCTCTTCTACTTAATGAAGGAAGGGGTTTTTTTGTTTGGTTTTTTTTACTGTTATAAGATCCCACTTTGTACTTTCAATAAATGGTGATTTGCCCTACTGCTGCTTTTTGGTATTTAAGATTTGTTGAATAACCTGTAGAAGGCAGATCAGAAAGCATTTCTGGTTACTGATTTATCAGCAAGAAAATACAAAGATGAAATGTCTAGCCGTTGGAATCATCAATTTTCTACTCTAAAAAGGGCTGCAGATGAGGGCTGCAGTTTGAATTTGATTGGCATAAGGTGATGTTTATGTTATGACAGTTATGAAAATGTGCAGCTGTTCATAAAGAAGTAGAATCTAAAATCTGTAGTCTTAGAAAATTCCACCTGATCTTACTATTTATTCCATCTGTTCCCGTGCTTTTGGTGTATCCATTTTGCTTTAAGCAGACCTTTTTTTACTTTTTAGTTTTGCCTTTTGTATGCTGATAAGATACATGTATGAATGAGATTAATTCAGGCCAAAGTGACAATCAAAAATCATATTCTTTGAAAAAAAACTCTTATTGTATTTAAAAGTAATAGCTAAGAAAAGAGTTGTCTTAAAATTAAACCACTTTTCCATTATGAATTTTTTATAGATAAAATTATTATGAAACCCCTAAAGAGCAGCAACAGAGGTCAACTGCAAAACATCAAGCTAGAATAAGACTTAGCTAACTTGAAAATAAAATCTTAATACCTAGCAGTAACTGTAGGGTCTTGCCTTTTGTTGAAATCATCTAGGCTTAGTTGACGTGGTTTTGCTGTGTAAGAGGGCATTACTTCTTTAGAAATCCGAAGCATGAATTAGAGAGCAAAATCCATTCTCCTGTGCTCTTAAGTAAACATTTTGATTACAAGATGTGCTGCTTGTTTTAAATATTTTCTTGACATGTTGCCTTCTTAAATTCAGTACGGAGTGAAATATAATAGAGGACATGGGTTTGATTCCAAATAGTTTTGCAAAAGGCAGCACACGCTAAAATCCATTTTATTTTATATAAAATTCTCTTATCCCTAGTGAGATATCACAGGAATATATATGCCCACTTGTATAGGAACCTATTACAAAGAAATATGTGTTACGCTGTGTGCCTTAAATATGTGGCCTAACTGTAAGCAAGTAGGTGAAACCTTTCAGACAATATAATGTAATTCTTAATCTAACAAGCACATGTATTTCTGTTATGGCTTAGTGTTAATATAGTCAATCTTACTTTCTTGTTTTGTTTTTTCCCCAGTGTAACTGTGTTTATTGAGGCAAGTATAGGTTTTTTCCCCTCTACTGTTGATCTGCTTTTTAATTAAATTTTGTACTCTGAATTCTACACCTTGCCTTTCAGATCTTTATAACACTATTATTATTGATCTACTAAAGTCATCCACAAATCATCACTTTCCTCTTCCCAACTGTTTTCTTATTAACCTAGACAATGTAAAACGAAAATTACAGTGTTTTCTAAAATCTCAGACGCCTTTTTTAGATCTCATTTCTTTTTTTATTTGTCACCACCTTCATACTAAAATGTTATGGAAGGTTCAACCTATGTGTCTTGCAAGACAGAATGGAAGCTGTGTTTTTGTAGATTTCTGTCCAGTTTCTTTTTCTGTCATATGTTCTTTTAACAACAGGATGAGCTCCTCTGCATGGTTGTTCTTGCAGCAGAAAAAGGCTGAATGATGAGCCTTTGATGCAAGGTGATATGGTGATGTCATAAAACAACAAATCCACGTCCCATTGTTCACACCAAAATTCTTTGTGAGCTCAGAGTTGATACATTTAAGAGTTTGAAGTCATCACTTTCCATGATTCTCTTATTTTTTGGTTTTTTTACCTTTTTATCAGTGAACTGATGTGGCTTTCCTGAAGATTCACAAGAGTCATATTGCAATTTGCCTTTGCTTTTTTCATCTCCCGTTCACCCCATGAAGCTGTACTGGGCTGCTTTTCAAACCTATTATGCTCGTGATGTTCTTGTCTACCACGGTACACACACAGCCTCTTTCATAACAAAGGTTCATAACCATCCACCCTCTGAAAAGATTCTTAGTGACTTGCTGTTGCTTCTTCCAGGCTCTTTCTTGACACCTTTGTTTCAGACAAGTTCAAAGAAGATTTTTCCATTTTCTTAGATTGAGAAAATTCCAGATTCAGATTTTGGATGCTGGAGGCGATACAGTAATTAGGGTACTCTGGGGAGGTGGGTGTTGTCAGTTTTTAAACAACTGTTAACAAGGAGTTACAGGATTATTTTGGCAAAGAGTTCTCTTCACGTGTAAATTTTTTTATTACTGCCACGTATTCCATCCTGAGAAATGCGTGTAAATTCTATTGGCACTTTATATGAGTAGCACTGATTGAAAGTTTTACCAAATCTAAAGTAAACGTATGGTCATTCCTTTTAACCAGAAAATCAGTTTATTAATGTGGGAACTGAATTAGATACATTATCCATACCTCATATCATCTAACTAGAAAGAAGCTTACGTGGAGACAGAAACGTATCTCAGAAAATGCACTTAACTAAAAATCTCAGGTTTTCTTTTTTATAAATGGAGTGTTTAAGGGGTATGTCTGGATGAGTGGCTTGGATAAGTGCTGCAAATTTTTTTATGAACAATTTGCTCATCTGATTTGACTGGAAGTTACAAAATATTGTTTACATGGAATGATAAGACAGACATACCAATGGTAAAAGCTTGTTTCTTTTCTCTCCTGTTTTCCCCAGTTACCACACTTGTGTGAGAGCACACGTACAGTTTGTGCTTTCTTCCAAAAAAATAAAAATCTGCTATTCAGAAGGATTACAAGGAAACTGAGGAAGAGGGCACAAACCGTTGGTGTTTCTGAGATTTTAAATGAAGTTAGCAGCCTGTTTAATGAGCAGTAAGTAATAGAACTTCACTGGATGGATATGCTGGATGCTTACAGTAAAATTTCTGGCAGTATACTAGTTACGTCATGAGTTTCAAAAAGAAAGAGAAGAAACAGATGCTAGAGTTTTAGATCCTCCTGCATGAAATAGTAATATAAACTATGGTTTGAAAAGTCACTACACTGACTACCCTTACACCATGGGCTACCTTCCTTCTGTTTTTGTTTGAGAGACCCGTGATGACATTTGACATACATACTAAGGATCACACTGGAATGCCTTTTGGTCACATGCTCTGAAGGAAATACAAAGTGGTTGAGAAATAAAAAATTAATAAAGTCCATTTTGAAGTAATATAGTTCTGAATGCCTATTACAACTGAGGTCTTAGTTGTGATAGGAAATAAATCAGATTCTTATGGAGTCTAAGTTGGCCTGGAGTTGCATTCATCATTCTGACATCCTCTGACACCACTTCTGATGATGTGGATTGGTAATGGGTTATTCCTTCCTCTCGCATGGATCATAATAGTGTGGCTTCATTCGGCAATATATAAGATCAATACTTTACAAAATATGCAATCCCAAAAAGTGTTTTACAAAACATTGTATAAATTTTATACAAATGGATAACGTGAGACATTTCATCTGCGCTCCATTAAATACCCGTCTATCTGCACGTTCATCTGTTCTGTTACCAGTTCAGATTTTCTGTATGAGTATTTATTGAATTGACCTTCTGCCGCATTTTACAAGAGAATGTGATGATTCAAACTTGTTCAGAGTTGAAAATGCTACAACACAGTCATTAACCAAAAATGTTGCTAAAACTTTAGATTCCTTTTGGTTTATATCTCAGATTTTACAAAACTTTACTAATGAACAAAAGTTCTCCTTTTTTTACCTTTGCCTCACAAATCCTGTTGAGTGCAGCAGTAGGTGCATGGTTCATGTATTTGCAGTAAATTAAGACTATTCTTAATTCTTTCTCTCCTTTCTTTGGAGAAAATTCTTCTTCTCCAAAAGAACAGTACCAAACTAGCTGGGTTTAGGCACTGCTTTTTTTGGCAGGATTGCCGTTGGATGCTAGGTACTAGTCAGGATACATACATATCTTATCTTTTCCTATCTTTTGTTACTGATTGAATAACCTTTTACACTTCTCTTAATAGAATTTCAAAGGCAGTTTTGTTTTCTTAATCTCTGTTCCATGTATGATGATGCATGAAGCTTGTGTGTACATCTGTTACAGGCACAAAGCAGTCACGGAAGCCATGGGGAATAGTTAGCATTGGCAAAAGAGAGTTTATGTAGATATAAGTGGCATACTCTGAAGGTCATAATTAGTGAGTTTTGTAATTAAAATTTTGTCAACCTTCAAAAAAATGTCTAGAGGCAGTGACTCGTTGTATACAGTGTCTGCCTCTTTGAAATACAGGCCTGCTAAGAACGGGTGCAAAAATCTTTCTAAAAAGCTCCCGAGTCCTGTTTTTGAGAAAAGATGAGGCAAGAGATGACTTGAGAGGGAAATCCCCTTAGAGTATGTCTAAAGCAAGCAAATGCGTTATGTTCAAATATTAGAACTGTAGCACTGTATTTTGCAAGGCCTATTTCCCCGTTATGCTAATTCTGATTTTTTTTTTTAAATAGTAGCATCTAGTTTATGTTCAGTATTATTATCTATGTATCAGGATAGGCAGTTAGCTTTTCAGGTAACTTTTCAAGATGTTTAGGTAACTTTTTGAAGATATCGCACACACTACGATTCCTTAAAGCTCCTGAAAATGCCCTTGAAGTCAGCCAGGATTCTCATAAACTTAGAGGATTGGGTCTTTAGTAAATATTGTAATAATAATAAAGATTAAAAGTAAACTGATGTGCAAAGGAAGAGATTTTTTTTTCTTCCCAAATATTGCTTAAGATCTTTCCCTATTCTTTGATGTTTTCAGTAAACTAGAAAATACACAAATACACCATCTTTATGAAGGGTCAATCTCACGGTATAGAGTCATTTAGTTACTCTTGTGGAAGAGCTAACATTAATGAAGTAAAACTCAGACTAAAAGTCATCTTTAGAGCAATGGAATGGCCTTTGCTCAGCATAATGGACTCAGACCTTTACACAAACTTATGGATATTGATAGAAAATAGAAACAAAATATTTTGTCATATATTTTCATGTCCCAGAGGACTTGATATATTTTTAGATTTAGTGTGTCTATTATAGTAATTTTATGTTTGTTCTTCATTATACCATTTTTTTATTTCTTTTGACTCATGTTGGTTTTCTGTTCTTATTTTTTTCTGTAATATGAGGGCCCTTCATATCAACTTCATTTGGAAAAGGATTACATAGAAGTGGTTTTGCATACCCTGGTTATATAACTTTTTCACAAGCATACTTTTAAGGCCAATAATTTCACCTTATTACTTCTGCATTGGTTATAAAATATGCATAATCATTAAATGTTTGGAGTAATGTTGTAGCTGCAACTTGAGTAAACTTCCATTTTTTTAAATCCTCCTTTTTAATTAGTTTATAAACATCTTTAATGAAACATTGTACTTCCATGTATGACTTAGTTTTGAAAATTTGAATTGGGTGCACCTTTTTCTTGCCTTCTTGATTGTAGTTACCTATGTCTTTACCTGTTTAAAACATTTTACAATAAATTACGTGTTACAGCTAAGAAAAAGTTTGCCATTTTCTCATCTTTCATGTATTTCATCACGAGAAGAAAAATATACAAAGGTAAAATGGACTTTGTGTCATATACACGAGTGAGAAATATTTGGTCTGATGTAGGCAAATCACAAACTGATCATTATAGCAAACACATTTGATAAAATTAATTATGTTTCTAGGTTCCATGGTTCCTTTCTCTATGCGGATTTTACATGCTGAACTTCCTCAGTACCTAGGTAATCCTCAGGAATCACTTGACAGACTGCATAGTATGAAGATAATCTGCGCCAAGGTAACAGCTTCTCTGTGCACTAACATTTCTTAATGTTTAAGAAATATATTTTATTGTCCTTACAAAGAACATTGAGTTTCAATGATGACATTTTTTACTCCATCTTCATACAAATAAGGAACTCAGTAATAGAAGTAATTAAGTGCCTCTCCTCTCTGATAGCTCTGACTAAAATGAATAGAAGAGAGGGCAACATAGTTCTCTTGCTTTTGTGTTTTTGCCAGACGAGGCATGGAGGACAGTAAGCAGATGTGTTTAGGGACAATTTAGGAAAACTTTCTTCCCTCACTCAGCTGTGTCCAGCTAGCTCAAAACACAGTTGTTAATGATCTTGATCCTTCAAAAATAGTCTTGATCCTTCAGAAATAGTCTGAATAGCTGGTTTTGGAAACAACAGTCATTTGGGAATATAAATACAACCTGCTGAGTTTGGTTTGGGGTTTTTGTTTTGATTTGTCAAGTGCTATAATACAAAATTATGGCCTAAATTGTAACATGGGATTTGTCAGTGCTGAAATTAGAATGATGGTGGTGTGACCACTAACCTTATTCACTGAACCAAATACCCTGACGGTTAATCATTCATCCTTAAATTTTTTTTACAGAAATCTTTCCCAAGTAGTCTAATGTAACAGTGACTATGAATGTTGCAATGTGGTAAACTCTAGAAGAAATGCAACATTATTGTTTTACTACGACACTTGGAAGTTCAAAACTGTAAGATAAATAGATGTGATTAATGTTTATTTTTAGTATCCCATGGAAGTTTCCTATATTTACTCCTAAAAATAATGTGGGTAGCAGAAGTGAAGGGATTTGATAATTGCCAATTGTGTAGCTATAACGGCCTTACATATATAAAATCAGCTTGCTTCTAGCACAGTAGTGACTAGGATCACCAAATGTTTAGAGTAAAAACAAATCAGTCCTTTGTATTATAAGGGAAAAAGATGAAAGGTTTAGCTAATGAGAGATGAATGTGGTATTTGTTATAGAGTTGGAAAGAATTGATTTGGAAACAGTTGAGAGAGCTATCCAATTTGGCCAAGAAGTGCTACTTTTTAGCACTTCATGAACGCTATTATGTGTTCGTGACCATCTCATCTAACAATGTTACTGGCAGGCTGTTCTCTCCAGCCTTTTCCATCAGTAGTCCTCCATTGGAAGTAATTTTTTTCTTCTAGGAAATGTCATACTCCTCCATTACAGGATTTCACAGTGCTACTGCCATTTGCCTAACCCAGTCTGCAGCAGAACAGCTGTTTCATATCTTGGTTTTATGTGATCTGGTATTAAGTGCTGCGTTGTCTCCTCTCAGTCATGAAGGTGCCACTAAAACTTAACCGGTTTCTAAGTTCCTTTATCTTGTAACAGAGAGAGAAAATTGTATGAATGTGAGCAAGGAAGTGACTGCTGAGTGGGGTGTTCATCAAGCATCTGGCTGATTATTGAAATCCCCATATCTTAGTTACAGTGTGATCAGCCATGATTCTCCACAGATTAAAGATTATTAGTCAATAGAGGAATGAAAGAAAAGGAAATTTGCTCCTCCCACCCCTTTCTTTATTATAAGACCTTAAAGTCATCCACAACCTTGAGGTGGCTCTGCTGCATGCTTTTCCTTGAAGTGCATATCCTTAGAGCATACCCTGTGTACCAAGGAAACTTTCAAACTATAATACAAGATTTTGTTTGAACATGAATGAGGCTGATTATTTATTTAAATAAGGGAAACTGGATATGCTAGAGAAGATGAGTGGAAATAAAGAGATTTACAAGTTAATATATATGTATTTCCCTGCCTGCTAAGTTCTTCAAGAACAGGTTTGTTTACTCATGTTCTCACTCCATCAATTTCTAGCGGCCTAGGTCACTATGAATTCTGTGTGATCCCCTGTGCCCTTGGGGAAAGCTTCTTTGAGGCTGTCTGTCTGTATGGCTTCCACTAGCTTTTCTGAGGAGTCCCGAGTTCTCTGCACTTGCTGTTGGTTTGTGGATGGCCATCTCTTTCTCTCTGCATTCCTGTGTCTGAGTTTGCAAAGTTTCTCCTGGTTTAGTGTGTTTAATTGTGGGCAGAAAAAGAACAATCTCCCTTTGCTTCTGACAACTTCCACTAGAGCCAGGATACAGTAGCCAGGACAAGCCATTGTCTGTGCTGATGGATGCTCCTTTTTAAAGTACAGTACACAGAAAACCATGAACAAAAAAATAAAAGGTACCATCCTTCACAAGGGACTATTTCTGTTTAGTTATTCCAGACACCTCATTGCAGATTACTTCATTTGTTTGCATTCAATTAAATACCTTGTCTTTTGGAGCAATTCAAAGACAACTATAGAAACAGGAGTGTGAAGAAGGACAGCTTGTAAAGATAAATATGTTTTTAAAATACAGTTGTAAATTGGTGATAATTTAACTGTTTGAAGTCAGGGTTGATAAATTGAAAACATTGTGGATAATATGTGTTTTGATTTTTGTACAGAATGCTATTTGTTGAATAATCCTGATCTCACCTGGAATGTTCAAGAATAAAATGCATAATACTTATGAAAACCCGTGGCATAACCAAGAAAATAACATAAAGGATGTACACTCATTAGTCTTAATATTTGTATGTGACGCTTGGGAACCATTTGGGTTATAACAGAATTAATTGGGGAGCTTTCAACCAAAAGCCTCTAGTGTTTTACTTCCCTATTTTAAAAAGTGGGAAAATAATCTTTGGTCATCCGTATTTACAGAAGGGCGTAGGAATAGTCATTATGTAAATGAGACGATCTTGGAGTCATAAAAGCTAGAAGAGAGAAAAGACCTATTAGCTCACCTAGTCTATCTCTCTGCAATGCAAGGTTGTTTTCGAGTTTTTAATGAGGCAGCCTACCGAGCTGAGGCCACATCCCCTGGGAGGCTATTCCAGGCTAATGCTAATGCATTCTTATCATAAGAAAATTTGTCTTCCTCTTTTGTTTCTCTTCTTTAATGTAATGGTGTTGTTTCTATCTGATACCTCTTTTTAACCTGCTAAATTCCCTCTTGTTTTTTGTTGTACGCATTCTACAGGCACTTGTCAACTCCCGATTAGCCGTTTGACTTAAACATCTTAACCATATTTATTTTGTCACTATTTTGGTAGCTCGGTCTCTTCAGCCCCCATCTACTTACGTATTTCTGGTACCTGAAGCAGCATTGGAGGCGGAGTGCAAAACCCATAATTTTTGTTTTCTTTGTATAGGCAATAATATTTTTACCTTTTCCAGTATTCCTGCAAATTTGTAATCATCTCTGGGTGTAGGTGCAACATTTGGGAAAAAAATAATCTGTAATGCCAAATGCCTGTTATAACTTCGGGGAGAAATCCAGTGAAACTGTTACTGTCCCTGTGTTATTGCTGGTCTTCCCAACCAGCCTCAGTGGCTTCCCATGAATTGCCTCAATGAGTTGTCTCCCTTGAAATAAATGCTCTCCAAACAGCCAAGCAGTAAGAGTAACAATAGCAATTTAAATGGCAAAAGGCTTTGTTTTTTTCAAGTATTCCTTTAGAAACATAGGTGTGATCAATTTAGTACTAATGCCGCTGAGGACATGCTAATAGTCGCTTACCTGGAGATGAGAATGTGAAAAGAACAACAACCATGCTTCAACTAAACACCTCCTCGCTGTACCTAAGCTTCCTAGCTGATCAAGGGAGAGCTCTTGGAAATACATCTCATAGTGTAGCATATTTTACTTTTTAACCCTAATCTTTCGAGTGGCAGAGCTGTACTGGGCTCTTCTACCAGGGGGGTGGAGCAGTGGCAAGTGGGTTAACAGTCCAGCTTCCTAACAAAGCCTCTGCAAGTCTTACCTCTGCAACACTTTTCAAAAATACATCGTGCCATTTGTCCATCAGCTACTCCTCCTGTAGTTCCACCACTCTGTTCCTCCCTGGCCCTGCCATACGCACTCTTCCTATCTCCCGGTCTTCTGTTTCGCTTCCAAATTGATGAACTTTTCAGCCTCTTTTAGCTACTGATTGTTTTTGCTTTGGTGGTGCACATAGCTTAGTGGTTAACAGTATACAGGCGATTGGTAGGGAATGAAACAGAAGAATCGGTGAAATAATACTAGCCAGTAAAGCTAATGAGTGTGTATTTATAAATATTCAAAACGAGGAAAAGCATAGGTCATACATAAAACTGATGTTTAAAGTCAGTGGTAGAAGTGTTCAATCCTATTTCCCTTTATGTCACAAACAACAATGTTTAGAGCTATTCCATGTGGTATTGCTAGAATAAACATTTTACCATCTGTGGAAAAGTGGGATGAAGGGATTTGCTAAAATTAAATATTTCATGTCATCTAACCCAGATAGCTTACACTGAGGAACTACCTGAATCATTATTAAATTATTAATTATTATTAAACAATTCTTGGAAAACTGGGGAAATACCCAAATATTGAAAGACTGCAGATAATGTTCCTATACTTAAGAAGGGCAAAAGGAGATAAATCTAGGGAATAAACCAATTAGCTTCAAATCAGCATTGAGTTCTGTTTTAATTACGTTGAGCTTGAGGTGATGGCTAGATATCCCCAAGTAATGTCACGGAATGGTTAATGTAGTACTCTAATTGTATGCTGATATCTAATTTTTTGGTTATTTTAGTGAGCGTGTTTTCAGAGAAGGGCCATTGTCTTTTTGAAAAAGACAGCATGTCTCGTTGATGAAGGGATCTTGTTATGTTTAGGCCATTTCAGGAGTGAGACCTTGGAGCTTTATTGGGAATGAGAAGTGGTCACTAGATGTTTTTCAGGGGAAGAGGAAGGTTGTGGGTTTTAGACTGGCCAGAAAATAGACCATAAAGTGGGTTTGGTTTATGGGAGATAAGAGTGGAAATTTTTTTCTCTAGCAGGGTGCCTCATTACACACTAGGCATTTAACACTTAAATGTGGTGCTTTGGTTTCTGTGTGATTTCTAAGTGGCTACGCTGCTTTTAAAAGTGGGACTGAGATTCAGTCTCGCAGGCGTGCCACGGCGATCTCAGAAATTGCTACCTAGCCACTAAGCTGCAGTATCTACTGGTGTACGCTCCTAGCCTCTCAGAATTTGAGGTAAGGCAACTTAGCCTAGTCCTCTGTGAACAAGGTTTATGCTAAATCATATTACCTTGAATTTGTCACAGGCTAACAATTCTTATCGGGAAAATTCCCCTGGCTCAGCTGGCATGTGGTAACTGCTGTCATTTCATCATGTGTCTCTCCTTGCTCTTAAGTTCCTTGTAGCAAAATTTATGGCACTTAACTTCAAGCTTTCGCTGTAGACTGTGAAAAGAGCTTGGCATCTCTTAGGGCAATTCCTTCCACCTTAAGATGTCTAAATTAGGTAGCATGAACTCGCTTCCTGGAGGTACCGATTGCTCCTCATTGGCTGTAGAAGGCACCAACACGCTGTCTGAGGCCAGATTAATCCTACCTGTCTTTACTTTGGAGGTTTTCCTGTGTTGTTTTTAAGTGTTTGCTTACAAAGCAGCGAGCACAATTTAAATGCTTTGCTGGTGTAGGAAAAAACAATTACTACTTACAGTGACAGAAGCTGAGTGCTCTGTGTTCCGAAGTGCGCTCGGTGCTCCGAAGAGGAAGCGCCTTGTATTTCCCTAATTGGCTAACCACTGCGGCTGATTAAAGAGCAAGTGCCTGTAATGGTTTTTTGAAGGAAATCTCAAGCTTTGTTCTACAACCAAAGTTATAAATCTGTAACAGGAAAAATGGGGTGATCTGTGGGAATCAGAAAACAAATTTGGAGAAACTGTAATGGGATTAGAAAAAGGAAAGTTGACTTGCATTTCAAATGGAACCTTGCATACTTATTTTAAAAGTGCTTAAGACACAAACTTCATTAAGTATACATTTTCGTTCATCTAATAATACAACAAATGTTTCATTTACTCAACAATTTACATGATTTAAAATCTATAATAAATAAAAAGAAGCAATAAAACCCAAACTTTGAGAAGGAAATTGCAGTAAGAACTAAGAAGAATATTTCATTAAGGACAAAAGGATGAAACCAGAGCCCACACGTGGCGGGGAATGGGGGGAGTCATGAGGCAGTGGCTTTCTATGAAAAATCAGTTTGACTTTCTTTGTGATCATTAACATTCATTCTCTGGTGAAGCATATTCCATGTTTTGCTTAACAAAATGTGCATGTCCCCAGAGTGTGCTGACATTTAATGTTCTGTAAGTATCATAAACCTGAACTCTAACATCCTTCTAACGTACAATGGCTTTCTTCCTTTGTGCAATTGATTTAGCTATGGTAATAGTCAGTAATTTTGAACTGTACCTAGGTGAAGCATTCCTGCCTGAATTGGTTTACATGTAGACTATCAATTGTAGATAATTTGCATTTAATATATAGTGCTGTTTAAACTCACGTTGGTTACTTTAAAATTTGCTACAGATATTAGAAAATTTGGAACAAGGCTTAGCTGAAGATGGAAGTATGACTAACATTACACAGGAGAACAGACAAGGTAGGTATTCTTTAAACATTTTTTTCACAGGCAGTGTGTTTTTATCGCTTGTCTAAGTATGCCAGAAGTTTTCACAAGAGTGCCCCAGAGTTGTTAAAACAGTATTTTTGTAATCTCATACCCTGCTCAGCCTCCAAAATGATACACCTTGTACTTCTATTTGCTGGAATTAATTTCACAGTTTTGCCCTTGATCAAACCGATGTACTAAATCATTTTTTTTTCCTACTTAGAAGAAACAATGAACGTGGGTGCTATCCTTCAGTGATGAATATATAAGCGTATTGCTGTCGCGGTTAGATGGATGTTTCATCTTAGGCCTTGGCTGACTGGCTCCTCTCAGTCCTCATGTCTGAAATCCACTAAAATTCTTTAGATCAAACTGCCGTCATACAAGGGCTACAGTGGCCTAGGATGTGGCTACGTAGATGGCTGAGTCTCACTGTACCTGCGTGGTACTTAGACTCCTGAATTACCTAAGTCACTTTTTAGGATAAGATTTAGATGATACTAATCTACGTCGTCATTTTCATGATTTTGTATGCAATTATGTTTTTTTCCTGTTCCTTCTATCTTAGTTGTTTAACTTCAATAGTATAGGATAAATTTCTGCATTAAAAAGGCGTCATCCGGGCAAATTAGTTGTCCAAGCATTCTGGGGTTTGAGTTTTTTGACAGAATTTATACTAATGAGGTCATTTGAGTACACTTAAGAATTGGACAAGAGGTGAAATCTGGGGCATTGTTACGGATTATGCAAACCACTCATGGTGCCTAGCAAGTTAAAAACATCATACTGAGAAAACAAACCTTTCAGCTTCAGCTAATAGTCCAAGGAAATCTTACCAGCTTCCTTCTAGGATAACGTTCAGCTGGAGGCTGTGGGAAGTAAAAGTCTGCCTCTGAGACAGGAAGAGGCGGAGTAGAGCTATTAACAGAGTTAAAACATTATTCTAAACAACTCCCTAAAACAATGTCTGCGTGGAAGGGCGCAGACCTGTCTGAACTCTCCTGCCTGATCTTCAAGTTGGCTGGAGGTAAAGCAGCTTTAATGTGTTATTGTACTTGACTTAATACACCATCTAGGTATGTCCTAAAAAAGTGAGTGCACATGTAGCCAGTGTGTATCATAAAGGCATTTGCAAATATAGCCAAATGAATACATTTACTATTCTCAAAAGTGTTAAGAGAAATCATCTGATATTGAAGATTTATCCACAGCACTCCAGTTTCTGTTCTTTTCTCCTTGTATCTACGTATTCTTCTTGCCTCTGTTCTCCTACCTGCTTTTCCCTGTTATCCCCTTTCTACCCTCATTTTTGTCCTTGTTATCCTCACATTCTTTTCCTTTTTACCCCTTTAAAACCAAGACACTTATCCCCCTTTAAGGTACAAGAACTTTTTCCCAGCTGTGTCATAATCCTGCGGCCTGCAGTCTGTTTCACTCCGGAGTTTCTGGCTCCTTGCTTTTCCTCTCTGCTGCTGCTTTAGAGCTGAGATGAGCTCAGGAGGAGGCGTAGTTAGAAAAGCAGCAGCTAGTAGTTACCTAGGGACAAGGCTGCTGAAAATTTGGAGAGATCTTCATATGTCTGCTGTGCAGCTGCCTGTAGGTTTAAGACTGCCAAAAAGCCCGTGGGACCTTTGCAGAGAGTGTTGACTGCTATTGTCGGTGGAGGTCAGCCAGGTCTGCTCCCTGTCTGCTTCTTCGCTGCATTTGGAGCTCCAGGAGGCTGATAATGGGTTTGGTTTTTTTCATGTGAGACTAGCTGAAGCAAACCTTATTAACTTTATGTGAAGACAGCCTTAATTCATTATAGGGATTATGCTTAGCATGTAATTTCCTTATTGCTGGTGTAAGAAGGTGACGCACCAATCGACTTATCATGTACCTCTCCTCCGGTCTGGAACACAGTGCCAGTTTTTCAACAGGCAGAGAGATTTAGCATTGCACCACTTGCCTGGTAACGCATTCTATAAGATGCCAATTTTGCAACTTCACGGTGCGCAGAGCTCCTATGGAAACGACTGGCGGTGTGGAGTACGGAGTCCTTCATAAATAACAAGGAGAAACAAATGCTTGGAGTGGAAGCATGGCTGCATGGACCTGCAGAGCGGGTTTCAGGCATTTCAATAACATACAATGATCAGCTGTTGGGTTTTTGATTTTGTTCATTGCTTTGCAGGTTTTCTTTAATGCCTTTCTGCTAGTGCTAAAGAAGCCTCATCCCACAGGGCTACGGCATTTCCAGATCAGGTTCCTGTTCAGTTTATAGCACAGACTGAAGACACCTGGTCTGTCTGCTTTGCAGTCCATTTTGAGAACCATGGGTGGTGCTAATGCATTGTTAACAGGAAACCTAGATATCTCCACTGCAGGAATCAGTATTTAGTTTGTTGTCACCTAAGTCCTAAAAAGCTGAACGTGGTTACCAAACTATGAGCACATGCAAAAAGGAGAGGTTAACATAAGTGAAATAATAAAGGAGTTATTTAATTATGTCCAGGTTTTGCAGATACCCACAAGGAAAGATGAGAAATGTTGCATAAAATACTTGCTCATGGTTTACAGCATCCTCTCTGTTAATAGCAGTAGGAATGTGCAGTCAAGGGGGAATTTCTAAAACAAAAGCTAGGAGTAACAAATGATTTTAAGGTACAGTGGGTTCAGTCTTGGGTGCCACATTATGCTCCTGTTGACAAAGATAATTTGGAAGTATTCGTGGGTTGGGGTTTTTTGCTGTGTTGTTGGAGAGGATTGAAGGAGTTTTCCTTTTTAGGAAGGAGCGTAGACATTTCACCAAGCTCTCTTCTTATTCGTAATGGCATTTATGTGTGCTGAAAGAATTATCTATGTGACCTGCCATGCTTTCATCAGAGACTACGTTATTGATACAAATGAGTGGTCTCAGTTATCACAATCTCACTGAAATAGCCTCTTCCCTCTTTCCTCCCCCCCTTTCAAATCATTACAGTGACCTTGACAGCTGATTGACTGAGATACATTCATTTTCCAAATGTACTGCATTAATACTCGTAATGTTTATTTTTGAGGATTAGAGGAATATTTCTAGCATTGATCTATGGTGCTGTAACACAAGAGAAAATAAGGATCTGTGTGAACCATCCTCTTACAACATCAGGAGTCTGTCTGCAAAGCAAGAGAGAGAAATCTGCTGCTGCAGCTTTTAATGCCTGCAAGCTCCAGGAGCATGGGGAAAGCAGACAGGCTTGGCAGATTTTTTCCAGCATATCTCTAAGCCAGAGGCAAGCACAAACAGTCCCAGGCTCAGACAGTTCTTGCCCTGCATGTTTTGGCTCTGGAAGGACATTTTAGCTATGTTTGATTTTTGAGTTTGCCAGATTTAATGCTGTAGATTACATGTTTTTAAACTGATGCTCATTATCACTTGAATCTTTTTACGCACCTTTTGTTCTGATAATGGAAAATGTGTGGCTTCTTTTAGCGTTTAGTATTTGGCCTGAGCTCCAAGCTGAGCGGCTGTCGATGGCTCTGCATTGTTGCATCGTGTATGGTCCCCAGAGCCGCCTGAGCAATTCCCTCGGAGAGATGCAGAATTTTCCATCTCATGGTGCCGTGTGGCTGAGAATTAAAAATTCTAGACTAAAACCCAGTGGTGTTAATGAGGGGGATCTTTCAAAATCGTAATTCACAGGACCAATAATTGATGGCAAGAAAGAACCTCTAATTTATTTGTGCGAATTCACAAGCTGCTCTTACTTTGCAGCCTCTGTTCAGCTGTGGAGGTCACGTCTGGGCCGGGTGATGTACTCCATGGCAAACTGTCTGCTAATGATGAAGGTACGTGGGTGGCAGCAACTGCAGAGGTACCGTATATTCCGGAATAGAATGTTGGAGAAAGTGCCAGAGAATTACTGGTGCATAGATAAGGGAAGACTACCTGACTGTACATGGAGGTTTTGCTTAGTGAAGAATTAATTAGACTTAATAATGTCTTATTAATAGATAACCATTTGCAGTAATGTTCTTCGGGAACATATCTGTACTTACTTCTCCCCAAATCATCCCGGAGAACGTGCAATAACAATACAGAATTTGCATTTTTACATTGAATTTTTCAAACACTTAACTAAATGCTGTAATTAAAAGCAATTACGTGCTCTGTCTTTTTCAAACTGTGCACTAGGAATGTTGCTCTGTTTGTGAGCATTAATAATACTGTAGCCTTTGTATATGATCTAGAACATCTAAATACATCCTCCCTTGTCAGCTTATCTCGATTGTAAGATATCTTCTTTCAAGTATAAACCCTCACTAGTGGGTAGTGGCGGAAGAAAAAGGAATAAAAGCAAAAGTGACTAGCTTCCATTGTTGGGTTTTTGCCCTTGATTCCTCCTGACTTTTTTACCAGTCCTCCATTTGGTGCAATACTCAGCTTCTCCTTGTATTCAAGAAGCAGAAATAAAACAACTTCTGCCCATGGTCAGGGAAACAGAGATATTGCCGTTCTTGCAGCAAACTGCTCTTTCCCCGAGTTTAGCTGTACTTCACAAATCAATTAGCAGCAGCAGCCTCGGAGCAGAGCTGTCAGCGGTATAATCTTCAGGGGCCAAGATTTGCACTCCTTGCTCCCTGCCCTTTGGTTGCCCAAGGTCATGCCAAACCTGACCCTCTGATATTTACGAAGCTATTTCCCAAACGGGGCTTCATTCTTAATATTACAATACCCCCAAAAACATGCATTTTTTAGATAAGATCCAGTTATCTAAATACAGCTTTACATGAAATGGAATATCCTTTTCTATGAGAATTATGGAAAACAGAAATTTGTGTTTATAATGATATTGCGATCAGAACATTTCTCTCTTGAATGGAAATAATTGTCCCTTAAACTGTGAGGTATTTTTAAGAATTAGTAATCATTTGTGTTTGAAGTAGAAACTTGACATAGGTTCAGTTTTTAAGGAACTTTTCTTTTTCAAAAAGCAAGTGGAGGAAAGCAAAGTTGCCATCCCAAACAAAGTACAATACATAAATTTTCCTAAATCCTGGTAATATATTTTTTCAAGAAGTTTACTTTGCTTTTGACTGTGAATTGTTTTTAACATTTTCAGTTCTTCTTCTCATGTACATACAAATCCACCTGCATGCATAGTTTGCACCTTTCTTCTGCTTTGGTCCTTTTAGCGCTATTTGCTTCTAGTCATAGAAATATATTTGTGAATACTAAGTATTGCCTTTTGGAGATGGTACTTCAGAAATGCTGCAGCTCAGATACTTCTTAAGACTAATTGTATTTAGGGCCTATCTCACAGTTGTTAAGTCAGAAATTTATGGTTCCACAATAACTTCGAGATTACCCACAACTGCTGGTTAATGCGTAATTACTTCCATGTCAAACTTGCATTTCAGTGCATTGGTTGCGGGGTAGTCGTGAGTTGCCCAGTTTTCAGAAATACCCCTATGTGGAGTACTGGAGAGTTTTTAAGAAAGATTTTTCAAACATAGTAATGTTGCAGTTAAAATCATAGTAAATGAAGTTAACTTTTCTGCTTATGTGACAGATCCTCTCTGAAAGAATTATATTGGCTATTTATAAATGTAATAATTTTTAAGACCGTTCTAACATGCAGCAATGCTATAATCATCATCTCCACCTTCTAGTCAGTATGACATCATTTCTTCAAATAATTTTCAAACACACTTTTGTTAATTCTCATGAACAATTATATTAATTGAACAGATTTCTACATATGTATAATTTTTTGTTGCTGTTGTGTACTACACTTTAAAAACTGCATTTGTTTTTATTCGAGTATTTCAAGCGTAATTTAAAAAAAAAAACAACCCACAACTGATCTCATTCTCCAAGTCAGTGCCGTCTACTGCCATCTAGTGAACGTTTACGATATTGCAATGTGGTCATGTTTGATCCCCAAGTACTATTGGGTGGATGGAATAGCTTATGCTATTAGTAGATTAATAATAATAGTTTATTAAAGTAAAATTACGCGACATTGGTATAAAAAAGAAAAATTGATTATTGTATTTTTACTAACCTCTTTCTGTGGCCGAAAAACTTCAGTAGTATTTAATAACAAAAAAAAAATACTTTGAATAAATGTTAAGCCTATAACTATTTAAATCTATTTCCATTATTCTCACCTCTAATTAAGTTTATTTCATGTTATCTCTCTTATGCATTACTTACCTGACTCAAAGAATTCTGTTTATGTAGCACAATGATTTTTGTCTTTTTAAACACAGCCTCATTAGTTTGACAGCTAAACATCTCATTAAATTCTGGAGATGGAGGGGTATATTGTTTGGGAGGTAGTGAGTGAGGTGCAACGAAGCGACTCACCCAGACTTGCGCAGGAAACCTACAGTGGAACAGGAGATGAACCACACATCTCCTTTACCCTGGGACCATCTTTCCTAGGTCCTGAGTTCAACTGCTGCGTCCCGTTATCTGTGTGACCGATGGTCCAGTTCGGCAGCGGTGTGAGGCAGTCTTACTATGTGGTCTTTCCCTCTTCATTCCCCTTTCTTTGTACAACCTTTCTTAAATGTATTCTAGCTTCCTTCCGTGCGCCACTGTTGGACTTAACCAAGTGACAAAAACACAGAAGTGCTGGATCTCGGCCGTATCACCTGTATTGGCTTTTCCCATTTCATGTGAACAAGGGGCAACTTAAGGGAGGAGGTGGAAATAGAGCAGGAAGGGAAGGGGAGACCACGTAACGTGTGTCACTGTAGACTTCCGTTTACAAGAGCTGTGGCCTTAAGTCACTATGGAAGCGTACCCTGAATATAGGAGCATGAGGGAATAGTCATTTAAAATGCAACTGAGGCTGTGCTTTGCTTCATTTCAACAACCTAATTGCAAAACATCTGTCATTTTACTAAATCACCATGGAAGTGTCTTGAAAACTTTTTAAGTTCTTTTCATCTGAGCTAAAATTGTTTTTGACATTCTCTTACCAGACTTTTACCTCTCTGAGGAATAAACACTTAAGTACTTTCCATATATATTATAAATGCACTCTAATTAAAGGCACATTTTGCACTTTTTTAGATTTCTTTCAGTGCTGTCTCAGCTTTTGTAGAACTTGCCCTTCGTAAAAACAAAAGCGTTAGAATTGATTTTAATTTGGGTCTAATACAATTAAAACTGTGCAAAGGAGGAGGTAACAGCTTGTACTAATGACGCAAGGGACTGATGCCTAAGGACTTTGGTTCCTCTATGATTTAAAGGAGAAAGACTGCGTGAATCATCATGTCTTTTGCCTAACTGTGCTGCAGTACTGTTCTTTGGATTCGTAACACTGTGAGTCTCTGCCTTCATAACCCTTCCACAGGTGCACTGGATAGAGAGGGAAGGTGAGTTATCCCTGTCCTCTCTTCCCAAAATATAGTATTTATGAACTATGCACTTTGTATAACTAAAGCTGATTTTTCGTGTGTAAGGTCTATTGCACCTACTGTCAGCATTCTACATATCATGGTCTTTTATGCAAATTTCTAAATATCTCATAATTAATATTTTAAGTACTTAAAATATTGTCACTGGTGGTGACAATGCAGTGACCATGAAGGCAAATACAGTTATACCGCAGTGCATTAAAGGAAAAACAAACCCCACTTGCCATTTTTGTGCAAGTAGATCCAATGGCTTACTAGAACTATTTTGGATGAGTATATTTAATGTTAGCACCAAATTTTCTTAATAAAAGAGATACTGAATTATAAAACAACAGGCCAACATTCGCATCCTGAATTGGGTAACTTCACTCCTTCTTTTGGGATTTTTTATGAAGGTGTGGAAAATCTGAAGGCTCACAATCTTTAGAAATTAAAGAAATCAAATTAAATCAGCCCCACCTTTAAGTCTTAAGATCACAAGCTGTAGTCATTGGGTTTTTTACTGGCAGTGCCTGATACGTCTTACTCCTCACAGCCACAGCTTGTATCAGCCATGACTTCGCTCCTCTGGGAGGGTGTCTGTTCACCATTCTCACAATTTTTGATGTCACATTAGCAAACCTGGGAATGAAAACAAAGTCTTTAGTAAATGAGAGCAAATCTCATCTACTTTACAGTGTCCTTCTTCAGAAGGAACTGTCAGACAGGATGCTTTTATAACTTACCATGGAATAGTATCATTCTGTATCACGTGTAGGATACTCTCGAAATCTGGTAGTGTCAGGGGAAAGAGTATAAATGCATATAAAACTCGCTGTGGAATCCTGGAGTAACTACAAAATGAGACTGATTTATTTAGAAGTGGGCCTGGACATTGCGATAATGTTTTACCGTTTCTTCCTCGGGCCATCCTTGCCTATACTTAGGGGTGGTTTGGACATACATAACCTAGTCTCTTGTCATCTCCTGTAAGAAATGGGTCCCATTCCTGTGATAGGTACTGCAAGGCATGGGATAGATAAGCACGGCTGCTCTGTGCTGCGCTGTCATATGGAAACAGGGTGCCATATCCCCAAACACGGTGCACAGACTCTTAATGCTTCACCTCTGCTCTCACATTTTAGGAGGTGTGAATGTTGACATACTCCTAGTTATAGTGCATGTGCTGATGTACAGTCACTTGATCACAGAATCACAGAATGGTAGGGGTTGGAAGAGATCTCTGGAGATCATCTAGTCCAACCCCCCTGCCAGAGTAGGGTCACCCAGAGCAGGTTGCACAGGAACGCGTCCAGGCGGGTTCTGAACGTCTCCAGAGACAGAGACTCCACCACCTCTCTGGGCAGCCTGTGCCAGTGCTCTGCCACCCTCAAAGGAAAGATGTTCCTCCTCATGTTTAGATGGAACTTCCTATGCTCAAGTTTGTGCCCATTACCTCTTGTCCTGTTGCTGAGCACCGCTGAAAAGAGCCTGGCCCCATCCTCCTGACACCCACCCTTTAAGTATTTATAAGTGTTGATAAGGTCCCCCCTCAGTCGTCTTTTTTCCAGACTGAAGAGACCTAAATCCCTCAGCCTTTCCTCATAAGAGAGGTGTTCCAGTCCCCTAATCATCTTCGTAGCCCTTAAGAAGTTCCTCCTCATGTTGAGGTGGAATTTCCTGTGTTCCAGTTTGTGCCCATTGCCCCTTGTCCTGTCGCTGGGCACCACTGAAGAGAGTCTGCCCCCATCCTCATGACACCCGTATAATTGATAGGGAATACAAAAGGAGAGGAGGGTTTGTTTGCCTGACGAGGCCAAGTCCATGAAGCCCCCTCAGTATGGGCCTCCAAGACTTGGCTGCTTGTTCCTACCAAGGCTGGCTGCTGCCTGCCCTGGGGAGCCTGTGGTGTCGTAACTGCAAACAGTGCCCCCTCCTGCAGCTGCTTCTGGCCGAGACTTTTCTGCAGTCAGTTCGTGCTAAGCTGTAAACTAAGCTGACAGAAGCACCTTTCTATCAGCTTAACTGCCTGATCTCCCGGGAGCTGTTCTGTTCCTCCATCAGTTTGGGGCTGTGACGGTAAAGCCCCCGTCCCTCGTGGCTCTGTAGCCTAAGCCTGAGAGCGCGCGTGAGACCGAGCGCTGGGGAAAGGTCAGCCTCAGACCGCAGAATGGAAGACATGGAGCACAAAAGCTAGCATTTGATACAATAAAATTATTTCTCCAGTGGGCACATTTTAGGCTTAAAGGGATAAAATTCACTGTCATGGACAATCCTTCAGATTTTACAGATTACACACCTGCAGGTTTTAATAGCTAATACAGCATGGCTGGGGTTCCTCTAAGGAGCCAGTTCAGAGGGTCCCTATTCCGAGTTCTTTATGTCTGCCTAACACAGTGGGACTCCATGATCAATGAAGTCCTTTAGTGTGAGCTGTTACAGTGAAAAATTGAGATTTTCCTAAGTCATAAATTCATGAAAAATTTTGGTAGCATAAACTTCATCACATTTGAGTTCTGAATGCTAAATAAATCAGCATTGGCCTGTTGTCTTTGCTCTGAACTCTTTCCATTGCAAATAATAAGCATGAACGTGGCATGGCATACTAGATTTGCAATAAATAAACTCTTAAGTGTTAATAATTAACGGTTCAGAATTAATTCTTATAGGCACAGTATACAAATTGTTTGCAAAAGAAAGGTCCTGCAGCGTGCCTCCTGGGCTGTTTAAGTCAGCCTCTACTATTACAGGGCGTGTAATTTCTCTCATACACAGATCAGATTCCAAAGACTTCTGATTTTTTGGGTGTACAAAACAATTAGTATGTTCCAAATGGTGACCCGGTGCATGGGTCAAGTAGGGTTCAATCCTTTTAAGTGTGACCTCAGTAAAAGAAATTCATTACGCCTGCGGCACATTGCCTCCTCAGATTAAGCAGCAGATGAAGAAAAAGCACCTTTGCCAGTAGCTGTGATCGCATTAGAGACAAGTTAAATGAGCACTATAATTTGACCAAGAAAAATGGTAGGGTAGAGAGTATCCCAAGACACCTGTGCAGTTTTGAAAGATTATTCTTTGATGTCTTTTGCTTCCTAACACCCACTACAAGTTCTTGTATTAAGTTGAAGGGCAGTACTGTCAGCAAGCGCCAAATTAGTACGGCACAGGGGGTCTTCTGTCTTTGCGTATGCCTGGCTTTTATAACCAAATGCAGGTTTTCTCTGCTTTTGCTCTGGATTGTTCCAAGATGCCATAGCTGAGGCTAGTGCAGTCCTGTGCCCCGTGAACGTATCCCCTACGCGTCTTCCAGTCAGCCTAGAGTTTCTCATGTATGCCTGCCAAAGACCACGTAGCCAGGTTTAAAAGTCATTTACTGCCCAGATCGTTGAATTTCTGCAGTTTAACCATGAAAGAGCTGGGTTGCAGTAGCCAGTCACACAGGCGTTTCTTTCCTGTGGGAAATTGGACCATGATGTTGTTTAATCCTCTGTCGCTGGTCGTTACCTGGGGGGCACGGTTGCACGGCACCTTGGAGCGGGCAGATCTCAGAGCTGCCACTGGCCAGCACAGTCTTTGGGCAGGTGTAGGCGCAGGTGTCACTTGCAAAGCTTCCTGGCGTTCAAAACCAGCCCACCCCTCACTTAGTTTTACCCCAAATCAGTTTTCTATTCAGATTACCTGCTCGTTCTCCTTTTACACAGCATGGTAGAATGGAGCACGGGTTTGAACGGAGGGATAGAAAAGGTCTTGTTTCCCTCGGCAGCAGTGCTAGTGCGTCATCTGAAAATGTGCCTGAATTGCAGCTTCTGTCACATGATATTTTTCACAAGAGCACGTACACAAGCGGTTCCCAAAGCTTCGGAGCATAGTTTGTTAAAGCATGTAAATTACACATACACGCGAAACGTGAGACACTTCTCAAGTGTGCCTACCCCAGTCACACCTAAGGCTTTTGGCTTTCATCCTAAATCATCATCTAAGATGAAAAGTAACTGTTCAGATTTTTTGTTCTGGGCATTTAGCTACAAACAGAATATGATCTAGTTGGCGAAAAAAAAAAAAAAAAAAGAAAAGGAACATCCCCTGTGCATGCAGTTGCAGTAGAGCTGAGTAAAGACCAATGTAGTCAACAACTAGTGCCTACTGTGATAGATGGAAATTCTGTCCCACTGACAAGTTGCAATTACTTTAATTCTGTTTGAATATGTCTTTAAAAAGAAGGCAATGTAAAGACTGAGGAATGCTGAGCTTAAATATCTGGTCCTGTGCTTTTCACCCCTTAGGACTACGTGCTTGCTGTAGATGCCTATCGCACCGTCGTCAAGTACTACCCACAGCAAGAGCCTCAGCTGTTGAGTGGAATTGGAAGGATTTTTCTTCAGGTATGCATTTTATTCTAAATCTGCTTGGTAATACTGCTGTTGACGGCTATGTAGTGCATAATTGTTGCGTTTAAAAACTGTTGCCTGTATCAAATTGTAGAGGCAGTGGTCAAAACATAAAAACTTCTACCATGTGGTATTAGCTAAAATTAGGAAATATAAAGCGCCTCTATTATTAAAAGTATATGCATGTGCATTAGTGAACAAAGAACATGCCATAGAAAATTACGCTAACAATTTAATCAAAGAACAACATTCTCCTTTCCCTAAAAGTAACGGTAAAGTTCCCACTGACTTCAGTGAGCCAGAATTTCACTAAAAAACTCATTTCTCACTGCCTCAAACTGCATGCAGCGCTCAGACACGCTGTAGAACTGCCGCCTTCACCTAGAAAACATTTAAGAGTTTCCTTCTTTTATCCAGGTTATAGCCCTGAGAAGACAGGGAGCTTGGTTTCCAGGCAAACAAACTTAAGCGCATAGTATGTTGGAGCGTCCTTGTTAGAGAATATGATTATTTGAGGTTAACAGAGGAATTTTCATTTTTATTCCAAGTGCTAATAATTATTATTAGATACTATAGTCATGTTTTCTGAACTAAGTTAAATAAATTAAGTGATGGAGACCACTTTAAAAACGTACCCTTTTAATGACTAATTAAAGCTAATTCTTTCTTTTAAATGTTCTGCCAAAAAAAAAAATAGTAAACTGTTTCGCCTCTGTGGAAAAAATGAGAATTAAAAGTTTGGCAGGTTTACTGAGAACATACAAGATGCTGCTAAGAAATGAGAACTCTTCATGATCACAAATACGGTGTGATTAGTCTCAAAGCATATTATATTTGGACTCATCAAGCTCCCAGTGGAGCAAAATGGTAGTTGTTTTAGAAATTTATTATTCTCATGGTTAGGGACTTCCTTCTAATTTCCAGGCTAAAAATATTTGAGGGCGGATTCATTTACACTTGTGCCAGCATTATCCTTTAGTTAAATGTAATTATTTTCTTGGTGGTTTACACCTTTAGTGGTATTTATAGGGAGAAATTGTATCCTTTGTCATTTTAAATGAATGTATAAGTTTTTAGAATGAATGTTTGTTGTGTTTGAGTCCAGTTACATCTGAGAGAAATTAATCTGTTTCATTAGATAGAGTATTAATGGGTATTCCATAAACGCTTTGGTAGATGGACAGTTGCATCTTTGAGTGCAATGTTCAATTGGATCATCCCCTAAATGTAAAGAATAATCATTTCTTGTCAAGAGGGAGGTCTTGTGGTTAGAGGTAAAGCAGTCCCTGTTATATTAGTGGTGTCGGCAGGGCTTTGGACACTGCCGCTGTGATACTCCCATGAGCAAATTGGGAAGAAATCTAGATGAAACCTTAAGATGGATGTTTGCCGTGTCTGAAAAGTTTACTTGGAAAGTCATTCGCTGGTAGACCAGAAGGACTTGCTAGATGATCTTTTCCACAAGGATCTCTAGGGTTTGCAGTGTTTGATATTTTTTTTAGGTGCTTGTATGATGAAATTAGAAGCAGGCTTGTAAAATGTACAGATGATACCAAGCTGGGAGTGGTACAGACACTATGAAGGGTAGGATCAGGATGCAAAATAATCTTGACAAGCTGAGAAACTGAAATGTTAAATTGGCTGTGATTCAAACAGCAAAGGCAGAATACTACCAAAGACTGGGAGTAATACGCAAATACACAAAATGGGAAACAGCTAACAAGACACTGTTCTGTAGGAAGGAGTTAGGCTAAGGGTAATCAAACTACGCATGGGTAAATGAGTCGGACTTCCAAAATACTGTAGCATAAAAGCAAACTTCATGTTCACATGGGAAACATAATGTAATTCTTCCATTCTCGCTGCTGGTGAGAAATAGGCTGGAGATCAGCAGGCACTCGGGGACGGTGCGAAGTAAGAGGAGAGAGCGCAGAGAAGAACAGCAAGAATGATCAGAGAATCCAGAAAGCATTATCTGTGAGACAGGGATGAACACTGATTTGCTTGAAAATTGATTCTCATTCTAGAAGAAGAAACATAGGAGAAAGTGCAATAAAAAATTTCAAGTGTGCTGTTAAAAAAGAGGAGTTGTACTGTTCTCCCTCACCACTACGGATAGGACAAAAAGTTGGCGTGTGGCAGCAAGATAGAGTGTATTTTCTAATACTAAGGCTATTTAAGAATTCTGGAATAAGTTTCGTAGGGAGGCTGTGTAATATTCACCATCAGAGAGCTTTAAGGAGACTTCAACATATTTGTCTCAAACATTTTTGGTAATGTTGGTCCAGTTGTTGAACAAACAGGTGATCTCTTGAAGGCCCCCTGCATCTCCTGACCTGAGGGCTGCCCGGTTTCCGTGGCTTTCTGCTCCTGAACTAGTTTGTTTTACTCCTTTTGATAGATTTATTTTACCCAGTACTAAGTTCTTTCTTCTTCCATCTCTAATTTTATGAACTCTGGAGTCAGTTACAACCAAAGAGCCAAATGAGGGGCCGGGCCACCCCTGCCATACAGTCTATGAATGTTCTACAACCCAGGGCTGAGAAACACTGCCTTAGATCGAACTGCGCACGCTTTTGGGGTTCTTTTCATGATCTTGACATGGCTCTTTCTTTGAATACCTTGTTTGATAACAGACGTTACCCAGTCAGCGTGGTACCGAACAATTGGATAATAGACTTTAATAATGTTTTCATGGTCCTATCCTTTGTAATAGATATAATCAAGTTTCTTATTGTGGTAACTTTCTTAACGATTTTACTGTCTAGATTGGAGACATAAAAACTGCAGAAAAATATTTTCAAGACGTTGAGAAAGCGACTCACAAGTTGGATGGACTACAGAGCCAAATTATGGTTTTAATGAACAGGTAGATAATTTAATAGCTAAATGAAACTTTAAAATACAGTTTTGCAAAGTATGCATTGTGAGCATTAAACTACCCTTGAGACAATCCCGTTCTCTTTCTCTCTTTTATGTAACTACATCTGTCATAAGTGGGACTGAATGGCATGTAGACCCAGGAGATCTGTATTACTCGGTACAGTCACATTATCCTGGATTGAAATTGTGATCCTTCAGTTGATTTTACAAAGCTTTTTCTCATTCTTCCAGGCATTGCATATTTTCACTCCGCTTTTTCAATATACATTTGCATAAATAATTCTTAGGAAAGGAGAAGCTATTTTGGACCCTTACCCTACAGTCAGATCTCCTGGTAAAGTTACTGCCCGGTAGTTTCAAAGAATGCTGGAATACGTGGTAGTAAATTGAGCTGCATGATGATGGGGGGGGGCTCACTTTGTAATGGTTAGCACATTGGCTTAATAAGTTTAGAAAATACTATTCAAAAGTGCTCTGAAAATTATATAGCATGGCTAATTTCATGAAGAGAAATAATTCCAGGGACAGAGTATCTGAATTTAAATTAATAAAAACACAATGAAGTCTGTTGCTTTGGTAGGCAGAATATTTAATAGCCACATGATCCAAGTTGTCATTCCATTTGTCTGTAAATCAGTGTCTCCTTGCTGGTTGTAATTACACCGTGAAGAGCAAATGTCAGAAACTCTCACATCTATAACAGGAAAAATAAAAAATTGTGTCCATTCTTTTTAAAATGTATTATCACCTTGGGTTTTTGAGGAGAACTCATTCATATATCACTTACTTTCTAGAGCATTTCTCCACCTTGGTCAGAATAATTTTGCAGAAGCTCATCGATTTTTCACAGAAATTTTAAGGATCGACTCATCAAACGCTGTGGTAAATCTCCAAATTGCTACATTTATAATGAACACCTAAATTATTCTCGTAATGTTTCATGCGTGGATTTAATTAGTACCCAGAGTATGCTCAGAGCTTTATAGAAAAATTGGATGTGGCATGTGTGCCAAAGGGGTTTTAGTATACATGAGGATAAGATGCAAAATGGGATGGGAAATGAAGAACCAGTCTATATGAAGGGCGTGAATACTTAGGCATGCGTGTAGAAATTCCAAAACATTATGTTTTATGGGATATTCGCAAAAGCGCTTTTTTTTTTTGCTTTCACTGTTTTTAGCGTAGACATCCATGTCAGAAAAAGAAATGGCAGCTGCCAACGTATAGAAGATTAACTTGATTTCACACAACACTGAAGGGATATTTTTAATTTTAAACATGACATTTTTAACACATTGCATATCAGAGCCTTGGATTCCCATCGCAAGAGGAGAGCAAAGAAGAGCTGTTTATTTTCTTGTGGGTTTTCTGCATTTGGCAGCTTTCAGTGCATGGTCATACAAGGGTGTCGCTGAGAGCGGAGGCAGCTTACCACCAGCAGCCTCATCCGAGGCCATTTAAAGACGGAGGCGACTGAGTTTAAGAAGCACATGAACTGCATCATTCTGCAGGCTGTAAAATAGTAACATATTATAAATCGCACAAAATCAGCAAGGTTTCCTGAAGGGAGGGGAAAGGAATTTTTTTAAAAAGGCTGTGTCCTTCCTTTATCTGCAGCTTTCAGAATGTGTGAAAGTTTCTGCTGCTAAACATGCTATATGACTTTGTACTGTTGGTATCTTTGGGTAACTCATAAAACCAGTTTTTTGTGGAAAAGAAAATAGAACCTGACTTGATCGTTTATGATGTATTTAGACTGCCCTGTCTATCTGCTGCATTTACTTGAAGTCACTTGTGGATGCCTTTGTGATCAGATAATTTCTTCCTGTTGCTTCTGTGGATCTTCTATATGTAAGCCAGGGAGAAGAACGCTTCTGAATATATAGTGAAGTCGTTAAAAAAAAACCCCAAAAAACTATGAAAATGACAGCTTGCAGAGGCTCGTGGAGTTCCTGAAGTCTGTTTCAGTTGACTTTCAAAACTAACTGACTGGTGTCCTCCACTATTTATATTTTGGTTTAGACTCTGTCTTTTCGAGTTTCAGCTCTTCGAAGTCAGCAAGGTCCTACTGGCACAGGATGAATCTTGAAAATACCACGAAGAAAAGGATTGGATTGTATGACTGATAATGTATTTAGTTACTTGCACACACACATGCAAAACAGCAGTTCTTAGCACATAGTAAATCTGTTGTAACTCCAGAGGCTAGACTTCTTTTTTTTCCTTCTCTCTCATCACTTCTAAATACATATATAGAGAGATATATATATATACACACACACTTATTTATTTACTTACAATATGTTTTTCTCTAGGCTAATAACAACGCTGCTGTTTGTCTTCTTTATCTGGGAAAACTAAAGGATTCCCTCCGGCAATTGGAAGGAATGGTTCAGCAGGACCCTAAACACTACCTACACGAGAGCGTCCTCTTCAACTTGACAACTATGTATGAACTGGAGTCATCTCGCAGTATGCAGAAGAAGCAGGCACTTTTAGAGGCTGTAGCTATCAAAGAGGGCGATAGCTTTAATACTCAGTGTCTCAAGTTAGGATAGATCATTTCCAACTAATTTTTTTTCCAGCAAGGCTGATTTTTTAAATTGTATATACTCTTGCTAATGTGTAAATGTGAAATAAAATCTATTCAATTATGAATATTCAGTGGCATTACTGCAGAATCTGTTGTCTGTAACTGTGCTGACCTACAGCCAGATTCATCCCTACAAGTCTATTACTGTTTATTTATTCGTCATTACAGTGTACTCTATATATATACACACTCGGATTCGTTTTATAAGAAAAACTGAATTTGACCTTATATTGTCTTGATGATTGTTACAGTTTTTCAGTGATTAGTGAGCAAATCACGAGCTAATTTCATCAGCTAAGAGTTATTGACAGAATATCAGTATGTGTATTATAGAAATGAAATTCTGAATGCACTTCTCGTCACTTGCTTCTACTGTGTGTCTCATTTTGCCCCCATCAAAGTATTGAGTATTATACCTTTGTACGTCCACTGCGCTCAAAGGAAGTTGCCTGATAACCGCCGTACAGAATGACGGCATGGCTGAGGTTGGAAGGCATGTCTGGAGGTCATCTGGTCCAACCCCCCAGTCAAGCAGGGCCACCTAGGACAGGTTGCCCAGATGGCGTGTGAGGGAGTCATACAGTCCTCCACAGGGTGAGGGACTATATCATCTGAATGATATAAAAGGTCTTCCAGTACTTTCTTGGTTTTGTGATACCATTAAATCTTTCAGATTAAAGCATTTGGATTCTGGAAGGCTGTGGGTGGGAGTGGAGGATTTCTCTATTCCCAGACTAACACTTGCTTCAATACTTTTTTCCTTTCTCCCACTCGCTGGCCAACATCTCTACTTGGATATCACCAGCAGATGCCACAAGGTTGTTCTACGAACTCCTTAACTTGTGCATGTGTATTTCAGCTCTTATTGTACTACAGCTGTCTTCCTCATGCCTGCCCTAGAGCCTGTGGATTCCTCTCGGTGTAGACAGGCATCACTGCTCCACTCTGGCATTCTGCTGGGTAGAGGAAGGAGCACTGCCAGTTAGGCAGAGCGGAAACACAACCCAGTTCAGCTCAGTACCTCTCCTTTCCCGTTACCAAAACACTGTGCAGAAAGTATTTCCCAGAGAAAAGGATGGAGAGAGGGAGGCAGAGGTATATAAAGGCTAAGCCACACAGAGTGGAAGTAAAAGGGGTGTTGCAGGGCAGGACACAAGGCAGTTACCACTGATGTGACAGTATCAGCATACAGTGATTCTGGCATCCCATGGAACACCGATTTTCGGAATCAGTACCACTGTGGTATCAGTGTACTTCACATCTCTGCCCACGTTTCTCCCTTCATCCGTATTGTAAAGATTCAATCTGGATACTCCCATTCCTTGTATTTGAATACAATATATACATCTGTTTGTTGGGTTTTAATTGTTTTAAGATTTAACGTTTAGCAATTGGAATAGCTTCTTGTCATAAATCACTGCCATGGGACAATTCCATAGTTGTATTTGTTATGTTTTTTATATCACATCCATCATTTAATTCTCACTGTCTTTAAATACCCCCACCTGTATTTTTAAGTAACTAATAACTCATTTTTGTGCTTGTCCAACTGGAGATACTATACAGGGGCCAAACGGTTGTCCTAAAATATCAGGTGCTGCAGTCTAGACACGCAAAAAAATGAGGATGCCTAAAAATCACCAGTCACCTTGAAAGACATAAGCCTACAGCTCTTCTCACAGAGAGAGAATTTGTTCCATTTTTACAGGATGTATGTGTTTTACAGGTCATAACTTGTACACTGAAACAATGGCTAGTTAGGTACCAATCAACTCAAAAAAATCAGTTGCCATTTCTCTTTCTGGCTTGGCCTCTAGGTCCCACAGCTGAATTAAACTTGTGCAGCACCTGGGTATAGGCTTGTCCTAAAGTACCACTACTAAACTCAAAAATGAAAAAGTCAGCGTCACCTGCTTCAGTCGAGTTCAAACACCATTTACCTATCTTTGAGTGAGTATTAAAATACAGTGAAATGAAAATGGTTACTTTTGCATTACTCTTTATGAGGTTTTACATTTGTTTTATATGTTCCTATGATTTTAGACAAGGTTTAACAGTAGTTGGGCAAATTCTCAGTTTACGTTGTCATAACTGAGTTGAAATCGGTGTAGTTTTCAGTTTGTCACAACTATGCGGTGTGTTACTTACCATACTCATAAGTAATTTTAGTAGCATGTTTTCTCCAGCATAGGTCACTTTTCTTGGGCATGAGGTTTCTGAGGAGATAGGAAGCAATCCCAATATCTAACCACCATTGTTCTCAAAGACTTTGAGAGCAGTGAACAATTTACCAGGGCAGGTAGTGACAGGACACGGGGCAATGGATTTAGATTGGATTTAAGGAAGAAATTATTTATGATGAGGGTGGTGAGGCACTGGAACAGGTTGCCCAGAAGAGTTGTGGATGGTAGGAGTCCCTGGTAGGAGTCAAGGCCAAGTTGGACGGGGCTTTGAGCAACCTGGTCTGGTGGAAGGTGACCACGGTGGGGGGTGTGAACTAGATGATCTTCAAAGGTCCCTCCCCACCCAAACTATTCTGTGATTCCAGTTAAAAAAAATTTACAATCATATGTAAATTAATATTTTATAACAGAGATTCTTATGCATTTAGCTGAAGGTCAGGTATTATGTTATATTGTTGCACTATTGTCTGTGCTTTCAGGAAGCTTGATTTGTCTTTTCCAATTGTAAGCTGAAGTGGCACAATCCACCGTCATCCAGCATGCTGAAGCCGTTTGCATCTTTACAATCGAGGAGTAAAATGCTTCCTCTTTTGATTCAGTAGTGCCTTATACTCACTGCACGTGTAAATGACAGCCTGTGTTCTGATCGGCAGAGAATAAAAATTTATGATGCCAGTCAGAGTCAAATAACCATTAAAAAAGAAACACTCTGAAAACATAATCCCCTGTTCTCCAAGTTTCTCTAAATTCTAATTCATATGTATTACTACATAGGTCTCACTTCAGTATGTTTGCTGTCTTCCTATTAGTAGAAGCTTTTACTCAGACACAAACGCCAGCAGAGGAGACTTGGAGCGGGTGACCTCTAAGCTCAGTGAGCCATTAAACAAGTGACATCCTGGTAGACTTGCAGAATAATTAAAATTTAAATGCAAAGGCATAGTATCACTGCTGGATGTATGCAAATGTTTAACTGTTTATAAAATGCAAGAAAGAATGTCAATGTCACTTTATGGTTTGGATTTAACATATATACAAGTTAAGTGTTTGACTTCCCTATATTCAGCCAGTTACACATCTGAGTGCTGTATATGGTGTTAAAGCTAAGGACAAAATTTGGCCTCAAAACATTAATTACACCAGGCAATCCTGTTAAATTCAATGAATTCAGCCAAATTTAATGAGGGTTCCTGGTGTAAATGAGGGCAGCGCTCAGTTCTAAAACACAGCATGCGTGTGTCATCTGGCTAAGTGAGAAGAGCTGTGGAAAGTACAGCCTGAATGAGCTGATTGTTGTATTCAAGTCTTAAAGCTTAATGTGCCTTAACAGAAGTTTTGCATTTAAATTTCCTCTTTTATTAAAAGAGGAGCAAAGAAACTGTACTTCAGACATCCAGATAATTACATTATGCACAGAGACCCTGATCCTCAAAAGGACTTAAGCATCTATCTGCCATTTCTGGTACCTGCCTGCAGTTCAGGTGATAATGGCATCCCCTCACCAGCCAGCCATTTACATTTTCCTGGTGCCTCTGTTTTTGGACTGGACCTGTTAAATGTTCCCCAAAAGGCACATGCAGACGTGCCTGGGACTCCACAATGGACTTCGGCCAGTGTACTGGTAAGGGTGCTCATTCCTCCACCTACCCCATCCTTCATGGCAGCAAGAGCACTGGTGCCGCCGTGCACAAGCTGGGTGAGCTCGCTGACCCGGGGGAAAAACTCACCAAGCCAGCAAACGCCTTCCTCAGATTCATCTTCATCCTGAGCCTTTCAACACAAGGATGCGCTGGGAATAACCACCCCGCCTGGGTAGGCTGCCGGGTTTTCTGCACTCCAGCGGTCTGAGAAGCGGTAGGCAGCCCAATCCTTTTCTGAAGCCTTTGCTGCAGGTGTCTGGCAAATCAAATTGGAGAGGGGAATAAGTAAGGTCTGCGTGCACAGCTAAGTCACGCCTGCCTTCCTTACATCTCAGCTGCTGTGCTTAATCAACCGCATGCATCGTAGCCGTCCAAAAGAAGATTGCAAGATGCGTGGTACCCCCATCTCCAGTCATATTTAGCTGTAGTGAGAAACACGTTCCCTCTCTGCTTCAACTTGGAATAAAGAAATGTGTGAATACGGGACTGAAGCATCAAATACAGATTTAAATTTATTCCAAATAGGTAGAACCAGAGCAGCCAGTCAACCTCTCTGAGGCTGCTCAGGTAGCAACCGGGATTGCTGCCATCCTGAGCAAAGGCCAGGGAAACTGAAGATAGCAGAAAAGGTGGATTTTATCCATTAGCTCGTATCTCAAATACGAGCTCAAAGGAAGATGCCATACACCCCTTCCACTGTGATTTCTACCCACTTCATAAAACATTTGGGGGAAAACGTACTTTACCAGTGAGGGACTTTACATGGTTGGAACCTGCACAGAGTTTTCAGCGTTTGAACGGCAGTTTGGCAGCGCCGAATGCAAGCATGCTCCAGCGCTAACTTTCAGGCAAGGTTAGTGGAAAGCTGCTTTCCTGCTTATTTCTCCTAGTCAGCTTGAGAATTACAACTTCAGAGATTCTCATCTTCAAGGGGCATGAGATGGTCACAATCCTGATGTTAGGGAGGAACGGAAAGGTGCGGGTGGGGAGGAGGACCCAGGTCCTGCCTTTCCAAGTTGCTCTGGATCAACACCTGATCCTGTCCTAGTTTTGGGAAGTCATTTGCTGATGTTTATTATGTGAGAGAGTCATTAAAATGAATCCATCTGAAAACAAGCATCAATGGCTTATAATTTGCTCACAGAGAAGGAAAAAATGGGATGCTCCTTGCTTGAGGCAGGGAAGGAAGGAGGGAGAAGGTTCCTCTCTGGTTTCGAAAAATTGTCAGAACTGTCAGTGCTAAATTGAAAATTAAAAGCTGCAGCATAGAATTACTAGAGCTGTTTATAAATAAAAAAAAATAATTCCCCTATTTGCAGAGCAGGGTGTGAGCGAGTACTTCAGATGCTGGCACACACCCCAGTGGCAGGCAGCAGGACTGAGCCCCAGCCAGCGCGGGGCTGGAGCAGCAGCCTCTGCAAAACCCGGCCACCGCTGTGGGTCCCCTTGCTACAGCATCACCAGGAAACGCTTCCCTCTTTCCCACCAACAGCGGGTCAGCTTTAAGTTGCCTGAATCATTTGAAAAAAAAAAAAAAAGAAAAAAGCCTGAGGGTGGACTGAAATCAGATTTTCCAGGCTGAAATGCCTGTGATCACAGGGGAAACCGGAGCCCGGAGCATGGCTTGGCTGCTCAGGGCTGTGTCAACGAACACAGGTGATCCCAGAGCACCACGGAGGCTCGGAGTGTTCCCAGCCCAATTTTCTACCAGCCAGCGTGGCTCACTGACAGGCACAACAGTTATTTATTGGTACCCTGGCAAGCAGCATAGAAGGCAGTGAAACGGAGGGGCACTTTTCAAAATCAGCGCAGGTGTCTCAGAGAGAACTGCAGTGGGGGGAGCCAGCATTGAAAGAGGTCCACAGCCCTTTAGCTGCTGAATCTTTCCCCAAGCACTTTGTTTTTCGAAAAATTTTGCTTCTTGTCTTATCTGTATATTTATACAGTTAATAAAAAGTGAGAGCTAGTGGCTCAGTCACATAAAAAAATAGTTTTTTCAAATTGTAGGTACAGCAGAGTACGTTTTTGCAAACACACAAGATGTTTTGGGAATCAGGCTGTAAAGTCCCAATGAGCACAGCAGATCAGATAAAATCTGGATCTTTGAGCCAGGAATATTTAAATTGTGACACTAATTCATCCCCCCAATGAGTTGATACGTTTATTTATCTGCAGGAAATAGAAGACAACAAGCAGTGATCCTATTTTGGGGAGAGGAAAAGGAATCTGAGAATTTCTATCATTTTCCCAGGGAAGACTCACAAAATCATGTAATTTTCAAGCATAGCACAGGTCAGGTCCACAGCCTCTGCCTGGTCAAATATCTAAATCTGTGGTTTGGCTCCTAGGGATATTCTTCAAAGCAGTGCTCAGCTGCCACCTCAGTCTTTATGTGCAGTGGCGTCTGCTGGCTGATATTAAATGATTGCCTTTGTCAGGAAACCGTCCCTTCTCGTAAGTTCCTAGTTCCAGCTAAATCCTGGAGTCAGAAACCAGGCAGGAGAGTGCCTGTTCTGCCAGTGGGACCCGATGCTCCGAGTGCATGATTGTGCACTTGTCAAGTTCAGGAACAAGGCAGCCCAGGGCGAGACACCCCTCGCCGTCAGCATTTCCCTTCACCCATTTGTAGACACCCTAAATGCCCGGTGTGGATGTTTTACTAGTTAACTCCCAACTGGCTGTGAAATGTCTTTGCATTAAGATATACAGCCAAAGACACTTGGCCCAGGACGTATAGCAAGCATCACAGACTTTGCAGACCCCTGTTTGCCCACGTAATGTATTAAAAATCCCACTGACCATCCACAGTTTGCTCTGAGTCCACTTGCAGCAAAGCTCTCTCAAGGTGGTCATGAGAACCTGAGGTATATGCCACTTGGGAAAATTTTAACAATAAAAGCAGAAAATAATACATAGGTGCCAAAAAATATACCTTCAAACACCTCGATTCAGTACCATTTCTCACCATTTCTCCTGGAGGAGTTGACATATTCCCCTTGCCCGAGTTAATGCTGCCAACGTGATGCTGCTGGAACCACTTACATAAATTTTCATACTGCATCAATGTACCGAGATTTTCCACTAGCTGCAGTAAAACAGACTCATGTTTTTGGACCAAAAATCGATTTCACTTTGTACTTCTAGATATGTGGTATGTGGGGAAAAAAAATAAAAAAGAAAAGAAAAAAAATAAACACAAAAAAATTGCCATGAAAATAAACCGTGTTTTTCATCTGAAGGAATGGCATGTTCTCCCTCCCTTCTCTCCACTCTCTGGAGTGTTTTCTATTAATATTAACATTTTTTTTCTGCCCAGCTGTTTCCTCCCAGTGTAATCTCCCATGTAATCTCTTCACAGGTGTAGAATCCTTATACCAGCCCCAAATTGCTTTTTTCCTGGCTGACAAAAAAAAAAAACCAAACCACCTTTGGAAGCAAAGCTTTCACCCTTTCAAAGACACCTATAGCACTTAAGGGCAGGGGCTCAAAAGCGTTGACAGTAAGACCCCCACAGCCCCCGCCACCTCTCAGTGGCAGAATGCATTGTGCTATCAAAATGATGAACGATCTTCAGCGGGGTGATCGTGTGTTACTCTTGACAGCCGGGAGATGGGAGCTGTACCGGGTGTATATATTCCTCCAGAGAGGCGACAAAACAAGATGGTTCAGTCCTACGTCCCAGGTCACATCCTACATCAGCGAGCTGTTGAAAGCAATCGCTGCGGGCAGACGCTTTACCATCCGTCCCTCATCGCTGCCTCCAAACTGTAAATCTCTCCGTAAGAGAACGTGTTACCTGCTCTCTCTTCCCAGTTGCTCCCCCAGTCTGTTATGGGTTGGCTGTGCCGTAAATGGGGTTCCCGAGAGCCCACGCTGCTGCCTCCACTTCTCCTTTTGCAGAGAGGGGGATCAAAATGGAGAGGCCCATAGGAGGAATGAACAGTCTCCTATTGACTTCTGTTAAAAAAAGGAAAACAAAAGCAGAGAGAAGTTGTATTCGATTGGATACCAGGGACTGACTGATACCAGCACCAGCAGAAAGCAGTCATTTTACTTTACGTTCGGAAACACAATTTTCTGCCGCATGTAAGTCAAAGGAATAAAACTTGCCACAGTCAGTAACTGACATTTACTCCTGTAGCTGCACCTTGAAAAACCCCCTAAGTTTATTCTGGGACCAGGATGCCCTGGTGCGCTGTACAAGAGGACACTCGAGTGCTCCTTCTGGACAAGTGGCGCACAAATCCCCGAACCGATGAGGCACGAGACACAGCACAGCATCCGTGCAAGCCTACACAGCTCGTGTCTGACTATTGTTAAACTTCGTATTTGCCAGTAACACTGATTTTTCAGCCAGGCTTACGAACCACTGCACAAAAGCCAGTATAGGCTGAACTGGGTGGGCTTGCATTTTGCAAGCATGGCTTGTGCCAGCACCCCCTCCCACAAATTGAGCCCCCACTGGCAGCATGAAGGGTCAGCTGTGTCCCTGCATCTCATCCAGCTGCTTGCAACCCAAGACCCTAAGGCAGGAAACAGCTGGCTTTCTTACTCACCCTTTCAAGATAAATACCTAGTACAATTCACTTCAAAATTGCAACTTTGTTTCCAGAAATGCTTAAAGAAAAAAAGCACCTAGACCTGGTTAAAAGCAATGCAGCTACAAAGCCAGGAAAACGTTGTTACCTGCTGACGAAGGGCTGTGTACGCACCCATGGGGAAGAACAGTGGGAAAGTTCAATTATCTACTGCCTGCTACATTAGGAAAATTCACGTAAACCCAGGTTTCAACTTCTTTCTAGAGTCACGTTTATTCGGGGAACTGCGAGGCAGGAGCTTGTATTGTATTCAGCTGAAATCAGCACGCAGGCTGCAGCTAGCACAGAGTCCGTGCTGTCATCGTCCATTGAGAGCTGGAGCAAGCGGCACATCTGCCCACCCGACGTAATTCGTCATTAGAAAGAACAGATTCATACCAAAACGCTTCAGTGCCGATGGCTGAGGAGCTGCATGTCCTGCGTAACCACAAGGCATTTACTGAAAACTGGACCAGCGTGTCTAAGTCTGCTCTCCTCCGTCTCACAGCTAAAGAATCCGAGGCACACAGTTAATGATTTGTCCCGTGTTACCCAACAAGCCAAAAGCAGCACAAGGAATAAAAGCTGATTAACAACTGCAGTAACATTGTTGTTCAATGTGTCCTTAATGTCAGCACAAAGGAAAAAAAAAAAAGCCCACACCCAAGTCAAAGTAATTTTATTAGTAACTCACAAGAGCAAATTGCTGCATTTTACTGAGAGAAAACCACCGCTTTATGCACCAGGGCAGAACTAGGGAAGCTGCATACTAAAATGCCGATTATGCAAATTTATCTTATGAACATTTTTAGACAAGAATGAAGCGAGGTTTATTTTCTTTAATTAAAAACAGAATCCTACGTAGTTCATTAGCATGGATTCAGAGCAGAATGAATATTAATGTAGCCCACCTCTCCCAATTCTACCTGTCAGAGACATCAAGGAAAAAAGGTTAGAAAATGGATTCCTGAGCAACTGTAAATGCAACTGGCTAAAGTCACTGCAAGGCTGCTGGCATCTTTGAAAGGTCACAGTGATCAGGGAAATCTTTTTGACCGGAAAAAGGCAAATGATACTGACACCTTCAAAAAGGCGAGAAAATAGGATCTGAGGAACTACAGGCTCGCCAGTTCCACTTCAGTCCCCAGGAAAATTATGGAACAAGCTATTATGAAAGCCGTTCCAGGCACATGAAACACCAGGTGACGGGGAACAACCAGTCAACGCCAATTTACAAAGGGCACGTTCTACCCACTGTCCTGACTGCCACCGATGAGGCAGTGACCGGCTCTGTGGGGAAACAGCAGATGTCATTCCCCTTGACCACAGCAAGGCTTTCAACAGTGTGTCCCACGGTAGTCTTGCATCCAGGCTGAGGATACGAACTACAAGGCAGGTGGAAAAACTTCCTGACCATCGGGCTCAAAACAGTCAGTGGTTCAAGTCTGTCAGGTGGTTACAAATGACATTCCTCAGTAGTCAAAACTATGGCAAATCATGTTGAACATCTTCCTTAACAATGTGGGGTGCAGAGAGCCCAGATAAGGACACTCGTTTGTCTAACCTGGAGAAGAAAAGGCTGAGAGGAGCCCTAACGGTAGTTTCCTACTACAGAAGGGACTGTGGAGAAGACAGAGCCAAGACTCTTCTCAATGAAAGGGCAAGAGACAACAATCACAAGCTGCAACCAGGGAGTTGGCCACAAAGAACAAATGCTCACCCGTGACAGCAGCTAAGTGCTGGAATGGGCCCCCAGACAGGCTGTGGAACCTCCACCACTGGAGGTTTCCAGACCTCAAGGTTTTGAGCAACTTGGTCTAACTTTGAAGTCGTCCTGGTGCTTCACAGGAGGTTGGACTAGATGACCTCCCAAATGACCTTTCAACCTAAATTTTTCTATGATTCTGTGATTCTAAGTGTATGTGCAAATAGAAGTCTAATCAGTGAAAAGCCACAAGTCACATTCTCGCAGGGCTTCAGGCTGTTCCACCTGTCAGGTCTCAGATACCATCACTGTGCTTCTTCAGCCAAAAATTTCATATACTGTTTCCGAGCAGGAAAATCATCAGCCGGCCTGTTGTATGCTGTCCAGACGGGTTCTCCAACGAATAGCCTCATTGCCTTCACGTAATTCTGTCAAAGAATAAGAAGTCATAAGTAATTTAAGAGTTCCTTTCCATTAGATCTTAATTCTGATGTTAACGATGTCATTTGCACGTCTGCAGCAATTTTTGAAAACATTTCAAGGTGGACTGAAAGCTTCACGTGTTCCAGAAAATTGTACCACTGTGCTGCTGTTCCTGCTCCCAGCTACTGCAGTGGAAGATTTTGCACCTATTCGGTGATACATTGTGTCACAACCAGTGTCTCCAGGTCAGGCAGAGACAGTACTTCCCCCTGTTTCTAAGAAACCAAAAACATTCTGTCTTAACGCAAATTATTTTGTGCTGGATCCACAATACTGAGCAATGCAGCATCTAATTCCTACTTGCTTAGTTAAACAAGAGCAATCAGAATACCCAAGATGGCTACACAGTGCTTTTGAGGAATACCAGAGGCTTCAAAGTGAGAGCATAAAAGCTGAATGGGGACTGCATAAACCAGCCGAAAAATAATGCTGTGGGAAGCGAAAAGTCTCCAGATTCCAACAGGAAAAGCAACAGCCCCTGCCACCAGTTAACCAAAAGTATTCCAAGTGCAAAGGACCAGCTGTGGCAGCACAGCATGGGATTCTACATCCTGCAGAAGTGCTCCAACCACTGAGTTATGGGGAGCTCTCCTCTCCTCTTCTGTCAACTACACTACAGGTTTAGACTCTACCTATTTTGTAACCACTGTATCGTGCACCCAGGTGCTCAGCAATGTCAAGAATAAAGTTAAATACCTAAAAGAATTTAGCTGCAAAGTGCAAGGGTCTAGAAGCACCTAAAGATTTTACTTTGAAGATGTCACTTCTCTACTAAAGCTCCTGAAGTGGACAAACATTTAAGATTTCTCGTGGATTCAACCCATAGTCCTTGACATTTTGCCTATGTAAAGAAAAAGTCTCAAACTAACAATTGTAGCTGATTCACTGCGGATCTCAAAATGCAAACATGAAAAGTCGTGGTTTTCACCAAAGCAGCGTATCCCTTTTTACATGTACAGTAACTGCTATCTGGACAGCTGATTCAAAATTATACCATTTTCAACACTACGCCAGAGACGGGATTTTGCCACACAGGGGACAGCACACATTTCCCCATTTTCCAGGGGTAATGCTGAGGTTACAAACATATTTATAAAAGCCCACAAGGACAGACACACAGGTCAGGACTCTATGTGCCAATCTCACAATCCCATTGCCAAAAATCCCCTCCAAAAGCAGGCCACCTCCTGTGAAGCCAGCATCCAGCCTAGCACATGCTAGCTGCAAATAGTGGCTCTGGACCCTTAAATCCTTCTTTCTCTTGAAGGTGAATATAGCACTCACAAAAAGCGCCACTGCTGGACACAGATATGCTGTGTCTATCCCCAGGAAGATACACAACAAGGCAACACAGACGGATCCATCTCCACCATCTCTACCTTAACTGACAGTGGGGGCAATTGTGTGAAGGACAGCCGCAGGGCCTGGCTCTCATGCCGCTGTCACATAAGATATGCTACAGATATCACGTGGCAATGACTTGCAGTTACTGCTGACGAGAGGAAGCTGGATTTGTGACCTGGAGATGAAAGGTTCAGATGCTGTGAATTATTTAGTATTTTTCATATTCCTACTTCATATTTAATATGTTTTGCTAATGAACTGCAAGTCTCAGGGCATGTAGTTACTAATGTGATATATATACCTGCATGGATTTGTCATCAAAATTTACACTAATCTGTAACAACATACGTTCTCATCCAGTGTAAATCGGTGATATATGCCGGCAGGGAGGGTTATCATGTCTCCTTTTTCCATGGAGATCCGGATCCATTTGTCATCCTTGTCTCGCACATCAAAATAGCCAGATCCATCTAAGATGTAGCGAATTTCATCGTCTAGGTGTAAATGTTCTTCGTAAAATGTTTTTATCTGGGAATAGCAAGTACATCTTAAAAATACTGAACACAGAAAAACTGCAAACAAATCTGGTAGAAACATGCAGCAAAGCAGAAAAAGGCTTTCAAAGGGTAACTGCACAGTGATTTAACTAACAGACGAGACCAACAAGGCTAAAGCGGCCAATCCAGCCAGCCAGACCCTGACTCAGACACTTCTAAGCAGGCTGGTACATTTCCTTTGGAAGACCGGAATTTATCTGACAAGAAACAGCAGCTATAGCTGCACATAACCAGTCTCTGAACAACAGTAAAGCTTACACTCATTTGAGAGAGAGGCAGGTAAACCTTCCCACCGCAGGATTTAGTCCTCGCAGTTGTTCAGTTTGATCATTTTGTGCTTTTTTTTTTCCTGACATGCAAAAATAGAACAGAGATACAGATTATCCTTGCCTCTTTTACACTGGGGTAAGGTTGAATTAGCCCCACAGCCTACTACAACTCCATGTGAAAATGCAGTTATTGCCAAACACGGCCCATCTACGGCAATGTGATGTAACCAGCATGTCACAGCTGCCCCCATGCAGTGAGCCCCAGCTCCAGGCTCTCTCCAGGCAGCAGCAGCAACGTTCTGGTTTTTTTCCAGAATGGTGAATTGTTTGTACATTTCACAGCACAGAACAAAACATGCTTTAAATGTTCAATGAACAGAGACCTGAGCAGGTTAGCGCACAGAGAACAGTGCAATGCCAGCTACCATCACCTGCTCAGGTCTGGATGCTGTTCAGTCACGCTAGCGCAGGTATCCCCAAGCTGGTACTGATCCAGCATGGCAAGGTGAGCAAAGTCCACCCATCCTGTCAGTAACAGCCGACCTTTTTGTCAGGTAAAGCCCACCCAGGCAACCAGAGTTACTACCTAATTCATCTTCGCAATTTAAAACCAGTATAACACAATGGGCTTAAAACAAACTGGTAAATGGAAATTTAATGAAAATATGGAAGTGCCACTGGGTTGCTGTCCTCAGGCCAGAGCAGTGCACCAGCACCCTGAGGCCGGGAGGAGAAAGCTCCTTCTAGGAGGCTCATATGAGAGCCTGTTTCAGCTGTTTTGAAATAGCCAGCGCACAAGTTAAAAAAAATAATCTTGTATAGGGAAATGTATCCCTCTGATTCCATGAGGTTAACATTAACTTTGAAAAGATCTATTTTGCCAGCAGCCGTGAGGATGTTCCAGCCTTCAAAGCCCATGCCCAGCTGGCAACTGCCTGCCTTCCTCCCGGGGAGGCTCTCTGAGGACAGGGCAGCACTGGCGGGGCTCTGCTGGTGGGAATCCTCGTTTGGAAATGACACAGTGACGAGGACTATCCTTAAAACCTTCGAAGGCAGCCTACAGTGGCCTCTGCTATTTTTAAAGTAATATCAAAACTGCCCTTTTTAGCATCCAGGACATGAGTACAGGACGTGTTTTACACCTGGAAACCTCACCCGCGCTGAGGGCGTGCGGGGCCAGGAAGCCGGCTGTATGCTCTAGCGGCAGGCGAGACTTCAGCCCGCAAACCCTCAGCCAAAGCAAAGACCCGCGTACCTTTTCCTCATAGTTTGGGAGCTTGTCTTTGTGTATGGTTATTATATCCATCCACGAATAATTTTCTGCCCTACGGATCTCTTTCAGGCATGGATCGGTCTCATAGTTGTCAGCATCCAACTAAAAAAAACCGGCAGGGGAAAAAAAAAAAATAATAAATGCATTTAGACACAATTGCATAAGTTCAGGACACTGAGGTGGAAAAGCCTGAGCTGTCAGGAGCGCCGGTGGAGGGGCGGGTGGCTCCAGGGACAGCTGAGGTAGCTGCCATGGGTACACAAGACGCGCCACCTCCGTGACACGTACCCGCACCCACCCCACCGCCACAGGCACCGCCTGAGGCCCCTCCTGCCTCCCCCTTCCCGGGCTGGGCAGCCCGGCTGGGACCCGCCGCCAAACTCCTCGGGCGAGCACCGCCCCGGCTCTGCCCGCCTCCCTCAGGGCTCTCCCCGCCTCCCTCAGGGCTCTCCCCGCCCCGCCGGCTATCGGGACCGGCCTGAGGCGCTGCCGCAGCCGGGCCCTGCCGAGCGCCGAGGCCTGCCATGGTGCCCCCCCCGCCCTCCCCCCCGCCTCGTCCCGCCGCCATTTACTTTCCGGTAGGCGACGCCGAGGCGGCGCAGCTGCTCCAGGCTGACGGGGCGGTTGGGCCGCAGGCGGTGCGGCGTCCGCTGGTCCTCCTGGGACTCGTCCATGTACCAGGCCTCCACCATGCCGCCGCCGGGCGCCGCGCTCCGCTGGGCCGGGCTGGGCGGGAGCGTCCCGCCCCGGCTGGGCTGGAGGGGCCGGGGCAGGCAGCGGTCCCGCACGCCCAGCCTATGGGGGAGCCTGGAACCGGCGCCATTTGCAACTCAACACAGGGTGTGCTGTGGAGCTGAGGGAGCTGTTAATGTAGTGCGTGGCTTTAGGTTAACGGTTGGACTTGATGCACATAGGGGCCCAGAGCACAAGTCTTTTGAGGAGCAGCTGAGGGAGCTGGGGTTGAGGGGAGACCTTCTCGCTCTCTACAACTACCTGAAAGGAGGTTGTAGCGAGGTGGGGTTCACAGAATCACAGAATCTTCACGGTTAGAAAGGACCCTTAAGATCGAGTCCAACCAAACAACCTACAATCTCTGCCACTGGCGCACGCCCTGAAGTGCCACATCTAGACGTTTCTTAAACACCTCTAGGGATGGTGACTCAGCCACCTCCCTGGGCAGGCTGTTCCAGTGCCTGACCACTCTTTCAGTAAAGGAATTCTTCCTAATATCTAATCTAAACCTCCCCTGCCACAACTTCAGACCATTTCCTCTGGTCCTGTCATTATTTACTTGGGAGAAGAGGCCAACACCCACCTCTCTACAACCTCCTTTCAGATAGTCGGTCTCTTCTCCCAAGTAACAGGCCATAGGACAAGAGGACATGGCCTCAAGTTGCAGCAGGGGAGGTTTAGACTGGATATTAGGAAAAAATTCTTTACTGAAGGGGTTATCAGACACCGGAACAGGCTGCCCAGGGAAGTGGTTCAGTCACCATCCTGGAGATATTTAAAAGACGGATGCTGAGGGACATGGTTTTGTCAGTGTTAGATTGACGGTTGGACTCGATGATCTGAAAAGTCCCTTACAACCTAGACAATTCTATGATTCCAATGATAATGATTCTATGAAAGAGATTGTCTGGGGTAAGGGGCTTCTCACCCGCACAAGCCCTCTCAGGTAAGGTGCTGGTTCCAGCACACATCATGCCTAACTTCAACAGCAACTGTGTTTACATCTAGTCTGCCCTGGCAGTAACACTGTGACTGAATTCACCATTACGTCTCAGCCTCAGAGACCAGCACTGCAATGTCACAACACAGAGAAATAAAAAATAAAGTAGGAAAAAAAAAAAAAGGGAAAAAAACAGTGCTCAGAAAGCTTGTATTGCCTCCATCCCTGGAGATGCTCACATCCTTAACAACCTGCTCTAGGGTGGACAATACCCATAAAATCACACGTAAGCTGGTCTAATGCTGGTAATATCCATATTTTTAGAAGCACATACAAACCCAGGCAGAAGTTCAATGCCTATCCATTGAATGTCATGGTTGCTAACTGTTGATACCCTCCTAAAGTTTCAGTTCTCCAAAAAGAATGATTCAAACAGTCAACGATCTCTCTGGGTCCTTGAGCCCCTGTTAACTCCTGTTGAGAAGTATTACTTGCTTTCCATCCTTTAATCAGCCTTAATCTTTTAAGTTGCCTCTTAGCTTTTTTTGTCCTCAATTTCAAGAGTAAGAATGATAAACATTAGTATCAAACTAACATAAAACTCCTTCCTATTAGATTTCGTATTATAATCTATTAGTTGCAGGTAGTAAAGTTGCTTAAATTCAGTATTACACTGATGTTGTGATTTTACCCACCATTATCTACACCTTTTTTTTTTTTTTCCCCCCAAAGCTGCTGCTTCAAAAACCAGAGATTTCCACACAGGAAATAGGATCTACACATTTAACTGGAGATGTATGATAGGCAGATTATTAGATGCCACCTCTTCAGTATGTTGTTTGTCACGCTGTTCTGCCTCAACTAGAGATCTGATCAGGGATGACGAGGTGTTTTTCTTCAAGCCAAGCTTCTATTAGGATAAATAAATAAATGGATAATTCTGTGCATTATACACAAAGGAAGCAGAGGGGAAAATCTAATCAGTGCGCTACCTTACCCCTAGATGAGCTTCACTGCGCAGATTTGGACGAGAGATAACAAATAAACCCCTCCACTCATCTATTAACTACTAGCTAGCCAGTTTCCTCATTCTATCACAATTCACGTGACTCTAAACACATAAGAGCTCATACGTGGCCTCAGTAAAGATACTATAACGTGTAACAACTATTAAGAAATCAAACTTCAGCAGCTCTGCCATTCTGTATAGCAATTAACAAGTACCAAAAAAATGCGTGATTTCTAGCTTAAGCCCTAGTATTCAATGGTACGAAGGTACCACACAAAGAAGCTGACAAAGATAACATACCAAACCTGTTTCCTCTTCCCATATAGATGCATAGAAAATAAAACTATGTTGATTACTGGTAATTACTCTCTAATTCAAGTGCACATTAGCCATTCCATTAATCTCATCATCGACTAGAAAAAAATGAAGTCAAACACTTGACATCCGGAAGATCTGGAGAAGCTGATCATCTTCTAGTTCCATTTCAGATAAAATGGCCAATTATTACCTTTGGGACAACACTGAAGAGGAACTAACAATGCTAATGAGAACCAGTATGCATAAAAAAATTACTTAATGGAAACAGGAAGCCAGAAACAAAGAGCTTGGACATTAAGCAGCTAGGGAGAACAGTAAAAATTTGTTGTTCAAGTTTGCCTATGACCTGGCTTTTTATTTTGTTCATGCTGCCTTGGAAAGTAAGCAACATTATAAAGAAATCTACAGATGCTGTAACCGATGATGCTGAGCCAGAGGTGAGCGTTACAAGCCCATCTGTAGAGAGGTTACTGCTAGTGCCAGAATGCCAAAGCATATTAATGGAGATCTCCGTGTTAAGTCACTGACCTCTTACCAAACCAACCAAGACCAAAGTCCCCTGATCCCCAACTGTTTTGGGCTGTTAATATGCTCCTCTGTATAAAAAAAAAATATATTTATTTCACTGAGAGGAAGATACAGAACACTTAGGATAAAGATTTAATATTACTTCTTCAGAAGTCTGTCTTTATGGTGAATTCAGAAGTCTACATGACAGCTAAAAACACCAACCACGGCCCTTCAGTAAGATGGAGAAAAAAAGCAAACACTCTATATCATCAATTAAATATTGACTTGATTGTAAAACAAACATTACAGAAGAGAATGTGGTGGCTATTTTTTCTCTCCCCAGAAGTTGGTATATGTTTAACACTTCAGGCCAGAAAGAAGTACAGTTCAAAGTTCAACTCCAAAACAATTCCAGCAGTTCAAGTTGTCACTGTGATGTTAGTCCTTTTCCTCCCACTGCAAGAGTCTCTGGTCCCAGTACATCATGACTTTTGTTTACTAGCTCCTTCTCTTGCTAGTCTATCGGCTTCTTCATTTCCTCGGAAGCCAGCATGACCGGGAATATGCATCTGTTAGGACAAAAGTATAGGAGCATTAGATATGCAAGAAATCAAGAAAAAAAGCACATACATGAAATTTGATTACGCAACACTCTTTCGTTCGTAGTAGGGTAGCACCTCTTTTGAGGCCCTCTCCTCACGCGTAGTCCTTGTGTGTTCTTCCCAGGAACGTTCATTGTCTCTCTTCCTCTAGGATAGTCTTGCCAAATTATGAAAATCTTCATAAGAATCTGTCATGGTTTTGGCTGGACTGGCCAAGCAGAATGACAGATGGCCCTTCCCCCTCCCTCTCCTCAGAGAGGAAAGGAAGAGATAAGGAGATTTATGAGTTTAGAAAAAGAACTAAACTACTTTAATGAAAATAATAATAAATAAGAAAATAGTAAATAATAATAGAATAATAAAAATTAAAGAAAAAAAGAAGTACACAATATATACAAAACAGTATCCAGCTCCTGTACGTCGCTGACTCCAGTCTGGGACTTCTTCCTGTGTCTGCTAAGTGACGCGACTGTCATCCTGGGAGCTGGATACAGTTTTGTATATATTGTGAAGTGGGATTCGAACCCACGCCTCCATGGGAGCAAGTGGATAAGGCTGCTAAGATCTTCCAGACAGATTTGGACTGGGAACATAAAGGTGAACTATTCTTAGCTTGGTGGGCCCATCGAGTCAATTTGCAGAGGTAAAAGCTATCCAGCTGGCCTTAGACATTGCTGATTGTTTTGATGTTCCTCAGTGGCTTAGTCAGTTAGAAGAGGCCCAGCTAAAAAGTAAAATTAGAAATCAGAAAATTGGTTCTGTTTTACCTCAAACCAGGACAGAAGTAGTGAACTGGATAAGGACCACCTAACCTAGTCTTTCAGGAATGCAGAGAATAGCTCCAGCTCAAAATTCCCACTTTCAGAGAAGAACGGAAAACCTCTCTGCATGCACTGCTTAAACCAAGTTAATCTTTTCCCAGAAAGCCAGACACTTCTATGCTACTAACAGCCTTGGTGATTGTAGTGCTCACTTGGGATACAGAAAGAGGGTATGAAAAGAATCTCTCAGTTTTCAGATGTCTTAACTGTCCATCCTTCAATTAGGAACTGAAAACACTTTCAACCCTAAGCCCATCCTTGTCAGAAGTAAAAGTGGAGGAGTGTGAGGAGGAAGGAGAAGAAGAAAATCAGGCTTGCTGAGAGGGGATAAGCACGAAGCGTGTGCGAGACAGTATTAGGTTTACATGGCGTGGTTTTGGTAGCGGGTAGGGGGCTGCAGGGGTGGCTTGTGTGAAGACACGAGAGGCTGCCCCCACATCAGAGAGCGTCAATTCCAGCCGGCTCCAAAATGGACCCACTGCAAGACGCAGCTGAGCCCATCTGCAAAGCTGGTGGCTTCTCTGTGATAACATATTTAAGAAAGGGTAAAAATGCTGCACAGAGGAGTGAAAATATGTGAGAGCATCAACTCTGCAGTCACCAAGGTCAAGGAAGAGGAGGGAGTAGGTGCTCCAGGCACCGGAGCAGAGATTCCCCTGCAGCCTGTGGAGAAGACCATGGTGAAGCTGGTTGTCCCCCTTCATCCCATGGGGGACACCACACCTCAAGAGGCAGATTACCACAACCAAGTGCTTGCATACATTTCTCCTCTTGAAATGAAACATCTTCCCAAGTTTAAGAGATTCTGATGTAATAAGTGTGCACAAAGCAACCATGTTTGTTTTGTTTTTTTTTTTAATTATATAAAATGCTCTAAGGACAGATGAACTTTGGTCTTAGTTTTAAATTTTTACACCTTCTACTCCTCAACAGACAATAGGAGTAACTATATAAAATCTAGTCAGCCTTTAAATTGGAGTTGCCAATTCTGGAACACAGAACAACATGCATGGAAGAATATCTGCAATAGGATTTCCCATTGAAAAAGAACAAATTAAACATCTATGCCATCCTGTTTTCTACGAAGTAAAGACAAGCTCAACAAATGTGCCATTAGAAGCCATGAAGTAAATGGTACGGAGATTTATTTCCAGAATCTGTAGTCTTATACCACAATTAGTGTAAAATTTAGAAGGGAGGGAGGGAAAATATCCCCTACAATGTTTAGCGCTGATGTTAGAGGTCACAGAAAAATACATTTTATCAGGAATACCTGTATAGAAGTTGTTTTACTTGTTTACTGGAGAGCTAAACAATTTAAATCTTAAAAATGGGTATTTTAAAGACCTTTCTGTGCCCAGTATTCTTGGAAAAACACATACTTAAGGTACAGAGAAATAGAGTTAATTTATATGGGGTCATACTCTCTTAGTTTTCCCAGTTTAAAGACACTCATGTGACTGAATTACACCAACAAACCAGCATCTTAAGACTTCTGAAAAGCAAATCCATAAATTAAGCTAAGACACAGTTACATTTTAAGCTTAGATTTCCAGGAACAGAAGTTTCATCTACTAACAGTACTGACAAACTAAAAATAATTATTGCAGGCATTTTCTAAGTAGCAACAAGGGACACCAAACAAATAAAATCCTGGTTCCAAGAGCCTAGAATATGTTGCTTATTTGCTTTAAATAAAACAAGTAGTTTCCTGGTATTTATGTTTTTACTTATGAATGTACAATATTATGCTCTATAAAATTCTTTGTTACGGCATAAGTTTTTACAAGAAGCATGTTTAAGCTATCATTAAGAATAAGAAATGAGGTGCTTACCCACTGAATTTCTATGCCTTTTGATAGATTATCAAGTCTTTCAAAATCTTCTTTATTTATTACACTTCCTCCCGAACTCGTTCTCCAGCCATTTGTTTTCCAGTTGTCAACCCAGCTCGTAATACCTATGCAAATACCATAAAAACATTATTAAAGAAGAAAGCAAAGATCAAGACAGAGCAAACAGCCTTTTAACAAGACATTAACTCTGTACAAAGTCTCAGGCAAAGACATCAGAGATAGAAGATATTCCTGTCTGCTTCTCTATTATTGTCTTTCAGGATTGTATTTTTCCATTATTACTTGAATTACCTGACCATGTTTTCCTGAACAGATATTTAATTTAAAGACTACAATCTTATATACACATTACAAACAAAATTACAACATGAACTTCAAATAAACTGAAGCTAAGGATTTGCTTGATGGTGCGGTCAGCTAGAACAATTCCACAGCTTGCTTTGTTTTGAGAAATTGAGGAGACACACATGCACAGAGGAAAAACCAATGGCCACCTGACTTCTTGCTTCTGCAGGCTAAACAGAATCCTTCAGAGGAGGACCGTGTAAGCAGATTTCTACAGAACAAGATCTAACATTCTGGCCAGCCCTTGCAGGCCCAAAAATTTACTATATTGCTCCTTAAATAAGGATTTATTTATTTATTTAAGTACCTTTGCCGGTCTCAACAATGTAAGACATCCTTACTCCTTTCCCAACAAACAGACCTGAACCAAACAGAGAATCACCAACCTTACACACAAAACCTCCTAGAAAACAAACCAAACCACATCCATTTGTACCTAACCACAAGCCTCCTTCTCCGGTATTTTAAAAACTCCTAGACACATTTACAAAATATGTGTGATCAAAGCTGAGTGGAACCTGCACCTCAGTGACCCAAAATGCAAAAAAAAGCAAAACCAGAGACTAAGACACTGCACCTAGAGATTCTTCTTCTCCTCCCTTGTATTTACACGTCATACCTAAGTTTAACAGGAATTTTACCCAACACAGCAACTTTTCATCCTTCATAACACCAGTTTCACAGACAAGATAGTATAGACATTTGTCCCATAAAGCAAAGAACTGCAAAGATGTTTCTTTACTCCTTAATATTTTGAACAACTTGCTTCTTGCAACAAGTTAGGCACTTAGATTCTATTGATCAGCATGCAACATCCAGTCCTGAAGAGCAGAGACTCTTCCTTTTACTCTTCCCTTTTTCAGAATGATGCTGGCAGAGACTACAAAAAACCCCACAAACAAGAAGGAAAAAAAACCAACATCAAACCAACACACATATTCTGCCCCTATAGGAAATGCTATACCTAAATCTTTTGGGGAAAATAAGCTACTCAAATGAGAGATTTATGAGATGATCCTTAGTGAGAAGCAATGGAAAATTCCTTGAAGTTGTCTCTTAACATTTACTGTCCCTTCCTCAATTTACAAACTAGAATCAGGAAGACAGAGCACAAGCCGTTGACAGTTTTCACTTCTGGATGAAACCTTTTTTCATGCACATGCAAGCTAACGTAATTTGAAACAAGCAGCGAGTGACAGCTCCAGCAACTTCTTCCTTGACTAGCAGTCACTTGTTCCTACTCAGTAGCTTTCTGTCCTTTCTAGGGTATTGCTATTTAAGGTGACATTGGAGTTTTTCAAGGTAAGTTTTGTTTTATTTCTAAACACGAGCCACATGAAAAAGGAAAAAAAAAAAATTATGCTCTTCCTTCATATTCCTCCACTTTCAGGAATCGGGGGGGGCTTCTGGAAAGCAGAGTGACTTATTTGGAGGAAAGATATACAGATTTTTAACTTACAAACCGTTTATTTGCAATGAAACAAATAATTACTTTCAATGTTAGCATTCAAGTATAGGAAGATACTCACATCTCCCCCCACCCTCTCTCTCAAAAAAAAAAAATAATTTAAGTGTGAAAGAGCAACATTTAATTTTCAGTCAAAAGTTCCAAAAGCTTTTGTTTGAAGTTATTTAAAAAAAAAAAAACCTCCTAAGTGATCTGGAAACAGCTAACACAGGTACTCCCTCTGTAAAAGTCAGAAATACAAAGAAATACTTAGGCAGTTCAGAATTATCACAGGAGAAATAGATGAAGATCTGGGGGGAGGGGGAAGAAACATTCAGAAATTACATGTTACTGTCTGCTTCATGTGGTATTTCTAGGAAATAAAATATTTTCCAAATCTTTGGATGAAGGTGAAACCTCAAATACACACTCTAAGCATATATCATCTCTGGCTAGTCTTCTAGTCTAGCCTGAAATTCTGGAAGCGTCTACATTTGAAAAGTAAGGAAAGTTGAATATACTCCATGTTTGTGTATTAAGACAACCTCTCCAATCCAAACAAAACAAAACCAAATCCTACAGGGTCACTACACTAACTCCTAAGTACTTTCCTGAGCACATCCTTAACAGAGGATACACGAACAACATTTTTTCTAGACTGAATACTGAATGCCTTAAGATAAAAATCCTTTAGTTACTTCTGTCATTCTTTACCGTAACAGGCACTTTCTCTCTACTTGTATTTCATTCGGTTAGCAATTGATCCCTGCAGTATTCTGAAGTCTTTCCCCAGGCAGTCATGAGTATTGAAATTATGCATTCTCTTCCTTATATTCCTCTCCATCATGTGCAGTGTGTCTTTAAGAATCAGGAAAATAAAATTATTAACTTACCATTAATAGTGAACTTGCTATCAGTGTAGATAATTAGTTTCTTGATGTTTTGACTCTTTGCTTGCTCTATTGCTTTGCAGGCTGCCTTAAGAACATGTCAATAGAATCACAGTTCAGAATGGTATTTTGAACACATGCAATTAAATAACCCAAGTACCTGATGCTAACACAGAACTACAAAGAATATTACTGTAAGTTGTCCATTGATGTGCGCCAACATGCTTTAGAACAGAGGTTTCCAAAATTATGCATGCAGATGGCTACTTAATGCATTGGGCAAACAGAAAGCCACTTACGTTTCACTGGCAAAAAAACCTCACGAACATTCTGATGCTCAATCCTGTACTGCAGGAGCAGCTCTGCCCAGTTTCCTAACTTTCCTAACTATCCTCTACCAACTGCCTAAAACATCAAGTTTTACGCATTTTCTCCATAACTTTGGGAAGCAAAGATTCGTACCCGTTCCAACAGTCTGGAACCCCTAGAAGTTTGGGGTTTTGTTTTGATTTTTTTTTTTGGGGGGCGTTTTTAGCGCTATAAAATACAGTGAGAAGTGGCTGGGTCTGGATGTAGAACTGAAAAGCTCTCTAGTGACAAGTTCGACCCCAGCACACCACCATCACTCCCACTTGTCCCTCACTAAAATGAGCTTCCTGTACTTTTTAAGCAGATCAATTCCCCATTTCAGTTTATCTCCAAACACACAGTGCAGGATAGCAGCAGTACCAGAATTAAGATGAGGTGAGAATGGAAGACTAAGTCTGCCATTGCCAACAGAAGTTTACCTCAGAAGTAACGGAAGTTACTCCTGAGAGCCTAGAATTGTTTGTTGTATTTATCTAAGGAATACGATAGGAATAATCTAAGGAATCCATCCTATCACAATAAGAAGTCATTTCTCCTCTTAACCACTTCTCAGCAGCCCTCACCCCAAGATCTGAGACATACACGTTAAAAATGCAAAGGATACTATATAGATTCAGGCTTTCCTAACGCAAGGCTGTTCTAAATAGCTGTGCCTGGCCTAATGATATTTGGTGATTCCCAAGGTGAATTACTCCTTGTTCAAAAACAATAAAGACCAATAGAACTTGAAGAGAACGATTAATTTCAAGTCATTGCTCCTGATATTTTGTGTACTTCCCCCACATCTCCGTAAGTGGTTTCTGAAGGCCAGAGTTGAAATAGTCGTGAGTGTGCTATTGCGGCCTAACATGCAGAAGCATTTTAGGACATTTACTACTTACATGTATTTCAGCTCTTTGATTCGTCTGCCGTCCAGGAAGCCTTTCACTGATATTTCTGTGTTTGAGGAATGAATAGTAGATTAGTTACCCAAAATATTCAGAGTGCTGTACAATGACTACATATTAGAAAAACAGACACAAGAATTCTAATTCTGCTTTTATACAGGAGGATGAACAAAAATTCTACCTCTAACTTGATCTGCTTAGTGCAACCTGCATGTATGGACCTTCCAACAATACACGGTTTCTTTTGTCGGCTTCTGTGTACACCTGTTTTAAAACTTTCCGTGTCACTTTAATTATCGCTGCAGCCCCTAAAAGTAGTATTTCCAATTGATTTTACCCACATTCTTACCTCCTAGAGAAGCTGATCTCTCTTTTCCCCTCTGTAGCTCACTAGTCTTATAGCACTGTCATTAAAAGTCTCAAAAGTTTCACATTCAGAAGGAGACTGACATTGTAAAATACACATAAAACAAATATTAGTGCCTATTAAAAAAAAAAATCCAGCCAGCTACTTACAAAGGGTGGCCTGGTCCCCAGTAGACACCTATTCCAGCACGTGCCCTATTACGTCCGTTACCTGAGCAACAACCATCTGTATAAACAACTGCAAAGTCACCTACAAAAGAATCACCAAAAGCAGAAGTTCAAGCACTCCTTCGAGGACACAGTCTCTCCAAGCAGAAAGAAATGCCTGCCAGCAGATTAATCCCCCAAACTTCCATTCCCAGAGAGCCCTTCAAAACATTAACTAGAGAAGCCATGTACATTAGTAATGCAGAACACCAGAAGTCCCGCTGCAGCTTCACACCCTCACTCCTCCCAGATCAGTCGGCCTCAAGAAGCATCTCTGCCCCATGTTCCATATTCTCACTACAATTTCTGCCTTCTTCAGTCAACTTTAAACCTTCACAGCTACATCTGTATTTAAACAGTCTGTAATCCGGACGCATATAAAATCACACCTATAATGACCAGATTAAGCTATATATTGATACCAGGCAAAGGCAGTTAACACTGCATGGAAAGACAATGTGAGCAAATATATCACAGCTCACATTTACATTTTAAAAAGAAATAACGTTACATGGGCCTTGGTGCTGCCATACACAAACATCCTTAAAGCTTTCTCACAATTACACTGGTTATTTACGAAAGAGTACAAAGAACTCAAAAGAAATACAGGAATAATGAAAGAGCATACCCATATATGAAAACTTATCTTCACTGACTGTTGGCGCTGAGTGTACTTCATCCTGTTTTACACGCTTTGCAACGTGTTCCTCATTTGCAGACTGTTCATATGGCCTTTTGCATGTATTGCAACACAAGACATTTATTTCTGGTTCCTCTCTCTGGCTGCTGTTTTCCTGTGTTACAGCTGGAGGACTGTGTGCCCCTTCAAAAAAAAAAAAAAAAAAAAGACGACGACAAAAAATTCGACTACATACAAGACCCAATTTCATTTGAAACGACTGCTTCTAAAGACAACAGCTGTTATCACCTATCAGCAATGCTGATCTGTTAAACTGACACCACTCCAAGCCATTATGGAAGAAAACATTATAGCATACACTGGTCGTTCTTGATCCGAGATGAAATGGCAGTGGAGACACAAACACACACACGTAACGGCCCTTACAACGGACAGGATACAGGCGATGGTCTCCAAGCACCTCCAGAAACACGCCCTTTGCATCTTTGCACAGTCGCATCCATGGCAGCGCCCGGAGGGCCGGGACACGGCCGCACTTACCGCTGCGGCGTTCCCCAGTTACCAGACCTCCGGAAAAGGAGGAGGAGGAGGACAAACCCAAGCTGCTACCCACGGCTAGGCCAGAAGCCGCAGTGTTTAATGCAGACGCCGGGCGGCTGTGCCACAGCGCGGCCTCCCTGCCTGCCTCCCTCCCTCCCCGGCGGGCCGCCCTGCCCTCCCGCCCGGGCGGGCGGAGGCGAGGGGAGGACGAGCTACCTGCCGGCTCGGGCGGCTGCTGCCCCACAAAGGCCCAGGCGTCCTTCTCGGTGGCGAACTTCTTGAACCTGGCGGAGGGGAACTTGTTCACTTGCTCCTGACACTCCGCCCTGCAACACAGGGGGCGGGGGGTGAGGCTGGCCCGGGGCCGGCTCCCCCCCCACTCCGGCGCTGCCCCGGCCGCGGCCCTTACCAAGTGCGGTAGACGCCCGCCCGCCGGCCCTTGCGCACCGCGTAGAACATGCTGTCACCCTTGGAGACAAAACAGGAGTGACTGAGCACCGCCACCAGCCACCGCAACATGGCGCAGTCCCGCCGCCATCCGCGCCCCCGCCCCGCCGCTCCCCCCGCGCCCGCCACACCCCGCCGCCGCCGGGCCGCCGCCGCGCGCGCTCCCCGCCCCTTCCCGCGCATGCGCGGCGGGGGCTCCCCTACGGGCCGCGAGAGGGGCCGAAATGACTGGAAAAGCACCGGGTTTTCCTCCGTAGTTTTAAAAGCCGTCTAAATCAGGTTTTGCTTTGGGAGGGGCGGCACGAGGTGTGTGCGGTCGCGGCAGTTTACACCAGCTCCTCACGCTGAAGGCCCCAGGAGTGAAGTCTCTCAGGTGCCCTCAGCTGAAGGCCTCCCCTGGCAGCGCTCATGGCCGTCCCCGTCCTGCTGTCAGCTCTGGTGGCTTCTTGGGCCCTAAGGAGTCGTTAAAACACATGGGGCACCAGCCAGGAGGGAAGGTAGCATTTGCCCTTCCTGGCTTAGAATCATAGAATGGCTTAGGTTGGAAGGGACCTTAAAGATCATCTAGTTCCAACCCCCGTGCCATGGGCAGGGACACCTCCCACTAGACCAGGCTGCTCAAAGCCCCATCCAGCCTGGCCTTGAACACTTCCAGGGATGGGGCATCCACAGTTTCCCTGGGCAACCTGTTCCAGTGCCTCACCACCCACACAGGAAAGAGTTTCTTCCTCATACTAATCTAAATCTACCGTCTTTCAGTTTGAAGACATTACCCCTTGTTCTATCACTACACTCCCTTGTAAGAAGTCCCTCTCCAGTTTTCCTGTAGGCTCCCTTCAGATACTTGGAAAGCTGCTATAATGTTTCTCTGGAGTCTTCTCTTCCCAGGCTTGAGAGCATCTGAAAGATGGTATAAGCATCAAAATACTTGGTACATTCAAAAATCTAAAGCTGAAGAAGGTCATTAAACTGGTTCTCATCCTCCTATTTAAATCAAGGGCTGCTGGTAAGTGTGTTCCGGCTGAGCCTCTGACCGTGATGTCCTCTGAAGTAACGAGGACCACATTGCCCAAACAGCTTAAAGTCCAAACTGTTGCCAGCTGCAACCTGCTGTCACGTCTCCTCGTGTTGGGAGCATCCTGTACTGGGAGACCAAAGCCTGCAGGTCTGGGTACGTGCTGATTTCAGCCCCTCAACCGAGCTGCTTATGATGAGATCAATGTATAGAAGATGGGGGCACCAGTATGGCCTCCAGAAACAGCCCAATGTATATACGCCACTGCATTTTCAGCTGCTGGGTGTCCCTTGTAGCTCTTACACGGATGTATTGGGACACAGCCAACCTCAAGATGCCACAGCCATTATGCGCTGTAGTCAGATTTACAAGGGTGGCCTAGTATAATGCCAGGAATGTAAAACACTGGCATTGATTTTGCCTTCCATTGCAAAAACAACAACAAGGATCAACATTACTATGCGTATCAGTTGCATGACACCTCTCTAAAAAAAACCCAAAGATCTTATGCATTTGACAGGCCTTGGTGGAATACACAAACAATTTGGTCAGGGTTGTATCAGAATATAATTGTTGCATTTTTCTTGCTTCTTCCAACATATTCATGAGACTTCATATTACTCTTACAAAATGCTTCTGTCTGATTTTCTCCAATCAAGATTATTTACATTAATTATCTCTGTAAAGGTTTCTACTGAGACTCAGGCTTTTCACTACTTCCTGCCTGTGACACTTGTATGTTATTGCTCTTGGTTAGCTTTTCTTTTAATTATGGTCTTCTATAGCAAATGGACTTCTTATTCCTTACAGTTTTACACATTTATATTACTCATGGTCTTCTTTGGGCAACGCATACTAAAGGTGCAATGAGCAGTAAGTGATGGGGAAAGAAAAGACCTTCTGTTATGCTCATTAATTCTCTCATTGAACAGACAGATTCATACATCCAATTTACATGCAAGGACTGAACAGTAACTCTACTGCTGTCATGATCAACATGCGGAGCTCAGATTCAAACTGAAATAAAACGACTTTTGAAGTCAGCTGAGTACCATACAGATTACCTTCACTGCTTTTTCTCCCAGTTGGTAAAACTGAGGCTGCGTATCATCAGCCAGCCCGACCTTTACTGCTGCATATCCCTTGGTGACTTTTCCTTCTTGTTGTGCTGCAGTGGCAGGACAGACGGATCCCTTTCCTCGTGTGACAGCTGGCATTTTTACTACTTTGCCGTTTAGCACTGCTAGGCTAAGTGATACCTCTGCCTCCTTCATGGTACGTGCCCTCTGGTTGCTGTAGCACCAGTGGATTTGTGGTGTTTTCCAGTCAGCCTGGGGCAGGGAGGACGTTTCAGACTCTGTAACTCACAGTTTAGTGGAATGAGTGAAAAAACTCACCAAGAAGTAAAACATTTAGTCCCCACCTGCAAAGCTGAAGGGTACAGTCACAAAAGCTCTCCTCATCTGAATACAGAATAATATAAATGTGTATATGGATAGGACTTGAAGAGGGTTTCATAAATGATTCAGCACTTGTAATCAATGTCACAGTTGCACACGGTATCCCTGTATAGCCACCACAGAATAAGCTGATCAAATATACAGATCTAACCAATTTTTCCAAAGCCAAAGCTTGGATGAGCGCTTGTGCTACCACAGCTGAGGTATTGGGAATGAGTGGCTAAAGGAAAAGGGAGGAGAGCAAGCCCCCCTGTTTTGGTGGAAACATGGTGGCCCCATGTTGAATGAGAGTGGTCATTGAGCCATGGCCTGGTGGTGAACGTTCCTCTCAACACATTGCACTATAAATTCAGCCGTGTTTACTGTCCCTCTTATTCAGCTTATAAGGGGTCCTGTGGTTCCCCCTCCCCCCCAAATAAGTGAAACAAAACTTGTTTATGAGTATTTTAACATATATTCTTGGCAGCCATTTCTGTATTTATAACTGACAGCCTGCAGAAAAAAAACAGGACTTAATATATGTATACAAAAAATACACTCATCACTTCAGTAAAGGCATGTGTCTGTAGGGCATTTTTACTTAAATTCATTGTAAACGTTAGCTGATTACTTTGTCCCACATTAATGCATGTAATGTACACATTAGCTAAGCATTTTAATCTTCTTTGATAAATATTTTAGCTTGAAACATGTTTAAACTAAAATATGGTTCCCCACATAAGCTCCTAAAGCAAAATTTGTTGTGACCTGAATCAAGCATTTCCTATTTTAAACTCAGCTTTTAAGTAGGTAGGTCACTAGGTAGCCACTTTATCTAGCATAACCTGCAAGGATAAGTTATATTGCCATCTTTATATTGCCACCTTGATTAAAAATATAAAGAGAGAAAAAGGAGGTGTTTTATCTTCCTTCTTCTGAGGAGGAGATCTTGCAGAACAAAAAACTTGGCTGTACATCAGCAAAAAACTATGTGTCAGTGAAGCTGCAAAGTAGTAATTCCCTAGCATCATCACAATCTTCAGTCAACCCTTAGAGGAACAGCCTACAAGGAACAGCTTTGAAAGTTTGGTGTGGTTCTGCAAGCCTCTTTCAGAGAGGTGAACTAGCAATAGACTCACTTTTGCTTCCAATTCTAGAACTAGCTATGACCCTGACAAGTCTTGCCTTCTGTCTCTGTTTCTTCCACTTATTATACTAAATCATGTTGTTCATAGCATCATGAGACCTTGTCCTTTTGCTGTTGGGATACTTTTGTAACACACCTGACTAATTTATTCTTTCCACTTTTTCACCCTGCCCATTCTGAGTCTGCACAGCATAAGAACCTCATTAATTACATTATTTTGTAATGCCACAACTTCTTTTAAAGATCACATTTCCACAATGATTCTTGAAAACCTGTCAGCTGCTTTGGATACCAAGCATTATTGACTGTGTAAAGCCCACATAGATATCAAGACTCTGCATCCTCCCCCTAATGCACAGTCAGTGTCAGAAAGGAAATATCTCTGTACACCATCTCTTGTTGCTCTTGCGTAGCGTGCTGGTCAATTCAGTAGCACCAATGTGATGGGGATGGGAAGCTGTAGACAGTCACAATGCTTCTTCATTTCTTCAGTGGCACTCTGAACAGTCCAATTTTGATCCATCTGCGCACCATCTATTCTTTCTCCCTCTCATAAAGGATTGCACAGTACAAACTGGATGTGGATTACTGGACTGCTGAGATGATTACTTGTTATCTTTCTTTTTCCACTCTTCAATCAGATCCTCATCACTGTTGTTTAGATAATTTCAAATATCTGTAAATACTAATCCTGGCTACCAGTATGAGCTGGGCAGGTTTTCCCATTCTGTGAATTCATGCGAGGAAAAAAGGAGTGACTTGGGAGAAAAATGCTTTTTCTGTGTATCGTAAATTCAGCAGAAAGCCCACAAATGTGAGAAAACATGACAGGCTGCCTCCTGCAGATGCTAAGGTCGATTAGGTTGGGGGGATCCTTGTCAGTTTTTCTGTTTACAACAGGAGCTTATTACTCCTATTACTGGATTTAAGTGACATACTACACAGTAATAGCGAACGTGGAATTACAAGCTACAGTTGGCTGCTCTTAGGATTACTCGGGGATTCTGAGCACAGAAGCAGTGCTCTGAACCTCACTACTGCATCCAGCCAAGAGCTGCACACCTCCCCCCAACTGGGACTTTCCCCTGAGCAGGGAACTTCTCTAAATTGGGCAACAGGGAAATGCTGAGGTGGGGATCTCTTCTGGGGTACTTAGACCCAGCAAGGCGAGGCTTTAGCTCCACTTCAGATGCACAGACAGGCCCTTTCACCTGATTCAATGTGCAAATCACTTCTTTCAAAGCTAGAGTAGAATCATAGGATTGGAAGGGACTTCTGGAGATCATCTAGTCCAACCTCCCTGCCAGAGCAGGGTCACCTGGAGCAGGTTGCACAGGAACGCGTCCAGGTGGGTTTTGAATGTCTCCAGAGACAGAGACTCCACCACCCCTCTGGGCAGCCTGTGCCAGTGCTCTGCCACCCTCAAAGGAAAGAAGTTCTTCCTCATGTTTAGGTGGAACTTCCTATGTTCAAGTTTGTGCCCATTACCTCTTGTCCTGTCCCCGGGCACCACTGAAAAGAGCCTGGCCCCATCCTCCTGACACCCACCCTTTAAGTATTTATAAGTGTTTATAAGATCCCCCCTCAGTCGTCTTTTTTCCAGACTGAAGAGACCCAAATCCCTCAGCCTTTCCTCATAAGAGAGGTGTTCCAGTCCCCTAATCGTCTTGGTAGCCCTTTGCTGCACCCTCTCCAGCAGTTCCCTGTCCCTCTTGAACCGGGGAGCCCAGAACTGGACACAGTACTCCAGGTGCGGCCTCACCAAGGCAGAGTAGAGGGGGAGGATGACCTCCCTCCACCTGCTGGCCACACTCTTCTTGGTGCACCCCAGGATGCCATTGGCCTTCTTGGCCACAAGGGCACATTGCTGGCTCATGGTCATCCTGTTGTCCACCAGGACTCCCAGGTCTCTCTCAGCTGAGCTGCTCTGCAACAGGTCAGCCCCCAACCTGTACTGGTGCATGGGGTTATTCCTCCCCAGGTGCAGCACCCTAACAAAGTACAGCTTGTTCTTTTTAGCAGTGTGCAAATGGAAGTGTTAATCATGTCATCTTCGTTATATAATAATACAATATATAATCAAAAGTGCTTCCAGTGATGAGACAATACGTGGTGCCCAGGACCCTCGTATCTTGAGTTAGTACCTGACCACAGCTGAAGACTTGTGTGTCATTTCTAGTCTAATGACAGTTTAGTAACTCCGATTGCTGTGACATTGTCTCAGCAGCAGCATCGGAGAGGTCCTGTTTATAGCAGTGCACAAAACAAAGCCCAGGCAGGCATCCGAGCTGGCAACCTGTCCTCTCTGGTTGCCAGCAGGCTCCCTGGCGTGGTTTTGACTGTGCCTGTTTGGCACAGTGTCTTGCCACAGGTGAGGGGGTGACTGTGTGCCCACCCCTCCAGTGGGCCTCTGCATCCTTGCAAGGTTGAACATGACGGGTGAACTCTCAGCCCACTAAACAGATTGTGGAAAAACGGAATGGAGAGGGGGAAGAAAAAGACCACCCGCTATCCTGCTCTGTTCTTAAAGCTGGTGGCTGCGTTTGGTGCAGCACTTGACGTGGGCGAGGGAGCTCCGCAAGGGAAAAAAGGGGCAGCCGCACGCTTGGTCTGTGGGCCCTGCTGTTGCTGGAGCCGCCCGAGCCGAGCCGAGCCGAGCCGCGCTGCGCTGCCTAGGCCGAGGTCCCGGCGACTATTTGCTGAAGCAGCACTTCGGCACCGCGGGCCGAGAACGGCGGCTGCTGAGGGGAGCACGCAGGAGCCCCTGAGGCGAGCTGGGCGGCGGAGGCCGCCTCAGGCCGGCCGGGCCCAACGGAGAGGCAAGTGGTGGCGAAAGCTTGTGCGGGACAGAGCGGAGCAGACTCTTCTTTCTCTTTCCTTCCTTCCTCCCTCGCTGACGCTGGGAGAGCCCCGCCAGGCGGGGCAGAGAGGCGGGAAAACAGCCCCGCTCCCGCAGCTCCCGGGTGAGGGCGGCTCTGACGGCCCCGCCGCCGCTGCGCGTGCGCTCCGCCGACGAGTCACCCCCGATGGCGCCACCCGCGGGCGCCGCGCCAGGACTCTCAGCGTCCGCTCGGGCTTCGCGCTGGCGGAAGCCGCCACCATCCCGCGGCGCCGCCGAGGATCCGCGCTGCCCTTCTTCCGGGTCCGGCTTCACCCGCGCCTGGGCGGGGCCAGCGTCTTCCCCGGGCCGCGATCTGCGCCGCTCTCGCGAGAGCTCTCCCTTTTCCTAGGCCGGCGCGGAGAGAGGTGGGTGCCCGGGCCCGGCGCGGGGCCCGGCGGCGCTGATGACTTTTCCCCTCGCCGCCGCCTCAATATGGAGCTGGGCGGAGAGCGGCGTTTCCCGCCGTGGCCTCGGGGCGGGGATGCCCCCGATTATCGCCGGCTTGAGGCTCGATGGTCGCCGGGGCGCCCGGTGCTGGGGGAGGGGGGCCGGCGGGGTTTTCCTCCGCCCTCCCCCGGAGGTAGGCCGCGGCGTAGGGGCAGCGAGCCGCCGGGCGGGTGGAGGGGGCCAGGGCCGGGCGCGGAGCTCCGCCAGCCGGGAAGGGCTGCCCGCCCGCACGCTCGGCCGCACGTGGGGCTCGGTGAGGGCCCGGGCGGCCTCCCTGGTGCTGCCGGGGCCTCGCAGCTGCCCGGGCTCCCCGGTGGGCGGGCAGGCCCCTCTTTCCCCGGGACGGTTTTTCTCTCTTGTGCGCGGCATACCCTGGAGCGACGTGGTGGGGCTTGTGGGGCCCATGGAGGCTGTCTCTGGCTTTTCTCTGAAGCGTGTGGCCCAGCAGCCGGGTTGCAGAGTCTTGGCTGTGTTTGTAGCAGAAGACCACGTTGCTGGTGACACCTGAGACGTTCTTTTGCCTTGCAGAACGGCCATGTTCAGCTCCAGCGCAAAGATTGTGAAGCCTAATGGCGAGAAGCCAGATGAGTTCGAGTCTGGTATATCCCAGGTACGTGTCTCTTCCTGCTGTTCGGTAATCAGCTGTAGATTACAGAGATGGTGTTGTGACAGTTGTTTAGCACTTAAACTTTGAGGGTGATGCTGTCTAAACATGTACTCTTTCCTAGTTTTACTTGGGGCAGTCAGCCTGTGTTCCCACCAGTTAACTTGTTGCATCTGTCATGGTGACTTACAGGAAGTTAAATGTTTGATACTGACTGTGGTAGAGAGTATATAGCTCCTCTCTGGCACGGTGTATGGACTTCAGTTTCAAGGGTTCTTACGAATTCAATGGTATGTAATGGATTATTCTGCAACCTCACTTTCCTAGGCTCTGCTGGAGTTGGAAATGAACTCTGACTTAAAGGCTCAGCTGCGGGAGTTGAACATCACGGCAGCTAAGGTAGGCTAGACCTCCACAAAGAATGGCTCGATGACTTGCTCTGCATGTTTAATTTTTGTGAATGTTAACATAGTAGTTGAATGGTGTCTTTAGCTGTTTCTTATGGCCTGTGATTGTTTTCCTATATGCTGGTGTGGTTTATCCTCTGGTATTTGCTATTAACATGTAAGATTTTATAACAGGTGGGGTTTTTTCAGGAACTGGTCTGGAAAGTCATTGTTAAAATGCAAATGCCGGTTTGGTATGTTAAATAAAAAATATTTTAAAAAGGTAGCTCTACTTTCTGTCGCTACAATCTGGATTTGAGACCTGAAACTGGCTTTTTGTATGTGGATATTGGCTGGCAATGTAGGCATTGCAGAATCTTGCTCAGGAACATAAACTGTAATACTCTCTGTAAAATCATTTTTTTGTAAATGCTCTTCTATGTACCAAGTAATACATAGAAGGTGGAGTGAGGTAAAAGACTGACTTGATCACATTGGTTAGCCTGTTTGTAAATTTTAGTTCTAGTTTATAAAGGCAACTGAAACTGTAAGGAAGAAAAGGAAGGAGAAGATTAGTGGAAAAGGAGGAAGAAAATTAGTGTTAGAATTTGTCAGCCTTGGAGACTGAATGGAATTTCTGAAGCTGGTTGCTGTAACCAAAAATTTCAGTAGGGTGCTTTTTGGTTCTTGCCCAGGCCCACCAGTGTACCCACAGACACAGATGCTTGATTGCGTAGAGTTAAGTTAGAGAATCTGGGAATGCAGAAGTCGGCTTGCTGCTAAGTACAGCAATGCGTACTGTCCTCACTGACGAGTTTTTAAAAATGTCTGTGTTATTTACTTTGTTACGTAGTTTTATTTGTGAGAAATCTGCTGTGGGCATCTGAGTTAGCTCATGTGGGAAAGTAGCTGATGAAAAACAATTCAGCTTTCCGTTCTGTTGGAGAATGAGTATGTCTGCAGCTGGGGTCACGGGAGAAGCACCTTGTAATCCTATACAAGTTTCTTCGGTTTTGGTCAACTGCTGGAGAAAGAAACCAAGGGAAAAGTAATCCCATGTTGGTGTAATGTAAATCTGCTGGCATTTGGAGGAGAAGGAAATGTTTTGAGTAGCGTTGCATGCCTTGGCAAGTGGTGGCCAGAAGATGATTTCCATGAAATAGCAGCTCCAGAATAAGAGATTTATTACTGTAAACTTTGTCTAGAGTCTGCATTAGAGCCAAATAACTTTTGAAACTTTGTGTCAGCATTTAAGCACCACTGCAGATGTGATGATAAGCATTCAGTGTAGTTAGGATTCTAGCATCTGAGTCCCGTCCTGCAGAAAGAATGAGCTTTGTTATTCAGAGGATGTGACTCTGAAAGGAGAGGTGGGATTGATTGCCCAGTTGCGGCTTTACAGCAAAACAGGTGCTCTGACAGAGGTTTTTCTGTTTAATACTTGCTCTTAAATGCATTAAAACAGGTACTGCTCTCTGATGCTCCTTTTGCCCCCCGCCCTCCCCAAAGTTGTAAGCAAGACTATCAAATATCTGTGTTCAGAGGATTCACGATCAAACCAAACATTGCTTATTGACCCATAGATAATGTTTACTTTCTACTTCTGTTTCAGGAAATTGAAGTGGGTGGTGGCAGAAAAGCCATCATTATCTTTGTACCAGTTCCTCAGCTGAAATCTTTCCAGAAGATTCAGGTGCGGCTAGTTCGTGAGCTGGAGAAGAAATTCAGTGGAAAGCATGTGGTGTTCATTGCTCAGGTAAAACACTTAATAGTGTAAAATTGCTGATTTGAAGAGATCCCTGAGGTCATCTAGTCCAGCCTCTTGCATGAAGTGGGACTATTCCCAACATTAGGTAGGTCAGCCGTGGTTTTGTCTAGCAGAGTCTTGAGAATATCCAAGGATGGAGATTCCACAGCCTCTCTGGATAACCTGTGCCAGCACTACACTTCATGTCTTGTCCATTCAAGATAACAATGATATAATGCAGATTTTTGTACCAGCAGGAATGTAATGAATGTCCTTCTGTGGATGTAAGCTAAAATGATTTCAGTGAGCAGCCCAAGGCTATGTAAGCTTGGTGAGATGTGAAGCTTTTTGGAGGAGGATATAACTTGTTCTGGCCTCAATTACTTCTTTAGAAGTTTGAGAAGCAAAGCTTGAAAGTAAAAGGGAGCAAACATTAATAGGAGCTTTTCTATACTTGGGTAGAATCTGAGCACTTTAAACTCAATAGGAGAGGAAGGAAAAACGTGACTGGTTCTGAATTTAGAGAAGGAGCTAAGCCATGAAAAGGTGATAGAGGGCTGTCTGGGCAGTACTAAGGGGTGGACAAATTCTGGACATCTGTCTGCAGAGTGGACAGTTAGTTGTTAGACTGAAGGTCTTTTTAGAAAAATTCTTCGTAACATAATTTTAAGAGCCAGAGCACCTTATCCTGAATCTTTATGTGGCCAAGAAGACTTCTTTAATGAAGTGCCTCTGGGTGACTTAAATTTAAGTGCTTGAGAATTCCCTGTCAGTGTAGCAATCCATATTGTAGAAGGGACTGTGTGCAGTTGTTCTGTTGTAAGTGAAACATTGTTGCCTTTGAATGTGGCATGACCCAGTTTGGATTACAGTAACCCCATCGTGAATACAGTCATGGAGAAGCTGGAATGTGTGGTAGAAAATACTGCAGGTGGCTACAACTGCATCTAAAACTCAAATGTTTTAAAATACCTACCTTTGCAGATAGGGAAGCAGAAAATAAGTTTTTCCGCTCCAAGCTGGTATACATACCTGTAGATGCCGCTTTTGGAACAGATTACACTGAAGCCAGGGTTTGATTGGATTGTGTAATACATCTTATTCTTCAAACTAGTGTTTCGATCTCAGATGTCACCTAGCTATCTGTGGGACTGAGAGAGCCTCTGGTGTGAAGCAGAGTAGTAAACTCAATCTAACAGAAAATGTAAAATTCTTTGAGATTTCTGTTCCCAAAGAAGTGTGTTCAGATTGGTAATATGACACAGTAAACTACCCTAGTTGTATTCATGGGGGAGGTGGGGATGAAGTACAAATCTCTTATTTCAGTGCGCTGAATGTGGGATCAGTAGATACGAAATAAATCAATACCACCAGTACTTCAGCTTCTGCAAGTAATACCAGGTTCTAATACTGGTGTAGCTGTAGACAAACTTGAACATCTTTCATGTATCTGTTTCTAGTGGGGGGAAGAAAGTGCATGTGTTTTGGTTGGGGTTTTTTTTTTTTTTTCAGTTGATCGTAAGCAACTCCATACTGAGAAATGCCTTTTTTTTTTTTTTTTTTTTCCTTAACAGAGAAGGATTCTGCCCAAGCCAACAAGAAAAAGCCGCACAAAAAACAAGCAAAAGCGTCCCAGGAGGTAAGTAAATAATATTGATTCAATATGACAGCCTTCTTTTGTAACTTGGTAGTTTAGTCAAGTAATGTTTAGTTGAGTTTTTGAGAAGTCGTTCAAGTGATTGGGTGGTCTTGTCCTTTCTGTTACTGCTTGAAATAGTATATGTCATTTGACTGCTAGAGGGTGCAGTGAAATGTTTGTCTTCGGGCACTGTGTTGCATTTCTTAGAACTCCACCTGTATTTCAAGCTATATCTGTGGCCAACTTTTAGCCATCAATAGTGGCCTAAGAAACTCCAGCATGCTATCTCTGTTACCACAGTGTGCTGACAAGAATTTTTTTTTTTTAAAGTTGTAGGAAGACCTACGTCACATGTTAGACAGTACAGAAAGCAGGGCTGGCATGCTGAAGGGATGCAGTGAGGGAGAGAATGGCTGAGGAGGGCTGTGGGCATGAGTAGTCTCACTGGGCATTAATTTAAGAGCCGTAGTATAGCCATTTGTGTTAAATGGCCTTCCTCCTCTCATCTAGTCTCTTTATTGCTTGACATGCAACACTGCTATGTCTAGGTGGATGTCAGTGCCTCTTTTATACTGTTCTCTGTCTTACTGTATCGTTGTGTAGTCCATGTCTTAAAAGCTTGTCCTCTTTATGGCATGTTCCTGTAACTTCTCCCAGCACCCGGTATTATACCTGTGTCATATCTATTATTGTATTTTGAGTTCTTAAGACATGGATTTTAAAAGTGCGGTTTCATAGTACTCCTCTAGCTGCAGTCCTGCCTTTGGAGGCCTCTGTCTGTGTTGTGTTAAAACTACTATTGCACAGCAGCTAGAGAAGTTAGCATCTGTGTACGTGATTAGCATGCTGCATCTTTCAGCAGGAGGGAAAAAGGGTGTGCAGGACTGTCCCTTTCTCAGCCTGAGACTACATCAGACTAGATTGTGAAGCATAGAAATATGATTGGTGTTCGTCTCCCTTAGCTATCCTAATCTTTGCAAGTTTGAAATGCTGCTGTAGACCACAGGACTTGGTTACTAGTGATACTGCCTTGAAACTACAGACAGGGAAGCTGGAAATCTTATCAGTCATCTAGACTCATACACAAAACAACCTGGATTGATTTTTCTCATTTTGGCTCACTTCCAGACAGTTCAAGAACACTTATGTAGACATCAGCCTTCTAAGCGTGAACTAAACTTACCAGCTAGACTTTTTCTCATAATACATCCATCGGTGTTTTAAGCCACTTACATTTAGGCGGTTGAAGAAAGATACCAGTGTTTTCAGAACTGGATTTCCTATGAACGTACCTTGTGTAGTTGAAGATACTTGCACACTTAAACTTTTACAGTGAATGTCTTTGGTAAAATTGCAGATAGGACAACTTATTTAAATAAACTCTTCCTAAATGTGTAGAAAAAAAAGAATGTTTCAGGGCCATTGCTGCAAAGCAACATGCGGCCTAAAAGGTCAGAAACCTGGGTACTGACATTTTTTCCCCTCATGCGCTCATTAAGTTTCGGCAGTCAGTGTAGAATTTTATTTTTGCATAACTTGTGGAAAGGTGTGTTATTGTCACACTGCAGCATTTAAAAAAAAAAGGGCACAAAAAAAGGCCAAATCAAAACACAACTTAGTTTTCATCTAAAGAATACTGCGGACGGTTTAAACCTTAGTAAACTGGAAAATTGGCAAGAGGATGTGTTTTAATGATACAAATGTGGCATTTCAGCCGTACGCTTACAGCAGTGCACGATGCCATTCTTGAAGACCTGGTCTTCCCAAGTGAAATTGTGGGCAAGAGAATCCGCGTAAAACTGGACGGCAGCAGGCTCATAAAAGTCCATTTGGACAAAGCACAACAGAACAATGTTGAACACAAGGTAAATGAAAAACCTTTACTTTCTCATGCAGGATGGGGTGGCATTCTGACATAGCGAGGAGACTGGCTATGTGATACAGCAAAAGACTGCCTTCTGTCTTGTGGCAGTGGAGATGCTTCTGTTTGTATTAGGAGTAAGATGCTGAAGATGAGACAAGACAGTTGAACTAAAACTCTGGTTCAACTTGCCAAAACCCCTGAATTATGAAGTAGCTATATTGGTTCCCTCTTAAGAAAAGACAGTGTTTTGTTGGGGTTATTTTGTTTGTTTGGGTGTTGTGGTGGTTTTTTTTGTTTGTCTAAGTGAAGCGCTTAGTTTTGACCTTAAACAGATGTGCTAGGGACAGCCTGAAGCCCCCCATCACTTTGCTTAGGTTATTTTCTGTGGGGACATGTTGAGGACAGCTCAGCTCTTGGTGTCCTATGGTTGCAAATGGAAGGGGTTCCAAATATTCTCCCGGAAACATGTCTTCTGCATAAATGCTCAGCTACGTTAATCTAGAAGAAAACAATTGGCCTGAGAGTTCACTTCAGAGCCAAGATGCAGTGGGAAGTGTAGTAGCAGAAATAGTGTAGTATGTACGTTAACATAGATTTTACTTCCTTATACAGTATGTATAAACAAGGTTGTTTTTTCTTCACAGGTGGAAACATTTTCTGGTGTCTACAAGAAGCTCACAGGCAAAGATGTGGTGTTTGAATTTCCAGAATTCCAGCTGTAAAGTGCAAAAAATGGCTGAATAAACAACTGTTCATATAACAGAGTAATTTCATTTAAATTTTGAATTCCGTAAAAATAGGTGGGGATTAACTGTTTCATGGGACTTCTCTACTGTCTGGACGCGTGACATTTGTGTATCAACGGGTTAAGTGGTTAAGCGTTCTAATGGTAGCCCTCATAGGTTGTTCTTGGCACTGTCACAACACAACTCTGGACAAAAAAGTCCTGAGTCTGCAGAAAGAATTGGCATTGAAAAACAAATTGAAATACGTTGAGACTCACGTTTTGGGGAGAATGTGGATAAGTACTGTAGGGCAGTGGAACTCCTGAGTTTTGCACACAAGAATACTAGTTGGAGACCTACATGTTCCTGACACTGGAAGAAGTCTACATAGCAGGTGGTGTGACCTTTGAAACATGGAATGATGGCATCTGAAAAAGGGGGTTGAATTTTTGGGAACTATGTTGGGGGAGGTATAGTTTGAATTTGAGGTAACTTCTCGCTCTTTAAGTGGTGAAATTACATGCCAGTCCAGCAGTTTCTCACTCTTATCAGCATGAAATGCTGAGACATTTTCACTTATGTGTGCTTGACTCCCTCGCTGGACACAAACTACAGTTTTTTAGGCATTGATTTTGCTTTCAGAAATCATGGATTGTTGTATCTCCATATATTAGCAATATGCATGTCTATGTATCACTGTTGGGGTAACCTTCCTCATGGCTAGTAACTGAAGGCAGGGGTACATATGCCAGGGTGAAGCAATGACTGATGGAATATTTGGGTTTTTTTAGATGGTCTTTTAACATAGTACATGGCTTGGTGATAATGGGACAGATGGGGAAGGACTAGCTGTGTCACAGCAGTTGAAGGCTGCGTGATAGTGTCCTGAAAACTACATTTTTCACTTGCATATCTATGTTTAGAAGGTCTTTCAGCAAGTAACTTTTTTTCCAGCTAGGGAGGAGTGTGGATTTGGGCATGTTAATGTTCTGAGCCATTTATATGAATTTAGTACTTCACTGTATGGACAGGCTGTTCTGTTACTTAGGAGTAAGTGCTTAATACAGTAAAAGGTACCTAATTATGGAGACAGCCTATCAAGGAGATAGCTTGCTTAGTAGGAAGCAGCCTGTGTACCGGAGCCTTTAATAACAGCCATTTTCCTGCCTGAGAGTAGATGGAGAAAAAGTGTCACTTACTGAGGATCTTTTGTACCTTTATTTCCTTTTCCCATTTACTGTGGTTTTGTTTGCTTCCCGTTTGATACCTCTTTTTGGTTGTGAAGACCTAAAAGGTTAAAACAATAGCTTTTGCACTGCAAAAAGCCAAGCTTTTTAAGTCATGCCATAACTTCTGTTGAGTAGGGCAGGACAGTTAGCAGTATGCTGTTACTTTGATGCAGAGACGCAAAGAGAACAAGGAAAACACACACGCCCTGTTGCAATTAGTAGTTAATTTCCTACTACTTACTGACAAGGCTTGAATATTTGCACAAAAAAGCAGGCTGTATCTTTGAAGAAGTTGGCTCACCTTAAGCCTTTTTCTTTTTTCACTTCTGCCTCTGCAGTATAACTTTATTCCTTACTTATTCGTTGACTATTTATTTTTCATCTTGGGGTGATTCAGCAGAAGTGAATTCATCACCTTCCCTTAGCATATTGATGGGGGGAGTCATAGGTATATAAATAACCCTGAATCCTGGCTGCTTGCGTGGAGAGTAATCACAAAAGATATAGCAGAAGGAGCGCCAGAACTTTAGAATTCAAGTTTTCATTGTTAAAATGGGTATTATTCAGGTTGGAAACACCATCCCCCCCAGACCTCCAAAATAATTCTAGTCTCAAGTCAGACATGTTACTAAGCCTGCTGCAAGAGTCACAGATGGTGGCCCGTGCAGCTAGATGTTTGCTGGGTGTGTGTTGGAAGAAGCAGTCTGGGAAGTGTTTGGAGACTTGCCAGATGTTAACTACCTTTAGTTAGAGGTTGGAGAGTCTGCTGGGGCTGTGTAACATCTGCAAGAAGAGGTGATGCTCAGACGGCGGGCTTCAGTAGACTGCATTTCCTGTTTCATGGTGAAATGTAACTCAGGTTTGATCTCTTCATAGTAATAAAAATGTCAGTGGCGTTTCTAGTTTTGAAGGGCTGGGAGGGGGATAAGCGGGGGAGGAGAAACCTAGTAAACTGAATGTGAAGATTGCAAATGTTCCCAGGCATTGCCAGCTGGCTATAGATTTTTCTTGGCTCTCGTTGCAAGCCCTTTGAACTATATGAAATGCAAAGGCCCATGATGGTCCCATAAGCGAATTCTTTGAGTGAAAGGATAATGCTGTCAAAACCATTTATGGTTCTTGCATCAACTAAGCTGCAAGTGAAGGTGGATTTTTTGTGGCATAAAAACACCAGGCTGTGAGCTTTGCAAAAGGCTTTAGTCCTAGTTTACCTTTATTGACAGATTCCCTTGTGTGTCAGTGTCAGTGATACAGCCAGACAACTCCCTCTGTCCCTTGACAAGCATATCAAGCGAGCGCCTGCAATCTGGAAAGTCAGTTGATGCCATCTGGTCAAGTGCTAATGAGGCTGCAGGAATAGTGGTGTCAAACGTTGCCTTAACCTAAACAGACTCCATATGAGACGATGCTAGACTTCTCCTATACCTTTCATACGCTGGCACAGTTGAACTCTGAATGTGTGATTTCTCAGGAGTTTATCAGCTGGTCCGCAAAAAAGCGATGGGGCACTTTGTACTAAGACCCTGTGCAGGGGTACAACGTGGGTAGTGTCAATGCGAAGAGACAAACACTGAAGAGTATAAAAAGACTGATTCTTTCCTGTAGTAGCCCAAAATGTGAAGCAGAGGGCTTTACATCTGTTAGGCGCTCTTGAGACTTGCACCTGATACTAGAGCTTTTGTTGTTTATTCCTTATGAATCCTTTCACAAATGTCTCCAACTATTTTTGTCTGTGAGGAAAGCTGCTCCCTCTTGGTTTCCCTTTGAAAAGGTGTGTAGCTGTGTTACAATTCTAGTGTGGCAGAACTTGCTTGAAGTTTTGGGTGATAAGTGCTTGACCTTTCTTGTATTAATATAAAATTTAATGTATGATAGCATCATGTCTGGTTAGCCTCTCTTGAGTGTAAGTGGGAGCATTTGGCCGAGCAGCGTTAAAAGGAAATCCTATCACTCCCGCATTATAGACTGGAGGAATCTATTTCCTATGCCTTTTATTTTCCTAAATTTTTTAAGTGGGAGGCCTGAGTTTGCTTCTCTGTTACATCTAAAAGCTAGAGCAATGCCAAAAAGCTAAACCTTTTCCTCTTTGTGGGGCGTGCTTTCCAGGTCTCTAGAGGTGTATTGGAATGACAGGAAAAGAAGATATTGATTACAGAAAGTCATGAAGTCTCATAAAAAGAAACCTTGCGGTTAGGCTGAGGGAGCGTGAGTTTTCCTGTCGCCGGCACGGGCCTGACTGCGGCATTGATCAGTGCGAGGGGTTGACCCCGTTGTAACGAAGCGGCTTTGCTGTGCCTCTTGCTGCCTGCCTTCAGAGCGCTCGTGTGAAAAACCTGCGTTCTGCTGAGAGCAAGAGAAAGAAGCGACACGGGCGTCTCTTTGTACCGGTGCTCTGTTCCCCACAGAGAGCTACATGTAAAGGTTCTTGCTTATGTCTTGTGATTAAGAGGAGAAAGTTTGTTGGATTTGTTACAGTTTGCAAGTTCAGGTATCCCCTCCTCTACCCTCCAGTAACTGTTACTCTTTATTTTCAGGAAAATCATTCTTTAGCTTAGCAACAAGCAGTTGCTGCTAGGTGTTGCTAAATGATGAATAGCTATTGTTTTTCATATTGGATATTGTGCCGACATGTCTGGCTCAGTTTTGATCTCCCTCTGGAGCAGCAAAGAAAGAATTAAAGCCAGGCACTGAAGGGATTATGCCAGTTTTAGAGATGAGGAGTTACAGAAAAAGCAGTTTCCGTACTACTGCTGCAATGAATGCTGCTCAGAAATTTTAAGCGAAAGAGGTTAGTGCAACACTACTAATGAAGTCGATGGCCAGATTTTACACAGCCGCAAACAAAGGGACACCCACACTGCTGTTTCTGCACTGACCTTTCCCACCATACATGCTGTGTATTGCACAGAAGAGGTGGTAGGGCAGCTCCTGGCGTCTCCCTGCCTGTGGAGGTGCGGTGGTGCTGTCTGTCCTCCGGGGCTGTGCTCAGGGAATGAGGTTCGGATGGATATCTTCACAGGGACAGCTTATACAGGCTGCGTTTTCCCAGGTGTATCTTGGTGTTTGATAAAGTTGTTTCCTATTTTCTTGGCTAAATAATTGCTGTTAGGTGAAGCCAGAGGGAATGGGAGGCATCGTCACGTTGTCTCGGGAGCAGAGGAGGGGATACAGTCAGCATGCCGGAGTGCAGATCGGTACCATGGGGGAGCTGTGCATCTGCTGCATCTCCTTGCCTCTTTTGGGAGTTTGCCTTGGGCGGCTTTCTAAGGGCTTGTTAGCAAGGCAGCCATTAACTCTCAAGAACTGGAACAGCGTTTGTGATGGCCTGTGATAAGCTGAGCTCCAACAATTGAGCTCTGATACTGATTTATTAAGGAGTCTGGGTATTGCCAATTTTTACCCCCTGGGAAAATCTTCTTGGGAATGTTGCTGATACCATTGGATGTTTTGCCAAACCAAGGGAAGAATTAGGGCCTTGTCATCTCACAACAACATTTTTAAATAGCCATTGTGCTTTAAAATAGGTGTTATGTTTAATCTTTTTACAGACACAAAGGTAATGCCAACTGCCTATGGAAAGAGTAGAAGAATTTGCCTGAAGGCTCCTAAAATGTATAAACATAATTTTTCCTGTTTTCTAACAGAAGACTAGTTCTTGTCCTTTTACAATCAGTTTCCTTTTTGTCTATATGGTTTTGATTGGTTTCGATCCAAGACTTCTACCTGTAGTTGTGTCAACATGGTGTTTAACCTGAGCTTAAAGCCTGGGTGAACGTTGGGTTGTGGGTCAAGACGAGGTAGCTGGTCTAGCTGGTGTGTTTTGCTGTATACCCTACCCTCTGAAGCCTGTCCCGCTCCATCCCGCAAGGGTGGCTGAAAGGCTTGGGAATTGGCTCTTCAAGTGCTACAGTTTCTCAGGCAGGTGTATAGACGTAATGGAAAACTTTTAGCTCAACAGCCAACAGCTACCGCAACCTGGTGGTGGCTTAAGCTGCTCCCACGCAGTCCACGCGTCAGTGCCATAGTTTGCACATAGTAGCCCGATTTAGATGATGCACCAATGTGACCACACAGCTTCCAGTTGGCTTTCTGAGTGGGCAAAGGATGCTTATGCCTTTCTGTAAGGGGGCTGTGCCCTTTTCTCTCTCTTAGGTGAGAGAAAACCACGTATTTGCTTATTTTCCCCTCTCCTAGAGAAAACACTTTCACTGCATTGATAGTGTTTGCCCTTCTTCTTCTGAACTCTGGTCATTTATGTTTATTTTTCACTTCTGTTTCCCCAGTGTTTAATCCTACCTCTTCTACTAACTTTCCCTGAAATGGATGCGTTTCTCCCTTGAATTCTGTTTCTGGCCTGAAAGTTATTTGCCTGTGTTTACAGGCAGAGTAGATATGTATGTAAATGATCGTTGCCTTTGCCATCGTAATGTGATCTTCAAAGGCTTGGACTGCAGTCACTTTGCTGCATTCTTTACATCAAACATTTCTCTTGGCAAGTTGCTGCCAGCAGAGTGCTGCAAGGGACTGATCCTGCTAACTGACTTCTGCTCCCGCTGAACTAATGGGGCTTGTGTATGCATAAACCCGCGCTTTCAAATGAGAGCTGTGTGGTCCTTACGCAGTTAGGTTCATGTTCTGCCATTTTGTCCTTTCTTTACTGATGTAATCTGGAAGTGATCAGCAGTTCTTTTCATGGCCATTTGGTGTTGATGGGGGTGGAGGAGGGTAGTTAGGTTCCAGTCCAACGTGGAAACAAGGTGCTTTAGGAGAGGTCTGCCTATATGAAGGTTGCCCACAGCGAGTCCTGAGTATGAGGCACCTCTGCAGTGCTGTGGTATCTGCAGAGCCCATTTTTGTCATCTTCGCCAGCAAAGCCGCTCAGCGTGTGCGGTGCTCTGGCCTGACGAAGCTGGTTGCACACTCCAGGGACGGGCAGAGGTTTGCTGGGAGAGAGGAGATGACATGTCGTGAGCAGAGCAGGGAAAAGGTGCGTCAGTGCCATGTGTCATCAGCTTGTATTGCGGTCCCCACTGTGGCATGACGTCCTCTGTGGAGTGGACCTGCACCTCCTGTGGGAGCAGATGAAAAGGGTGGGAAAGATGCTATTACAGCTTTCTCTAGTCCCCCCAGTCTAAAAGCTTTTTGCTGTTCTGATGCTTTTCTGGTCTTGGGACTCTGGAAGACGGAAAGGGAACCTCCCGCTACTGCCCTAGCTGCCATCCTGGTCTTACAATAAGAGGTCACGTACTGGGAGGCACCCAGGCTCCCGTCCCGTGGGTGCTCGCTTACAGCACGGCCCCTCAAACCCTGGCTGGGGAAACAGAGCGGGGAGCAGTGGCATCAGCAGGGGTGTGGGGGCAGATGGTTTGCAAGGCTTTTTTTTGTTGAAGAAGCTTATTGGACCTACAGCCGTACAAATATAGCAGCTATTCATTAGAGGGTATTAATTGGCGTAGTCATAAGCGGTATTCTGTATTCGCCCTGGAAACTGAGAGTGAAGGCAGTAATAGCTGTTGAGGCATAAACTGCCGTAACAGAGAGAGGTGTTCACAAAATCCCACGATCAGCTGGCCCCATTCTTTTCCTGCCCAAACATCAGTGGAGTGCTACAGTTTGCCCAGGGCTCACACTAGCTGTTTAAGATGAAACCCAGAGTTGTACGACTATTTGGAAGAAAAACAAACCCCAAAATTTTGTGAAGAAGTTTTATTTTGGATTATTTAGCACTTACGTTATTGTGGAGTGTTGGGACTCAGCTCTGAAATAGCTGCATGTTTTACTCAACAAGTCAAGAATGCTGCAGCCAATTGCAAGAAGAGAGAGAATTTCTTTAGGTAAGGGGAGAGCGTGTTAATTATCCGCAGAAGATGCTCACATTTGGTGTTGCATTTCATGTGTTTTCATATCTGCTGAAGCACAGCAGGAGAAACGCTGTGCTGGGGCAGCGTGCGTGCATGGCTGAGAGCTGAATAGATGTAAATGGTTAAAAAGGGGTTCTCCGCTAGAGAGGAGGAGGGGAGAGTAAGAGTGCATTCCCAAAAAAGTACATTCCCAAAATAAAAAGCTTACATCATGGACCTCTTCAGCTTTCCCACACTTCTTTCCTAATTATTGTCCTGCAGGACAGCTGATCTATTTCAAACAGGAAGCTGTTTACAGATAACACTTGCAACTGTTTTGTCTGATTTGTTGAACTGTGGAAAAGCAAAAGACAACCTCTTTTCAAATTAAAAACTGTCAGACTTCTGTAAACAGCAGCAATGAGGTTCATCTGTGCAGTGTCCCTGCAGGCACAGAGCACTCGGCAGTTCCCGTTTTCTCAGCAACCATAAGGTAAGAGACTTTTATACTTTCACTCTTCAGAAGCACGTAGAGGGAAAAGCCTGGGTGTTTATTAGGGGGCTGCCTTGTAAGCGGCAGAATGCAGTTGGTGATCCCCACAGAGTAGGGGAAGGGAAATAAGAACTCGCTCGATTCTATCAGATAACGTCGGACCTTTCTGTTGAGAAGCTCCCATGTGGGTTAGATCGCTGAATTCCTGTTTAGTGTGGGGTTTGTCTTTAAAACGTACAAATGCCATTGGAAGAGCTCGCCTTCCTTTGGGCAGGGAAGGACAAAGGAGTATATGAATTTTAATTTTTCCTACAATTCAAACTTACTGCAGCTCGTTAATGGGTTGTGATTCCCAGTAACAGATAATCAATATGTCAGTTTAACTTTGGAAATATTAAGTGCTTTTCTCCATCCTACTTTTATTCCCAAGCGGCTGGCTATTTTCCACTTTAAAAAGTGAGCTTTTAATACAGCTGCAAAGCAGGGAATGAAGATTGGCATTGCAGAAGCGAAGCAGATGACAGAAGATCCAGTAAGAGCTAAAATTACACCACTGGGTAATTAAGAGCAAACTCAGTGAAAACCAAATCAAGTTGGTAGTAGGAATGCTTAATAAAATTTAAGGATGTAAAATCTTGATCTAAATGAGCTGGGATATGAGAGTGAGCCATGCTTCAGTAACTAGGAGGCCACATGCCTGCTTTTCAGGCATGAGATAGGATTCATAAAGGGACTTGTGAGTTTCCGTTCTGACCTCTGTGTGTGCATACCTACGTATGTGCTCAGTAGGGGCAGTGAAATTTAGGAGGGGGATTGTTTCCTGGCGAAATCAAATCACTGTGGAGAACTGAAATACCCAACTTCACATGCCATACAGTGAAACTGAAAGAGCCTCTGGACTGGAAATACTACAACTTTGATCCTTGGGTATTGAAAGACTTGAAAAATGTAAAGGGAAACTATTGCCATGTCCTCTGTAGCTGAGGTCTTTTTTAATTTCATATAAATATGATCATTTATGTGATCATGGTCATTTAAGGCATTATAATGATCAGAGAATATGAAACAAACACTGACTTAAAGGTCACGTAACAATGATACTAGGACCTTTTAATCTGTGAAACTTGATGGGCATCCCTAAAATTTTTATTCCTCCACTGATGCAGCATAAATAAGGTATGGAGATGTTGCAGGCAAGAAGTAATACTTCCAAGTTGGGTATTCCTTTTAAAAAACTTTGGACCGTCTTTCAGAAAATTCTTGGATGTATCTGTTAAAATGGAATTATTATTTTAATTAATACATGACAAAGAATATGTAACTCAAATTCATAGTCAAAATGGCATTTTAAACATGGTGTATTCCTAGAGTCAGCAGAGAATCACACTGTGGAAGCAGCAGCAATCTACTGTGTAATTTATAAATTGTACGTTGTGTTGAAGGCTATTTTTTCTAATGACTTTTGAGTGATTTTGCACTGTTTCTAAAGCTCTGTTTAGTCATCTTTAGGGCTGTCCAAGAACTCTTGAACCTTCTTTTGAAGTAGGAAGGCTTTTGGCGAAGTAGCTTTTTAAAGAAAAGTGTCAGTTTTCCGGGGTAGTTTAGTTCTTTTGTCAAAGTATTTTGGCTGAAAACCAGAAGAGTTTAGCCAAAAATACTCTCATGGTGTCTCCTGGGAAGTGTAGTTTGCGCTTTGCATTGCATTTCACTGCTGGCTGGGCTTCACAGTTGAACCACGTTTCCCATAAGGGCATGTGGTCAGGGTCTCGCTGTTTTCATTTCCCTTGATGAGAGGAGCATTTAGGATGTATTTTGGGAAAGGTAGTCTGATGGAAGAGGTCACGGACTAGGCTCGTAAGGTGTCAACTGTAGGAAAAGTCCCTTGGATTCCTGGTTGATAACTAGCTGGCAGCTCTTAATGTTCAAGCGCTTCCTTCTAGTTTGCACGTGAGCTACAGACCATCCGCTATGTGGGCCTCGAGAGCACGACCCTTGAGAGGGCTTGATGTGTCAGTAAAAGGCTTAAAGCTTTTTGATGTTTTTAGCAACACAAACACCCGTACAAGGGAGAGGTTGATTTTAAAAAAGTTTCTAAGACTTTGTTAGTGCTTCTGCCAACTTTTCTGTAAGAAATGCTCCATTTTATACAGTGGGAACTGAAAGCTGCAGGGGAGTATGGCTGGATTTTGAGAGCTAGGTAAACTCTTAAGTCAAGTGGAAAACAACCTACTCAGTCTGAAGCGTTAGAAAGAGGTGGCTTTGAAAATCCAACGAACAAAAAACTAGTCCTGGTTGATTTGCCTGTAGTTGTGTAAGACGTCTGTAGACAAGAAGAGAATTGAAGTTGGTCTGCTTAAGTTCATCGCTGGACTGGTTAATTGTTTATTAGGATCCAAGGATCCTTAGCTGCTCTGACTTGTTTGGATGCTGCTTCCTCAAAACTCTATCAGAAGATTGGTCAGGAGATCTATAAGTTGTCCCAGAGGCCAGAACAGAGCAGTAAGACAGATGGCGAGGAGTTTTAGGGTTTACATTGGTTTCCATCTGTACTGAATCATGGAATGTTTTGGGTTGGAAGAGACTTTTAAAGATCATATAGTCCACATTTCATTCAGGTGCTTTATTGTTGGACATGAATAAATCATTTCACAATGCTGCAAGTTAGATACCTGGCTCCAGACCAAGAATCCACATTGTTTACATGCTATATGGAGCAAATGGAGGAGAGCTAAGTGCTGAAGAAAGGGACTCGCCACAGCCAGCAAAGTGTGTGATGGCCACAGCAGCCAGCTGGAAAATACTTGTGAGGGAGATGCTCTGGGATTCCCTCTGCTGGATGTGGCTGTGGATAAATTCACCACCGTTTGTGCCGAGTGCCTGCAGGAACTTGTGTTCCAGAAGCTGGAACCTTGCCTTGAATGTATGTGTCCAGTTGCCCTTCAGGCATGGGAACTTTGAAAACTGGCTCTGAAAAAACAGTTCTCTACAGTTCTGTTTGAAGAATGGACTGCTGCTACCCACCTGTCACGTAATCTACTGACCAGGAGCACTCACCTGGGAAGTGAAGCAGGAGATGTGCATGCAGCTCATAGCACTGCTTCAAACCCCCACCTTCCACCTGCTGGAAAGGTGCCACTGACTGACACAATAATTCGGGATTGGGACCACTGAACATCCAAGATTGTGTCCACAGCTCCTAAGACGGTTTCTGATGTTGACACTGCTTTGATTTTAGAAAAGAAAAAAGAGAAAGCCTAAGCAGTCCAGGGGAGCCTATTCCTTTGATATGAGCACTCCTGTAAGAAGTTAGTCTGTAAGAAGGAAGCATCTCCCCACCATGTTTTGGAAGGGAATGTCAGTGTTTTCTGTTAAGCTTCCTGCTTACAGTGTGCTTAGAGGAGACTGAAGGAGTTTGGATGCACTTCTTTAATGGGCATAAATGGTCTATGGGGGAGAATAGTGTCTTGTCACTCTCTTTGGGCAAGTCGTTGGCCATCTCTGGTCTGTGCTGTAAGAAATGCTTAGGCACCCAGGTGAGTTTCCTGGCAAAACCACTGGCACCTCCTGCTTCTCAAGGTGGCTGAATTGTTAGGAGAAGGTTTTGGATGCTTTGTTTTGACTTGGAAAGAGGCCACAGATACAGATTCAGTGCTAGTGTTGCCAGTGTTGACTTAAGCAACTCTCATCTCAAGGTTCAGGGGTGAAGAATGGGGACAATGGATGGAGAGTGGAAAGAGAAATGGCTTCAACTCTGGCTGGTTTTTGAGTGGGGACCTTGAAGAATGAAGCTGTGTCAGTAGCTGTGCTTAGGTTCCTGGTGCTCGCCTTTGGTCTTAAGCATGGCTCACTCTGTGATTATTTTTTATTTTTCTTTTTGGTCCTATTAGTATGATTCCCTAAGTGTGGAATAACCATAAATAATAACAACAAGAAATCCTACAGATAGCACTCTAAGATTTTCAGTTTAATTTGAGTGATTTTTCAGGCTTAGCTGGGGATCCCTCCAAATTTTTCCGTGATAGTGCTGATGATTTTAGCAGATATTGAAACTTGCTGATAATAGGCATGCGTTTATTCATCTGTGGTGGACTCCTTAGAAATAGCCTATGGGCCTCCAAGAGACCATGGATCAGGCGTAGGTTTGGTCTCCATCTGATCTGAATGCTGGGGGCTCATTTCTGTGCTGTGAGGGCTCGACAATGAAGCTTACATGAAGTAGTGGTTGTCTGGCTAAAGAATGCACTGCACAGACACAGAAGGGCTCATAAATCATTCACCTTCACTAAGAAGGCACCAAGATAACTCACATCCATTTTGCAAGGCTTCACAAGCACTTCTTTCTTTAAATGAGTCTTGTACAGCAAAGGCTGTTGGTTATATGAGAGTTAAGGGGAGAGAAGAAAGCATTGAAGTTTTTGTAAGGACATTACTTAATGTAAGTAAAGTTTTTGTGATCGTTGTCAGAGAAGCATTTATAAGAGATCATCTAACATTTGGGTATTAAACCAAAAAGCTTTAAAAAAAAAAATATGTAAAGAAACTGGCAATGTCAGATGGCACAGTAGTTATGGCCAATCAAAACAAAAACATCAGACAAGAATGTAATGAAGACCTAGCACAGGAAATGGCAAAAAGTGTCTTATTACATAGAAAAAGAAAAAAAACAACTCTTGATGAGCTCTCTTGTCAGAAGGGTGTTAACGAGAAAACAGGTCTCTGATGGCTGACTCTTTAGTGGAGTTATATACAAGAAACGGTAAGGAAACGGACACTGAGAACATGTAGTAGAGTGTGCTGCAGAGACTCCAGGGTGGTGGATCTGTCGGCAGCATCCACAGATGTGTTTGCAATGCTTCTCTCTAGTTCTGCGATGAACTTGCAGTTTAAAGCCAATGCAGAGATGAGGTGAGATGATATAACAAGACCCATGGTATGAACTGCAGGTGAAAAACCTCTTTGTTGGATGTTTTCTTTCTTTGCTGCCAGAATAGTTTGGGCTGGAAGGGGCCTTGAAAGGTTGTCTAGACCAACCCCTCTGCAATGAGCAGGGACATCTTCAACTAGATCAGGTTGCTCAGAGCCCCGTAACCTGAACTGACCTTGAATGTTTCCAGGGATGGGGCATCTACCACCTCTCCAGGTAACCTGTTCCAGTGTTTCACCACCCTCATTGTAAAAAATGTCTTCCTTATATCTAGTCTACCTATCTCTTTTAGTTTAAACCCATTACCCCTTGTCCTATCACAACAGGCCTTGCTAAAACGTTTGTCCCAGTCTTTCCTGTATCCCCCTTTAAGTACTAAAAGGCTACAATAAGGTCTCTCCACAGCTTTCTCTTCTCCAGGCTGAACAACCCCAACTCTCTCAGCCTGTCCTCACAGGAGAGGTGCTTCAGCCCTCTGAACATTTTTGTGGTTCTCCTCTGGACCCGCTCCAACAGATCCATGTGTTTCCTGTGCTGAGGGCTCCAGAGCTGGATGCAGTACTCCAGGTGGGGTCTCACAAGAGCAGGGCAGAGGGGCAGAATCACCTCCCTCAACCTGCTGGCCACACTCCTCTTGATGCAGCCCAGGATGAGGTTGGCCTTCTGGGCTGCAAGCACACATTGCCAGGTCATGTCCAGCTTTTCATCCACCAGTACCCACAAGCTCTTCTTGGCAGGGCTACTCTCAATCCTTTCCCCCCCCAGCCTGTACTGATACCGGGGGTCGCCCTGACCTTGCACTTGGCCTTATTGAACCTCATGAGGTTCACACAGGCCCACTTCTCGAGCTTGTCCAGGTCCCTCTGGATGTCATCCCATCCCTCAGGTGTGTCAACCACAACACTCAGCTTGGTGTCATCTGCAAACTTGCTGAGGGTGCACTTGATCCCATTGTCTATGTCATTGATGAAGCTATTGAAAGGTACTGGTCCCAGTGTGGGCTCCTGAGGGAGTCCCAGGCACAGAGGTGGGGCTGACAGGTCAGTAGTTCCCAGTGTCCTCCTTTCTACCGTTTTTAAAAAGGGGTGCAATGGTTCCCTTTTTGCAGTCACTGGGAACTTTACCCGACTGCCATGACTTTTCAGATATCATGGAAAGTGTCTTGGCAACTGCCTCAGCCAATTCCCTCGGGACTCTGGGATGTGTCTCATCAGGTCCCGTACACTTCTGTATGTTCAGGTTCCTCAGGTGGTCATGAACCTGATCTCTTACAGGGGGAGGGTCTTTTCTCCCCCAGTCCTTGCCTTGTGGCCCTTGCCTCAAGAGGTGTAGGGGGAGAGGTTGCCAGTGAAGACTGAGGCAAAGAAGTTGTTGAGTACCTCAGCCTTCTCCTTGTCTGTTGTTACCAGTTTGCCAGTCTTTGTCATCAGCGTGGGGTACACTTTCTTTGACCTTCCTTTTCTGGCTGACATACCTGTAGAAGCCCTTCTTATTATTCTTTGCATCCCTTACCAAGTTCAGCTCCAGCTGCATCCTGGCCCCATCCCTACCCAACTGGTCAGAGTAAAGTTTAATATCCTCGTGTCAGAATTGCTTTTTGTGTAATTGTGGAGTGCCCAAAACTCTATCTTCACTCCCTACTTCCCTTTCTTTTTTTATAAATGTTACATAAAATCTTCATGAATATGTGGACACCTAACAGTAATTCATAATTAAATAGTTCAGAATTAGTTTAAAATCCTTAGACAACATACATAGCTATTTCCTTATGTCTGCTCCATTTAAATAGCTCTGAACGTAATCCTAAAGTTTAAATCTTCAAGGGAGGATTATAGATTTTTTCAGTACCATCTTTCTTTTGAAATTTCAAGGGCAGTCCTTGAAAGGACAAGGCATGTTTCTCCACCGGGCACTCACAGATAATCTTTGCTTGTTATGTTGAAGAAATAGCAAAGAGGAACCTGAGTTATCTAAAGAAGGCCTTGTGAAGTTCTTGGGTAGAATGTGAGAATTTCTGCCAATTTCCAAATCTCTTCATGTCTTCAGTATCACTTCTCCAGAATTATTCAAGTTGGACTATTTAAGTTTAAATTGTCTGTGTGTCATATGTGGAGGTAACTGTATTATCTTCACAAGTTCTGTGGAGATAGGTAAACAGGTTACATACCAGAAGTGCTTTAAATAACCATTGATTTTGACATAGACCACGTCCACTGCTACATCTACTCCTACAGTGCTATGCGTATAACGAAAACTTAATACACTGTTGAAAAAGAGTGCTCCATCGATGCTGGGGCAGTTTTACTGTCAACTTGAAACCCTCCATCTGAAGAGAGACTAGTTGGGCATCCCATGTCTTGCAAATCCTGTTCAGTTTCTGGATGATGTTTGTCAAGCTTGTGTAAGCAACGCCAACTTGATGTGCCCAGGGAAGTTGCTGTATCAGCTACAACAACGTGTGTGCCTCCTTTCTTGTAAAACAAATCTGTTGGCACCTGATGACAGGGTCTGGCAGGTGCTTTTTTAATGGTTCTGATCACAATAGTTTTCACCCTGTCTCCTAAGCAGCTCTCTATTTAAACATGTGTTTGCCCATTTTTCTTAGAGAATCTGCTGAGTACCAAAGCGGGTGGAGATGCCGGTAGTTATCACTTACTTAACATAGCTTGTTCTATTCCTGCCTAGAAAAGTACATTATTTAAATAAAGAAATGTCTCAGGGCAGTTGGTTAGATGGAAGGACTTTAATAAAAAAAAATCCCAAAGGGAGCTGTCATCCTCAAGAATCTTTTGGTAGTAGAAGCATCTTGGCGTACAGATAAGGGAAGTAATGCCTTCAGTTTATATGAATTGTTTATATGAATTGCTTCTTTGCGAAACGTGTTCTGTGCATTCTATCTGTTTCTGAATTCACATTTCTTTTCCAAAATGAGACAAGTTTGTCAAAAGCATGCAAACCCACGTGTAATCATGTAATTTTTCTCAATATTTCTAAGTCTTTGTAGACCACTGCATTGTACATGGCAATGGATTTTGAATGCACGTTGCATGGTATAAGAGCTGCTCTGGGAGATGTTTTACCACTGAAAGATATTCTTTCAGCTGGCTTCCATTTGGCATACCCTCTAAGCAGGATCATGACTCTTGCCAATGATATGGCCTGATTAGTGAAAGTCTGCTGTAGCATACTAGTGTAAGAATGCTTTCACTTCTGAGAACTTTGTTAAGTTCTCAGTCATCTGCAGGAATTGCGTATCTTGGCACATGCTTTTACTCAGTCACATCAGGTCCGTACAAACCTGTTTTTTTTTCTCCACTATATTTTGCTTCTACAAGCATCTTTACAGACTAACCACATATTTTCTCTTAATCTGGGGAGCCGCTTTGGTAGGTTCCCCTTACTTTGGTCGTCTTGCCCTTATCTGCACTTGGAAAGGTGTTTCAGGGCTCTAAGAGCGAAATGACATGGAATAGCACTATTGCTATCAAGGTTCACCCTTCACTTGGCCAGTGAAGATACGTGGCCGTATTTCCTGTGAGGTTTGCTTTTTTGCTCTCATGCTCTTGTTTTTCTCTTGCATTGAGGCTTGGCCGTTTTACTGAAGGTGTTGTTGGTCTTTGTGACAGCAATACAATTTATTTCCCTCCTTTTCCTGGCTCCTGGGAGCTGATATGAAAGGTTCAGCATAGGATCGCACGTAGAGTGTTATTTGCTCCCTGCACATCCCCAGCTTGAGAATAAAAATAGCCTTTTATTGAAATTGCATTGACACTGCCCCACTTCAAATGCAAGATTGTGATCGTGCATGCTTACGGACCCTGGTGTTTTGTTGTTTTGAGGGTATCATTCTGAGAAGTATGTCCTTGTCATTTGAGGATAACACTCTTGGATCATTTCCATGACTCTTGGTGGCTTGCATGCTATTGCAAAACGCCTCATGTTGTTGTATCTCCTATGCTCTGTATCTTTTGCTGGATATTATTTTCCAGTGCAGCCTGGTATGTTGCCTTATCTTTCCTCCTTTTAAACTGTTCCCACTCTAATTATGTGTTGGGGTGTTTTTTTCTGGTGAATTTAGTCCCTTTAATTCCTTCACTCATGCATCTTTCTGTTTTCTGTATACTGCTGGCATGCCAGCGCACAGTTTTGTAACACGCTGAAGGCCATGTCAGCTGCTGCCAAGGGCATTTCTTTCCCTGGCTGGCAACACTTTTCACAGGAATGATGGCCATTTTACCCTCACCAGGAACCAAGGAACTAAATCAACTGCAAAATAACATTGCAAAAAGAGGAATAGCTTTCTGCTGGCACAGCAGCCTGTGCTAGCTGATGATGGGATCAGCTGGCGGTCGGTGGCAGTGCGGAGAAGGGGAAGGTAATGTGTGAGTGCAGGGGGAGCCAGGCTGCTGTTAGCCCTCCCATAGCTTAGCTTAGCTAATTAGTGATGGTGGCACTCGCCTAACTCTACATATCTACAAGGATGAGCTGGTCATACTGGGCATTGACTAGATATCTCCAAAGTCAATTATCTGTCCTGTTTTAGGATTAAATTAATCCCCACACCAAGGTGCTTTTCTCTGACTTGATTATATGGGGAGCTCAGGGTGATTTTCTCGGTCTGAGCACCTAAAACAGAATGGTTGAATCTCTCCCAAGGGTCTGCATATAACTTCTGCTAGCTTGAGATCTAGATCTAAGCAAAGTTGTCTTGATAAATAGACATCTGCTGATGTCTCTGTCTTGTGGCTCACTTCTTGAGGTGTCATACTTGCAGTATTGGGAAGGACTGGGCAGCAGTCAAGTGGCTTCTCTTTATTCTTAGAACCTCCTTTAAACGTACCCGTCGCATATCTAATGTGTGAGCAAATGGGGGCAAATGCTGTTTCTGCTCTATTGTGTTTGCTCTCCTCCTCAGTGAGGAGTAGGATGCTGGGACAACCAAAAGCAAACCTTTCTCCCATCCACTTGCGCTCTGGGGTGGTGCCATCTCTCTCTCTGTCCTTTCTCTGCTCCTCTCCCCTCGTGGGGCCTCTCTGGTTTTTCACTTTTGGGTTGTGTTTCTCCCACTACTTGCCTACATCCTATGCCTCTTGTCTTTACTCCTCCTCTAGCCTCACAAACTGCTTTGCTTAGATTTTGTATTCTGTCTGGGTGTTCCTGACCTGTTCATGTGTTTACGTGTGTGTCAATTGTGGGACATAAAACCAGAAAGCAGGGAAGGAAGAACACTCATTTTGCCCCTTTTTAGTCTACTGTACTACCACTAGGCTTGAGATGGCTTCTTTACCAGCTTTCTCCCCATCTTGCCTTCCATCCCTTAATGTGGGATGCCTGATTATAATCTAATCTCAGCTGCTGTGTCCATCCAATGGGAGTAATTACTCTCCTGGGGAACTGGAGCGGTGGGTTCAAATCTTTCTAAGTTAAGGATGTTCCATAGCTGGTTCTTCTCTCCTTTTGGATCAATACTTGAGTGGCATTTCTGTTGTGCAAAAGGCATGTGCCACTGCTGATGTGTCTGGGGTGACTGGATGGGGCCTCGATAGACCATTCTGCCTCTTCTCTGCACCTCCAAGTACGTAGCTGCAGGACTGGGACTACCCTCCCCAGGTTAAGTTTGCCTTTTGAGCCTGTCCAGTGCCCTCAAGAAGACAACTGTCAGGCCAACATGGAAAACTTCTAAGTACCTGGAGGGCAGGAATATGTTGGAAAGCATAAGCTGGTTGAATTAAGCACTTAAGTATTGCACAAATATCCCAACCTCTGCAGCCAGTCCTAAGCGTCTGTGGATGTGGAGGACTGAAAACTGATGCCTTAAAGCTTCAGAAATAAGGTGACAAAGGCATATGTAAATAATATGTACTTATTCATGTGAAGAAATGTACCCTGCAGTGTTCTCCACATCATTCACTCATTCTTGATGAATCCTTGGTGTTTTATTTCCTACAGATATGTGAGTGTAGATAGCGTCAGGTTCTCATGTGGATGCTTTATAGGAGTGGGGCTGAACTGAGACAATTTAGACACAGATTTTAGAAGAACCGACAGCTGTATTTGAGCCCTGTATTATTTTTTTTTTATTATTTTGTGGTAGTTAAGAGTACTGAAAAATTAATCTGACATATATCAAGGATGGCACCCAAAATCACAAATTATTTCTGTAAGTTATAGCTGCAAATGAGGCTACAGCAGAGATCTTGTCATCTAACAGGGATTTTGATTAAAACCCTGTGGGAGAAATTTTGTTTAGCATTTCTAGTTTTCTCTGACAGATACACAGAGAAAGATAAAATTCTACCTGAATGTTAGTCTCTACCATCTAAAAAAGCCATACAGAGATATTGTGAGAGATTTGGCACTCGGGGCAAGAAATCAGGTGGGTCCCATCTCCCTCCAGTTACAGGTTTTGAAAGCATACTTACCCCTTCTGGCACTATTTTCATCTCCCCCTTGCTGAAGCTCTGATTTTATATTTTCAGCACAGGTGAAAGTAAGTCAGTTCTGACATAAACTCATTGACTTCAGCAGGACTACATCAGGAAGAAATTTGTCTCAATTTTTAAAAACATTCTTCTGGATGAAAAGTGGGGCTGCTATTCCTACGCGTGACAAGGGCACCTACGTTGTACAGTCAGAACTAATAGTCCCTCACACCTCACAAACATGGGATGAGGAAATAGCTCTATTGAGCCAGAATTAAGTGTACTTTGGGGAGTAACCAATGACTTCCTATCAGTTAAACTTTGAGGTAATGTTGGCTTCCCATCAGCTTAGACTCACTCTTTTGTCCTCTGCAGCAAACCTTGCTGTTCTTCAGCATCATCAGGACCTGAAATGTGTTATGTCTCTGCTTTATGCTACTCCATGCTCCATAGATTTCACAGAGACTTGGTAGCAGAGGCAGTTATGGTCCTCATTTTTGAATTTCTATAGTGTTAATGTTTAGGGATATTTTTTTTTTTTAATCTTTCAAGCCCGTTGCTTTAACCTTTAAATCAACACGTAGAATTTAACTTCAGAGCATTGCGATGTTATGGAAATGACCACCCATTGTCTAGCAGCTTTAAAATGGATTCTGATTTTTATATTCTGTCTAAATGGTGAACTCTTGATTACCCAAGGTAATGCACGAGGGAGCTGGGAGGACAAATGAGAGAAATGCTTAGATAAAGTAAAAGCGTAGCTGCACAAAACATCTGTAGGTTAGGATGATCAGCAAGGCTGTAATGGAGAAAGAAGAGGTCAGTGACACAAGTTTCATCTCCAGTGTGAAAGACATCTTCTCCAGGGAATGATCCGCAGCCCTTGGGCCAAGGGGTGAAAAGCAGCTTGGATGCGCAGCGCTGGAGGCTTTGTCCCTTCTGTTTCTCCTTGCTTCCCCCAGAAACGTGTCCCTGATCTGCGCTGGGCCCTGGTGCTACCCTTGTAGCCTTGGGACTTAATTACTTTTTTCTTTTTCTTTTTTTTTGGCTTTTATCTGTTTGAAATAGTGTGAGGTCTGTGTCCCAGCCTGGTATTTCACTGGCATGATTTTGTGGGCATGTGTTGCATCCGTAAGGATGCGGCTTAGGGCCGGCTGGGGCATTTAAGGATACACAGGCTGACAGTTCTGGGAGGTGTCGGGATGCGGATGACGAGGACTTGAAAAGTCAGGGGAGTGAAAACTGTTGAAAGCTGTTGATGCGTCTGTAGTGGTGACTCAAACCTGCTTGAGAAAAATCACCCACCAAATGTGGCTGTGGCTCTGCAGATTTGTGTGCCTGACTGTACCGGGGCGCACTCAACTCGGAATATAGATCAGTCAGCTCAGATCCCTGAGAATGAAGGGGGTTTTAAAAATAATTAAAAAAAAAAATCATAATAAGAGTGAAAACAACTCAGCAGTAGTGAAATAAAACCAGCTCAAAGAGGAGTCCTATAGGACTATACAGAGGATTGCAGCCACTCTCTAGCTGTTTGCTGGCTGAGCATTAATGCCAGCGAGCATCGTTCCCCTTCTGTGTTTCTCAGCCACTTGGATTCAGCTAGGCAGATCCTCTGGGTTGTTGCTTCTAGGTCCAAAATGACGGCATGCAATAAGCCACCGGCCCTGGCGCAGCAGCCGCTGCCAGACACAGGGTCTTCACGCAGGAGGCGTTTGCTGGCTGAAGTGATCTCCAAGTTTTCCACCCACAGCTGGGGGTGAGCCGGGGGGACTCAAGGAGTGCTGGGTGCCAGCTGGCCTGGCTGGTCCTGCAGCGGTTTTGAGCGAGTTTGTGGTGCCGCGGGGATGCTCCGATGACCTCTCGAGAACTTGTCACTTGAAGCCTGGCTTAATAAACCTCTGCTCTCTTGGCAACTGAGGCAGATTCCCTAAAGCTGGCAGGTCTCAAAAGTTGTTTTGAAATTATTTTGCTGGTTGCATTGGTACGTTTCCATTCCTAATGGGAATAGAGGCATTTTGCTATTATATTTTTTTAAAGGAAAGACCATGTAAATTTTGCCTCTTCCTCCTCCTCTTCTCACTTTTTTTTTTTTCCAAAGCTTTCAGCTTACACTGATTTAATGGCTACCGCTATAAGTGCTGCAAATTTGACTCCTGACCCCTGCATAGATAGTGAGATAATAGTCATAATTTCACAAGTGCTGAATGTCTCTAAGTTTCTCTCTGGCATTGGTTTTACCAACGCTGGAGATACTCCAGATACCAGGGCGAAGACAGTGTTTGAAAACACAGGCTGGCATCTCTTTCTGAGGATCAGTTTCAGTGGGATTTAGTTTTCTAAATGCCTTTATGAGTCTGGATCTGAAAGGACTTGAAGGTAGGTCAGAAAGGCAAGGAATTTTCCAGGATTTTAAAATGAAAGGTACTGCTGCAATGCATACCTAGAGATCAAACTCTCATTTCAGTCATATAAGGCAATTTTAGCTGCAGAATAGGTGGTTTCTTTTTAAAGCAGAAAAAGGTGGAGAAAGTGATATCCAAAGTGCTTTTGGTTTGATTTCTACTACTAATGTGTCCCTTTACTGCAGCTGCAGACTCTATAAAGTATTTAATTTGAAACCTCTTCAGAGATTTCCTCTGTCAGTGTCTTTTCTCAGACCGAGGAAATTTCCCGAGTATTCATGTGGGTCTGGGTGTTGTGACCTGACTGACACTAAGAAACTCTGTTTTTCTAGACCATTTTCTCTGCGAGTCAAGCTATTGCGAGGTAGGATTAGGTGTATCCCTTGTGTGTCTGAGGCTTGTAAGCCCTGCAGCAGTAGCAGACAGTGGGGAATGTGATGAAGCTTCATTGGAGGTTTCATTTTCCCTAGAAAATCCTTCATATCTGGCTGCTAAGCAGAGCCACCAAGCAGCCCGGGCAGTTCTCTATTGCTCGGTGCCTGTCTCATCTCTGAGCTGTGTAGGAGTTTGCAAAGGCAGATTAATATTTAACATACCTGGAGGCTTTCATCTTTTAGTTGTAGTCTGGATACATCTAAAACCTTATGAAATGCAACCAGAGGAAGTGATGCTGCCTTTTTATTCACTAATGCAGAGACTGGAGCACCCTCCTAATTTCAATTCTTTCTTCCGTCTGAGGGCATTTCATTCCCCTCCGACTCATCTGTCGAGAATCCTTATCACCAGCCTGCTGGGTGCTCATGCTGAAACCACCTAATTTCCAGGCTTTCAACTACGTACCTAAACCACTTGGCTTGAAAGCCTCTTTGTCTGATCTTCTTCTGGATCCTGAAGTGCCCCTGCTACAAAGAAAAGGTGGGATGTCCTGCAGGCTGGTGGCTGGGTGCTTTCCTGGGCTGTGGGGTGGGAGCTGCAGGCTAAGGCAGACCCGTGTCCTCTGTTTTCTCAGCCCACAGAGCATCTGTGTGGCTGTTGTCCAGGATGGTCCCACTCCCTGTCCTGCAAAGGTGGCTACTGCTTTGGGTTAACACCTACGTTCAGGTGTCTGCGAGTCTGGAAGACTTCCAGGCGTGAGTCTCTGCCACGTCCTCCTGGCTGGCTGAGGCAATGACAGCTCATTGCTTTCCCACATAGGGAGTGTTGGTCCCCATCCCAGTCCCAGGCATTGTGAAGCCTGTTTTTGCCATGGACCCTCTCATTTTCCAGTCTACCAGCATTGGCTATTCATGTCCCAAGTCTGGTCCTAGAAACCTTTGAAGGGAAGACCTGGAGAAACACCTCTTCAACCTTTCCTCTTGGCTAGATTTTGCTGCCCCCTCTTTTGCTTGCTGACTGTTACGAATCACGGACTTGACAAAAAACGTCAGGACAGTCCACCGTGGATACTGTGAGCTCCTCTGGGCCACAAAGCGCACCAAGATGCAGTGCCTTGTACCCTGGGGTTAGGAACCTGGGGAGATGTGGCCAGATTCAAGCTTCATATATGTGAAGTAATTTGTTTGGTGTGCGCATGAGGATATTTGGGAGAAGAGTGCCATCACAGAGATCTGATACTTCAAAACTATATCAAGACTGTGGTCAAATAGTTTGTATAACCTTAGAAGACTAAGCTGTAAAGTGGCCAGTGGCCTGACGTGGTTTCTAGTAGTCTGGTCTGGTTCCATGCATAGGCAAAGGAGGCAGTAGCCCAAGACAGCAGAGGACAGCAATACAGCAAGCACTTTCCTGATGGTTTTGTCTGTCAGAGCCCTGAGGAGCTGGGCTGGTTGCTGCTTCTCTATGGCAGTAGAAGCTTTATATCCAAATTTGAATTACTCTTCTCTTTCCCCCCCCAGCTATTGCTGTGTTCTCTGTGTCTACCTTTATGATGTGCCTTCTCCAGCTCTGGTTCCTCATCCTTGGGTGGCGACATGCAATTTTGCCTGCACTCTTGAAAAGCCTGAAGTGATGTTGCTGCAATTGTGAAAAAATGTAGCATGGCCAAAATATTTGAGCAGTCAAGGTTTGTACTTCTGTAGGTTTCTCTGCTCCTAGCAATACCTGAGCTGGGTATTTTAAAGCTGATTCAGACATGTATATGTGAGCTGTAGTCATCTTAGTTGTGGTAGCATAAGCAAAATTTTGGGAACTGAGCACTCGTGAAAGGAGAGAAAAAAAAAAAAATACTGTAAGCATCTGTATATGACTGAGTGTTGTCCCTCCAGAACCTGCACCCTAAGTATGAGATAAGACTTAGTTAATGATATTATTACTTAGTAGTCTGGCAGGAGAGTTGGTGAGGGTACAAAATGCATCTCTAGTAAGACTGTGTATATTGCCATCTGCTAGACTAAAAGGTAATAGGAAAATGAAACAGGAGCCTTGAAAATAACCTTACATTACATTACAGCTTAGTGGAAACTTCCTTTTTTTTGGTCCATGCTCTCCTGGGTCTTCTTTCTGGTTGGCAGACCTCGTCTATGAAGTAGTTCATGCCTGTCCCATTACAGGAGTTGTGAAAATCCCCAGGTAATCCCTGTTCCTCCCTTTCTCCAGGGGAGGATTACGCAGCACCAATGATCTTCTCTGCTGTTTCCTGCCCCAGTGTAGTAGTCCATTAGAGTACGACTGTATCAAGATCCCTTGACCTGGGAGCTCTTCCCAGGTCCAAGCATAGACTCCACCTTTTTCAGGCATGGTTCTCCTGCTGCACCTCACTGGGAAAGCTGGGGAAGGGATTTGGGTCAAAAGAGGCTCACAGCACACACCGGTCTGTGCCCCAAACCTGGATGATCAGTGAGAACTGGCGGGGGGGGAGTGGGGGGTGTCTTGTGGAGCACCCCTGCCCTGCGGTGTGGATGTAGCATCAGACGGTGTAGCGAGGACGTTGTGAGGCAGAGCAACCTCTCCTGTAACTCACGTCATGCCTTCCCTACATGAGGAGGGAGACAAAATCTGCTCCCATCTGACCTCCCTGCTGCAGTCGACTTGTTTTATTTCCTAGAGGATAATGGAAGCACTAGCCGGACAGCAGTTCAGAGGGATAATTTATTCCCTCAACTCCAAAGTCATCTACTTAGTCTTGCTGCTAAGACATCTATTAAATATATCAGAGATGATGGTGGAATTTAAAATTAGAGCAAGGCTTTTTAATAGCATAGGCAAAACAGAATTTTGCTGCACATGGAGGGGAGCCTGCTGCCTTCTTGCTCCATGCCTTAAGTTCTGGTATCTGCTTCACCAGCTCATTCTCACCCTGAAGCTCCTTATTATCCTGTCCCTTCATAACTGAAAAGCAGTTATGCCTTCTGGCCATCCCCAAAACAACAGACCCCCCCCCTTTCCTTGACCCCCAGCATGTTAAGACACACAGACCCATGTACTGGCCCCACCTGTGCCTAATCCTTCTTGGCTTATTTTTGCAGGGAATCGGACAGTGGGGAGTAACATAGCCCAGTCTTCTTGCTCTAGATGTAAAATGCGCACATCTGTATTGTGGCTATAAAAGTTGATGTACAGGTACTTTCTCTTGAAAACCTGATATGACTTTCAGCTTGTTTGTGTAGTACAGAGCCTGGGTGAAAGAAGGACTGGAAAAACATATCAGAAGTACATTAATAACACTTTTGTCAAAGAGTATTTCTACAGACTCCCTAAATATCGGCTTTTGATGGTCCCTTCGCGCAAACTCCACTTCTGCACTGTTGTTTTCTGAGAGATCTCTTCACAGGCTAATACCAGGCAAGCCATTTCACTTGCAGGCTTAGACAAGGGTAGTTTCAGAGGTGAATCTTTTCAGGATTTATTGAAGGCCCTGATGTAACTTCATTGTATGATAGAGTGAAATACTATCTCCCTTCCACCCTCAATGAGTTACAAGAGGGCTATTGTATCAGACAACTTGCTGGGCACAATTTCGGTGCTCAGATAGATGGGAAGTGAAATTTCAGGCCTTTAGGTTGGTCTTATCGTCCACTGAATTGTGTCTTTAGAGCAGTGTGCTCTCTTTCTAAGTGGCAACTTAGTACAAACATCTTCCAGTGCAAACCCGTGTACTGTATTTTCTCCTTTCACCTTTCCAGATCCCTGCCTCCAATGAGAAGTTGTGAACACAGAATTGCCTGTTATTAGCATTGCTTATCTTCCTACTTCTTAACTATATTTATTCTGAGCTTTATCTTACCCGGTCTAACTCCAAAACAAACTGCTGAATGCACTGCTGCGTGTTTCATGTATGTCTGTGGAACACACAACCTGCTCGGAGGACCTGCCCTTGTCCTTCTCATGCTGTGTGGGTTATGGCATGCCAAAATACATTGCATTTGTAGTAGGACGCTGCATACATTCAGAAACTGTTGAAAGTCTTTGGAATTCTTATAACTGTTTATTCATTCTTTTGTTTAGGAGTCGGTGACCTGTAAGTGCTCATTATGAAGAGAGATCTGGTTTTCTTGGTGACTCTAATTAGCCTTGCCTTCCTGTCACTGCTAAGGTCTGGATATCCTCAACATATTGCAGAGGAGTCCTGCTCTGTTCAAATTCTTGTTCCAGGCCTCAAAGGTAATGTGGACGTCTACTCCATCATTCAAATACTAATCCTTTCTTTCTAACAAACAGGCTCATTTGCACCACTGACTGTTTCTAGCAGAGACAAAGAAGGTGCCTTTCAGTTGTCCTCTTATTTGTCCCATTCATAGCCTCCTTAAAAATGGAGTTTTAACGTTCATAAGAGGAACTTAAGTTTGTTAAAATGAGCATGGTTCAGAGAATGCATGCCAAAGTTTCCCGGACTTGCTCCTGATCGGTAGCGCTTGTTACTCTGATACGCTGCCTGGTTGCTTTCTCTGTATTTGTACTCACGAATGGTGCACATACCCCAAGACTGTAAATCAGGCCCTACTTTATATCCGGAGAGGTTTTCATTGCCATTTTGTGATGTACTAATGGGAAGTATTTTGTATTTTCTAGTCTTCTGCTTGTCTTCCCTTCGTTTATAAACGCTTAAGTGCCTTTTAGAAGAAATAACAAATTAGCTAGATTTTTGGCATTTTTATAGTTTCTGTTGACAAAAGCAACATTTTTACAAAATATACCCCCAACCTATTGCCCCCAAAAGATGGCATAATAAATTACTGATATTTTCGTAGCAAAAAATGTGTTAAACTACTTTAGATAGGAAATCAACAGCTGGGAATAATTAGCATTTTAAAGCAACAGCATCTACTATGGTGTGAAATCCTATCCCTGTTTAGCCAATAACAGTAATTCTCATTATGTGGGCTATGGTATTTCTATTGTTGTGTAACACCCGTGAGCATGGGGAAATACCTATTAACTAAGAACAAAAAACCCTATGAAAACTACCAGTTTATCATTAATGATAAAGAAATGCACAGTTTAAGAACTGCACAACTAACCTTCCAGTTTTTCCAGCAGTTATGCATTGTAGTGTCACAAAACTCGCCCAACAATATCGATGCCACTAAGATTATCTAGCACAAACGTGGGCTTTACCCAATTGCCTGAGGACCATAGTATGGACTGCAGGCCCTGTCTGTGCTGGGTAATTGATTGGTGAGGGCAAGGCTCAGTTCTGTCCTGCAATTGTTTATTCAGTTAAATTGCGAGCACGGCCTGGCCACACGTTTGGCTGTGGCGTAAACTGTCCTCTTCAGACATTGCCCGGTTTGGATGCGGCAAGAGAATTGGGCTGTAGGGATGTGGGTTGTGCTTGGGCAGTTGGCTTCAGGACCAAAAAAGCTCTCCTGTTTTTTTTTTTTTAATTATTATTATTGATGCAGCTTTGGATGCCTGAACAGACCCAAAATATGTATATATATATTTTTTTTTTTATTTTACTTCAGTAAGCGGCCTTTGAGGCCTTAATATTTACACCTTCTGCAGATGTTCTAGTTAGAAAGAACACTACACCCAGGTCTTCTGAGGCTTGACTAAGCCTTAAGTAAAACTGTTGTATTTGTTTGATATATTTGAAGTGAAATAGGCATAAGATAGTGCTGTTGATGTGTCTCACAGAGGAGAACACAATCAAGTTAAATATATGTTTTCTAAAGTCAGGAAGATCAGTCGAAGGGTCAGACCCCACAGCACTGGGGACCGAAGCTTTGAAATGATTTTTCATTTCAAACAAGTTGACAAGCTTTGATAAATTTTGTAACTTCTTTGCATTAGTTTCCTTATTTGTGTAATCAGTCAAAATTAACATCTGTGATTACTATTTTTATGAAAGGACCGTTATTATTATTATATGCAGCGGAGTTTTTTTTAAAACGTATAAACAGTGCAGGACCCTGGCCCTTTGTCAGAAGGCAATCCTGTGCCAGGAAACAACAGAGAGGCCTGAAAACCATCATGTGTTAATGATCTCACTCTGCTTCATGAGATGTAAGCCTTGAAAAGTGAGAGAGATTGATGTACAAATTCAGCGAAGCACAAAATGGCCCGATACAGCCCTAGTTAATGTGAAATCCCTAAAAAGCTATCAATGCTCCAGCTACGCTGTCAGGGGGACTGGCTCGGAGAATTGGTAATGAGATACTGCTGTCCTCCGCTGGCGCAACTCCAACCTGTTTCGGTGGCCAAGGCTTCCTTTAAACTGAGCATATATGTGGCCGCGTGCCCAAATTTCAGCTCCCACGCAGTGGGATTCGCTCACTGCAGCTTTCGGGATCTGCCCCGTCTTCTCCTCTGCTGGGCTGCCAGCAACATCTCCAATGCTGGAGGGACAGAGCCCCGCACCACTGCTGGGCACGAGCCTGTCGGGATTTGGGAAAAACAGGCAAAGGGAAGAAGTGGAAGAAAGGAATGGAGACCATGGGGTGTGTGAAAGGGAAAAAACAGGAGGAGAGGGTTAAGCCCAAGAGGTGGTGCAGGAAGTGGAGTCCAAATGGGGTGGTGAAGGAGAAAGGCACCAGGGAAAAGCACCCAAAAGCGGGGGAGCATAATGGAGATATTTTAGAAGAACAGGAAGAGGTAAAGGGGGAAAAAAAAAAAAAAAAAAAAAGGGCACAAAAATGAAACTGAGTGGAGAGACTGGAAACTCAAAAAAAAAAAAAAAAGACACAAATCCAATTAGGACTCCACAGAATAAAAGGAGGAATCGGAAGGGGGATGAGATGAGAATGGAGGTGGAAACAGAAGATGAAGAAAGCCAGTAAAGACACCAAGAATAGAAAAAGGCACAAATGAGTTTAAGGTCAGCCACTTAGGTCTTAGGGACTGATTTTTTTTATTTTTTATAACCGCAACAGTATAAAGGAGTAAGATGAAATGCAGAGGGAAAAATACCATGGCTCTGAGAATCCAGACAGCAGACTGATCTGTGTTTTAGAAAGCCAAAAAATATTAATAATGGGAAAAGTGTATTGTTTGTGAAGAAGGGATGGATGATGAAGCCTCCCTACATTGCTCACTCATATTCTTCCTAAAGTCTGCTTCCTTTTGATAGCCACATGAGATTGAAGTTACTACTATTGTGGAGAAAAAAATAACATAGAACAATCCTTCAAAGCTTAAATTCTCAGTTTGCCACCTTGTTTTGTCTCCCTTTTAGAATCTAAAGCAGGAATTGTCTTAATAGTCTCAATGGCATACAATATATAAAAAAAGTTGATGGTACATAAATAAAATAAACCCAATTTTTTTACGCCCACACTTGATGCGTCTACTCACACAAGGAATATGAGTAACAGAAGAAAGTTATATTTGGCATGCTATTTTCATTATAGTAGACGTTACAGCTTAAGGTAGGCAGGATGCAGACATAATCAGAGACAAATCCTGTCCCACAGAATTCACAAAATTGACAAGCAAATTGAGGCACATTGACAGCAATGGTAAGATAAATCACCTGAATTATGAAAGATCTTTCCCAGAGATGACAGGCGAAGAAGCTTCTAGTAGTGTCAGGGTTGTGCCTGGTACCTGCGATCCTGCTGCAGCTCAGTTGGGCACCGGGGCTGCACTTCTTTTGGGGGGGTGTGGGGCAACACATCAGTGTGGAGCACTGCGGGGCACATCTCACCCTGTCTCACCTGTGTGGGCAAGAGCTGCATTGCGTGGAAGAAGGTGCTCTTTTGTGCCATAGGGCTGGAGCAAAAAGCCACCCGGGCAGGGATGGAGAGGAGGCTGAGCAGGACATGTATGACTGCAAAGGGACTGTGGCTAGTGGAGGAGGCCACGGGGGAGCAACAGGGTAAGGACCACCATGCACCAATCCCAACCTCCTGCTCCAAAGGGACTGGGTGTAACATGTGGCACAGGGGCTGGATTCCAGAAAGGGTGTGCAGAGGCGTCTTTCTCTAAGTTAATTTGTTTGCTTTTTTTTCCTAATTCAGGAATCAGAAGTTAAAAATCAGCTTTAATTGGTGATAAATTAAATTGATTGAAATTCCTTGACAGAAAACTGTTTTGTTGCCCATGACACCTGCGCAGGCTTTACTTCCTCAGCTTGCACAGGGCTCAGGGTGCCTACAGCAAAAATAGGGACTTAAACACGGCAAAACTGAACCGGACCACGGATCAGTCCCTCTTGGCCAAGGTCTTGCCACTTAAAACAGCTAGATAACAAAAAAAATGCAGAGTGGCCTGTAGCTGAGCCTGTAATGGGGTAATCTCCTCCCAGGGAAAGTTTCTTAAACACCCACACTAAGGAATGCAGTGTCATCTTATTATAGGAATAAATGCAGGCAAGTGTAATGGCCTGAAGCAAGAGTGATCTATTTTATTGATCCCTAATGCACAGCTTTCACTCTGAAGAACGTGTAAAGCAATAGGCTGTAATAGCCTGCTCTCAGCCTCCAGAGAACAGGGAAAAGTCATTGTCAGGATTTATCTTTGGGAAGCAAAGAACTCATAACCAGCCCTGAGGGGGGAAAGGCAATCATACAAAGCCTATTGGTTACCTGATAATAAAAGAAGTGACGTTCCCAAATGTGCCAAATAATAGCCTGTTTCATACTAACAATATTATTCACTAGGGATTATGTGAAGTTTGTCCTCATTAAGGTCAGAGAACGGCCTATTTTTGCATGTCTGAAGGCAGGGAAGATGGTCTGGAGCCTGCTGGCAGCCTGAAGAAGGAAAATATAACAGATGGAGGGCCGAGTTCAGCTCACAGCCACCTCTCTCTACAATAAGGGGAGAGAGAGAGAGCTGGAGGCTGCATATTTGAAACGTGCCATGTTGTGGCTTGTTTTCACATGTCGTGCCTATAGTCCCTCTCTGAACCACAGCTGCCAGCTATGCCAGAGAGCAGAGCTTGAGGGGTGCGTGGTACGTGTTTACTTTCCTGCTGTGGTGCTCACTTCATCTTCCTGGAGAGCTGCTGATGCTCGCTCTCCTCTGTAGAAGTACGGCGCTGGGGCAGCAGGTGTGTTGTGCTAGCTCTGGCTTCTAGATCCTGGCAGTTTCTTTTCTGTGGAAGGCATAGAATTTTCTTCTCCTTTGTATAAATCCCTTTTGTAAAGGTGGCTATGCAAATCATTCTTTAAACTTCTATTTGTTTAAGGGATTTTAATTTTATGTCAATGGCAAGCTACAATAGCAGTACAATAGCAGGGGGCGAAACAAGCTAAGCATCCCCAAATTTCCAATGAAAGGCACCAGGGTGGCAAACATTTACAGAAACTGATGTTTAAATATGCTGAATGTAATAAGGCACCATGAGCCACGTGCACCTAAGTACAACGCACAGTGGTTTGTACCACGGACATTAAAAGGCACAGCATATAACTGAGAATATGGATCAGGAGATACTCTCTCATGCTTAAAAATGATCCTCTAAATAACAGATGTAGCAATGCCTTCCTCTAGACCTGATCCATCCTTACTCTGTAAACAGAATAAACTTGTTTCTTTTTTTTTTTTTTTTAATTCGAGGTTATAGTTAAGTCATTTGTACTTGAAACTTAAGCATGTTCTCAGCAGACACTCAGGAAGTGTTTGGTGAACACAGACACAGAAGTTTATGTGCTAAGTTGGGGCCTAGTTCTGAAGCTTATACTTAAGTGAATTGTGCTGTTGGGCTTTTTGGAAGTTGATGGTATGAGTAACATCCACAAAACTAGACCCACCTATGAGACTTTGTTAATGTATTGACTTTGGTTTTGTCAGTGTGTATGCCAATTGCAGGAGACTGTTTTCCGTGCATCAAGTAAAGCTGTTAAGTCAGATGGTATCTGCTTATCTGCTTTTGTTTTTTTCCCCCTCTTGTTATAGTAGGTTTTTATTTTCACTGAGGAGAATGGCATTCTTGTCACTGCTGCCAACAGAGAATAGTCCTGGTTCAATATGATTGTTCTTTTTGTTTGCTTTTGTATCGACAGGGGACGCTGGAGAAAAGGGGGAGAAAGGGGCTCCGGGTCGTCCAGGCAGAGTTGGGCCTCCAGGAGAAAAAGGTAACTTTGTTTTAAAGGAGATATTTTGAAAGTCATTCCTGACCAAATGCTGCTTTTCCTTCTGAGGCCGTGATGATGGGGATCCTCTCTCCCTTTGCTGGGTGACAAAATCATCCTTGGGCATTCTTCTATAGCGTTGTGGTTTAATCCTGGTAGGCAGCTCAGCACCACGCAGCTGCTCGCTCACTCCTGGTGGGACGGGAAAGAGAATTGGAAGGGTAAAAGTGAGAAAACTCATGGGTTGAGATAAAGACAGTTTAATAAGTAAAGCAAAAGCTGTGTGTGCAAGCAAAGCAAAACAAGGAATTCATTCACTGCTTCCCATCGCAGGCAGGTGCCATCCCCAGGACAGCAGGGCTCCATCACACGTAACAGTTACTTGGGAAGACAAACGCCATCACTCTGAACATCTCCCCTTCCTCCTCCTTCCCACAGTTTTTATTGCTGAGCAGTACATCATATGGTATGGAATATTGCTTGGGTCAGTTGGGGTCAGCTGTCCCAGTTGTGTCCCCTCCCAGCCTCTTGTGCACCCCCAGCCTACTCGCTGGTGGGGTGGTGTGAGGAGCTGAAAAGGCCTTGGCGCTGTATAAGCATTGCTCAGCAACAACTAAAACATCCCCGTGTTATCAACACTGTTTTGGTGACAAATCTAAAATATAACACCCTATCAGCTGCGATAAAGAAAATTAACTCTATCCTAGCCAAAACCAATACAGCTGTATGCATGCATTTGTAGACTAACTATTGGTTTCCGGTCAAAAAGATCCATTTTGGAAAAAAAAAATATTCTTGATTTTGTAGAAAGGTCTCTGTGAAGAAAGTCATCATAATGTCATCTTCATAATTTATCTTCCGCAAATGAAAACATTATATTAGATCAGAGGGAAAAAATAATGAGGCTTAATTTTCTTGTTTCCTTTTGTTTGTAAATGGGAACACTCCCAATACCTTAATTAAAACCACTGAAGGAAGGCAGAGATGACCATGAGTGATTCCACATTTTTGGGGTTACAATTCAGAAATATTTATGGACACATGATGGTAATGTTGTTTGCATTGTAGTTCAAAAATATTTGGAGCTCTTGAGAGCTCCAAATAGTATTCGGTCATACAGCTGAGAGACATGTGGTATTTCTGTCTTGCAGGAAATTCTGTCTTTTCACATTTGTTTTTCTCCTGAAGCAAGGAAGAAATTTGACCTTCATAGGTTTTACAGGAGTGCACATTCTGGAAAATTCACATTAGGACTAGTCAAAACCTTTTATTTCAATATTGAAATTAAATATTTGAAATTCCTGTCATCGGAACAATGGAGTAAGTTTTTACTGAACTGAATTTACAAGCTTCCTTTCAAAGCAATTGCAGTGGTAATTTATGCTTCCTTGTGATGAGGCATGATCTGTTACGTAGTTCTGCTGGGCAGTTACAGGACTCTGATACCTGCCGTTTTCCCTGGAACCAAAATCCATGGCTAGAGCTCTTCCCCCTACAATGCATTGAAAAATTTATAACTCCCATGAGGGGTGTGTGTGTTCAGTCAGTGTATTTCCCTTATGGAGATGTACTCTTCAAGGACAAGTCTTACAAAAAATATTGGAAACTAAAATTTCAACTCTCACAAGGTAATGCAGCATGAAGAGAAGTTAAAGTACCACAGAATAATTTAGGTTAAAAGGTCATAAAGAACTTACCTAGTCCAATCTCCTGCTTAAATCAGGGCAGACTTCAAATTTAGATCAGGTCGCTCAGGGTCTTGTCTAGTAGACTTTTGAAAATCTCCAAGGATGGAGATTCCACCTCCTTTTTGATCAGTTTGTTCACCAGTGTCATCATGAAAGACCTTTTCCTTAGGGCCAACTGAAATTTTTTGTGTTGTAACTTGTGATTGTTGCCTCCTGTCCTTTTGCTATGTCTCTGAGAAGAGAAATATCTTCTCTACAAACCACTTGTAGGTAGAGGAAGACTGCAATTATGTCCCCCCTTACCTTCCTCTGCTCCAGGCTAAATAAAACCATCTTCCTCAGCTGGACTCCAGTTTGCTTTTCTTGTATGAGGGCCCAAAAGTCTCTGGGTCCTTTTATGCAAAGGGATTTTTTAGCCAGCCATTGGCCAGCCTTCATCAATGCATTGCAGGTGAAGAACTTAGCATCTGGCTGAACTCATGATATTCCTGCAGCTTGTCAATGTCCTCCTGACTGCCACCAAGTGCTCCTGCCAGCATGGGATGTCTTGCTGACTCACAGAGGTTCTTTCCACTTATTCCTTTCTGTCCCGGATTAAGGACTGGTTCCTGAGGAATCGCACTCTTTTCAGCTGCTGATTAGACTTTGGCAGCCTTGCAACAGCATCAGATAGCCCTCTCAGCACCCTTGAATGCCCTCTGGCCAGTGCCATGGACCTGTGTACATCCAGGGAAAGTAGTCCCTAACTCAGTTGTCCTCTACCATAAGTAGCATGTCCTCCCCAAATCTTTGCTACCAGACATGTAGAACTGGAAGGCCAGAGAGCAGACCTTGCCAGGGGAGACCAAGGCAAAGAAAGCACTAAGTAACTTAGCCATTCCTGTCTCCTTTGTCACTAGGTTGCCTTCCTCCTGACCAGCATGCCCATGTTATCCTTGATATCTCTTTTACTGCTGTACTGTCTTTCACGTTGTACTTCATACACATAGCTGAGTTCAACTCCAGCTGAACTTTGGCCTTCCTCGCTTCCTCCCTGCTTGCCTGGGGAATACTTCTATATTACCCTTTGGTAGCCTGCCCCGGTGTCCACCTCCTGAATGCTTCCTTTCTGCATTTGGTCTCAGTCAACAGCTCCCTATTCAGCCAAGCTGGCCTTCTGCCATAGCTGCTCATTTCCCTGTACATTGCAATGGATGGTTCTTGTGCTTTAAGGAAATTGTTCCTTAAGATTGAGGAGCTCTTTCTGGGCCCCTTGGAACTTCATAGGAACCTCTAGTAGGATCCTGCCTATGAGTTCCCAGAACAAGCCAAAGTCCAGAAAGCCAGGGCTTTTATCCTGCTGCTTGCCTTCCTCACTTCCCTCAGAATCTTGAAAGCTGTCATCTCATGAAGGCAGTCATGGTCACTGCAGCCAAGGCTACTGTTGACTATCATATCCACAACCAGAGGGTATGTGAATAACAGGTCTAGGAGACTACCTACTCTAGCTGGAAACCCAGTACCTGCATCAGATACTTGTCCCTGATGCACTTTCTGGATTGATTGCTCCTCATGGTGCTGCTCTCCTGGAAGATGCTGAAGCTCCAATTACGGAGCTTCTTCCAGTTGTTAAAAGAACTCTTCACATCTAGTCCCACTTCTCGACAAGAGAGTCTGTAATGAATGCCCAACATGACGGTCGCCTTGCTGGCCTCCCCTCTAAATCTGACTTACATGCTTTCAACATACCAGTTGCCTGTTATGAAGCAAAGTTCTATGCATTTAAGGTGCCCACCATGCAGAGCAAAACCCTTGCCTTGTTTTCCCTGCCTGTCCTTCCTAAAGAGCCAATACCCACCCACTGCAGTACTCCTGTTCTGGCTGTCCCATCATACCTGGGTGATTGATGTCATTGAATGGACTCTTAGTTCCACCTGTTTGTTTCTCAGGCTGTGATCATTTTTGTACAAGCGTTTGAGATGGGCACCTGGTCATACTGTTTTCTCACGGGGAGCTGGAGAGCTTCTCCCATCGCGCTGTCTTGCATGTTTCTCTAGCTTGGCATTTTGTTAAATCAATTAAAAATGTTTTGGGCCATCTGAGAAGTGGAAGTACTCTTTTTCAGTCAGGCTAATCCATGATGTAACGTTTCATTTATATATTTTATACGGCAAAATTGCATTTATTTGGAAAATCACTCTCATAAGGAATGCTTGAATAAAAACAATGATAATTTTCCCAGTTTTCCATACCTCCAAAAGTCCAAAATTCTGAGAAGACTGAAAGAAGAAACACTAAAGTGAAAATTCACTGCAAGAAAACATACTTGAAACAGAAAAGGGATAAAAGAAAATTGAATATTAATGCATACCGTATCTGTATTTTTCCAGGCAGTGCTTTCAGGTTAGACACAGGCAAAATTCTTACTGCTTCTGTAGCAACATATTTTTTCCGCTTTCATTTGTGCATCCAGATTTGACTTGACACATGTATGTTCTTCGAGTATTTGGTAAACAGCTTTATTTTAGCATAGTAAGAAATTTCTACAAACAAGCTCCTGTTTAAAATGAATTCTAATGAAGTAATCTTTTCATTATTGCTGTACATTTTGCAGATATTTGTCTTCATCAACTTCTTTCCACAAATGCTCCTTCAAAGAAAAATAAATTGTTACCTTGAAACCAATTTGGACTATATGGTGCCAGATTTCATCATGATACCATGTCCAGCGTCACAGTGTTGACTGGATAAGCAAACAGATTTCACAGATGTGATTTCTACCATATGGAAAGGACAGAGAAGGATACCCAGCCTTGACCTAGAATACCCTTTCAGTCTCCTGACCTTTCAGTCAGGTTAACCTCCACAGACAGCGTGTACTGCCCAGACCTGAAGTTAAGCTCATGCATAAATACTTTTCTAGACTCTCAAGCCAAACGAGAGTGACTCAACTGTATATTCTTTTCCAGCAGTCCAAGGGTTTTCCCATTTGTTAGCCAGAAGCTGGAACTTAGAGGCAAAAATAAAATATAACAACATTCTTGGGAAAAATCACGTGAGCTGCTAACACTGAAATATCCGATACACTGATGTCTTTTTCATATTTGATTGTTCGTCTTTTTATGGATGGGTAGGAACTGAGCATCATCTGGAGGCTGATAATTTGTTCACAGTTTTGGTCTCAGAAATAACCTTTTTTCCTGGACAGATTATCTAATATACATTCATGACCTGCTATTGGCTTCACTTTTTTTCTCTGTTTTTGATCTCTTGATGGGCAGTACACCACTGATGTCCTTCAAAGTGCTGTCCAAGTATTTTAAAATCTCAGTTGGTGTAAAGCTTAGACTTGTGATCCAGGTACGTAACGCATAGCTTAGCGGGTAATGAAAGATGGAGAAAATTGTGGCCTCACTTTGCGTTTGCTCCTTTCTAAGAGCACACATGGATGATCACAGCAGCCCTGTTTCTGTGCAGTAGCCTGTTAAACTGCAGTCACTGTGTTAAGACGTGTTTGACTCCCTGTATTCCTATTGAAGCCTGATAATTGTTGTCTTGTTGGGCTACTATTTGGCTCCTTCTGTTGATGGAGACTGCTAAATTTCATTATATTTTTCTGCTATTTGAATAAGTGATGGTTTACGTGAGGGAGAAACTGTAATTCTTCTGCAACATTTGTAGAGTTTTCTACTTTTGGCGTTAATTTACCTTAACAGAATCACAGTAATCTTTTTTTTTTTTTTTTCTTTCTCCTTTCTTTGTTTCATTTCTCAAGCAAATTCATCCTAAGAAAATGTGCTTAGTTTCTTTGAACTCCTTAGGTATGTAATAATCAGTGAATAAATAACTTACGAGAGAAATGGTTTTCTTATTTTATGTTTGACCTGAAATGAACACCTCAAGATTAGAAAGTGCTGTAAATTTCTTTTTATCATATCCTTTCCTCATTATATTTTCACATTTTGGTAGTTCAGAAACTGATAAACATTAAAACTTGCTGGTGCTTACCTGAAATAAATCTGGTTCTGAGTGTCCTGATGTTTCAGGGTGACATCAGACATCCTGATGTCTTTGAGCACTGATTAAGGTTAAATTCCACTTACTTCTCTCATTGCTTTTAATTAATTGTATAGGTCAATTATGATGCATAGCATGTCAGCAGAATATAAAACTGTGTTGGCCTTATGTAAAGCGTAGAGCGTTGGATCAAGTGCAATGGCTGATTCAGATGAAAGTAGCATGTACTGCAGCGCAAGTTTTGGGGTGTGAAGTTAATAGATTTAACTTTCCCCACTTGCACTGATTGCTGCACCGCACACTCCCATGTTGGGAATGAACTCAATTATTTAACTGAGTCATGATCCAATCTGTGAGGCCATAACTTCCACGTATACAAATTCCGCACAGATATTTTAGTAACAATACAATTCTGCAAATATTCCCAGAGTAGAATGGATTCTGCTTACGGCAATCAAAATAAGGAGGAGAGGGTGAATTTCCTGTTGGAATGCACAATCCAAGAAACAGCACATTAAAAATGTGTTCTTCAAGACACTTAAATGTATTATTTTAGTGTTTTAATTAGAGCCTTTGTACATCGTACTTCATTTATACTTAATTATAATGATATGTGAAGCAGAGTCACATACTATTCTTAGCTTTGGGACTCAACTGTCTCTACCTTTGCGGTGTTAGCACAGTGATGTTGGCTTTTGCCAGCTAACACTTTCCCAGGCAATTCTTGGGCATATTTTGGGAGCTAAGACAATGAGCAGCTTGCAAGTGATTATCCTGCCTTGAAGAGTAAGACAATTTAATATTGTGGAATGTACCGTTCTTGGCCACCTGGTTCCCACTGCCAGTCCCAGGCATTTAGTTTACTAGTACAGGCATAGCCTCTTAAGTAGGAGAGAAGACTCATTAATTTAATTGGATTGGAGCCAGAGTGCTCAGTCATTTGTATAATCAAATTCTAAAGAGAGGTAATAATATCTTAATTTATATTTTAGTATTACTGATTGTTCATTAATATGTAATCAATCAATCCTTTACTTTTCTGAGTCAACTTTTACATGAATTTATTGCTTGCTAAGGACTGCTGCAGGCAGGATTCCATATAAAAGTCCTGACATTGACGGTTATGGATTCACAAAGTGGGTATCTGGTTCAAAAACGTCTTTCAGTTCCACCTGAACTCAATAGAATTTTGAGAAAATCCGTGCTAGACTAAGTGGTCAAAAAGATGGCAGATGGGCTTCAGTGTAAATAAATATACTGCCTGGGGACATTAGGGATGCATAATTTAGTCCATACTTACGTGATGCCAAAAACCAGAACTGTCACTTAAAACTCAGGAACTGCTCTGAAGTCATTAGCAGCAGCCCCAAAGCCAACAAAACACTGCCCATCATCAGAAAAGATTCCAAGGACAAAAGCAGAAGCTCATTTTTGCACCTGATTTTGCTCTGTATAAAAGCCTGACATTGGCCCTCTCAAGTAATGACTGTGATTCTGGCCTCTGTCTCTCAAGAAGGACATGAGAGTTTAGAGAGGGGCACCATAAATGTGAAGAAGATGGAGGAACTGCCTCATAAGGAGAAACTGGACAGGTTGAGACTCTTGCATCTGTACAGAGTAGTCTAAGGAGGATATGATTGAGGTTAAAAAATCACCAGATGCCATCATACCTGAATTAGGAGGCACTCACTGAAACTGCTTGGGGAGAGATTCAGCAGCTCCATCTGCAATGGACTGCAGATAGTGTCTGGGGTTGCATGATCTCCCTGTATTGCACCTTCTGCTGCCACTGTGGGAATCAAAGTCATGGGCTAGAGGGACCTCTGGTCTCAAAAAGCTTGGTATTGTGTTGTTAATGTAATTCTGGCAAGATATGTGTTTTGAAAGGGCAGTTATTTGTGTTTGTGTGCATCTGAATGTGAACTCCTCCATTCAGAAATGGACCGTACTATTTCCATTTCTGCTGCCTTCCTAGATTGGCTTCCTTTTTCTTACTATCTTTGGTTTCCTTTGCAGATTTTCTAGCCTTTCTGATTTCTAGTCAGTATGGATTGATAATAGTTTCCTCTCTTATTTCCCCAGTTTGTTATGCAAAGTTTTAAAGTTTCACTTTGTCATTAAGATACCTGTCTAACATGAGCGGTATGGATCACTGCTGAGAGGTCTTTATTACTCCATTGCTACCACCGGAGCTTAAATAAATAGCTTAGACTGAAAACCTAACTTTCAGGTGGCTAATGTTGGGTGAAATTATTTGCCCCAACTACGTAAAATGCCACCTGGGATGATCCACTGTTTGTTTATATAAGATGTAACTGTGGTGTAACCACTGTTCCCTAGCCAGTCACCAGCCTTCAGTGGTGTGGATAATTCAGATTATTTAGCGTAAAGCAGTACTGTAGCCTATTGGTATATTCAGAATTTTCTGATTTCTAGTTGCCAATAGTTTTAAAAAGTTAAGTATCCTGAATGTAGATTCATAACATACCATAACATCATTATATCCTTCAAAAATACTGTTCTCGTTCAAGTCAAGTTAAATATTTCCATTGGGAATACTGACTGCTGCAAGAGTAAGGAGGGGGAAAGACACTGTATGCTTGGTCTGTACCTTACATTCTTTTTCTAAGTATCATCTGCAGATTGCTGTCAAAGATGGCACTAGGGTCAAGGGGCCTTTGGCCTGGTTTGGTACACTTCCGCTTTCATTGTTAGGTAGGTGTCCATGATGTCCGCTATGTGAAACCATGAAGAATTTCTATCTGTCTGATTTGTCTTCAAATCCTTAAGTTTGGGAAGGAAACTACTGCTCTCTTCCCTTTGACATGATTCAATTCAATTTGTTTGTGACACGGTGAAGTTGTGTTTCTGCTGGATTTGTCTTTTTGAGACCTTTTCCTTTTTTTAAATAGTTTTATACCCTCTTGTCTGTTCCAATTAATCCTGTCTGAAGAGATTGGCCATACTGTATGAAGACACCCGTTTATAGTGTTGCACAGAGCCAAAGCTCCTCATTTTTTCCCTGGTTGTGCAGCCCACCATTCATCTCTGGTATTTTATTTCTTCTCTTGTTTGTGGGCCTGAAAAAAGCCACCAAGAAGATCATTTGGAGTTGCCTTCTCTTCATTTCCTTCCAAAATCCTTTAAGTCTTCTATAATTGGTTCCAGTATATAGCACCTTCATCTGAGACATGACAGATGACTTGCTTCATATTCTCCATTCAAACTTTCTGTTAGATTTCCTACTTTTGGTCTATGGAGACTTAATTTCTTTCATTGTCCTCATTTCTTTCCAGTTCTCACTTCCTGATTTCATTAAGGCTCTTTAGACTGCATTTTTGGCAATCATAGGGCCACTAAAAAGGACTTTACAAAAGCACTTAAAACTTTTGAAACCCTCAAGGCAGATAGATCTCTCTTGAAACCTTGTGATTTATTCTGCAGAAGAAGCAGAATAAGCAAGCCCCTGGAGTAGAAGCAGGGGTTAGTCACTGTAAGAGAAAACCAAATCCAAACAGTTCTTTTAATGAGCACAGGAGACTTAATGTATGTCTTCATTGTTTGAGATAACACACTTTTACTTCTGAGCAGATCACGTAGCTTTTACTGGCTATTACTGAGACATAGTTCATTTTCTGGGCAGTATCTATGAGAAAGTAAGTGAAGTTATTTTATATATAATATTTTACTTATAAATTAGATCTATGTGTTTATTTAATTTCAGGTGTAGCAGTCTGAAAAGAGAGAACATTCAAATAACTGACAATCTGTTATGATAATCCCAATTCATAAATATCCAAAGCAAGAAAGGTCACTTACAGAGCAATTTGATAAACTCATTGCAAACTGATACTTTAGAGATTTTCAAGGAAATACCCTCTCAATATACTACCTATATTGGATAAATATGCAATAGTAGCATCAGTACCTTTATAAACTGCAGAGCCCAACGGATTGCATCTTTAGGACATGCCATGAATCTCTTCTGAAAGTGAAGCTGTATTCCAGATGCAGATCTTCATCTGTCTGAGTGGATCCATTCTTCCAGTAGGAATATATAGCTCACGGGAAAAATATTTTTGGTTTCTGGCAAAATTTCCTAATTGAGTCCATGTCCAGTAGTGACTGAATTTGATCCTTGTTGTAAACAAAGGAAAATCATTCATCATAGGACTTGCACAGTAATTAATTAGACCAACAAGCCATACATATTCAGCTTCTCACAGTTCAGAGGAAATTATTTCTTCCTGCCTCATGCCATCAACTGACAGTTGTTTGAGACTCCATGGAGTAATACAGAGGACATCTCTTAGCCCAGTGGTGGTCAATTTATATTCTGAAACTTGTTACTGATTACACTTTTAAGTTAAAAGTAATGATGAAATGTGACATAAAATTATCCAGATTTTACAAATAAATAGAGGAAATACATGACTTTCTGTCTAGTTGCATTAACAACAGAGGTCAACAGATCTTCAGTTGTCATAGACGGGGCTGAGCTATGACAAGCTCAGTTGCTGGATCCCTGTGGTAGATTTTCCTCCTAACTTGTCTCATTGATACCCTGCTCCTGCGCAGCCGAACAGTGCATAACAGATGTTGCTTTGAGCAAAGAAACAATCTTTTTGACAATCATTGAAAAAAATGCATCAATATTTCCTAAAGCAGTCTCGGCCATGGGTTTCTGCAGGATGGGAGCCTCAGAAGGCATTTGGCATACAGGCTTGTCCCTGTAGTCCCTCCATAATCGCTCTCCATTAATACTGCGTGGTACAGTGGAAACCTATCTCATACGACTTAGCTGTACAGCTGTGCTGCCTCCAGACCATGTTTCTCCTTGAAATCATGGTGCAAAGAGGCCTAAATCTGATGGCAGAGCATTGATTTGCTCAGGTGTTGCACCCAGGAAGGGGTATCACCAATGTACACTGAGATGTGGTATTATTTCCTGAGGCTCCTTGGGCCGTAGGAACTGCAGCATCAGGCAAACTCTGCCACGTTCAATACATGTTGAGTGTAACAAAATGACAGGCCTCAGAAAGTCTACCTAAACCAAATCGGGGAATCCTCTCTAAACCAATGCCAGAACCAAAGTATCATTTAGAAATAATAATCTGACAAGTTTAGACTGCGTAAAGTTTATTGACTGTAAACGGCTTGGTTTAAGCCAAAACCTTCAGTTATCTGTAAACCTGTTGTATTTACTCTATTAGGTACCTAGTGCTTGTTGATTTCAACTGCCGATCCCCTAAACTTGTAGATGAGCACTGTAGACATGGGGTTGAATAAGGCGTTGCTAATACATGCTAAAGTTCTTCTCTCAGACTCCCACTGTTAAGCTAACATTATTTTCATAATGTTTGAGAAATGCCATCCATAAAAAAGTATGATTTTTTTTTTTTTAATATTTGAGCTCGGGAGGAGCTCAGATCAATGACATCAATACTTGGACTGTGGCACACATTTTATTAGTAACAGTGCTTCAGCTTGGTTTGTGGAGACAGTGATGGCAAAGCAACTGCCTGTTCCAGTGCGAATTCTGTTTCCCCTGAAGCCATTCTAATATTCACTTTACATCACACAGGAAAGTACAACTAATAGAAAAGAGGTCAAAGTCAGACAAAGTAAGCGAATCAAGCTGTATTACATTAGATTTCTGGGCAAGCCTCATGAACGCAGGTAGGTGACAGTGGCTGGTTCATGCAGATTTGTTGACAATTTCAATTGACCTTAAGAGGTGGATAGATGCCTTTTATTTGTAAAAACACAGCTGAGGAAAACGATTTTTTTAGCAGCTCCTTTGCTACAATTACACTTTGAAGTATCCTGTGGAATTGTCTTTAAAATCAGTAACATTCAACATTGCTGGTTTGAGTCAGACCTTGTATGAACTTGTGTGTGTCTGCGTATATATGTATATATGCCTGTGTAAGATTTCCCTTAATTTTCCTTTTTCAGTAATGTAATCTTCAAATGCAAGTGCAAAGCATGAGGATGTGACTGCCTCCACAGTGTTTATATTGTATGAATTAAGCCCAAATTCAGCCCTCAGTCACAGTGGAGATACTGTGTTAGATGGAGCTATCAGTTGTGCTTGGATCCGTTAAGTCTTCTCAACTCTGTGATAGTTTTAATCCGCTGATCCATGTTTGAATGCAACGCCCCCTCATTTTCAACATAATTCTGGCAGGAGCATCTGGGAGAAGTTTGTAAAAGCTTTTCCGGTGTCTCTCAGCCAAGATCCGTTTTCATTTACACCTGTATGCCTCGTTAACGTCAATTGCTTTGCAAAGATTAAATCACTGTCTAGGTCGTTATATGTAAGTTCTTCACAAGGAGTGAGCTGGACTCTGGGGTTCAATGAATATTGGGGTTGTAGTGTGGTTTTGCTCATTGTAACAATTGATATTGCAAGCGTCTGAATGAATCAGACTACGTTGCTACCTTCCTCTTTCTGTTACGTATAGGAGAAATGGGGGACAAAGGACAGAAAGGCAGCATGGGACGGCATGGAAAAATTGGTCCTATTGGTTCAAAAGGTATGCTTCGTTCAATTGTTTCTCCATTTGTGTTTCAGATGAAAAAATCTGTGATCATTTATGCTTGAGAAAAGCTTAGTGGCTTGAGAAATGGTTAGCAAGCCTCAGAGTTTAACATAATAGGGAGTTTCTCACCCTGTTGTCAGCCAGATGACGGAGATCTCTCAGCCAGTTACCTTTCTCTCTGACAGCAGTATATTTAGCCTTAAAACAGGGTGAGAATCCTGGTTTAAGGCTAAATAAAGAATTTTGTGCACTGTCACACAAGTGTGGACAGTTAAGAGAAGCAGATGGGAAGATGCACTGTATTTTGGCAGACATTTAAGAGCCAGAAGACTTGAATTCTGACCTTGACTACCCCATAGGCTTTCCATGTGAATTTGGTTAAGTCATTAGGACCGATGTTTATTTAAGCATCTAGATTTAGGCACCAGAGCAGCATATCCAGCCCTTTCTTCTCTGCAGCATCTGAACTTCTTGGTTCTGTGAAGTTCATGAATGTCAAAAAATAGATATTGATACATATGTTCCACTTTCATAGTTTTGGCTGGCCTTTGTTGTGGAATGGAAGGACAGAAAAATCTTTATTTTTGCTTGGGCATATTTCTACTTTCCACATTTGAATGTTACTAGAGAAAAAAAAAATAAGTGCCAAATGAACTGTTGACTAAAAAATCTGCCTCAAATTTATATTCTTTTTCATGTTTTTAGGTGAAAAAGGAGATAATGGTGACATAGGACCACCAGGTCCTAATGGTGACCCAGGTAATCCATGACACACCTTGTGTATGTGAAGGATTTTACAAGATGCATGCATCATCACCAAAAATACATGTCTGTTTACATACTGGGGGAAATAATAAGAAATTAAATATTTGTATTGGCACTGTAATATTTTCAAATTACTTAAAATTATTGAAGCTGCAGTAGTTTCTGGACTTGTAGTGCATTTGCTGAAACAATGTCTCAGAGCTCCTCAGAGGTGTGATCACTCTGAAGACTAGCGTGAAGTGCAACTGTCCGTAGCATTCATCACTGGTGCAAAGTGACATCTCTGCATATCCCACTCTGGCTTCCAGCCAACTCAAAGGAGCCAGTTGGAAGCTCCTGCCCCTCCATGGATTATTGCTAGAGAGCAGGAGACTACCAGGAATAGAGATATTCCAGAGAAAAAGGTGAAATCCTGGCTTAAGAAGTGTAAGTCTTACAAAACTGGCAGATTCAGATTTTGCCCAATTCGTGCCTTCCTGGCAGGATCCACTAAAGATGCGCCAATTAGTTTTCTCATGAGAACATAATTTGTCACTCTAATTCTTGAGCCAGAGTACCACATACCTTGTCATCTAGCAGAGTTCTGCAGTGTAAGTAACCATGCTTAGACTAAATTAGACACCTAAGCTGAGTAATTGAGTAGTCAAATGCAGATTTGAATAATTGCACACAGAACTGGAAAATCTAATTGATCCTTGTTTGGAGATTTGAGCTCACAGATGTAGCAATTATCCTTTTAGTATTCTCATTCAGGTTATCTTTGTCAAACCAATATCAATTTGGGATAATAGATGGTTTTCTGTTGTCTTATTTTATTGGAAGAGGCACAGTAAATTCTGTACTTTCAAAAGTACAGAGCCACGTTTTGCAGGTAATTATGTGCATTACATGGTTGGAACATTATCCTTTTGGATCTGCTGTGTTACATTCCTTGTGAGGAACAGGCGAACAATGCACTGTGCAGATTTTTGCTGTGGAAAAGGTTTTCTTTGGAGAAGCCTGAAGAGAATAATTTTACTCAAAATGAGAAATATTGACAAATATTATTAGTTAAAAAAATTATTTTTTTTTTTTTCAGGGAGTATCTGTCAGTGTTTAGGTTAACACTAATCATGCAGGGCTGAAGCTTCATGGGAAGTGAACTGAGCTGTTCTGGGTAGGCCCAGACTCCCGTGAGAACCATATGCTGGTGCAGGGTAGCAAAGGCTATGGGTTTCTGACCATTATTTGCAAGGCAGGTGTCTTTCTCCAGGGCTGCCAGGCTTTTTTATTTTGGTGTGTCTCTGTCATTTCACAGGCATCCCGTGTGAGTGCAGCCAGCTAAGGAAGGCTATTGGTGAAATGGATATCCAAGTGGCCCATCTGACAACGGAACTAAAATTCATAAAAAATGGTAGGTTCATTTTGTATAAATATTTTCCTTTCTCATTGCTGCATTTTACCGGTGGAATTGCTCGTAGAGAGCATCACCGTCCCGCATCTGATTTGTGAAGCTATTTTGGGGTGTACAGTAAGTTGGTTTATAGAAACGCGAGTGCTCACTTTTCAGCACTGCCCTCCCCCGCAGCTGTTGCTGGTGTGCGTGAGACGGATAATAAGATATATCTGCTGGTGAAAGAAGAGAAAAGATACAAGGAAGCCCAGCTCTACTGCCATGGAAGAGGAGGGACGCTGAGCATGCCCAAGGATGAGACTGCCAACAATCTGATTGCCTCCTACATCAACCAAGCTGGGCTCACCAGAGTTTTCATTGGGATTAACGACCTAGAGAAAGAGGGAAATTTTGTCTATTCTGACCGATCACCCATGCAGACCTTCAACAAATGGCGCAGTGGGGAGCCCAACAATGCTTATGATGAAGAGGACTGTGTGGAGATGGTGGCGTCTGGCGGGTGGAATGATGTTGCGTGTCATATCACCATGTATTTTGTGTGTGAATTTGACAAAGAAAATGTCTAAGCTGTCTGCTCAATCTTTATTTTAAGAAAAGTTTTAAAGCCGATTGTATAAGTTACCCTATGTTTATAGAGTACAAGTGATACTTTGCAAGTATGTGGCATCGGTGTTGTACAGCTGTAAATACAATTTAGGTATTTCAAATATCAGTATTTACCCTTCAGAAGGGAAGAGCAGTGATAAGACATAGCTTGTTTTGTTTCTGTAGGAATATATGTATTTAGATAAAAATGTGGTTTGGGGCTAAGTTCTGCCTTCAGAACAGTTAACAAATGCAATTGCATGACTGTAAGGGAAGGCAGAATTTGGCCTCTAGTTGTTAGAATTATTATTTCTGAAGAAGTCAATTCCTGGTATTCTTTTATCTTAGGAAAATTTGTAGTTATAAACATTAATTGCTTGTCGTGCTACAGGGATATTTCAGCAATAAGGCAAATATTTTGTATACTCCAGTTAATAAGTACAAGTATTACCATAAGTTTTTTGGATGTTGAAGGCATTACAACTCTTTTTTTTTTTTTTTTTTTTTTTTTTTTTGAAAAATAGCCAAAGCAAACCAACAGATCAGGAGTCCTACCAATTTTGTAATGTTTCTTTATTAAACTCTTCACAGATGTATGACAAGGAGGCACTTAAGTAAACTGAGTTTTAGCGCTGAGGGAAAACAAAGTTCTTATAATTCAGTACTGAAAGAGGGAGCCCAGCCAGATGGGTGTTTTGGGGTTGGCTAAAGGTAAAGTAATTCTTTAGTTGAGAATGATTCAGTATTTCAGGGCCCAAATAATTTCTTAAAGTAAGCGCGTTTCACATTTGTATAAGATGATGTTGGTGCATCTTGTTACAAAACAAACAAAATAACAGCACTCCACAATTTAAGGCAGACTTCATAAATAGACAGCAAGTCTCATAAAACCAGTTTAGCTACTAGTTCTTTTTGGTAGGAAAACATCTTACTCGTTTACTCAGATTCCAAGGGTGACCTCCTGAAAAGCAGCAAGAGTTTCCAAAATTTTCATGATTATGTATATAGCAGTAATAAGTAATTTTGCACAAATAATTTATGTACCCAATTTACAATTGCATGTAATGGAAAATGTGATGTATATATATAAAAAAAACCCCAATAACACAATTTCACAAAGGAAATAGTGAATTACTTTGGATCTTCCTAGGAGCCAGTTGCATGACATCTTATCTTGCTGTTGGGCATAGAAAGATGACTGTAAAATCTCTGACTGTGTTTTTTCAGGAGTACCTTGCACAGTGTTTTAAGGTGATTTTTAAGCAGAAATGAGCATATGTGTATAACATTGTAATCAAAACACGTATCTGATCATTATGGGAGATTGGTCTATAGGATATCCACAGTGGATCTGGCACATGGTCCCAGACATTTCCCTACAGCAAGGCAAGACCAAATCGTATCACCTCTGCAGTGCCGTGTTATATGAACAATCAATGACCATACAAGTCTGTTCATATCCACAGAGTCTGACAATATTTGATGCGATGCTATTATTATATACCTAAGAAAACAAACCATTTTGCTTGCTATATTTACTCTGTGAATTTGAATCCATATATACATATATATATGTTTGCTATTAATTTTGAAGATCAGTAGCAAATTCCTATAGTATCTGAATATCAGCCCAGCTCCAGAACAATCACTCTAAGAAATGAATGGTCCTTTGATTGCTTTACTTTCTTTCTAATAAAGGTAAGTGTGATTCCTGTATGTTGGGTGTTCTTCCAACTGCATATTGAAATCTATTAAATAATGGGAATACGGTTCTACACTCATATTCAAAGACTCTTTACATAATTTGCAGGAGCTAACAATTCCAGTGGAGCAATTCGTTTGGTTAGAATAGCGCCTTTTGAATATCATGATTGGTTCCTGCCTGCTATAGAAACCCTCAGTTTAAATCTCCAACATACTTTTGTCAAATTATTCTAGCTATATTAAAACAGTCCAAACCTGAGTTACAGGTATCTGGAGCTCCCTCATTGTGTATGTGCTAAAGTTGCTAATTGTTTGTTTTTCACCCAGGTTTTGAAAGTCTCTGTTGTAATGTTTGATTTCCTCAGAAACATGAAAAGAGGCCTTTTGAGGAGGTGGGAAGCTTTTTCAGAACAATTGCTCCTATTTTATCTGGAAGTCACACTGCATTTATAAGGATTGCCTTGATGTGTGGAGCATTTAAGCAGTCTCAATTTCTATTAAAATTTAAGATGAAAAATAAAGGCAATGGAAAAAACATTTATTTCCCCCAGTTTTGTGTTCTTCAGGACATATTTTTGCAGCTCTTGGTATATGAGATAGAAAGGAAATTAATTGGACTGTCAGAGCCCTGTACATTGTCTGCAACAGTCCTTATTTCACCATTTGGGCAAGGGGAACAAGGCTGGTGTGTAGGGTCTCTAGCTGTCCCACAAGGAGAAAAGACTGCGCATCTGATATTTACCCCTTGTGAGGAATTGGGCAAGAAATGATGGAGGGATTGGAAATGAATGAACCCTTCATAATTTCTTTCACCCTGCAGTTTCTGATCCCCATATGTGGACTCTTGCTGGAGGCGCAAATCAATGTTGCTTATAGTACTCATCCTGCACAAGGCTTGCTGATGTGCATAGTTAGACTATGTATTGTGTTTGCATGGCAAGGTTTTGGTAGCAGGGGAGCTACAGGGGTGGCTTCTGTAAGAAGATACCAGCAGCTTCCCCTATGTCCAACAGAGCCAATGCCAGCCAGCTCCAAGATGGACCCACCACTGGCCAAGGCTGAGCCCAAGCTCATCAGTGATGGTGGTAGCACCTCTGGGATAACATATTTATGAAGGGGAAAAAAGAACTGCACAAGAGAAAACTGCACCCAGGGATAGGAGTAAGAAGAAACAACTCTGCAGACACCAAGGTCAGTGAAGGAGAGAGAGGAGGTGCTCCAGGTGCCAGAGCAGAGATTCCCCTGCAGCCTGTGGTGAAGACCATGATGAGGCAGGCTGTCCCCTTCCAGCCCATGGAGGTCCATGGTGGAGCAGATATCTACCTGCAGCCTGTGGAGGACCCTATACTGGAGCAGGAGGATGTGTCTGAAGGAGTTTGTGACCCCATGGAGAGCTTGCGCTGGAGCAGTCTCCTGGCAGGACCTGTGGGCCCTTGGAGAGGAGTCCACAGTGGAGCAGGTTTGCTGGCAGACTTGTGATCCTGTGGGGTCATGCTGAAGCAGTCTATTCCTGAAGAACTGCACCCCATGGAAGGGACCCACGCTGGAGCAGTTTGTGAAGAACTGCAGCCTGCGGGAAGGACCCACATTGGAGAAGTTCATGAAGGACTGTCTCCTGTGGTAGGGACCCCACGCTGGAGCAGGGGAAGATTGTAAGGAGACCTCCCCCTGAGGAGGAAGGAGCAACATGTGATGAACTGACCACAACCCCCATTCCCTGTCCCCCTGCACCACTTGAGGGGAGGAGGTAGAGAAATTGGGAATGAAGTTGAGCCTGGGAAGAAGGGAGGGGTGAAGGGAAGATGTTTTAATATTTAGTTTTTATTTCTTATTATCCTACTCTGATTTGATTGGTAAAAAATTAAACTAATTTCCCCAAGCCAAGGCTGTTTTGCCCGTGATGGTAATTGCTGAGTGATCTCTCCCTGTCCTTATCTTGGCCCATGAGCCTTTTGTTATGTTTTCTCTGCCCTGCCCAGCTGAGGAGGGGAATGATAGAGATGCTTTGGTGGGCATCTGGCATCCAGCCAGGGTCAACCCACCACAGATTTCCATTAGTCTCAGTGGAATTTGGCGCTATTGTTTTAGGAAAAAAATAAAATGATAAATTAGTTTTATTTGGGGTATTTCCCATGTGCATTAAAGCCACAATTTTGTGTGGCTTTATGAAAGCCTTTGGAACATGTTTTCTGGCAAGCATGCACTGAGGTTTCCCAGACTGTTCTTATATGCTTTATGTTTGATGGATGATTTTTCCTTGTAAATATTTCCCCATAGCCCTTCTTTATTTTATTCTTAATTAAGAGGCATGTTGGTGCATTTTAAGAAGGCAACAATAACAGCTTTTCTTTTATGTAATCATCCATTCATCCTCTTGAATGACTTCTTCACACAAAATGCATATTTCATTCAACTATATTCTGCACCTTTAGATTCTAACGCTGTGGTGTTGTATTGCTGATGTCAGGGCCAGATGTGCATTGCCCCTTCTAGGAGATGACTTGGCAAAGGTAGAGCATTTAGCAGTCTGAGTTCAAGGGCAGCTCCTTTGCTGGTGAGAGCCCTGCATCGCTGAGGACTTCCCAGGGGATCACTGACCTTGATTGCCGCCTGGATTTGCCACTCCGCATCATGGTGCCTTGTTGGAAGGTGCTGCTTCCACCTGCCTTGTTATCCTCCTTGGCTCCTGGTTTGCCATCCCTCACGGACCAGCTTGTCCTCACTGTGCTCTGACAGCTGACGTGATTATCCCTGGAAATATGGTTTCCTGACAGGTTGCAGGTTAGGAACAGAAATTCTCCCTGGTTGTGAGTTTTCAACTATCTTAAGTCACAGAAAAGAAATGTAAAAATTAATATTTATACATGTGATATACAGTATTCTTATACATATAAGAAAAATGGAAAGCTTCATTTTTCATAAGCTCAGGAAATGCCAGTTCAAATATGCATTACAAAATAGCAGCTGCTTGGACTTTTTTGTTACATTTTTTGATGAAAAGTGAAGCAAGATGAAATTAAAACAATTTTTATTGTAAAATATAATCAAGGTTCAGAATGGACAAAGAAGTTCTGAAGTAGATATTTTCAATATGGTTCCTTTTAAATTTTTTCAGAATTATATTTCTGAGTTCTGAAGCCTCATTTTGACCTATAAAGGGATTTGATTTTTATATTATTGTTAATGTATTTTACACTATGTCAGTAACAGCATCCAGTATAATGCTTGAAATATTTTACTTTATTCTTTATGTCCTAATTTCCCATTGGAATAAGTTATCTTTTTGAGAGTTCTCGTTTCCCACAGTGAAAGAGTTTGACACTGGAATTGGTTTCTCCTTCTGGGACTGCTATGACACTGTAAACGTTCTGAATACAAAGCAATAGATAATTCAACCAACATTAAGTAGCAGACATTCTTACTGATTATGAAAATGATCATTTAAATATTATGCCATAAAACTAGCAGTTTATGTGCTATTACAAGACTCCAATCATTAAATAAGATAACGCAAATACAAGCATTTTAAATATGAAGTTTTTAAAAATGTAACTCCATCCTGAGTTAAAACAAAAAGATGTCAATGTCACCAAATTTCCAGTAAAGCTGAAATTTCATGTCTCCCTGAGGTCTACGTCCAGCTCCAGATTTGATGGGAAGCTCAGTGATTTGTGCTGCTTGTGGGTGAATCAAATCCTACAGCAGACAAATTAGCATACAATGTAAACACTGATTATATATGACTCTACCCCTTATACTTTTTGGACTGCTTCCCCTTAGCACTTATTTTCAAGCATTCTGCTCACTTAGCTCTTTATAGAAATGTGCTCATGAATTTTTCCCAAGGGTCCATCAATTTTCACTGGAGACTCTGGTTTTCAATTTTTGGTTTGCCCTGTGGTGTCAACAGGTCTACGTCACTCAACCTGTCTGCCAGAGATTACGGACCAAGAGATGGGTTTTTTGTCCACTGTGAGGAGCTGGAAATGCTCCGTGAAATGAAAGTGTGTCTGTGAAACCACCTGCGATGTGAGAAGTATTGTGCTGGACCAGAGACGACCACTCACCCATTCCTTGCGGGGCATATTCCTGGTTGGGGAGAGGCAGTCCAGCCTGCCGAGAGGAGAACCGACCTTGTTATTGTGGGTAAAAAGAAACCAGAGCCTTAAGATTTACTTAGGGGAAAAAACTGTGCAGTGAAGGGTTTTGGCTATTTACTCTACAGAGGAGCTGAGAGAAAGAAGAGTTTGTTTTTAATTTTGCTGTGTTAGGAGAGTACAAACTATGTGAATTGGGATAGAAGGGGCTTGTGGAGAGGACGATAGCTGTGTGCACAAGGTGGAGTTCTGGATGCGTGTCTCCTCCTAGCCGGGAGCTTTTCAATTGGATGAGGAGGGGAGTCCTCTCAAGAGGGAGAGCATGAAATGGGAAAGGTGGGAGAAGCGGTGAGCAGTTGTACGGAACCGGCAGCGAGTGGGATGCCCGTGAGGCAGAATGTAAATGTTACCTCCAGCCATTCTCCTGCTTCCTGCTAGGGAAATATAATTATCCTGCCCTTTCCGTCAAAATGTCTCACTATAGCTTTGGATGAGTAACTACAAAAATAGAGGGAGGTGACCAATTTAGCATAGTGTCTAGATCTAAATAAAGCCCAGTTTGGGTCTATGGCCAAATAATAGCATCCAGTTCTCTTTGGTTATGTTAATGTATGAAACCACCGGGGATATAATTAAGCCCTGCTATTCATAGGCTAGCTGTGTAGTATGGATGCTTTTCTGTATGTTTTTTACATATGAAAGTGTGAATGCTGCCAAGAATTCAGCAGCGGAAGGTCTGGCGTGCAGCCGAACGATAAATGTGTTACCACACTACCATCTAGCGGCACTTAGAGGCAAAATGAGCGAGCTGAGCAGTAGTTTGCTCCTGCTTGCCTCAGGGTTACCGTGATATTGAATTCAACCACTGATGTGGTATCGAATAACTGATTTCCAAGTTCTGGAGCCTTTAGTCAGCTTTTTTCTCTTTTTTGTGAAAAGATTATTTTGATTTATAACAAAGAGACGTGCACTGATTTTAAGTCCAATGCCTAGGTGGGAGTTTTGACTAAGAAGTGACAAGCATGCCCAAATGAGTTCAATTATCATGCCTTGAAGTTAAGAAAAAGAAAACAGGTCAAGCTGTGCTCTGCAGGCCGGCATCTAGATTGCAGGTGCAGATCTTCCTCTGGCATCAATCAACTTCAGTGAAGCCAAATTGATTTATACCTGCTGAGACTTTGGCACAGTATCTTCAGAAATTCTAGATTTATGCTTGTTTCAGAAAGAAAAAGAGAGGTATTTTGATGTTTTTTTAAATTTATTCTGACCACTGTTATTCAAAGACTGATCTGGTGTAATGCATACATCTCATGCAAATTTCTGGCCTATAATCTGTTGTGACACAAATATTGAACGTAAAATAGTTGAAGTAGATGTATGTTGTGAAACTTTACCCTTGCAAGTACACAAGTAGTATGATGCAGAACACAAAGAAGCATTAATAGCATTCGATATAAAGAATAAGTCCTATATAATTTTATATTCTTCTATGAAAATTAAACCTTTGCTTTTTGCCACACTTACTTAACATTAATTCTTTGGAGTAGATGGGTGCCATCTAGTGAAGAAAAGATTTGTTGCGTATCTAAAGGGCCAAAAATCCAACTTCGTTCCTGCTTCATTCTTTAGTATGATCAGAACGATAAGGACAGAGAAACATTCTGAAAGAGAAACATCAAGCAATACGTTCAGTTCACTGAAATAATAGAAAGTATAAAAATGCAAAATACTAACTTCCTTACTACAAAGTGCCCTGCACATATACGTATCAGCTTGTTTTATTTAATCCCATTCCCTGCTTCTTCCCCAGCATCACTTCTCTTCTCCTCTACATAAAAAAAAATCTAATATATCAATTTATGACTTATTTAGGGAAAGTTCAATATCTCTTCTAAATATTCCCAGCTGGACTAGCAGAAAAGCACACCGTTGACCTTGGTGTAGGCAATTCCTTTTTTGTGCTGATTTTTGACTATGTCTTACCATTCAGAAGCTTCAGAAAGTGAAGGATAAATTCTGGACCCCTTAACCTTGCATTGCTAAAGCATAAATGCATTACAGCTGATGTGTCGACACCATGCTTAACACTTAGTGATAACATCTCTTTTAAAAAAATACTCTTTCAGACTACTGTCATGGTCTCCACAATGTCCTCAGTTTTCTTCTTAAAGCTTCTCTTCCTTTTCCTTTTTGTCAGACCCACAAGGGAAGTTAATTATATACCTTTATTATACATTCCATACTGTAATATCTTGGAAATTGATTAGCCTGTGCAGTTATTTTGAATCATAAGCAATTTTAAATGGTTTCTTTGAAAATCTGGTTTATGCTATTAACTAAGACGGATCTCCTTTCAGTCTAGACAGTTTTTGCTTTAGAGTAAACAGAAGATCAACAAATCTAACCCATGAGAGAAGTCTGTTTCATGGTTTTAAATTAAATCGAAATGGGCTGGTTGTTAACAGATGAGAAGTCAGTGTCTATTGACCTTATAGTTCAGATAAAGCAGGGCCCGAGTCTGCTGACGCCAGGCTGTACTGTGGCATGTCCACTATTAGCTGACTATTAGGGATACCTGCTCTTGTGCTTTGTGGGCCTTACATTTGGCCAGTTTTACATGGACCCAAATCTCTCTTTCTGGTGCCACTTGGAGTTCATTACGTAGCAGTGCCTGTCTCAGGCACTGGCTGCTCCTTCTACCATCAGGGTTAGCCCAGTTTTCAAAGAACAAGGCTAATGTGATTGCATGACGTATTTCCTCCCAATAACTTTTGAACATTTTAGCCATTTTCAACCAGGCGTGTCGGAAGATCTCAGGGATCTGAAGTTTTTAAACATTTTGTGTAAAGACGTAAGTGGGTGATGAACAAAGAATTCCTTCAGTCCCTCCTCAGGAAATGGCTGCAGTGTGAACTCATCTGTTGTTAAACACCAAAGAGTCATCTTGGAGACAGACTATACAAAATCCCAACCACAGGAGAAGATTTTATTAGAAATTGTCCTTTTTAGGCACTGAAGACTTGAGATAATAGCGGCAGATGCGATAGGAAACCAGCCTTTCTCAGTCCCATTGCTCACAGAACAACTCTTCTGTTCTGTGAAGTCCAGTTGGTGCCGTGCTGACTGCAGTGAAAAGGGACCATTAGATCACCTCTTATCCTAGAAGAGAACACTTTGCATATGTGTCTTTTTGAATCAGCTTTGCTGTGAGTGTAAATGATATCTGATCTTTTTTTTACTTAATCCCACGCTGATCCCATGCCTTTCCCCACCCCGCCCTTGTTGAGATCACTAACCAGGGATGAAGACAGAATTTTCAAAACCAGTCAGCATTGTGCTGGCTCTCCTGGGAGCAAGACCCCGCATTGACAGAGCCAGGCAATATAGAGTCCTGGGCATCCTACCTTTTCTGCTGGTTGCATGCTGCATGCTTTATATTTGTATTTATATAATCTTTTATGCCTTTTCCCGCTGGCTGTATTTTGCTTCCCTTACTCTTTACCTTGTTTATGCTGAGATGGGAGATGGGCAAAAAAATTGGCCTTCTCTGCTGTTTTAAGCAAGTAATGTACATGTGTGATTGGAGGCTACAGCTAAGTGTCTTCACATAAATCCATTTTTAATAGTGGGCACACAGGGAAAAATCATTTGTCATAAGATTACAGAGAGGAATATATAAACCTGTTATGAAATTTTTAAAGATCTTAAGGAGTATGATAATTATTATGCAGACTAGGTTTACTGCTAGGTATGTAATGAAAATGAAAAGAAATCAAAGACAAACACACAGCAGAAATCAATATTAACTAAGGTATTATGTATGAAATTAGTCTAGAAAAGAAGTAATATTTAATTTAAAAAGGATTGAGGGAAAGCAATCACGGGGCATAATTAACTGGGCAGTTCCTTACTTTTGTGGCTTTTGGTGAGCCCAATTTACCCTTAATTACCCTGAGCAGATTTTTAAAAAAGGTTTCTTCAAATTAGGTACATTTTTTTTGTTTATTCTTACAGGTTGCTTTACATGTTCTCAATCCCTCACTTCATTGCCAGTCTCCTAATAGAGGATGGTTTACTTGCTGTAAGTGACAGCGTATGGGGGTTACTGTGCTGGGAGCCCCACCACAGTAGATAACCTAGCCTGGTTGATGTTTTGTCTAGCTAAGGGCAAATTTTTGCATCCCTTGAACAGAGGACAGTGGATAAATTTGCTGAAAGTCTTGGATGTCTTGGGGTACCTCAAAGAGCACTAGGTGTCTGTATGAAACAGCTGAACTGAGCCTACCACGATGGTCAATTTATCCTCCTGCTAATTACCACCAACAGCTTTGGCAGGAGATTTCTGCTTGTCTGTGAGAGTTTATGTTCCACACACGGAAGCCAACGCCTAAATGGAGACTTAAATGGAGGTGTCCGGATCCCCTTGCTCCCCTGACTGCTCCTGGTTTCCCAAAACACTTGGCTCAAGTTCGCTGGGTGAGAATTGTCTCCTCTAGTTTTAAACATCAGCGCTGTAGGTATCTGCATCTAAGCTAGTCACACTGTCTCTCTTTATAGTCTGTAGGGAGAAATAACTGCATTCAGGGTATGATTCATCTGTCCTATTTTGGATGTCTATATTGGGATGGGAATGTTCCTTGTTCTGACTGCTCATTTCTTTCCATCACCCTAAGGTGAGACCAAGGTGAAAAGCTAAAATGCAGACATTTCTGACTGATCAGATGAATTCCACCCATCAAATTGCAGGAGCTTCCACCCCCAAATCCCCATTATATAGAGCTGCCACTCAGATGTCTCCCTTGCTGACCAGCTGTGCTTGTCCTGTAAGGTTATGAAGAGAAGGCTATATGAGGTTGTGAAGGAGGTGTGACCTCCACTAGAAGAGCATGACCTGCCACGAGTGACTTTTTGTCACATGGTGGACCCAGATGCCCCTTCCATCACACAGCCCAGTTTGGTACTGACTCATGAGTCACACTCAGAAAAAAAAAACAGTGCTCTGCCTGCAGAAAATATCTCTCCTTTCTCACCTTCCCAAGCTGACAGTTATGATCACTATTTTAGAGGCAAGCTGAATTTCTTCTTACCTCTCTTTCTTGCATGAGAGAGAGAGAGAGAATAATGATTGCCTGGCATTGTTTCTTCCTTCCCTGCCACCTGTGACATGTGCCTTTCCTAGTCTGTGCTGCGAAGCAACAAATCACATCTCCAGGAGAGACAATGGGCAGCAGAAAGAAACCACACAAGCACAGCCATGGCAGAGACCATTTCAGTGACTTCCATGCACAGGGTGTCTTGCTTGACTAGTTTCATCAGCAAAAGCTTGACAGAGAAGCACTGTGGGTGTGCTCCATAATCCAGATGGGAATATACCATATTGAACGTGTTGAAAAAGTTGAAAAAATAAACAAAAAGTTTACTTCTTGCTTGTAAAGGTAAAATTGAACATCTTCCAGTAATCTAGCTCTAGCTAGGACTGTACTGGGTTTTTATAAGCTGGTCCTCAATACTTCATCTAAATCTGTGAGCTAGAAGACAGAGGAAAAAGAAAAAAGGTTCCTTTTGCATGGAGAGTCAGATGGGGAGATGGGAAGATCTGAAGGCAAGCTGAAGCTCTCAGGACAAGATGGCTGATGGGCTGAAAAGAAAAGGAGAACACTGCCCAGATGGTCTCCGAAAGAGTTATGACGTGCTCATGGCTCTTGCAAACCTAGTGCTGTTTCTCTTTTGGACAGGAAGACCCCAAGGAGCCTTTCCTTACTGAAAGGTATGTTCAAAACATTAATGTGTTTATAACATAAACAACTTTTTAATACAAAATAGATTAAAAAATCCTGTCCTTTTTCTGTGAAACAAAATCTGGGTTTGGTGGCCTTTCTGAAAGGGTTTAGGCTGCCAGGGGAAGACGTGCTGCAAAGAATCTCCTACAACACACTGTGTGTGTGTGGTATCTCTGCCTTTTTAAGCGTCTACTGGGGAAAAATGCCATTGTGGAAGGGTGTGAAGGCATTGTGTGGTCCTGGCATAACAGTCAGTGCTAATCGGCAGCACCGTTGGAGCACACAACTGCATTTGGACTACCCAGAGGACAAATGCCTGGTGGTGCGTCATGAAAATGCTTTACTGAGGTGCTGGTACTGTATAGACAACGTATTTCTTTTTAATTTGATGGGAAAAGCTTTTGTCTGCTGTGATGAAATAGGAAAAGCTGAAAGATTTACTGTCTCAAGGTTAATTGCAATCAGATCTTTGGTGCAATTAATTTCAACAGGGGAAGAAAATCACAGGCCAGAAGAGAGAAAGGTCAGGTTAAAGAATATTTAGATGAGTTAGAAATGTTCTTGTCAGCAGGGTCAGGTGAAATTTGGTACAGAATACTTAAGAAAGTTGCCAAAGCAATTGCTGAACTATTAGTGATTGTCTTCAGATGCTTGTGGAGGATCAAGAGGTCTCAGAGCCCTAGAGAAGCTTTCACATAGTACCTGTATTTAAAGAAAAATAAAAATAAAGTAACACATCTGGCAGCTTAACTAGCATACCGGAGCAAATGGTTAAACAATTAAGTAAAGGCTCCGAGTAGATAATAAAGTGATGGAGACAGTCATTGTGGATATGTCAAGAATGAATCACATCAAATCCACCTTTATACTTGTGACTTCTTTGCTGGTTTGGTAGATGTAGAAAACCAGTAAATATGGTATGTCTTGATGCTCACATGCCAAATAGGGAATAGCTTTGATTAGTTCCCAGTAAGTGACTGCACTGCTTAAAAAACTGCTGTCAAAGAAACATTGTCAGTGCTTTGGGGTAATAATGAGAGGGCATTTAACGTCAGAGTTTTGTGAGGTCTATCCTGCACACAATTCTGCTCAGTAGCTATACTGATGTTTTGGATGGTATAATGAAAGAGTAAGGAGAATTTCAAGAACTATGGGAGACAGGATCATCTTTAAAACTGATTTTTACTCAGTCGAAAAATGCCTGATATCGACCAATTAAATACAATAACAGAAAGGGAAAAGTATTGTACATAAAAAAAAGTGACCAAATGCCCCAAGATATGTGAAAAGCAGAAAAGATGGGGAGGTTTCAAGTTAACATCATTCCTAAACTGCAGAAGATTTGACGATCTGATGGTTTACCAAGTAATTTCATTCTGGGATGTACTCATATATAAAGACATGGAAGGCAGTTACTTTCTTTTCCCTTGTGTGAGTGGGGTCTCAGCTGGAATACTGGGCTCACTTCTGGGCAGTGGATACGGACAAAATGTTGGTAATCCAAAGGTGAAGCAACAAAACTGATCAACAGTTGGAAAATATAACCTGTGAAGTAAGACTAAGAGCTCCATTTAATCTAGAAAAGAGTTAAGTATGGAAGTGTATGGTGCAAGATATAAAGGCTCTTTATAAAGGAGATGATAACTGATCATTTCCAGTGCCCACTGATGACATGGCATGAAAAAAATAGGCTGTGAAGCCAACAAGGTTTGGTTTGGATACCAGGAAAAGTCTAACAAAAGGGACAATTAAGGTCTAAAACAGGTTTTCTAGTGAAGCAGTAGTGTCTTTATTATTATTATTATTGTTGTTGTTGTTATTATTATTATAGTATTTCCATATTCTTCACTAAAAATATTTGCACATTAAATGCAAAAAATTCTTTTGGGCTTGTTTTAAAAGCAAGATAAACTGTATTTGGCCCCTAATACAGGAGGATGGACTAAACTAGTGTTTCCTAATACTGCTGTAGCTAAACCTCTCTGCTGCTGCCTTTGTCTCTCCCGTGCCCTACGGCTTCTGACTCCTGCTACTCCCCTGCCTGCCTCCCAGCCCCCGACCTTTCCTTTTTCCTGCCCTCTTGCCCTCCCCACACCAGCCTATGCTGCTGCTGTTTTCTGCTTGCCCCTTAATTGCCACTTTCAGCAGTGGTGGCTGGGAATACAAAAGGCTCGTAAGAGAGTGTCATGACTAGCACACCTCGCCACTTGCAAGCCACTGGGCTGTATAGTTTTGTCTGGTCCATTCCAGGCCCAAATTTCTGTGCTGCCATGACGCTTTGATTTCTTTTCCTGTCAGAGTCTAGTGTGACATAGACAGTGCTTGATAATGAGTGTGAAGCAGAACTGTGCAGGAAGGATTTTGAGTCTTCTTCTCAGGCAGCTGCATGCTGATCTGGCCGCCTACCTATGCCCGCGCAGCATCAAGGATGCACAATTATGCTGACTTTCAGAAGCTGTGAGGAATTTGTTGATTTTTCCTATCCAAATCCCTTGCAGCTCTTGTGTGTAGCTCAGGCGCTTTTGGGCTGGCTCAGCACCAAGGGCAAATCAAGTAATAACAGGGTGAGTCTCCTGTGGCTGGTAATGCAAGTGCCAGTGCTGTGCTCTGCTCCTGGCACGGTGCAACACAGGCCAACCGCAGCCAGGAATATGTGCCCCGAATGAAATCTCACTGTGAGCATGTGAGGCTAACTGCTGCAATATTAAGATATAAATAGCCATATGTGTTTACACTGCAAAAAGAATTACACCCACACACATACAACATCACTCCAAAATAAGGAAACGTATTTTGGCCTTTTAGAATCAATATTAAGTCCAGCGGTTTCTTGCTGTTCAGATGTATAAGTTTGCTTTGGGTTCTCCATAATATTTTCCCCACTTTGATCTCTTAACAACTGTCTCTAGTGGATACTGGATTGGAAACAGGCATAAAGTAATTTTTTAAAAATGTTTTTAAGTTTTTTTTTGAGAGGCTAAATTACATTTCACAGAAATATAAAGGCATTTCCACTAGAATTAACTGTTCCAAGTTAAATACATGTTTTCTAAAGTAATTTCAAAGAAATCTTGTAAATGTTCCAAATAGTGTTTCACAACATTTGTTTGTATTGAGCATGAGTCCAGCTAGCTTTATCTGATAGTCATTGGTACTTGTATGGGAAGAGACCATGAATAGTCAATCCTTTCCAAACTGCACGTGCTCCTCACAAATCCACAGACCTCTATAGTATGTACTGTAACTCATACCTCTTCCTAGTCTACTCAGATGTTGCCCCATTTCAGCACTGTGAGTATGACCCTATAATTTCTTCTTCCTCTGCTGCTGCCCTGCTCCTTTTCCCACACTACCGTATGTCTATCCATCCATCTAGTTGACGCCATGGATGGCATCAACTGTTGGACTCAACCAAAAGAATAGGCAGAGGTAAGACAGGATAGTTTTTTCTTTGAAGGCTTCAGTGGGGTCCACAAACCTCCACATGGACCTCCCCATGCTCATCGCTTTTCTTTTATGTTGTCCTCCAAAATGGTGCTCTGATAACTGATGCTTAAAGGCCTGGAAGTAAATTACTAAATAAATTACTAATCTCTGACTGAAGAAGATCACAGCCATTACCTGTATCTATTGCTTGTGTCTCTGACACAGACAATGATGTCCTACACCAGCACAAAAATATTTTCTAGAGTAAACCTGGGTCTTCTTAGAGTCTAAATCATGAAGGACATGGATCAAGGCCCCCTGTTTGCCCTGCAGCCCTAGCTTAGTGGTTCCTATCCTGTCAAGGCCTCTGGAAATCACCCGTACTAGTAAAAAATAAGATGGTGGTAAAAGTATATTTTGACAATATGACTCAGCAATAAAAACAGAAGTATATATCAGCCTTACATCCTTGAGGGAAATATAACTTTTACAGAAATTAAATTCTACAATTCTACATCACCTAATACTTGCCTTTTACATTTTTCAATATGTGCATATTGTACAGCATGTAGACAGGAGAAGAGTACACATGTAAATTCTTTTTTAGAAACTAATAACTAATTCCAGGCAAATTAGTTTTCTTGGCTGCTGAATAAGCAGAGGAAAAAATTGTGGACATACTAAAACAATGATCTTTAACCATCGATAATTTCAAAGCAGAAAAAACTCTTTCTATATCTGAATGACTTGGCACGTGAAGGTACAGGAAAAAACCTAAACTTCTCTTTCTAGGTGAAGATCAAAAAGTGTTTTACAGACTCTAAAAATTAAGGTTCTCAACATCTCTGCGCATCAGGTAATGTTCTAATTTTACATGTGCGAGGAACGAAGGCACAAAGAAATCTCCAGATTTATGAACCATGTCATTGCAAGCCTGTGATAAAGATCGGAATAAAACCTGACACTCTTCAGCATAGTCTTTTGCTTTAATTAAAGTTCTTTCTTAAGAGTTCTCTGGAGTTTTAGCAGATGTAGAGATTGAAATTCTGCTAAGATAAGTCATTGAAATATATATTGCACCTTTTGAAAGCTTGGAAATGAGGTTCCCATCATTGGAGGGTGGGCACGGACAGTCTACAGCAGAGCTCATGAAAAGGAAGTTACTTTTCTTTTTTGACAAAACCCTCTCCTTTCCTCCCTAAGCTTCACCATAAATTGCAATAAGTCAGTAGCATAATCTGGTTTTTGAGTGTCTTTGGAGTAAATGGAGATATGTACTATAAGTGAGAGAGACTATTAACTACAGGTGAAATAATATCTTGCTGAATTGCTTTGTGTTCTGAAACCACACCCTTACATCTGTTTGCATGAAAGAAGACAGAATGTGTTCTTTAAAATAGCTCGTAATTAAAAGATTGTTTTAATGATGCATTACTGAATCATTTGTAATTCAAAAGGGTGGACAATTAAGATACAGAAATGATGACCAGTGTGACAGTGAAGTCTTTGAAATGGTAGATGGTGTAAAATTTTATGAGCATTTAACTTCTGTTCCTTCACTGCTCACTTTAACTGTCAAACAAAGCAGACTGTACAGAGCAAACTTCAATAGGGGATGTGCTAATTATTTAAACCATATTTGTATTCTTGCTCCTACACCCCCCTTTGTTTTTGATAATGACAACATTTTAGCAGGATTATTATTCTTTGGACAAGGAAAACAGCTAAATATATTTTGAAATGTAGGCACATCTTTTGAGAATTGTGAGGTGAAAATGAGAGAAACAATGAAATTTGACAATTATCAAGATCAAAGCCAACCTCCAGTTGTCCAGAGGAATGGGAAACCCTTGCAAGGAAGTTTTGTGCATTTAAAAAACAAATCCAACACTAGGACAAAATTTCAGAAACACAAAAATTAGTATGAGGCAGAATTTCTAGGACAAAAAAAAAAAGGTAAAATTAAAATGCATTTTTTTAATTTTTGTCCATCTCATGAACTTTACCAGCTCCCTAGTAAAACAGCTTCTGGGAAGCAGTGTTACCAGGAAGATGAAGAGCTGTTATAGGGAATGTCCAGAGAGCTGTGTCATTAGGAAACTGGTTACCCACGTAGCTTGGACAGCCTGGGGGACTGTTTAGGTACCGTGTTTGGTGCTGTCTGTGGCATGCTGGAGCCAGCTGGCTGCCGAGTGAGGCAAATAGCTCTAGATAGTTCACCTTTGTTGTACTATCATGATTTCCAGCTGCCCAGGGAACCGGTAAGCCTTACCAGCTCCTTTATGAACTCGGATGGTGGCTGAGAACTCTGCCAAGCAGACTGGTTATAAAACCCCCAAAGAGCTCAAGAGATTAAGCAAAGGAGGAGTTGGCTAGATAAAGGCCTTTAGCAGCCAAGCACCCAGGAGATGGGCAGGTGGCAGAGTGGCCAAAACCAAGCAGATTTTCCTCAAAGGTTGCAACATAACTGGCATATCCCTGCAGAATGCTTTTATCCTGTCAAATCCATTATTTTCTGACTGCTGCTGGGAAATTTCTGATAAGCTCCAAATCTAAAAACAAGTAAAAATCTTTGCATTTGTGTTTTTGTTTTTCACATAATGAAGCAATAAGATATGTAGGTCTCACATTACACCCAGTACAGTAACATGTAATACAGGTCTGAAAGCAAAGGACCTTATTTAGTAGTGTCTTTTCTCTCATTTACACTTGTGAAAGTGACTGTAAAGTAAGTTTTAAAGTGAACACACTAGTGAAAATGCTCAGGTGCCTTCTAAGACATATTTCCTCTGGCCTTTGGCTGTTCTTCCAGTGGAGAAAAAAATTGTATGAGCTTGATTATGATTGCAAAACTTTCTGATTTTTGATTACAGATGTAATTCAATTGCTGTATCATTACTACCATAATAACAACTTCTGAAAGGTACTAATCTGTAATCAGAACTCAGGTGTAACAATCTGGCTGAAAATTATTTCTGTGAAGCAAAGGAGATGTTTTGTCCCTCATTTACCATTTTCTTTCATGACAGGGTAAATAATAGTGCAAAACCTTCTTTGGACACATCCTTCTCCTGATGGCCTCTCTTGAAGAAGAAATTGAAAATTTCACCTTACCTCTGATAGGCTCCATTTCAGTAAAGTATTCCTATAACATTTAGATATATAAAACTCTGACTGAAGTCAGCACAGTTATGGTGAATTATAATACCTTGGAATTGAAAGCAAAATTTAACATATTGAAATGAGCATCCCCAGCTTCTTTTAATGTACACCAACATAAATCCTTTGCTTGATGCAACTTACAATTTAGCTATGACATTAAATATTGGGGAAAGAGGCTTTCTTAAATTAAATATTAAATATTGGGGAAAGATGAGGCTTTCTACAGACAACTGAAGGTAGCCTCGCAAGCGCAGGCCCTGGTTCTCATGGGGGACTTCAATCACCCCGATATCTGCTGGGAAGACCACACAGCCAGGCATGCACAGTCCAGGAGGCTCCTCCAGTGCATTGATGACAACTTTTTGACACAGGTGGTACAGGAGCCAACAAGGAGAGGAGCACTTCTAGACCTGGTACTGACAAACACAGAGGGATTGGTGGAGGACATTAAGGTTGGGGGCACCCTAGGTTGTAGTGATCATGAAATGATTGAGTTCAGGATCATGGGTACTATCCACAAAACAACAACAAGAAGTAAAATCGCAGCCTTGGATTTCAGGAGGGCTAACTTCGACCTCTAACTTCGACCTCTTCAAGAAACTGCTTGGAGAGATCCCGTGGGCTAGGGCTCTGGAAGGCAAAGGGGCTCAAGAAAGCTGGTTGATATTCAAAGACCACTTCCTCCAAGCTCAGGATCGGTGCATCCCTAAGAGAAAGAAATCGGCCAAGGGACGCAGGAGACCTGCATGGTTGAGCAGGGAGCTTCAGAAAAAGCTCAAGTGGAAGAAGGAAGTTTATAATAAGTGGAAGAAGGGACTGACCCCTTGGGAGGATTACAAGAATGCCACCAGAGCGTGCAGGGATGAAACAAGGAAAGCCAAGGCCGCCTTGGAATTAGACCTGGCTAGGGACATCAAGCACAACAAAAAGAGCTTCTACAAGTATATTGGAAGCAAAAGGAAGACCAGAGAAGTTGTAGGCCCACTGCTGAATGAGGCAGGAGTCATGGTGACGGAGGATGTGGAGAAGGCAGAGTTACTGAATGCCTTCTTTGCTTCGGTCTTTTCTGCTCGGCCCAGCCCTCAGGAGTCCCAGGCATTGAATAAAGTAACAGGGAAAGAAGACGACTTCCCTTGGGTTGAGGAGGATCGAGTGAGGGACCAATTAGATCATCTAGATATTCACAAGTCCATGGGCCCTGATGGGATGCACCCGAGAGTGCTGAGGGAGCTGGCAGAAGTCATTGCTGGGCCGCTCTCCATCATCTTTGAAAAGTCCTGGAGAACAGGCGAGGTGCCTGGGGACTGGAGGAAAGCCAATGTCACTCCAATCTTCAAGAAAGGCAAGAAGGAGGAGCCGGGGAACTACAGGCCGGTCAGCCTCACCTCCATCCCTGGAAAGATGATGGAACAGCTCGTTCTGGGTGTCATCTCAAGGCACGTGGAGGAAAGGAAAGCTATCAGAAGTACTCAGCATGGATTCACCAAGGGGAAATCATGTCTGACTAATCTGATAGCCTTCTACGATGGCATGACTAGATGGATAGATGAGGGGAGGGCGGTAGATGTGGTCTACCTTGACTTAAGCAAGGCGTTTGACACGGTCTCCCACAGCATCCTCATAGGGAAGCTTAGGAAGTGTGGGTTAGAGGAATGGACAGTGGGGTGGATAGAAAACTGGTTGAAAGATAGAGCTCAGAGGGTTGTGATTAGGGGCACAGAGTCTAGTTGGAGACCAGTGACGAGTGGTGTTCCCCAGGGGTCAGTACTGGGTCCAGTCCTGTTCAATATATTCATCAATGACCTGGATGAGGGGATAGAGTGCACCCTCAGCAAGTTTGCTGATGACACCAAGCTGGGTGGGGTGGCTGACACACCAGAAGGCTGTGCCGCCATACAGAGAGACCTGGACAGGTTGGAGATCTGGGCAGAGAGAAACCTTATGAAGTTCAACAAGGGCAAGTGTAGGGTGCTGCACCTGGGGAGGAACAACCCCATGCACCAGTACAGGTTGGGTGCTGACCTGCTGGAGAGCAGCTCTGTGGAAAGAGACCTGGGAGTCCTGGTGGACAACAGGATGACCATGAGCCAGCAATGTGCCCTTGTGGCCAAGAAGGCCAACGGCATCCTGGGGTGCATCAAGAAGAGTGTGGCCAGCAGGTCGAGAGAGGTCATCCTCCCCCTCTACTCTGCCTTGGTGAGGCCGCACCTGGAGTACTGTGTCCAGTTCTGGGCTCCCCGGTTCAAGAGGGACAGGGAACTGCTGGAAAGGGTGCAGCGGAGGGCTACAAAGATGATTAGGGGACTGGAACACCTCTCTTATGAGCAAAGGCTGAGGGATTTGGGTCTCTTCAGTCTGGAAAAAAGATGTCTGAGGGGTGACCTCATCAACACTTATAAATACTTAAAGGGTGGGTGTCAGGAGGATGGGGCCAGGCTCTTTTCAGTGGTGCCCGGGGACAGGACAAGAGGTAATGGGCACACACTTGAACATAGGAAGTTCCACCTAAACATGAGGAGGAACTTCTTTACCCTGAGGGTGGCAGAGCACTGGAACAGGCTGCCCAGAGAGGTGGTGGAGTCTCCAACTCTGGAGACATTCAAAACCCACCTGGACATGTTCCTGTGTAACCTGCTCTAGGTGACCCTGCTCTGGCAGGGGGGTTGGACTAGATGATCTCCAGAGGTCCCTTCCAACCCTATGATTCTATGATTCTATGAAAAAATTGTTCTGTTTATTACAGTATAAATATCTGCCTGCATTTAACTGAGAGCAGAACACAGAAGCACAGTCCAGAATTTAAACCAGATCAGTTTGCTGATTATGGAAAATGGACAGATAGGAGACAAGTAAAAGGATTTCAGGTAATACACTGAATACCATTCATATTATAAGTAACAGTAGCCTTTAAATGACACTCAAAAGAGATAGAAGCAATAAAATTGGGCAATTTTATTGTGATATTTTCTAGTTCTTTTATGATGATTGTAATAATTTGCCTTATGCTTGAAATAACTACTCTATAGTATGAAGCACCCCTGAAACTACTGGGCTTTTTTCATCCACTGAAAATGCAGAGCTTCAGCTTTCACACAAATCTGTTTAACCAGTAGGTAAAATTAACCTATGCTGGCCTGTGAAGAGCTTCATGCATATCTGAGTACTTTTTGTGTTGTCACAAGTACATTCTACAATGGCTCTTATAGCGAGGAAATATTCATTTTTTCCTACTTTGCACTGAAATTTATTAATTCTGAAAATGTTACTAAACTTGACAGTAGTTTTCTCAAAATACAGATGCATCCAGAATGCAGTTCTGCAATTGAATGATTTTATTAGCCAAATTTAGATTTTGGTGTGAATGGTCAAAATGGTTGTCGCAGTTTGGGCTGGGTTGGCCTATGACAAGACAACAGATGCTCTCCCCTAAGGAGAGGAAGAAGAGAGATAAAGAGATTCATGAGTTTAGAAAAAACTAAATTACAGTAATGAAATACACAATGAGTTGCAGAAGTGACTGAAGGAGAAGGTGAATCGAGTCAATTTGCAGAGGTAAAAGCCATCCAGCTGTCCTTAGACATTGCTGAACGAGAAAACTATCTCTTTACGAGAACTCTGTCTCTTTACTGACTCATGGATATTGGCATATGCTCTGTGGGGACGGTTAAAACAGTGGAAGCAGAGCAACCGGCAGCACAGAGGTAAACCCATCTGGGCTGCTGAATTATGGCAAGATATTGCTGACCGGCTTGGGAAAGTAGTCATAAAGGTACACCATGTAGATGCCCACGTACCCATGAGTCGGGCCACCGAGGAACATCAGCGAGTGGATCAGGCTGCTAAAATTTTCCAGACAGATTTGGACTGGGAACATAAAGGTGAACTATTTTTAGCTTCAGGTCATCAAGGAAGAGATACAACATATAAATGGGTCTGTGACTGGGGGGTGGATTTAACCATGGATGCTATTGCACAGGTTATCCACAATTGTGAAACATGCTGAAATCAAGCAAGCTAAACGGTTAAAACCTTTGTGGTATGGGGGATGATGGTTGAAATATACGTATGGGGAGGCTTGGCAAATTGACTATATCACACTCCCTCAAACCTGCCAGGGTAAGCGTTGCTTGCTTACAGTGGTGGAAGGAAGCACTGGATGGTTGGAAACCTATGCCGTACCCCATACCACTGCCCGGAATACCATCCTGGGCCTCGAAATGCAAGTCTTGTGGCAACATGGTACTCCAGAAAGAATTAAGTCACACAAAGGGACTCATTTCAAAAACAGTCTTATAAGTAATTGGGCAAACGAACATCGCATTGAGTGCGTATGGAACCTGATGTAGTTGAAGATGTCCCTGCTTACTGCAGGGAGGTTGGACTAGATGACCTTTAAAAGTCCCTTCCAACCCAACACATTCTATGATTCTATGATTCTATGCACCATCTTCGTGGAAAATTGAGCAATAAAATGGACTATTAAAAACAACCCTGAAAGCAACAGATGGTGGAACCTTTAAAAACTGGGACAAGCATTTAGCGCAAGCTACCTGGTTAGTTAACACCAGGGGGTCTGTCAATCGAGCCGGTCCTGCTCAATCAGACCTTTTACATACTGTAGATAAAATCCCTGTGGTGCATGAAAGGAATATGCTGGGGAAAACTGTTTGGGTTTTTCCTGCCTCAGGCAAAGGCAAACCTATTTGTGGGACTGTTTTTGCGCAAGGACCTGGATGTACTTGGTGGGCGATGTTGGAGAACGGAGAAGTGCAATGTGTGCCTCAAGGAAATTTGACCCTGGGTAAGAATACTCAATCCTGAGTCTGCTACAGTAGACGAGACTCCGCAATTATGAACTAAATGGACTTAACGAACTTTTGTGTATAAAGATAAATCATAAATGACTGACCTGTGTATATATATGTATATCTGTATATATTTGATGGGCAAGAAGTATTAGTGATCTGAGCATGATGCAAATGGTACAGAATATGGGGTGGAATGTCCTGGTTTGGGGTGGAGCAGAGCCACCTTCCTGTCCAGAGGCCCTGGCCCACACCTGTTGCCGTGGCACCCAGGGTCAGCTGACTCAGGTGTTCACCCTGTGGAAGGTCAGGTGACCCAAACTGACCAATCGGGTGTGCCATCCCATCCCCCATGCTCAGTATAAGAGCTGAGGGAACAACAGGGTCAGGTTGGCTCTTTGTCTTCAATGGCTTGGTTTTTTTGATGACTGATGTCATTTGCTAGTGATTACTAGCCAAAATGTTCTTGAAAATGCAAAAGGGAGGGTGAAGAGAAGGAGGTATGAAAGTACACTTCCCTACCACACTCAACAGTGAAAAGGCGAATTGGTTCCTGAAGACCACTTACGCTTTAGTCTGCCAAGCTGCTTCTGTGAGAAATAATGCCTACCAAAGGTTTCATTTTTTTTCTTTCTTTAATATTGTAACTAATTTGTCACCCTGCAGAGCTTTTCAGTGCTGATGTAAAAATTGTCTGCTCTTATAAGGGACGCTGTAACAAAGTTTAGCTGTTCCTGCTCTGAGAAGGCAACACTGGGACTGTCAGTAGCAGCAAAATAAAATTTTAATTTTTTACTAGTGAGAGTGATGGTACTCACAGTGAACAGTAAATTTTAGCAAGAGAGGTCAGTGAGCTTTTAGGATGTTACAGTTTTTATCCTGAAATTCTGTGCAAATTATGAATAATCTTCCCAAATGTACAGACAACTCTGTTATGTTTCTGTTTTGTCAGAAAGAAGCTAGTCAAAACCATTAAGATTTACTCAGTTTTACTGTTGCTCTGAAAAACCTTGCAGTACAGTAGAAATAGTCAAGAGCCTCGTCAGACTGATGCACGCATTGCTGTTACTGCCCCTTAGGGAGACTGGAGCAACAATAACACCCAGTAGCAGGTTTTTTTCCTTTTCTTTGGACAGTGTTAGACCTAATGGACTGCTGCAATACAGGATTCAGTCATTCCAATTCAAGTACTGAACGACTGATAAACCATATTTGTGCTTTCTGTTGTGTATCCTTTATCAAGATTTGTGAGCAATTCTTTTTTCTTACACAGTTTATACGGTATTTAGAAAAGAAATTATTTTTGTTTGAGTACCCACAGGAATAGCCAGGAATGAGAAGATTTGTGTGATTGTATCAAAACAACTGAGGGGAGATAGTTGAAAACTATCTTTGTATAAAACTGATCCTTGTATTTTGAATGTGACTGAGATTCATCTGTTTTGTTCGTGTTGGAAGTTGATGCACACAGTTTCTTGGAAATTCTGAAGGTCTCTTCATGGATCAGTATTGCCAGGAGCAGCACAGATGCAGAGATGTAGAGAAGGGCAGACTTAGGCAAATAAGCCTCAGCCTTAAACACTGGAGGCCGGTGTCTCTGGCTTCTGGGCTCTAAGGAATGCTTAACCATGGCTCTCCCCCAGAGTTATGTAGCTGCTTTGATAACCCCACATGTTAGCAACCAAGACTTTTTTCTCTCTGTCTCCTCATGCTCCATCTCATTTTTGTGCTCATCATATTTTTGCTGGCTCAATTTTTAGCAGTGCTGTGCTAGTTTTTGGCATTTTGAATGGATCTGAAAGTTGCAAAATTTTAATGTCCAGGTAAGCTCTATTGGTGAATCAATCACTTCTCTGTGAAATTAAGGAATTCCTTGTTTGCATGAACAAGATTAGCTAGCTCACAGATCTCAACTTGAACAAAATTATTTTAAATAGTTGAGATAACCAGCAGGAGCACTTGCTTAGCTCTGTTGTGGCACTGAAGATGACACAGAAATTTTGGTCAGATTTCATTGAAAAAGACAACTGCAGAAATAAAGTATGATGCTTTTTTTTGTTTTGTTTTGGTTTTTTTTTTTTGTTTTGTTTTGGTTTTTTTTTTGGCAGAGTGCTTATTGGTGTCTGAATTGTGTATTCAAAAATGTCACTGGCATTGATATAACAGTGCCTGTCTATTGTGATGCATATAGTATCATAGACAGGATTTTGGATTCTGTGGTGATGGCAGTGCATAACATTTAGTTTCCAGTTCTGGTTGAAGTGATGGTACCCATGTCGTTTGTTGTGTTTCTTTTAGATCATAGAATCATACAATTGTCTAGGTTGGAAACAGCCTTTAAAATCATGGAGTCCAACCATTAACCTAACACTGCCAAAACCACCCCTAAACCATGTCCCTCAGCACCACATCTATCCATCTTTTCAATACCTCCAGGGATGGTGACACAACTGCTTCCCTGGGCAGCCAGTTCCAATGTTTAATAACCATTTCAGTGTCAAAATTTTTCCTAATATCCAATCTAAACCTCCCCTAGCGCAACTTGGGGCTGTTTCCTCTTGTCCTATGGCCTGTTACTTGGGAGAAGAGACCGACCCCCACCTCTCTACAGCCTCCTTTCAGGTAGTTGTAGAGTGAGAAGGTCTCCCCTCAGCCTCCTTTTCTCCAGACTGAACAACCCCAGCTCCCTCAGCCGCTCCTCAAAAGACTTGTGATCTGGACCCTTCACCAGCTTTGTTACCCTTCTCTGGACTCCCTCTATCACCTCAATGTCTTTTTTATGGTGAGGGGCCCAAAACTGAACACAGTATTCAAGGCAATCCTTAGTTAAGGATTTCACAGTGAAGCCAAAGTATTTTTAGATTGTCTATTCCATTTGGATACAAATGAACAAGTTTTGTCTACTGTATCTTTTTTTTCCTCTGCAGTTACAGTTATACAGGAATTATACCAGCCTGATGGGAAAAGGAAAGAAATTATAGTAAGTGTTTAATTATGAATACCACCTGTTTAAATTACTATGAAGAAATACCTATTCATTACTTTATGCTTGTATAATTTATGTTTAACAGTTAAAATATGCTATTCCAGGGAAGAATATGATATGATAATAATATCAATTTACCTGAGATTCATTATGTAAAAATTTGGATACAAAGATAATGTTACTCCTGAAGTTTGTCTTAACTTTCCTTTGTCCGTACTGTGTAACTATTTAAACATCACTCAACTGGGAATAAATTATTTTCCATATTTTTTAGGAATTAAGAGTAATTATTACTCTTCTGCATTCATTGCTGTAGACTGTACAAGTAGAAGTTCAGACAGTGTAACCTATAGATGACATTTAGTGATTAATCAGAGTCACAGAATTGTTGAGAGTGGTGGGGACTTCTGGAGGTCATCCAGTCCAAACCCCTACTCACAGTGGGGTCAACTAAGGCAGGTTGCTTGGTGCCATATCCAGTCAGGTTCTGAGTGTCTCCAAGGATGGAGACTGCAGTCTGTCTGGGTAACCAGTTCTAGTATTTGACCACCCTCACTGTAAAAAGATTTTTAATTTCTTACCTATCTCTGATGCTTTTTCTCTCTCATCTGAAACTGGTGCCAGGTAAGTAAGGCCTTCCCATTTTTATGCCCTGCTGTGAAGTCAAAGAGTCTGACCTAGGTCACACAGGTGTTAAATTAGCTTATTTGGATTTGAACTGCTACAGAGGATGTGAAACACTCAAAATTAGAATGCATATACCATAGATCATAAACCTAAATCTATTAAGGCTTGGTCACATGGAATACGTATAGCCCGTTTTTCTTACCACTTATTTTGCAAACAGAATGAGTTTAGTTGTATATAATCCATTTACCATGGGAGTTTTTAAGGCAGTATTGATATAGATAAAGCAACATTAAACTCGATATTCTTTCTTAGCCATTTGTGGCAGTTTGACCTGTAATGTGTACGTTTGCATTGCCACATCTCTGCTATATTTATTGTTACATACATCTCAGGCCTGTCACTGCCTGAGACACAACGGACAAAATAGAAGGTCATGCACTACTGAAGCCCCATTTGAATCCTACAAATAGGTCCTAAGTGGTTCAAATGACTTTTGTTGGAATTTAAGCAAGCCAAATAGTGGGCTATTTTAAGACTGCGGGAAGCCCTGAATACTGTGTGCAGGTGCAGAGCAAGTCTGTTTCATATGTGCAATAAATCCAATCTCTACTTTGTCCAGTCTTCTCCCTCTGCAGAGAAGGCAGACTCCAGATGACTGGATATATGTGCTGTCTCACTGAATATTTGATTTTGAGTCCAGTCTTGCTACGCATAAGCTTTATAGTGTAGTCTCACTCAAAGTGATATAGATTGCATACCATACAGAGTTCCTTCAGGCGTGCTTAGCCAGTCAGAGCCTGTCATTCTAATTCTGAACTTTATCTTTGCATTCTCTCATATGGCACTGAAGGCTTACAGGATTGGATTCATAACAGTTAAATGGGAAAAGCCTTTGATAAATTTATACATTTTGAATTATAATTGGATTTTTATTTGAAAGAGAGATTTACAGTAGTTATTTTCTGGCCCTGACATAGCTTTCACAGTAAAATATAGTGAAAATTAACTGGGCTAGGTTTCTGTCTTCACTGAATCTGTACCATTTTTACTGAGAATAAACAAACAAAGTTAATCACAAGCAACTTTTATATGAGAAATATGTCTTGAAATTTTGGTTATTGACTTGATACATACTTGATATAAATTACTAAACTACAAGTTCGTAAACTGTCATAGTAAAGCCTGTTAAAATTAACATTTTAGTTCCTGTGAATAAAAAACTACCAGTAAACTTGTGTTCTTGGATCTGCATTATCAAAGCTAGTTTAATGAAACAAACATCTGGGTCTAATTTGAACAGAAGCGTTTCTCTTTGTACAGATGTTTGTGACATACTTTATAAGAGTGCTTTGGCAATAGAGAGGATTTACAAAATATCACTGTGGAACTGACACTTTTGCTGTATTTTATTATTTTCTCTCTATCAAATCATATTTAAAGCAAATTCTGTTTGTTCATGCATATAGACTGAAACACAGAGATCAGATCTAAGTGGATGACTTAAGCATCTGGGAACATCAGTTCTTGGGCTGGGGTGGTCACTCCAACCATGTCCTTTCTGTATATCTTGATGAGAAAAAGGTGGTTATTATTGTCCCCTTGTTGTACCTTCTCTTCCATTGAAATGATATCACGAACATGGACAGAAAGAAGTCTGTAGGCAATAGCTATACTACGCAGTGCCAGAGCATGTTTCCCTCTAGCTGTGCCTTTATTAATACATTGACAGTGTCCTAGAATATGTTTGTGTACTGGAACTCAATTATCTGTACTGTGACATGCTTCTGGTTTGTGCCAGCTCATACCCTGATTCCCAGACACAGCCTGGAAGTTAGGATGGACCAGAGACCATTCTCAATAGGCATGAACCCCATTTTGGAGACTAAGTGAGCTTAATATTTTGAAGTAGACAGGTGATACCATATGGTTTTGGGGCTGGGGAATAGATATTGTCATGGTTTTGTTTACTCGTGTAAATCTTAGAATCATAGGGTGGTTAGAGTTGGAAGGGACCTTAAAGATCATTTAGTTCCACCCCTCTTGCCATGGGCAGGGACACTTTCCATTAGGCTAGATTGGTCTTGAACCTGGTCTTCTCCTACAGTGGGAGATTTCTTATTCTCCCAGCCCTTGCCTTTGCCTTCTGCGACTTGGGTGATGTGGCTGGAGCCATTGCCAGTGAAGACCGAGGCAAAAAAGTCATCAGATACCTCAGCCTTGTCTATGTCCTAGGTGACCAGGTCTCCCATTTCCTTTTGGAGAGGGCCCACATTTTTCCTAGTCTTCCTTTTGTCCAGTGTGGGAAGTCCCTGTGTAGATGCCTGTGGGACCATGATTTTGTGATAAATTGTCCTGCAATACTTGTCCAATTTAAGATCTTTGAATTCCACAAATATTCTTTAAAGCTAGGAAAATGGTAGCTATAAGGGAAATTAGAGGACTAAAATAAAAATAAAAATTGCATCATTGCCAACAGTAGTTAACATATGCTCCATCTAGAATGGTAACAGCACTTGGTGGCCACCTTCATGCTAGTATGGACAGGGCCAGGACTGGCAAGTGACAGAATAAAATTTCCAATTTGTTAGTGTAGTCCCTGACACATTTTTGGCAAATATCAGTCGACACTCTTTCAGACAGTGTCCTTGTTAACATTCCCTATGGGGAGGATGGAATATCCTGTGAAGAATGTTTAGGTAGGGATACAAGCCATTTTGTGCTTTGTGCGGTCCAGTCCCTGGACCTTTTTATCTGATTGGTATAGATACAGCTAGTGAGGCTTGCTCAAGGCTAAATACAACGTGAATGTTGAAAGAGAGACTGTAGATTTTTATGTCTAAACAATTCCTTGCACTATACATTTGCTGGTAGAATCCCATCAGTGAAGATCTCTGCCTCGCTGATTCTTCATGCCTTCTTTTTCTCATGCAGCTTTTGCATCTAAGGACAGGTTTTATGCTGGAGAGAAGATTTATGTTTTCCTACCTTTGCCATTACACTAGCAGCAAATCTTTGTTCCTACTGGATCCTCATCACCAAACATAAATTCATTTGGAAGAATAGCTTCAAGTTACAGAAAAGTTTACAAATCACTGCAGTATCATTAATAATAACAGGGCTCTATAAAGCATAAACTAAAGCAAAATGTTGCAGCAATGTCTTTTTCAGTAGGTGGGGAAAGCAGATTTTAGAGTTACTGGCCTACTTGCTATAAATATTTAGCTGCTTATTCTGGTTTGAACTTCTGTGTGGGAAATCCTTTTTGATTCCAAGTCTCGATTTTTCACTTCTTGGCTTAGCAAGTATTGGAAATGTGGTGGTGGCAGCTTATTTTCTCAGGGGAGAAAGCTTATCAGGCCATTTGACAGCGACTTCTCTGGTTGATTAAATTGTGTCAGCCGCTTCAGAACAGAAAAGTCTTTTGGACAAATGGTGAATGAACATGACACAGGTTTTTGAGGATATAAGACATGAAACAGTGAAAAACTTGGGATTCCTCAAGTATGACAGATTTTCCAAAATACTGACAAGTAACATATTGCACTGAACAAAGATAGTATTTGAAACTGGGACTAGTGTTTATGTTTAAGGAATGCTTCTGAGAAGAAAATATTTTAAACATCTTGCATCAGCTAATGATGTATGATTTTTCTGCAGATTAAACCAATAATCCATAGTTCTATCTGTGTGCCTTCCAGATGGCAATTTCTCTATAATACACCACGTAATATCAAGTAAGTGTGTTTATAAATCAGACATTTACGTTTGGTTTTAGATGCTAATACTAGTATTAATACTGATTTAGATACTACAAATTTGAATTAAATTTGTATGGTATGATAGCAGGCCTAATTTTTCCAAAGTATCCTTAAGAAAGGAACGAAGTTGAGAGTGACAATGTATTGCAATGCTTTATGCTTTGTTATGTTTTATGCTATGCATAAAACTTATTATATTGCTTATGCAATGTTTTATGCTAGTGAAATATAAAGAAATAACATTGTATATTATTTGGAAAATTTATATGATACAATGTGTATACATCATAGATAATATGGTAAAATGACACTTAATTCAAGGGTTATTTAGAAAAAGAAATCTCAGAATCACAAAGCATCACACAGATTTCTAAAACAGAGGAGTGTTACAAATTCAGAATTTGAGCCATTAATTATATGAACTGTTAATGAAGCCTCATTTCCTATAGATTTCTGCCCTATATTCTGTAAACTTTCTATAATAAACTTGAATAATTAAACAGAATAATAATTCACATTTACCTTCCATGTGCCTTTGGTCACCCTGCCTGTACTATGGCTATGGGCCTTACCAAAAAGTTCTATTACTCAGGTAATGTCTATAACAAAATTCAAGTCACCTTCTTTGGAGCTGTGTTGCTTCCCACACAGCAAGACTATAACAGTTCAGCTGTGCAAGAATGGGGGAGTAAAGTCTTGGATATGAAGCAGAAAAGATAATAACACTTTATTTCTCCATTCCTCTTTACACTTTAATTCACTTTTAACACTTTATTCTCCATTTCTTCATGTTAAGACTTATTTAATGGAGAGGTTATTATTTAAAGTGACGAGCATTTAAAGTGGTATAACTTGAAAAAGGGCTACTAGTAGAAGTTTATAGAAGTTGATCATCTAAGTTTTAATTTGATTTCAACTTAATAATTTGAGCCATTGTTGTGACAGTCTGTACATGTAGGTAATTCTAACAAGTTACAAAAACAGAGATTAAAAGGCTCTGGAGATTTTGCAGGGTCATCCTTTAATTAAACTGTGTTTATATGACCTTTTCTATTATCTCCACCTTTAAACTTGTCTATTACGGGAGAAGCTCAGGAAAAATAAATGTGTTCTCATCATTAAGTGAAAGTCAATAGACTTGGACACTGACAACTGTAGAATTAATTCTATGCTTGAAGACAGCACTGACGATGGTGCGTATTCTTTCTGTATATAAGCAGACTGTTAACTTGAAAGCTTTGCATGATCTTATATGGAACTGTACGGTAGAGATCTTTGAAATAATAATGATAAATCTTACAGAAAGGTTTGCACATTAAAGTCAGTAACATTTACATTGCACCCAGAAATAAATACAAAGCTACAGTAATCCTCAGAGTGCAGATGAGATGTAGGAAGTGTTGCCATCAGGTTAAAGTTGAAATATTTAATTTTTCTGTAATGAAGCAATCATACACGATTCCAATGTCAAAATCAAGAGCTAAGGTAAAAAATATAAATTGAAGAATACATATGATTTGAATTGCTTTTTTAAGGAACAGAAGTTTGTGTTTATTTGTTTGAATAATTCTTGAAGACTGTATATCCGCCAATGGCAAATTAAAATAACAGAATTTAGAGATGAGTAAAATTCTTTAGGTCATTTAGTGAACTTCCATGGCTGCCATTCCTTACACTGTACAATATATTTTCCTTGTCTGCCCTGGATTTACGTGTTTCTAGGGATGAAGTTTCTAACCTTCACAGGATCAATCTGCAGTTTTGTATTTTGCATTAACAGTAAGTTCTTTGGATAGCTATTTCTTCTTAAACTTGGACAAAAAAAGTTGTGTCAACTTACATAGTATATTTGAGGAAAAAAAACTGCTAAAAATGGAGAATGGGTCCCTCTTTTATGGCAAACTGAATGCTTATTTCATGTACGTGATCTCCAGGCTTTACATGATTTTACTGAAAGTTCCACTAGATGGCCCCAAACTTCTTCCTAATGCAACCTTTATTAGTTCAAGATGTTGTGTTAAAGTGGCATGCAGACATAAATATTTGCTCTTGGCTGAAATTTGACACACTGTGCTAGGACTTGCCCCAGGGTTTTTTTTTTTTATCTTAAAAAAAATGAATACCAGTTCCTGGAAAGCATTTTGCTTGCCACAGTTTTCTTGCCTATATAGGAAGTTGTGTTATGCCGCTTACAACGTAAACAGGTGATTGCCTTGGTCTTGAAACAACAAAGTATATTATTGTATTACACATTAAAAAAAGAAAAGTAGGGAAGAAAGCTGTTCAATATTGAGCGTTTAAATCCTAGCTGCATAAAGAATTGCTAAATTAATTATTAATTAATTTTTATGCTGTCTAAATGATGTTAGATCCCTTAAGTTACACATAAGCAGCTTCAGATTTCTGTTTGATATACATAGATGATTTATTAAAAGTTATTTTATTGTGGAATAAGATATAGAAGATACTTTCAAAAGCATTTTAGAGCAGGTTTACACGACTGTCAGTATGCAATGGCTGATTTAATGCTAGACTGCAAAATTCCTTTTAAAACAGGTGTTTTTTTCAGCTGTAAATTTGTAAATGCTGCCTTCTGTGCAGTCCCTTTTTATGTTCCAAGACAAGGCAACCTGCTTGCAAAATGCTGGACTCGTAGTAGATCAGTTGTTTTTTACATACTTTCTTATGGGTTGGATCAGGTTCTAAGTTTCGTCATTGTTTTGAGTGAGAGACTGGATATTAGACTGAACTCTTTAAAACAGTTATAAATAGTACAAAGAGAGGCTGAAAATATGTACATTTTGTTGCTTGTAGTTTCAAAATAGAAAAGGTTATTAGGAAATTATTTATTGGTAAAAATGTAACAGGTGAAACTGCAAGGAATTCTCAGTTGAGATGCAATATCAAAAAAAGAAAAGATTTAATGAGTGAAAATTAATGAAAAATGAGTGAAAATTAAATATTAAGACTGGTGTCATTAGTGATGTAGGAAAGGGAAGTATTTTAATGTTTGAACAGGTTGTTGGTTATGGATAATCTTCAGAAGGTATAAAAGAAACCTAACCTTGTGGAGTAATGGGAAGAAGGAGTCTCGAGAAAGGATGTGTAATGCTAGGGGCTGAGGATGCTGGCTTTACCTTTTTTTTTTTTTTTTCTTTAATGAGAAGATCTAATTGTCGGAAAGGAGATTGTAGTATTTGACACAAAAGATGAAAACAATCTAAGTATTTTTCTGTTGATTTTGTGGAATGTGGATTTAGGGATTGAAAGGGAAAGAAAAAATAGAAGAAAGAAGAGAATAAGGAAAAGGGAAAATTGAAAAATGAGATCTGGGTTTAGAGAATCTACCCTTGATTCAAAGTCACATAGAATCATGGAATTGTTGAGACTGGAGGGGACCTCTGGAGGTCATCCAGTCCAAGCCCCTACTCAGAGATCAACTAGAGCACGTTGCTGAGCTTTGTACCCTGTCAGGTTCTGAGCTTCTATAAAGATGGAGACTCCGCAATCCATCTGGACAACCAATTCCAATGTTTGACCACCCTCACTGTAAAAAAGGTTTTTTCTTATGCTTAAGTGGAATTTCCTGTCTATCAGTTTGTACCCGTTGTCCTGTGACTAGATACCACTGCAAAGAGTCTGTTTACTTTACTCCCTCCATCAGAAATTTATACACATTGGTAAGATCCCCTTGAGCCTCCGCTTCTCCACACTGAACAGTTCTCTTGGCTTCTCCTTGTAATGGCATATATGTGTCAATGCCTTCCTCATCTTTGTGGCCCTTTGCTGCCCTAGCTCCAGTATGCCCATGTCTCTGTTGTACTGAGGAGCCCAGACTTGGGTACAATACTCAGATATGGTGTCAGCAGTGCTGAGTTAGAGAGGAAGGATCACCTCCCTCAAGCTGCTGGCAATGTCTTGCTTACAGCAGCCCGGGAGACTGCTGTCATCCTTTGCCATGTTGGCTCATGTTCATCCAGAAATGCCAGGACCTTTTCTGCAAATGTCCTTTCCAACCTGATTGTCCTGCAGCCTGTGCTGGTGGATGGGGCTGTTCCTCCCCAGCTGCAGGACTTGGCATTTCCATTTGTTGAACTTCCTGAGATTCCTGTCATCGCATTTCTCCAGCCTATGAAGGACCTTCTGAATGGCAGCAGACCCATGGGGTCCACCACTCTGGCCAACTGTGTGCTGTCTACAAAGTTACTAAGGGTGTGCTCTGTCCCATTGTCATTAATGAAGAAGTCAAACAGTACTGCTTTCAGTATTGACTGCTGGGCTTGGTCCAGCACTAGTGACTGGTCTTCAGTGGTCTTTGTGCCACTGGTCACAAACCTTAAAGCCTGACAGTTCAGCCAAGCTGCCTGTTCTCTTACCTAGTCTGGGCTTCTTCAAGTTGTCAATGAGGATGTTATGGGACACAATGTTGAAAGCCTTTGTAAATTCAAGGTAAACAAAACAATAGCAACTGGTCTGTCTTCTGAAAGTGAGTGTCAGGCCAAAAATGGTCACAGTTGCTTTGCAAGACTGAGAAGGAACATCTAAAGTGGACTGCAATGAAGAAAACAGTTGATTTCCTAACTGTTTTAATGAATTGTGCCTTATTTCTGCTGGGAATCGTGAGAACACCTTTGGACAACATGAAGAGAATGTAGTTGAAGTCTGAAGGACAATGTATTTCACTGTTGACTCATCTATCATATCAGACAGGCATAGTAAGGGTACAATCCTGTATTTTTTTATGAATTAATTTTAAAGTTTAATGAAATAGGCTAAATTTTAAAATGAACTGTTGAAATCTAAGTGGCAGTACTAATAATGATCCAAGTTACATCATTTTGTCAAATTAATGTGTTTTATCTTTTTGGGTTTTATTACTTTCTTTACTAAAGAAAAATACCTTCTTTACCTCTTGGCAGTGTTTTCCCCAATGCAGAGATCATCAAGTCACCTATAAAATTACTCATCCTGAGGTTTACTCCAAAAAGCTTGTCATAAGTAATGAAATATTTTTTCTTCATTTAGGATTTGTTCACAGGTAAGAGAAACTATCAACAATTTAATATGGCCAGTAAAATTGCTCAATCTGGCAGTTTATCACACTCTTCATTCATTGATTATTTCCATAGCTCTCATCAGATTGTGATGTTCCACTGTTTGATTATATATGGAATATATGAAGAATGAATGACCCATTATCAAAGGCAGGAATTTTTCAAGCTTCTGAGTTAACACTCCTTAAAATGTATATTTATTTTTTTCCTATGGATGTGGCCTCAATGTAGTCAATCATACATTACCTGACTTCATATTTTCAGCCAGCTGGAACCATGAGTTCAACTAATATGCAATCGTATCATACTGAGCAAGAGGACATGACCTTGTGTATCAAGATTTAACATTATTTAATAGTAGTTGGTCTGATTTTCCAGAACATTGTTGTAGGCTGTGTTTTACTTCAAGAAATGGATGTCCTAGTAAACTATGGCTTTAATGCAACAATTAATGTACAAGGCTATAGAAATCAATGAAGAGATTGTCACAGCTGCAGAGGGTAGGTCAACAAAATAAAATAATTATTTTTTTAGTATTTTAATTAGTAAAGACAAGATTAACTGAAGTTTCAAGTGTGAAACAGGATTTAAAATTACATTTGAATAGACGATATCAAGTTCAGACAGCTTTTTTCTTGGATCAAATGTTTTTACTAATTATTATTTGCTTTTGATCATGTTCAGTTTGTAAACAAAAAAAAAATAGGGTAAGTCACATGGTGAGCTTTTAATGTATCACCAGATAAATAACTTAGGAAAAAAAAAAAAGGAGTTCTACCTATTTAGATAAAGCTCTTCATTTCCCAGGACATTAATGTAAGTTTATTTCTTTCGTGCTTAGAAATCATCCATCTAAATCAGAGATGATAAAATATCTGTTCCTTTATGTTTAGGAACCTTCCTCTAATTATTAAAGGATCAGAATCTTTACACTTCAGAGAGTCCTCTTTGGGAAAGAGGACTTGGGTGTCTTTATGATACAAAAATCTTACCGGCATTAGAAAATATGTCCTTCTCACCCTAACTTCAAAATGACTCAGTTATTTTTTCTTGGTCTTTCTAAGCAACTGATCCATTCAGATCTATCCATATGTTGAAAATGCTTATCTGGCAGCAGCAATGTTTCTGAAAGATACAAGTAAAAAATAATGTTACACAGAACTCTGTTATGTTGTTTTCCCGTATATCTCTCTGGGCCTATGCACACCACTTTATTTGCCAAAGCAAATTTTACTTTCCTATTTGTAGAAACTATTTTATAAATTCAGCATGTTTTATTCTTTAAATACGGTGCTCTTTTTCTTGCTTTACACACAACCTGCTGTTTAAGGCCTTATAGACTGAGTAGGCTTTCCTGTTAAATTATTTAATTTGGAACCTGATTTTTACAACCATATTAGCATATTCCTTTTGGTTTTTTGAATCACAGTTTTGTGAAACATTGAAAAAGCACAAAAGTTTATGTTACATTATATTGTATTTGTCTCAGACGATTTATTTCTCTTTTGAGAGAATGTACGTAAGTGCAATTGTTGGAGCTTTTAGCCTCAGCAGCCGCTGTGGGGGATTCATTTCCTCACCATATTCTCCATATGTTGCACATGTAGCGTAAAAAATAATATGAACCTTAGCTCCCACCTTTTATTCCCAACGTCACAGCTGGGTCACAGGGAATTTTTCTGAGGCTCAAGTTGAGTTTGTGGTCAAACCCAGGCATCTCCTCAAAGTGACCTGCCTCAGTCGTTCACCATTCCCTCTTAGACGCAGGCAGTTTTAGTACATTTACCTTTCTTGTCATGATTTCCTTATACACAGGCAGTGGAGAATGCAGTTTGAACATGCCCCAAGCATTCCTTCTGTTCCTGGGGTTTATGCTGGTATAAAAGAGGCAGGGCATATACTGCCCTTTCAGTTCCCCTCATTCAGTTGACTGAATCAAGCTGCTTTCTGTGTTTTCTGTTGTGTGAAACTTTCATCTTTATTTCTTTGCTTCTGAGACATCTTTCCACACATCAAATATTTTATCAGACAGTTTGTTATTGCTGCCAGTACAGACTTCTGATTCTTTCAGACATCTACTGCTGTTTGAAATCCTCTAGTGTATCCTCCTGTCATCTAGCTGTGGCTCCAGAGTGACTTGAGGCTCCAGAAGTCCTATAGCCCCATATTGTTGCGTGTCTCAGATTTCATAGGTATCTGAAAGGGCACTATATGACAGTGACTAGACAGCTGAGACTTGTATGTGTGATTGTAGGTAAGTTCTGGAGTTTCTTCTGAGACCTTCTGAGACAACACAACTGGTTACAGACATTGCCTACTTTCATCACCCTCAAAATTCTCCTTGCCTGTTATTATGGTACTTTTGGCTCCTGTACCTGGACTCCAGACTCCTGCAAGTGCACCTCCAGATGAGTAGATCAAAAAGGCCTTATTGTGGAGGACGTTTCTAGAACTGATCTTACAGGAAGCGGGTTGTACAACAGTTTCTGGGTATAGAAGGATCAAACTTGGAGTCCAATTCTGGATTTTAGATATCTACATGCTTTTCGAAATAACATGGCTTCGTAAGAGAAATAGGCTTACATCTGTGAACTTTTAAGAAGCTTATTATTCTCATGATATTTCTGTCAGATCTTTCCATTTAACTGTCTACACTGAAAGAGGACTTGGGGGTTAAGGTAAACACTAAGCTTCCTAACAGAAGGATGCAAGAGCTCTTTAATCCTGCATTATTCCACATAGAAGCCCTTAGAATCAACAGTGGCTTGCCTCACCTTTAAAGACAGTGATTTTGTAGAAGTTGAACAATACATGCAATCCAGTTTCACTGAAATCTCATTTCTTTTCATATCATGGCTTGGATGTTGGGTGGCTCTGAGAGTTAAAAGATGGATCTTCTATGGTTAGATACATCCTTACAAATGACAGCATTCAGTCTAAATAGTCAAGGTTCATAGCTTTTCTTATGATGCAGAGTTATTAACTTGTCTGCTTCTTATGCTACTTTGTTTATTGAATTGGAAGATTTTTATTAATCACTTACTTTATTACTTTAGTCAGAGTTAATCTGATGGTTATTTTACGCAGCTTCCTCATTTTATAAGTTTGTGCAGTCTCATATTCTGCAATTGGTAGGTTTAGGACAAATATTACTCGACTTTTTCCCCTAGTTAAAAAATCTGGTACTGTAATAGGATTTCAATTGAGTGCTAATTTTCTTAATGGGAAAACTCAAGGCAGTGTGTTCTTTCTGTTGTTTGCTTTAGATAGCAATTAACTTTGTCTAGGAGACCAAAGAAGGCTCAAACTCTAACATCTGAGCTGTTATTCTCTCTCTTTTTTATTTAAAGAAAATGGTTACTTTTAGCACTTGTACGAAGTTTTCATGCAGATAGTATCAGTTTCACTTAAATTGAGAAACTAATTTGACTGTATTTTTTCCAAAGCCAGACAGATTAAAATTAATCAGTTAAAATTGCTCAGTGCATTCTGGTTGTTAGATCTGCTTTATCCTTGTATATTGACAGAAGTACTTTTAAAGACATAATTCTTACATATCTGTTGCCGAAGGACCTATAGAATTGTTGCTGAATAATTGACTGTGAGATGTGTTATTGGGTAGCTAACTAAGACCACTCTGTTTTAATTAGGGCTCATTCAACCATAACTCAAGCCAATCAGAGTGATATACCATTAGTTGACATCTACAGGGTTCCTGTAAAAAATGTGAGCTTGCTGAATGCTTGTATTGCCTTTCAGAGAGAGTCCATCTTTATTAAACTACAACCTTGGAGCCTGCACAGCAGCTGATTGCCTGCCTGCACAGGTCAGCGTTGGGAGGCACTGTTTCAGTGAGGATGTATGTATTTACAAACCATTCTCCTACCTTCTCTGTGAGCATACTGATGGAAAGAGAACAATCCTACACCTAAGGTGCAAAAGAGAGAGAGGAAGGGGGGAGGAGAGAGAGAGAGAGAAGGACTTGCTCCTACCACGTTGTCTCTCAAGCCACTGAGTATTCTTCCTCTGCCATTCCCAGCCTGACTGCTTTGGAAAGTCAGATGGGCAAAAGGGAGAAAAAAACCCCAACTTGTGGGTTGAGATAAATACAGTTTAATATGCACAACTGCCTCCTCCCTCAACAACAAAAAAACCCGAGTGACCCAAAAGCAGTCACTTGCCACCAGCAGACCAATAGCCAGCCAGTCTCCAAGCAACTGCTATCTTGAAAAAACTCCTTTCCAGCATTTATTGCTCAGCATAACATTATATGGAATATGGAATTATATGGAATATCCATTTGGTCAGTTTGGGTCAGCTGTCCTGGCTGTGTCCCCTACCAGTTTCTTGCCCACCCCTAGCCTACACGTTGGGGTGAAAAACAGAGGAGGCCTTGATGCCGTGTGAACACCATTCAGCAACAGCCAAAACACTGTTGGTTATCAACACTGATTTGCTCACCAGTGTAAAACATAGCACCATACGGGCTGCTATGAAAGAAATTAACTCTATCCCAGCTGGACCCAGTACAGATGTCCTTCGAGTATTTCCCTTTTTCAGAACAGAGTGCGCAGGCTTAGCACGTGTTTTAGAAAGAATCAGAGCCTGTAAGTTTTTAATTATTTCTTCCTTTCTCCATTGGTTTATCTTTCTGTAGTGATTTGTCGGGTAGAATTAGGATCTTCCTTGGAAATTCTCTTGCTGGATAATTTCAGTGTGTATGTTGACATTCCTTGCTGTTGTGAAGTAGGGCACATTAATTAGCACTCAATTTGAGACAGCATTAGACCCTCTCAGTACTGGTATTATCTCCTTCCCTTTCACATTTTGGATAGCTTTACCAAATTATCTAGCCATTTTAGAATGAACCTTCCTAAAGCTTCAGTCTAACAGTGGGTAGCCGTTCCCAGATCCTTCAGTCAGGGTCTGTTTTTATAGTTTCCAACCTGTTCCTGAAGTTTCTTGCAGTGGCAGCGACTTCAAAAAGAGCTCAGCAGTCTCAACCCTGCTGTCAGGAAATACAAAGGTTGGGACATGCTCAGAAACATCTGTGCTTCTCTTTGTTGTGTCAGTTTAGGATGTCAAACAGGCTTTCAGGGTGCATTGTAGTACTCCTATAGTTTGATCAACTACAGAACTTGAAATGGCCTGTATAGAAATTGGATTACTTAGGTCAAGAATGCTGTTTCAAATAGCCCTGGATGCAGCAGATATTATGACCTGGTTCATGACACTGCTAATGGTGGTGAATCAAACTACTTGGTAATCCAGGTGGTTCACAGTGGTTCGTGGTAATCCAAGAAACTGCTGTTTTGAGGCCAATCAGTAATAATAAGTATGTTCATAAAGGTCACGACAGCTGTTTTTGCATGCCTCCAGAGAACAGAAGTTGTCCTTTTCCCGCACCAATGTTAATGTGAATCTCCATTCTGGATATGATCTGAACACCCTTACAGTGGTTATAGAGCCTGATTAGCATTTGCAAAAAGCCTCTTTGAGGTGTATATTCCACCAGGACTACAGGATTTAATATGCACTAGTGCCTCCCTGCAGTGTCGACTGTGGTGCTGGTCTGTGTTACTCAATCAACTCATTTACACTTCAAAGTTTTTGAGAATAGTTTCAAAAACATGCTGGAATCCTCGCCCCTACATCATAACATTTAAGTGATGGTTACCATTACTACTAGGAGGAGACAGATCGCCCCTTCTGTCAGGAGATGATGAAACTCTGTCACATATCATCAACTTATCTGCCTTGAAGTTTAAGAGCTTATGTTGAAAATTTGCGCTTTTTCAGACAGTCTTGCCATAACTGGGAAATATGGATTGCTATGCCTGAGATGAACTTCTTCCAGAAGCCCTTTTATGTCCTAAGTTGTACTCGTATTTTAATGAATACTAGAGTGGCGGTATGTGTGGAGGAGGTGGGATGGCACCTTACCCATGATAGAACCATTGCAGTACTACTGAATGATTCTGGCTTGGGTGAGAGGCAATATGCATGTACTATATGAATCGATAATACGTTTAGTAGAACAACTTTTTGTAGAGAAAATATGCAGCTGTGAGGAATGAATTGTCCCTTCTGGAGTCGCCTCTTTTCTCTCTCCCGACTGCAGAGGAAGACTAGACCAGTTTACCTTCTAAATGAGGCACATAAAATCATCAGAGATGAATGTTCACCTCTTCTGCAAAGCAAAACATCTTAACATACAGTTCACTGGTAATTTTGTTGGTATTTTGTTAGAATGTACAGGTTCAGAGTGAAAACACTTAGCAGAAATGGATTTAGGATTTTAATTGTTTTCCTGTGTTGAGTATACTGTCTTCTATTTCTCACCCCGCGTACTACAGCAGTGACATTAATTTTATTGAAAAGTTCCTGTCTTTGGTTATAATTTAACTTTCGATGTACATGCTGTTCTTTCTTTGTTGCCATTTTAAGCATTATTGTTTCTAATTTGTGGCGAATGACTGTTCCTGTGTCTTAAAAGTTACTGTAATTAGGACTTACCATGAGGTCTTGCTACTCTGTGGTGTTGACTGGTCTGAAGTGATTACTTTCTGAAAACATATCTGAAGTATTCTATAGACAGTATTTGTGCATTTTCAAAAGGCCTTTACTATTGCTGTTTTCAGGTTGAGTTTTGATCATAGCATGAAGAAAATGAAAGTATCAATAATTTTTAGCCTTATTGCAGAAATGTTTAAATTACATTGGGCAAAATGTCACTTTTCCTTTTAACCTCTCTTATTTTTGCAGCTTCCTTTTAGTTTTTTATACTTCACACACAGTTCCTTGATTATGATTTTTAATGGCTAATTAACTGACAGTGCATGACTTCTGATTGCTCATTTAAATTAACTAACGAGCGTGAAAGACTTCACCTAGGTTTGATGCAGGAAAAGATGTTTTGAGTTGGTATGTCCTTATCAAACTTCCTCTCAGTAATACACAAGTGAATAATTTATTTATTTATTTATTTTAAATCTAAGTGCCAGAATAGATGTTAGGGTATGCAATTTTGTAATATGAAGAAATAAGCACAGATCCAACACATATAATAGAACAATGAATATTATTTCTTTTCACAATCAGTAGTGAAAATTCACTAGTTGTTGACAGGGAAAGCAAAAGAGTCTACATGCTGCAGAATTTATTTGGATGTTTAGGTACGTCTTAAAGCATCCACCCTTGGGAATTACAGTGCAGACAGGAGGTTAAACACCAAATTTAGTTCTTTTGTCTGTTACAATGCTGTCATATTACGGTAGCTAGTTAACTGTTCATTGAAAGATATTTAGGTTATTTCTGGTTGTCAGCATGCACCTTTTGTCTTTGTACCTCACCTTTGTTATATTAATAATGGTTTATATTTTGGCAATTTTTTGAGAAAGCATTATGTCACCATATGACATTCGTTTTTTAGGTCTTCCTTAGTTTAATGTTAAGTTTTCCTTTAAAATTTTTGAATTGTGTTACAGTATTAGAACTCATAAAAGCGTGTCATTGGGTTTTGGTATTGGGCTTATGAGTAGTATACATGTATTTTATTTGTTGATGAAGTCCCTGGCTGTTTCCTCAGAGGGAAATTATGTAATCAATACTGTGAGCATGTTTCTAGCTGTAATGAAATCAGTTAAGGGATAACTTTGGCTAATTAAAATAAGAAATATACAATCAGAATGCATTATATTTATAAATTATTCAGTTCTTAATGATGGGTAATTTCAATACTGCCAAACAGGAAAGTTCCCATATTCCTACGTTCAGTAACTTAGGAGATGGAACTGTCTTTCAACCTCTTGTAGTATCGTGATTAATTCATGGATCTGAGTTATAACATTGGACTTAAATGTAGCTGATAAATGAATAATCTGCTTTCTGCTGTTTTGAAATTCTATTAGCAATTCCTGAAGTTGCTTGATTTTTATACAAATACTATAATTGGGTAGTAGTAATGTTAAATTTAGCCTGTGTGAAAGTGATTATCATCTTGAATTGTCTGGAATCGAATTGCCAGGCATCACAGAATAGAGAGTCACAGCTGTAATATGTTTAGCAAAAGATAAGCTGGTATGTTCTGTTCTAGCCAAGGTTTCGGAATGATTGCGGAAAAACTACTGTGTATAGATATACTGATCTAGCCAGGTACACAGATAATTGTTTAAATACTAGATTTTTAATGAAAATACTCAATATTTTGTCTAGTTGAAGGTAAAGTGAAATATTTCTGTCCACCACTGGGCAAATATTACTTCCATTAGAATCCTGAATTTGGAAATAATTCTGAAAATTTGTGGGCAAAGACATTTGCCAGAGAATGAAGCCATAGAAGAACAATTTACCTCTGTCAAAATGCCTATTTTTTTTACCTGTGCTAAATCTAGCTTCAGTCACATAATTCTTTCAGTATCATACTATAAGCATAGAGAAATAATTATGTCCCAGTCTGATGAAACTCACCTTAAGATCTGCAAATTCCAGTATTATACACCATAGTGTTTTAGAGTTTTCTATGATTGCTTTCTTAAATATTTTCTGTATGTTGTGCAGATGCACCTATTGAGCAAAACTTTTTTGTTACTTCAAAATTTATAAACCATCTGACACTCTTTAGTAAGGTCATGCATGGATGTGGGCCAGCTGGGCTTTCTTCAAAAGGGCACGTGTTTATTTTAGTGGTTCAAATCACCACTTCTAAAACTTACATTTATTGAACTAAGCATATGAAATTCTTCAGTCAAGAAGTGACTTTTCTAAGGCAGAAACTCTTATGAAAATACTGTTGGAAGGAACGTTGCAGTGTACTAACTTTTCATATCTATTATTAAAAATGTTTTATTAACAAAATAATTACTTTAAGTCTTTGAGTACATAATTGTCTAAGTATTTGTTATATTGATAAGCCTGAATAGGTTGCACGGGCAGAACCACCAGGAGATACCACTTCTTCTCTGTGTTAAAAGAAACTTTCGTGAATAGGCTTCTCATCTGAGCCAAAGCAAATGGGAGGACATTCAGCTGCTGACTGATGCTGACAAGTGTTACCAGTTCTTTGCTGTCATATAAAAAACCCTGTCATAGGAATCCTTTCTGTGAAAGGATCGAGCTTCATTTTAAGAAAAATGTGTTGCTTTTTGCTCTGCTCCTTTGATTCCAGATATTCATTAATCTAGTGGATAAAAACATGATTTCCAGCCTTAAGGTATTCATGGGTGTACTTGTATCTAATTATTCTGGTGACAATATTGTCTTTTAGTTTTAAAAGTATTTCTCCTTGTTCTTTCAGGTTTTTTCTGTTGGTTTTTTTTTTTTGATCAAATTTAATAGTATTGACAAACTGGAAAATTAATCCATCAAAATACATCAAATATTGTTTACAATTGATATTGTAACTACTGAGATCACTTTTGTTCTTAGGAACTTTCTAAAAAGTTTCTTGACATTTAAATCTAAGGAATCCTCCACAGTTTGCAGTGTCTTACTCTGCAGCCAATGAATGCATTTCACTTGCAATTCATATTATTTTTGGGGGGGATTACACTAGTAAAACAGAGAACCAAGTGCTAGGTCTTTTGTAAAGTGAACCTTATTGAGAGTCTAGTGGAGGGCTACAAAGATGATCAAGGGAATGGAGCACCTGTCTTATGAGGAAAGTCTGAGAGACCTGCGTCTGTTTAGCCTGGAGAAGACTGAGAGGGGATCTCATCGGTGCTTATAAATACCTAAAGGGTGGGTGTCAAGAGGATGGGGCCAGGCTCCTTTCAGTGGTGCCCAGTGACAGGACAAGGGGCAACAGGCACAAAGTGGAACACAGGAAATTCCATTTCAACTTGAAGACGAACTTGTTTACTTTGAGGGTGGCAGAGCACTGGCACAGGCTGCCCAGAGAGGTGGTGGAGTCTCCATCTCTGGAGACATTCAAAACCCGCCTGGATGTGTTCCTGTGCAACCTGCTCTAGGTGACCCTGCTCTGGCAGGGGAGTTGGACTAGGTGATCTCCAGAGGTCCCTTCCAACCCCAACCATTCTGTGATTCTGTGTGATTCTGTGACTTCTTCTGGAAGAGACAGCATTTTCACAAATCCCCTTGTTCTCATTTGGGTTCTTGAGTTAAAGTCAAGGGCACATGATTATCAAACAGTGCTTTCTAAGAATGGGTAAGCAAAATATTCTGTCTTGCTCAGATTACCTTTTCTGAGGACTGGGGAGATAGATAGCTCAGTTTATTATACTATGATTTCAAGACTGGAGGTCATTACATGCCAAAAGGGGCTGTGACAATCAGGTTTGTTCAGCCTTAAAAAAAGAAAGCTTAGGGTTGACATCATTGCTACTCAATTACCTAATAAGAGAGAAGCTGGATCCCGAATGTTTACAGAGGTGCACAGTGAAAGAAGAGGAGGCAACAGACACAAGTTGCAACATAAGGAATTCTGATTAATTGTTTGGAATTTTTTTTTACCGTAAGAGTAGTCAAACACTGGAGTAGGTTCTGGCGGAAACTGGAGGATCTACTTCTGTAACCCATATATTGGACTGCCAACACTGATAAATCCAGTCTGGGGTTTCAGCACCTTGAAATAAAATAAAACAAAAGGAATCCAAATAAAGAAAAATATGTGATAACAGTCAAACAGGAATAAATCTAATAAAGACATTAGATTTCTTGGATCAGACGTGGCTGCACCTAATTGTGTATTTGGTAGGTCATTACAGAGGAGTCTCCAGGCCAGGCTGACTAATGGTTCTTCAGAAGTATTTGTTTCGGCTGTTATATTTCCCATTGAGATCTTCTATTATGATATTTTTCTAAAAGATTAAGACTCATGGTTATGTGTTATGATATGTTGATGAACTCATATTCCACTTACCATTACCCTTCTGCTTGAAAATTTGGTTCAGGCAGGGTTTTTTTTCTAATTTTTTTTTTATTTTATGCCAAGCAGCACACTTTTGCCTTTTGCAGTATTATTTTTATTACCTGCATGGTGTTGCATTCCTTCTGTAGTATGATTTGGCATAATATTTATACTGCTTTCACAGTTTTAAGCGCAGGTATCTTTGTGGTTGGCATGTGTTTTACCTTTGTAGTTTGATTGCATTTTTAATTTGATGTGTTTGACATTTTTGCTCAGCCTGCTAAACTTTCCATTTGTGAGTAATAATTCTTGCTAGCTCTCCTAATATTTTTCCTCAGAAAGTCAAGTTTGTTTTTACAGTACTCTTTTATTGGTATTGTAATTGGTCATATTGCAAATAACGAATCATCTAACAAATAAATGTCTAAATTTGTGAACTGCTTAAATTAACGGAAAAAGAATGAACGATATATTGTTTTATTTATGTATCTTCCCAGTCTTTCTTAATGTACCCCCCTGAGCAATTCATGATACCATTACAATATCATGTGTTCTTCTGGTTCCAAAACCAGATTCCTAAAGAATTAGAGTTCCACAGAAAATATGAGTACTAATAAAATTAAACACAGAAACCTGTAGTATAAAAAGTGGGCTGCATAAACGTCATTACTTATTTGTTAGTACTGACTTGAATAACTATAAAACACATTATGATTTACAGTGCTTGTAGTTGGATTTAAAACTGTTTCTAAGATATTTTTATTCCTCTGGTTTTAGAACTAATGCAAAAATAATCTGATTTTTATTATAACAGTATTTTTGTAGTACTGTCTTAAGTATAAATTGGGTTTATTTTAAAACTGATGTCTAGGTTATGAGTCTGTTAAATGAATTCACATAATTATTGAATATTCATAATTCAAGGTGATTTGCACTGTAACACTTCACCCCCTTATTTGTACATAAGGAATGTAAATGGACAAGATTTATGGTAGGCAGAAGTGACTACTGTTTGGACGTTTTTTTGGGATCTAAATCAAGTGACTTGATTTCACACCGTTTACCAGTGTCTAAATATCTTATGGCAATGCTTCACAGCAGTGTCTAGGTACCTCACAAGACACCCTGCCGATTTAATTGAAATTTTTTTGATTTCTTCAAAATTTTACTGTAAAAGACAACAGTTTCATCATGTTGACATGTATTTTATTGCCACTGCTTGCGTAAAATTATGCTGTCTGTTTTGTGAGAGGTCTTTTACTAAAAAAATTATGGTATTGGGAAAGAAATGAAGCAAGTCTTGTACAGCTGCTCAAAATAATTTTATAACTGCATCTTTATAATATTCAGTAATAATTGAGATTGTGATGAGTAGGTTTTAAGGTTATCACTGATGATCAAAATTCATTATTTTCTCTTGTATTTTATCGTTAAGATTAAAAGCCTCAAACTTGCAAAAGAATGATCTGAATATATCCTTTTACTACGTTCACTTCTAAGGAAATCAGAAAATACTATCTAATGGGATTTTTTGTTGCAGTAGGCATCTGTAAAGACACATTGCTTTCAGGCTGGCTACTTGGCTAATGTCTTTCTGATACAATTGATATATCTGTTTCTTAACTTTATAAACCATTCGCTTCGTAGTTCCTTAGTATGGGCCATCTGTAGGGGACATAGTTCCTATTGGTAAACCTAATGGTAAACCAGTAAAGTGCATCTAAAAGAATTACCATTTAAATACAATCTCTTATTATGTTATAAATTCTCCTTGCTGAAACTGCTCAGTGGGTGGAAGGAAGACTATTAGCATTGTTACTTTTGTTTAAAAATAACAGAAAAAGAATGGACCTTCATTGTAATACTTTTCATTCAAAATTGACAAATTACTTATTATTTCCGTTTTAGCATTATTATAAGCATCTTCCAGAAGACCTAAGGAGAAAAAAAAAAAGGCAAGAGGAAGTTAAAAAATGAATTTTAAATTAACATTCTAAAGATTTGGGTAGGGTATTTTTCAGGTATTTAAGAAAAAAGATAGAACTGTGAAATATTATAGCATTACAATAATAACTGGCAAGATAATGGTCTATTGTATTTTATACTTGAATTCAGATTGTGTAAATAATTCAGATTAAGTAAATAAAGTGTAGACAGTTATGAAAATATATGTATATGCTTTAAACCTGAAAATATCTTACTGAGACTATTTTTGGTATTATTTTTAGATTTATCCTCATCCCTAAGTACTCATAGTGCTTAGCTTTCTCATGTTGACTTTATTACTTCTCTGATCTGCACTAGAAGAGTAGATGATTTAGTATTAATTTTTAAAAGATAAAAAGATTGTATTATTTCATTCATTGATAGTGTTTCAGGCTAGGGGAAAAGATGATTCTTCCACTTTTCAGGTTCTTGTTAGACTTGTGACCAAGTCATGGGTAAAACACCCTGATTATGAACTTTCTAGATTCCTGATCTCCTGCTTTCCTACAGATATGAAGTTTATGGAAAAGACTTCTGGCACAAACTCAGAAGGAGATTTAGACACTAAGATGCAAATCAAGAAAGCAAATAATTCCAACCATATGTTTGAATTAAATTTAAGTTGCCCATTATAGTGTCTTTGCTCACTGGGAAGAGCTAGACTTGAGATGCTGCATTTAAATAGTGGATACAGATGATCCATTGTGTGTCTGGATCAGATGGTTGTCCTCTGAACTGAGTGTGTGCAGTCAGCTTTCATAAGGAAACTAGCGCAAGAGGTACGTGTATTTTTGAGATTACATGCGTCTGCATCATCTGGTGCCATGGAGCTGGGACACAGCCAGTGAACACATCTGAGTCTGGCTTTGGAGTTGCAACGCACACCTTGGTCAGAGCATTAGTCATTCTCTGTCTGCAGCAATGCCGCTGAAGAGGCTGCTCCATCCGGCCTGCTCCTGCTGCTGGTCTGTGCACCTGAATGAGTTACCATCTTAGCTTTACTGGCCAAGTCTTTTTTTTAATGAAAGTGGGCTTGATTAACTTAGACAGTTTCATCACAGTTCAATTAGAGTTTCTTTTTTCATTGACTGTCCATTGCAACCGGTGCAGCTATTGATGGAGAAGGGCATGTAAGGAAGTTTTGGGGTGCTGTGTAATGGGACTTAAAATAGCTGACACATCACGGATCATAGCATAAACCAGCTAGCAGAGAATGCTAATAAAAGGGGTGTATTGGAAATATTGTTACTTTCCTGGAGTTAGCTGCTGACATGAAACTTGAAATTGTCACCCCTGAGAAATGGAGATACATGGTGTAATACTTCCTTCAGAGTCTATATCCCTGTTACCATCTGGGTATAGGGAAGTGGACCACTCTCCTGTTTTAGAAAACATGGGGAAAGGGGTGCAGGTGGAAGAGAGAAGTAATTTTCATAAACGATTCAGCTGTCTAAGGACTTAGCTGGAAAATAGGAGTCCCGAGTTCATAACCTTTTCTTAGCTTGATGGGTTTCAAACCATGCATGCACTTCAGTGATCAGTGATGAAGCCATAGTTTATTTGAGCCTGACAGCTGTCTTCCCCTCGCCTTGTTAGAGATGGGCAATTGTGGAGGAAGATCAGTACTACCTATAAAGGAATTTTTCCATAAATGTTGTCAGTTAAAGTTTGATTTCTATGCTGGATTTATGTCATAAATTATATCATTTATAGGTTAATGTAACTGTGCATAAATGTAACCGCTCTCTAAATGTTACTGAGATACATTAGTTGTTTTGACAGTAAGAACTACATGGAGAGTATCTGTCATGTAATAAAAGTTACATTTGTTTCTATAAATGTTGTAATTTTATTGGCTATTCTGTTGTTCTTGAATTATGATGAATGCCATCTGTGCTCCACTTATTATTTTATAGGCTTTTATTACAATCCTTCTTTTTTGTATCTTGCCTAAATTCACAGCTACATTCTTTAAAATCTCTCTTCATGTGAAAGATCACTTTATGAAGATAAAAATATATTTTTAGGACTAAAATTAGTTTATATTTTACCTTCAATGGGATTTTTATATCCATCAGTATTTATGTTGTGCGATTGGCTTTTTCTTAATTTTTTTCCTCTTGTTTTCTGCTAGTAATACGTCAGATATGTTATTATATATGACATTTCCATATGCGTTAATCATAATACTAGAAATAACACTTCGTCACACAAGCTTGGGCTACTTGTAATCCATTGAGACATTAAATCTAAACCCTGGCCTGAGAGAACTCTTGAATTCCTATCAACGAATCAGTCGAAGTCCAGTCACGGCAAGCCTTGTAGTAAAAGGAAGATGTAAGGATTCAGGATTGTTTACATGATGTGTACTATTGTGCAAGGCCTGAAATCATTCAAGAAGTGGGAATTAGAACCCAGAAGGGGAATAACCCCTTCCTGGTGAGGGAAGTACGGCCACAACAAGAATTTGGGACCGTACTGGCTATGATGTCCTTTTAAGCTAGATGACTTCCAACTGAATGGCATGTAAAAATATTATGTAATCATGAGTGATGACGAGATAATGGCTTGCTCTTTGAAATTGTAAGAACAGTTGTGATCATGTCATACATTGTAGTTTTGTAGAAAGATCCCGTAAATTTTTAAGAAGTACTGAAATAGTTTAATATTCTCTAATGAAATCCATGCGTTCTAGCTGCAGTTGCTGATTTTACACTGTAACAGAAGTATGGGAATATATGCAGAAGAGCTGCAGTTGCTTTCTCACTTTTGCAAACTCAAAATAACTTAAGAAACTAAAGTAAAAGAGATTATGGATGTAATAAATCTGAACATTGGTACTGGTTACACTAAAGACAATTGGAAACAAATTATTTTGGCATCATTATCAATATATCAAAACTGTTTAGTCTCCATTTTGACATTCTCTGTTTATGTTTCACTATTCAGCAAAGCCAAGCACCAAGGAATCCTCCAGGAGACCTCCAGGAAAATCCATTAAATATACAAAAATAGCAGACGAAAAATCAAACAGATCTTTATGGAAAAAGCAAGAAAGCGAGTCCTGAGAGGACTTCACATCCAGCGTTTGCTAAAGGTAACCCAAGATAACATATAGGTGATGACATAAGGCAATATAAATAAATTCCGAGATAAAGTGTTATGGAATGAATATTACTCAGTCTTTCCTGTCAGAGCTACTCTCTATCTTATACAAATACTCAAGCTTTTGGGACGGCAGAATAAGGGAGAACTGTGAATTTTTTTAGGACAATGTTAACTACAGTTTAATGAACCTATGTAGGAAATCATGTTTAGATACAGGGATAATCTAGAAATATTTTTTCTGTATATGCTACACAGTTGGATCTCTATAGATCTCAGAAATTGTATATATAACCTCCTTTTTGTAGATATATATTAATGAAAGTAATATACCTAGTACCATGCTGTATGGCACAGCTCCACTTCAAATACCAGAAGTATCTGATGTTATTAGAAGGTAGAAAACACAAACTTTGTTTTCCATAAACACATTTAATAATAATTTTGTCATTCTTAATTTTCCCAAATTTCTGTTATTCTTGAAGTACTTCTTTTCCTCCTTTTTTTTAATGTGTTTTCACAATATTTTGAAATTTTTTATATTTACAATATCATATCCCCTGTCACCCGCAAACCTCTGGAAAGATTGAATAGTGCAATGGACTGCTAAAGACTGCTGGAAGTGTTGGAAATGGAAATATTGGTATGCAAATTTAACAGAAGCCACTTGGCTGCTTAACACCAGAGGGTTGGCTAACTGTCCTCATCCTGCCCTCTACATAGTGTGGGAGGAGATATGGTTCCCGTAATGTACATTAGAAAGTGTCTGGGAAAGGCAATGTGGGTTGCTCTGCTCTTGGGAAAAAGAAAACCTATTTCTTGGACTGCCTTTGCTGGAGCACCCAGGTAGGCTTGTTGGGTAATGTGGAAGTTGGGTAATGGGGAGTTCTGGTGTGTATCTCAAGGATATTTAAGCACGGGGGAAAATAATCCATGATTTAAATTATGTGTTGTAGGATCTAATGCTGCAGGAGTTACCTGAACTGATGAAGAATGAGTTTCACAAGGTACCAGATAAGTGCAGTGGTGGCCCAATCCATGCTCGTCTTGGCACGCAACATGTTGCTTCTCCTGTCCTGACAGATCATTTTGACAGATGGGGCTCAAGTCGTCACCTGCTGTTATGGACATTTTTTGGGTGAAGACCCATGGAATGGAGGAATAATATCTATCTACATGTTAAAGGACAGGGGATAGTGGTTAATAAGGATGTATAAACCTTGATGCTTACATGATCTAACGATATTAGATTTAAAGATGTTTTAAGTATGCAGTGTAAGTTTTGAGCATTGTTAAGAGGGGGATTTCAGGAATGAGAAATTAAATAGAAAGAATAACTAGATTTACCAGATAATGTGGTATTTGAAGATGACACAAATAGTATGGAAGAAGGGGTGGAGGTTGTACTGGATCTGGCAAGGACAGAGTTAACTTTCTTCACAGCAGTCTGTATGGTGCTGTGCTTTGCATTTGTCACTAAAATAGTGTTGATAACACACTGATGTTTTGGTTATTGTTGAACAGCACTTGCACAGTCTGTCAAGACAAGACTGTCTCTCCAACACTCCCTTCCATCCCCACAAATGTCAATATACTGGACGTGAGCAAGAGGTTGTGAGGGAGTACAACTGGGACAGCTGACCCAAACTGACCAAAGGGATATTCCATACCACACGATGTCATGCTCAGCAATAAAAGCAGAGGAGGAGGAAAATGTAGACATTCATGGTTATGGTGTTTGTCTTCTCAAGCAACCACTACATGTACCAAGGCCCTGCTTTCCAGGAACTGGCTGGACCTCTGCTTGCTAATGGCAAATAGTAAATGAAGTAATCTTTTTGCTTTGCTTCCATGTGCAGCTTTTGGTTTTCTTACTAAACTGCCTTTATCTCAACCCATGAGCTTTTCCATCTTCTTTTCTTCCTTGAGAAGGGGGTGTGAGAGAGTGGCTGGGTGGGGATCTGGCAGCCAGCCAAGGTCAACCCACCACAAATATATGCGTATTTTAATAACTCTCTCTATATATAATCACAGAATGGCTGGAGTTGGAAGGGACCTCAAAGATCATCTAGTTCCCACTCCCCTACCATGGGCAAGGGCACCCTCCACTAGACCAGGTTGCCCATCCAGCCTGGCCTTGAACACCTCCAGGGATGGGGCATCCACAACTTCCCTGGGCAACCTGTTCCATGCCTCACCACCCTCAGGGTAAAGAATTTCTCTGTAATATCTAATCTGAATCTACCCTCTTTCATTTTAAAACCATTACCCCTCATCCTATCACTGCACTCCCTGATAAAGAGGCCCTCCCCACTTTTTCTTGTAGGCCCCCTTTAAGTACTAGAAGCCTGCTACAAGGTCTCCCTGGAGCCTACTCTTCTTCAGGCTGAACAACCCCAACTCTCAGCCTGTCCTCATAGGAGAGGTGCCCCAGCCCTCTGATCATCTTCGTGGCCCTCCTCTGGGCTTGCTTCAACAGGTCCATGTCCTTTTTATGTTGGGAGCTCCAGAGTTGGATGCAGTACTCCAGGTGGGGTCTCACCAGGGCAGAGTAGAGGGGTAGAATCACCTCCCTCAACCTGCTGGCCAAGCTTCTTTGGATGTATCCCAGGATACAGTTGTCTTTCTGGGCTGCGAGCGCACGTTGCTGGCTCATGTTGAGCTTCTTATCCACCAACACCCCCAAGACTTTCTCCTCAGGGCTGCTCTCAATCCATTCGCTGCCCAGCCTGTATATATGCTTGGGATTGCCCCGACCCAGGTGCAGGATCTTGCACTTGGTCTTGTTGAACCACATGAGGTTCACATAGGCCCACCTCTCAATAATCACCTCACAACAATCAGGGGGAGGGCCCTGCCTTCCAATTTAGCTTATAAACTTTATATCATTATGGAGGGTTTATTTGGTAAAATTCAATACATACTTCAAAGTCAGCTCCAGTTTTTGGTGAGGAAGTTATTCAGAGAAAATAATTCACTCAATTCTAAGTAAAGATATTGAAATGAGCTACTTGTTACATGGTATTTTTCAAATTCTATTTTGTATGGTAAAAATGAAAGTTCATAATAAAGGAAGACACTGAGTTTTATTAAATGATTTGATGAGCATGGAATTTCAAAGCAAAATTTTTCATTACTTTTTAGCATCAAGTATCTTTAAAGTGGGTGAACCAAGAGAAGAAATTCAAGGAGCAAAAGTACAAGATGATAAATGTCTGCTGGTAGAGAAGCCTATTGATCCGGTAAAATCAAGGCAAATTTATTGCTCTCTGAAAAGTGTCAATGAGTTGGCCAGAACCCTTGGGATGGAACTGCTTGCTGCTTTTTCTTGAAGTAAGCCCTTAAAGTTGTTATGCTAAAACATGAAGAAAATAAATTAGCTATTTTAAACTGACCTCACAACTCTGTGGTAAGAAAGATTAAATAAAAGGTTTAAGAAGTTTTCTCATGGTTACTGAGTCTCTACCAGGGGTGTTTATGATTCCCCTACTCCTTTGTACTCTGACAAAAAAGTGGAATCAAAACAGGAACTCTCACACGTGAGTTCGTACAACATTTTGTTTGGTTTTTGGCTGGTAATGTCATGGTAGAGAAAGAGCAGAATGGTGTATACCAGGCTGCTGCTCAGAAGTGAGCTCAAGACAGCACCCAGGTTTTCTTCTGCTTCTTTTCTGGCAGGGTTGGAATGTGTTGTCCAGAATTTTTGTGCTGTGCTGAATGGATGCATATACATTTTCTATAGTCCCTTAAGCCCTATCACTAAAAAAATGCTGAACTGATTCTAATCTATCCAGGCAAATCAGAAATTATATTAGTGATCATTAAGATCGTATAGGTTTCCTCATTGAAACCAAAAATAACAGGAACATTTCACATGTATAGTTCAAGAAGCCAGTAGAGAAGACTACGTATGAAAAATTTTGATTCCATCTATTGTTAACTCATGATCATTATGTTAAGTCATTAAATCATTAATTCATTAAATTAATTTATTTTGTTAAATTTAATGTGATATTTAGGTTAATTAACAGGGCATTTATATGCATGTACATTTTCACATCTTAGTAATTTTATATATTAATATTATGTATATAATAGAACATTAAATAATTTGTTAAATAACATATCAAATACATATAGTAAATAATTTGAATGAATAGTTACAATAAATAAACAACTTTTAATAATTTTATAGCATTATATCCCTATTGTTTAAAAAATCTGAAAAAAGAGGTGTTTTGTGCTTTAAATATCTCCTTGGTAATACTATACTTCATATGTGCCCAAGCATACAAATCAGAAATGGAGTAGTAGATACTTTATTAATAGGCAAAAAAGAAGAAAATGTACTAATCAGGATACTGTAGTATTTTATTTTATCTTTATTTATATTTGGAAGAGATTGAGATAAAAGATGGCTTTTGTGTTTCTTTTTTTGCAACAACGCCTGGTTATATATGCTAGTGTCTTTCCATTTCAGCACAGATGAGATAGAGATTGCTGAAGGGCAATGAACTACCACCGTCTCTGAAATCTCTCACTCATTTCATCTGTCAGGTCAAACCTGTTTTGACAGTGAAATCTTTATTTTTCTATTTTAAAGGGAATTCAAAGCTTGCGAAAGGTGCCAGATTGACAGCACAGAAAGGTGAAGTCATCTATTTATTCATGGAACAGATACTGCTCATGAAGTAGCATCAGCACTGAAGTTTTTACTAGAAAGTTCATAGAGGCTTTAGCATTAAAGTAAAATTGCTCCATAACTAACTGCAGGGCATAAATGTAAAAACCCCAGCAATATCTAGAAGATATTTGCCTACTACAACTAACAACAGCACCAGCTTTATCATCTTTTATAGTTTAGCTCCTACTTTAGTCTTTTGTGTGTATGAAGCTGTTTTTAACCTGCTTACTTTTGCCATTTCACCACCCATTGTGGAAGGTCAATTGAGATTATGTGTTGCTATTTTATATACATCTAGTTTGCCACTGGTTCTGTTTGCGATGATCTTTACCACAGTAATCTATGCCGAAATAACTGCAAGGCTAGACAGCAGTATATTAACCTTGATGGTATAGTTGGAAAGATGTGATTGAGTTACCAGGAAATGGAATGGGAATATAAAAGGAGAAGGAGAACAAGGAAGAAGGAAAGTATATGATGTCAATCATTCGGGAAAGCAGGGGATAGACAAATACAGAACATACAAATAGAAAAAAGAGCTAGAGAGATTATGAGAATTCAGAGACAGAAACAAAAACAATAGGCAAAGAGGAAAATATAGAAACAAGTGAAATAAGAAGTAAAGAATGCTAAGTATGAATAAGAAGGCACGATAAATATTTATGTAAAAACATGTGTTCATTTTTGGAGTATACTTGTTATACAAAATTATGATTCTCATTTTTCTTCATTACAAGGTACACAGCTGTGGAGCTATATCAATATTTTTCTTTGCTTGGAGAACCAATATGCATAAGATCAATCTTTCAGAAGAGCTATTTTGCATTGTTAGAATGTTACATCTTTACTTTTAATGATACTTTCCTTGGAATGTATTTAGTTGAGTAGTTTCCGTATATTTATTTTATTAATTAAATTAATAATATTCCTGTAATTTTCTGTAAGTATTGCAGCATTCTTCTCAAACAAAGCCTCCTAGTTAATTTTTATTTCTCTGGCTCTTATCCTTTTTACTCAGTGTGTTCAATGAATGTTTGTGTGTAAACCCTTTTTATCAAATCCAACACATTTGCATTTGTCTTTGAGAAGTAAAACTTCTGTATTTTTACAGATAAGGGTTTATTACAATATTGAAAGGGAAATTAGGCATTTGGACAGTGGACCAAAGACTACTGCTTATTGTCCTCTGCTAGTCAAAATGAAGTTGTGACGATGGCATGTTAAAAATATGAACTGAATGTGGCCCAGCATATTTAGTCTATGTGCCAGGAGAAGAGCAAGAAGGGACAATTAATTTTATTGAAATCCTAAAAAAACCCTGCAGAAAACGTGTTTTCATTGGTGAAGAGGTCACAAATCCAAGACAATGCTTGTTTAAATTCCTGTAAATTTTAGAAAGATCAAAAATCAGCATTCAAATGCCTTGCTGCTTTAAAATAACTGTTTTCTCAATAACCTTATAATAAGGTAAATGTTAGCCTTTTCAGTTTAGCAGAATAAGGTTATAATGGTTTTAGTATTGTAATTGTGATACTTTTGTTCCCTATGGTTGTTCTAATTCCCTTTCATACATGAACAGTGATTTTGATTTGGCTAAATTATTTATAAGATTTAAATGTCTTTGCGAATATGAAATTAACATAATTCATTATTTTACTAATTTAAGCCAAATCCTCCAGCTCTTGCTTAAGCAAAAACCTTGCTGAAGTGTATACCCATCTCCGAAGGAAAAAAAAAAAGTTTTGAGTTGAGTAAGGTCTTTAGATCAGACCTTCTGTTTCTCAATATATATGTAAATACTTATCATGTATATGTATAGATTCATAAATTAAAGAATTAGTATTTCATTCTTTGTATATTATCACTGGATATAATTTAAAAGTAAGGAAAAAAGTTAAGATGAAATTAATGATAAAAGTTAGAATGAAACCAGAATAAGGGACGTTTTAATGACTAGTATACAAATGCTGTAAATTAGGAAGAGCTAATTTGATTTTTATGTATGTAGGTTCCAGCTGAGAATGTGCAAGAAGAAATCACAGCACATACCAGCGGTACTGTCACTGAGGTTAGATTTCCTTGTTTTTTAAGTGTGAGTGTGCACGTATTTGAAATGTAAGCTAGATTTTTAATGCAGAACGTAAAACATTTTGTGTTTGATTCTGAACATGAAACAAATTAATGTAGTTTTGATTAAAGGGTGGAACGGAGACTTGCATGAGCTTGGTTTTTTGTTTGGTTCTGATGTGGCTGAAGTTTCAATGAACCATTTACCTCAGGACATCTGTATTATTAAAAGATGATGGGACTCCTGTAGGATTCAGTAATCATCATTACAGTAGTAACTCATGCAATTGTAGCACCATTGAATCAATTTAATGGAAAATTGAACTCCATTTGACTTAACCTGTGCATACAAACATCACCCCCTTTTCCTTTTGCAACCAAAAATTAAAATACAATACAACTACACAGATTTTCTTGTAAATACCTGTGGAAGCAATAGAAGTAAGTCTGTTTATGTATGTCCCTTTGCCTGACTATATTTATTTTCATTCTGCCTCAAATAGTCACTTGTTATTTACAAACTTGACTTAGACCTGATTCATTCTTTAACAGCGCTGTAAGAGAAAAGGCAGCTCTTAGGGTTCATGTGATGAATTCCCTGGCAGAAATCCTGGTTCCTCTGAAATTAGTATGTGCTTTATCACTGACTTCAGTAAGATTAATAAAATTGTACATAAGCTTTATGAGATAATGATTAATCTGAAAAGTGTAGCTGCTATGTCAGAATCTTTCTGTCATTGAACCATTTGTCTTTGTGTTGCCTATGATAAAAGGAACACCTACACTGGTTCCTTGTATACTTAAATCAATGACTTGAAAAAAAGAAATAAATCTCATTTTAAAACAGCATTGTCACTGTTCAGATATCGGGAATATGAATATACCTGCAGCATATGAATGTTGAGACTGAGACCACTTGGGAAGAGCTAGTGGCACTTGATCCTGAGGCTATATAATAACTTACTCAATTATTTTAAAAAATGGGGGCAGGATTCACAAAGAAGATTTATGATCATAATTACAACATCTACTTTTTAAGCATGATGCTATTTAGTCAAATTTGTAATCTCAGTATAGTCACTTAAGCTTCCTTGTAGAATGCATGTGGAAAATAGGAAATCTCAGCTTGTGATCCACAAAAGCCTGAATGGCAGGTGTGAGCCATCTGAATTGATAAGGGCAGGATGGGTGTTTACAAGTCCTGGCCCTTAGTTTGAATGGGTTTAAACTCAGGCCTCATGACATTATCCTAAGACACTGAGTTATGAAAGCGTTTGTCATGAGTCTCTTTCATTTGCTTTTAACTGCAATTGTGTTCACATTGCATGATTGGGTAAATGCTCCCTGTAGGAGGAAATATAATGCTCCCTCAGACTAGGAGCTGGCTGCTGGCCAGCATGACAGTCTTCTGTTTAATTTCTCTTACTCTGTAGACCACCATGCCAATGTTATTTCTACAAGCTGGACTCGCAAGATTACATTTTCCTGCATGAGAAAAGGCAAAGCCACTTATGCTATCTCCTTGTATTTAGAAGATAGAGTCCAGCAAAACTTGAGTCTTGCTCTCAGACTCAAATCCAAAGATGTATTTCTGTAGTATAAGTGTGCATGTGCACACACAAATGCAGATATAACCACACATATTTGTGGCAAAAATTTGAGATATTTATTCAGAATATCAATACATACGCTATTGCATTACTCACAGAAAAAAACCTCTTCAGTTTGGATATTTCCGTAACTTTTAGAGAAAGTGTAGGAATACTGTAGAAATAATTAAATACCTTTAAAAAAATCTATGCCTAACTTTAAAGAATTTGCGATTGCAGCAGTTGCATATGTGAAAGAAAGTGTTGTTTATTTATGCATTTTCAATGTGCAAAATTCCAAATGAAACTGATGTTGAAAATGCTGATAATGGGATTGCAGTTAAATATTCAGTGGATCAACTGCTGTACACTTTTTGGCATAGGTTTAAGTGGATACTCTGCCTCTGAGGATATTCAGGAAAAGGTTTAATTAAAAAATCAGCTACTGCTTTCTTAACAGAAGAATCCTGAGCAGCAAGGTAAAGTATTACTGTGAATTTGTAGGAAATATATGTATATTTAATTGTAAGCATAAATTCAGCCAGAAAACAATGGTACAGAAGGTGCTGTCACCTTTCTAGCATGAGTAAACACGGACTATTGTGAGCATATACTTAGTAAGTAATGGCTTTGGAATGCAGTTCTTACATTGTAGGCTGTATATGGGGGTACTGACATATTTGGAATTTGTACATCTCCCAACCCATATGTTAGTATGAAAACCTTCGAAAAATGCCTCTAGAAAGATTTTGAAAACTGTATACGGTGATAAACATAATGTCAAACTAACGAACAGTAATATACAGAGCAATAAGTAGGTTTAGTGGTAATATTTTATGTGAAAAATTGAATGATGAGGAGATGTAATGTGTGTGACTAAAAATCACAGTTTTCCAGTGGAGAGAGTGAGTTTCAATTGACTGTTTATGTTTCTCAATCAGGAATTGTGTCATTTTGGATTCAAAACTTTTTATATCTCAGTGAATTTTTCCAATTAATTTAATTTTCCGTTTTCAATCAGACCATGAGCTAAATTAAAAATATCAAAATTACAGACTTTTTCCAGTCTTTTAAAATATACATTAGCATATCACTCGTAGAGGAATATCAACTATTACTGGTAGAGTGCATAAGACTTATAAATTGAAGGTATGATTTAAAGAAAAACAATTAACTTTAAAAATGGAGAGAATTACATGCTAATATTTGTATTTGTATCCCTAGGAAATTATGTGATAAACTGTTTTGCATTACAGATAATATGAACAGATGCCAAAGTAAATGTCCAAATTATTGTGGAACATATAAATTTCTTAAGACTCTATTTATTACAAAAAAAATCTGAGATTCTCATTTAGTAACTCTTGAACTCAGCTAGCATATTAAGCCAGAGTGGAGCTCGTTAGTCTTACCAGTAGCTATTGTAAAATACAGTAATGCTCTGACATTATTTTTTTTGAGAGAAAAGTAATAGAGATTAACATATTTCTGAATGCTTTTAAGTAAATCATTATGAAGATGAGTTATTGCATTTACACAGAAATAAAATATATTGCAACTTGGCCTTTTGTTTCCACTGTATTTACTGAATATTTGAGAGCATTTTCCATACTGCAAGAGGTCTGACCATAGGAAGCAAGGAATTCAGTTAAACTAATCTGCATGGGTTTTCATCACGCTACTTTGCATATGAGTAAGGGAGAGCTAGGTATAATTCTCAGAAACCCTTGTTATCTTGGATCTTCTCCAAAAGTCTTGGTTGACTTCTTTGTCAGATAGAGTAAGACCTAGATAGACTCATATAAATAGCCTCCATATAATTTCTTTTTCAGATTTATTCATATTGACCACTTTATGTGTGTGCTTTAGATGCTCTGAATCATCCTATTCTACTTCAGAGAGGCTACTAGTCTTCATAAATAATATAAGTAGATTAGGCTCCTTGTTTTAGTCCTCTTGAATTACACTGAAGTGAAATGTCTCAGCTAACAAAGAATAAACAATACAGATTCTTATACAAGTTTGTCTATACTTTAAATGCAACTATCAAGTAATTTCAATTAAACATGTTGAATGTGTGTTGAAATCAAGACTGCTGTAGGTTGTGTTAACGCGAACTGAGTTTTTTATGTATGTATATGGATATATAGGGCAAGAACACCATTTAATATGAAACAAAATCATCCTAATCCACTTTGATACCAGATTTATACTTAATTCCTAGGATTTAACTTTATCTAAAATGGACTTCAGTCACTGTCTATACAATACGTGATACTACTAGAATTACACTAGAATTATTTTTGCCTCTTTTGAAGTCTCATAACCCATAGTATTAATAGCAATAAGAATTTATTTAAGGTTTTGCTGAACTTTTATTGCATTAAAAACAGAAGTAGAAATTCTTTCACATATACAGAAAAACTTTGACCTTCTTTTTCAGTTACATTGAATTTTAATTATGAAATTGTTATATGAAAAAATTTGTGTGGCTTAAGAAGTACTCATAAAATGTGCATCTTAAGTATTCAACTGATTTAAAGTTGATAAAACTTTAGATGCTTCACCAGAAAGTAGAACAATATAGTTATTGAGAGGGCCGGTCCTCACAAAAGTGTAAACTGTATTCTCTGTGTACTGATTTAGACTGAATGCACCTGCAGATGAAATTAGTCAGATTTATAATTGAATTGCACTATTTTATCTTAGAGTGATGCTTTACCAGGTGGTGGCTTGTTAGCACCGCTTTCTTAGACACAGCTTACAATCTATTGACTAGAGTTAGCACACCAAGCAGGTGCTCTTCATTTGCTTGGTTTGTCTGAAATTGTGTTCTGATAGTTGAGCAAAATACTCACGAGACGAAATACTACCCAAGTGGTACTGTATGTGCAATGAATAAAGCTGAAAATCTGTTTGCAGAGATATAAATAGTTAACAGGAGGCAAATTACCTCACTGGAGTCAGGCGTGGAAAACACCTAGTCCACCTTCTTGCCAGTACGCTTCTGTTATGTTTTATCCATAGTATTTTAATTTTTTTTACTTGATAAGAGCTTACAGTGTTTCTTTGGAATATTCCCATGGCTTATTTTACTAACCATAAGCTTTTTATTTTGTACAGCCTTCCATAGGTCCATTCTGTGCTTAACTGTATCTCTCACTATTGTAAATAATTCTGCCTTATTTTGTGGCCCAAGACCTTTATTTAAAGGCCTTTATTCACTACTTCTGTGGAAATTATGAAAAAAATTTGGAATCTACCATTTTGAACATACATTAGTAAATATTATTTAGACAGCTAGCATGTATGTATGCCTTTATATGTATTTATCTGTATATATATGTAAATACATTATAATATAATTATAGTACTTTATATGAAGTTTCTCATCTAGAGAAACTAGTTTGTTATTTTAACCACTCTTTATAAATCAGTTTTTGCAGTCCTGAAATAATTTGATTTCTCTGGACCTTACAAAGGTGAAATCCTTGTAGCTTGCATTTCAGAAAAAGAAGACAGCACAGAAAGGGGAAAATGTTCATGACCTGGTTTGCAGAAAGCCTCAGCCTGGTAATTCCAAAGGTTTGTTATCCATGCACGCATTGCTGGGTTAAAAAGAAGTCACTTACTAAGAAGTTTAGAAAAGAAAATAGTACATTACCGTTCTATGTCACCTAGAGTTAAGAATTGAAAATTTGTAAGATGTCCTTTAGATTTCTAATTTATCTTGAATACAGATTAAAAATCTTGAACTTGAACAGGTTGCTGAAGGAGAGTATGGGTTAAATGAATAGTCACTTTGAGTGATGAATTCCCATTGAAGCTTGTTAGTGACAAGCTATCATTTATAGAAGATTCTTTTTGCACTTCTTGTATAGTCATTAACATGAAAGGGGCTATTTTGTGACTTTAGATTACCAAAATGATTCAGAAATCATCCTTAATTGTTCTGATAGGAATCCTACGTTTCTATATATATGTATTCTATATATATGTATTTCGTACAAGCATTCTCCCACTAAGTATGGTTATTGGTGATGGGCGAGAGCTTACACAAAGTAGTTGTAATAATGTACAACTTGTTAGTTAGCTTTAGTAAATGCTTATCATAGAATCCATGCAGAAATTTCAGAATCTTCTTTAATTAAGCTCACATGTATCGAGCATAACTGAGTAATTTGACCCACTGTTTTGCTGGACTGATAAACTGGCGTATGCTGACAGACTGATATACACTGAGAATGAACATCCTTTGGACCTTTTGTTTTCATTCCTTGGGACTTTCCATAACCTCATCTATATTTTAAAAATCTCAAAACTGCTGAACAGCAAATGGATCTATTTTGGATAAGCCTAAGCTTTTTTGTGTTTTGGTACACAAGCTATTACTTAGTCCAAAAGCATCTGTGAGAATTTCAATATTTCTGTTCCATTAATGATCATACTGTTTAAATCATTCATTGGTGTTGTTTCCCATTCTTGCTAACTACGTATTTTATAGCTTGTTAGCTCTTTAGCTTGGTTCCTCAACTGCCTCAGAGGCTACATCTATACAGCTAAATAAAGCAAACCAGGGACCTTTCTCTGGTCCTGAGGACTTGCTACGGTACGTCCACTTCTTTCTTGAACTGGTAAGTTCAAAACTTTACACAATACTCCAGATGCAATCTTACAAGTGCCATGCAGAGAGAGTGAATTGCTTCCAGAATGCTTTCAGCCTTCTTTCCTACTAAGTGCACACTGATGATTGATGTTCAGCTTCCTGTTCACCAGGACCACCAGGTTTTTTTCTTGCAAGGCTGTTTCCCAGGCAATAGATCTGCAGCCTGTATTGTTGCATAGGGTAATTCCGTCCATCACAGGTACAAGTCTTTCCAATTTCTTCTTTTTTTTTTTTTTTTATTTTATTTTTTTCATGAACCCAACAGGTTCCTGTTGGGCATTTCTCTAGTCTGTTAAGGTTTCTCTGAGTAGCAAAGCTGCATGCCAAGATACCAGTCGCTTCTTCCCTATTGGATACTGTCAGTGAACTTGCTGAGAGTGGATTCTGTCCCATTAAGGTTGTTCATAAAGACAATAAATAGCTTTGGCCCCAGAATTGATCTCCAAGAGATACTACTAGTTTGAAGTAGCTGGTGGGAGTTTGTGCAGCTGACCTCTAAACATAATGGTACAGATAATTTTCCTCACACCGTATTGTGCACTTAACCAATATGTATCTCACCAGTTTGGCTACAAGGGTACTGAGGGAGGTGGTATGAAATACCTTGCTAAAATGAAAGTAAACATTTATTCTTCTTCCCTTGTCTACAAAGGTGGTCATCTCATTGTAGAAGAAAATCAGACTGGTCAGCCATGATTTGTACACCAACGTAGTCACTCCATCATAGAAGGCCACTGGGTTGGTCAAGGGGGACTTGCCTTTCATGAAGCCATGCTGTCTGTCTCAAATCACCTCACTGTCCTCCATGTGCCTTAGCATAGCTTCTAGGAAGATCTGTTCCATGATCCTCCCAGGCAGAGGTGAAGCTGACAGGTCAGTAGTTCCCAGGGTCTTCCTTTATCCTTTTTAAAAATGGGTGCAATGGTTCCCTTTTCCCAGTCATCAGGGACTTCACCCGACTGCCCTTAGTTTTCAAATATCATGGAGAGTGGCTTGGCAACTACATCAGCCAGTTCCCTCAGGACTCTGGGATGCATCTTGTCAGGTCCCATAGACTTCTGTATGTTCAGGTTCCTCAGGTGGTCATGAACCTGATCTTCTGTTACAGTGGGAGGGACTTTGTCCCCCAGTCCTTGCCTTGTGGTCCATCCAGTCGAGAGGTGTGGGGAGTAAGCTTGCCAGTGAAGACGGAGGCAAAGAAGTTGTTGAGTACCTCAGCCTTCTCTTTATCCGTTGTTACCAGTTTGCCAGTCTTGGTCATCAGGGTAATATGCTTTATTTGACCTTCCTTTTCTGGCTGGCATACCTGCAGAAGCCCTTCTTATTGTTCTTTGCATCCCTCACCAAGTTCAGCTCCAGCTGCGCCTTGACCTTCCTGACCCCATACCTACTCAGCTGGGCAGTGTCCCTATACTCTTCCCAGGATACCTGTATACCTGTCCCTGCTTCCACTGCCTGTGCATTTCCTTCTTGCCCTTTAGTTTGACCAACAGGTCTCGACTCAGCCATGCTGGTCTCGCTTTCCTTTTCTAATTTCTTACACCTGGGGATCGAGAGCTCTTGCACTCTAAGGAAAGTGTCCTTAAAGATCTGTCAGCTCTGTTCTGCTCCCTTGTCCCTGAGGGCTGTTTCCCAGGGGGTCCTATTGACTAACTCCTTGAAGAACTGGAAGTTTGCTTTCCTAAAATTCAGGGTCCTGACTTTACTGTTTGCCTGACCCATATCCCTCAGGGCTGTGAACTATGCCAGTGCATGATTGCTTCAATGATCTTTTTGTCTGCATGATCTTTTTGTCTTTCATGTCTTTCCAAATAACTTCTACGAGGATTTGCTGCATAACTATCCCAGGGACTTAGACTGAACAGCCTGTAGTTCCTTGAGTCTTCCTGCTTGCCCTTGTTGAAGTATAGATGTAGCTTGAGACTCTGGTTCAGGCTGTTACATATTAATGCAATTAGTCGAAGTTGTAGCACTGTAATTTTAATTATTTTCATATAAGGAAGTAACACAATGGGTGGTATAACTTGGAGACTGATTACATGATATAGGAAAAAGAGAAGTGTTTTGGGTTGTACTTCTTCAGTTTATACTTCCTTTCATACTGAAATGTGTAGTACCATATGTTCAATTTTAGTTCTGGTATAACAGTAGTTTTTGTGATGTCTGCACTGATATATGAAGCAGATTTCGTTCAAATCTGTTAATAACGAACACAAAATTATTGGGAATTTTGTATATGAGTGTTCCTACCGTTTATTTTATTAATAATAATAGTAAGTGCGAACAGGGCAGCAGTGCCTTTTTATCCCCCCTTACATTTGCAGATGGGTATTTTTGAAAATGTATCCAATCTCACCTTAGTTTTAAGATCACATTTAGCAGGTGGATAATTCAAAGAACAAAGTGTTGAGGGTTTTAAAATTAAGAGCTCTGAATAAGTTTGTGTTGTCTGTACTGGAAAGGGTTTGATGCTACGTGGCTTTGTCAGAATATTTGTATTAGGTGCACCTGTAACTGTAGCAAGTCTTATACTGGCAGAAGAGTATGCAGTTTTTTTAGATAGAGTTTATACTGATTTCAGAAATGAAGTAAGTTATAGTAACAAAGAGTATTTTGCTGATTTAATGTAGTTACCCCAGAGCTTTTGTCAGTATAAAAAAATAATCTACAAGTCACACTGCCATACGATTTTACAAACTGGCAAAGGTATCTCATATAGATCACAGGGAAAACTGCAATTTGTTCCGAGTGCCCTTTCAGATTTAATATAGTTTATCTTCCTAATTGCTGATGATTATTGAAGCAAATCAGATAGGTACTTGGATGCAACAGATACTGAAAAAATAGCTATGTGATCAGTGAAGCTCGTGAAAGGACTGATTACATTGACATTTTGATTGGCTTTTTTGTATTTTGAAACTTTGAATTAGCTTTGATGCTATTTAAATCTTGTCTAATTTGATAGCCACTTCCACATTGCAAAAAACCCCACTTGAAGTGAAATAAATTGTATTCTTCCTTTTTTTCTCATTCTTTCTTGTTATGTAGCTCAAATGTACTGTACTTCTCTTGTTACTTCTTTCTAGATAGTATAAGGCAGATTAATACTTTTTTAATGGTGCAATGGGTCTATGAAGTATGCTGGATGCAGAAGAAGAGATGCTTTCAGTCTTTTCTAAGAGGCTTTGTTGTGCAGAGAAATTAACAGGAAGTGGAAAATCAAGAGTGCTAAATAATCCCAAATCTATGATTAAAGAATTGTGCAAATTTTTGTAAGACACAATTCATGAAGTTTTAATTTTACTCAGAATATAGACTTTATCTATAGGAATTGTTAATGAGATCAGAATCAGACACGGTGTTTCTTTTTCCAGTGTCAAGGTGCTTCACATCCTTTTTATTTTCTTTTTCAGACACAAAAATCACTAGTGAAATTTTAAATGTTGTCCAGAAAATTTAATTTTTGGATGAAATTTCTGTTATTTCCATAGCAGAAACTATATTTCTGTTATGAACATCTTAGGAAAAGATGAAAACAGATAAATGTCTCGTGAGATTGATTCAATCTGAGAAATTCCCATCTCTCTCCTTTGTGTATAGAAGCAGCTGGGCCAACTAGTCATGAATAAAGCCATTTCTGCATCTAAGTGACATAATTTATCAGTCTGATCTAGGTTCAACATAATGTAAATCACTGAGGTTGGAAAAAGCTCTTAAAACTAACTGATAAAGCATACTTGCTACTAAAGTTCCTTACTAAACTTGATCAGAAATAGGTTTGTAGCCTGGTGTTCATGTCAGCAGGAGACAGACTTCTGTACAAACAACATGAAATAACTATTGTTTCATACATAAGAAAACAAATCCTTTCTTACCCACATTTTGGAGGAACAGAGCTTTAGGCCTCCATCCTGCTAAGATTTTTGTGCATGTTTAATGTAACACATTGAGTAGACTAACAGAAACTAACAGACGTGCATATACTTGCAAGATCAGGCTTTCGTTTTCTAAAGAACTGTTTGGGACTTTGGTATTCTATGGAACTGTCACACAGGATGCAAGAATAGTCATTTGTATTTTAATACTGTCTTTTAATTTTTCCATTTTAGGATTTTAATGTTGCAGGCTGAGTCAATTTGCAATAAAATACATATTTATACTACAAGGGGCTGTCTTCTACATAATCTATTAAAACAATGCTTTGTAAAGAAACAAGCAATAAATTACCCATCTTTCTTGCACAATTCAGAATGTAAACCCTGAATGGGTGGTTATATGATCTTTATATTCTTTATTGGCACATATGTACATGCTTCCTATTAAGCTTTGGTGGATAAATTTGGAAATGAAGGGATTTAATTATTTAGTGGCTGCTGAATATCGTAATTTTTACTTTACATGTTGGTGATTAATTCTTTTTGTAATTTTCTGATGAATTATTTCTGTTTCTGCCTAATCAGCAGGCATACTGTGAAATATAATTGCACTTGAAGGAAAATTACCGTCTCCTGAGATGAGTAAGTTTGATGATTAAATTACGTAGAATAAAGCAATAACATTCACATACCCAACCAGGATGACATACTCATTCTGTGTTGTGCTTTTATGACCTTTATAAAAACAGAGTCTTTTTAGAAAAAAATAAATGTATTTCAAGTCAGACTATATGAAAGGAAATTTGAGTAATCCTGAATAAGACATAGTCTCATGGAAAATACAAGAATTTCATATTTTAAAATAAAAAATTTATCAGTCCTGATCTAGGTTCAACATAATGTAAATCACTGAGGTTGGAAAAAGCTCTTAAAACTGATAAAGCATACTTGCTACTAAAGCTTGTTACTAAACTTGATCAGAAATAGGTTTGCAGCCTGGTATTCATATCAGCAGGAGACAGACTTCTGTACAAACAACATGAAATATCTATTGTTTCATACATAAGAAAACAAATCCTTTCTTACCCACATTTTTTGTCATGTTAAGCCCCAGCTTTTAGCAGCATCTTTCTATAATGCAGTGTTTACGAACCCTAAGCTGTTCTTTCTTGACATACAAATATTTGATTTAGGAGTATTCCCGTTCTGATTGAGAACTAACATGCAAGAGACTGAAGATTTGGAAAAAGAGTCTGGCAGTATTACTGCAGGAATATTTGTGACAAAGGCTCTGATTGATTACTTAAGTATTTAAGCACAGACCTAACGGGGAAGTTCATCATAAGTAGGCCTGTATATTTAATATTTGCATATTATTGTATGTCTTGTGTTTTATATTCCAAGGGAAAAGATAGATGCATGGCCTCTCAGCCCTAAAATGAAGGTTTCTGAGAACATACTGATTCATTTGTAAAGAGTTGTGAACTTCCTGGGACTTTATGTCAGAAGGCCTATTCCAACTGTAGAAAAATGTTTGCAATGTTGAATCACGTTCTTCCCAAAAGAGGGTCAGGGGTTGACATAAAGCCTTTGTGGGGTACCGATCTTAGGGTAATGACATATTTTGGCCTTGTGCCCAGCTGGTCTTAGATACAGGAAATCTGACAGAAATAGTTTCTCTCTCTGAATTAGATTTCTTAGCAAAAGTCACCCTACTCTCATACCTTATACGGAATTGCTGCAATGTCTCTGTGCAGGGGTGAAGAAAGCAGAATCATATTTTGTTCACTTGAGTCTATCCATCCTTTTTCTGTAGGAAAAGAAAGGAAGAAGAGTTTTTCCCTGGAAATCTCCCATGGACGATAATTATAATGGAACATACATTAACTATTGGTTCTCCCTTTTTTAATGTCTTCTATACTGCGGTCAGGAAATACAAATCAGAATTGGGTAACTGAAAAGATGCATGAATAAATTAGAGTTACCCTACTCTCTTTAAAATAAAGAACAACTAAAATAGAATTTTGTTTTGTTTTCACTTTGGAAAATAATAATTTCTGTCATCCCTGTGTGTTCTCACTAGAAAAGGTGGAAATTCATTTGTTTCACTTGCATACTTCTGGAGAGTTTCTGATTCTTGGAGGTTCAGGAACTGGGTGTGATTCTAACGAGATCCTAAACACTGAGAATTGGAAAGGAAACATGTGGGATGCACTGTCAGTATTTACTAGAAGCTGAAACTTTATGGCTCTCAGTTTATCGTGTTGGAACTACTATGTCTACAAAGAATGTGTGATGTTATCTGTAGAAGAATTATTACCAGAAACTATTTTTTTTCCTAGCAAGAGAGGATTTCATGTCCCTGCCCATGGCAGGGGGGTTGGAATTAGATGATCTTTAAGGCCCCTTCCAACCCGAACCATTCTATGATAATGTAAAAAACCAATACTTTGGATATACCGTGTAATAAAATACACAGACATTAGTCTCATTAAGCTTGTGTCCCTTTACAGTGACCATAAAAATACCTCTGAAATGTACAAGTCAGAAATGGGTAGTATTTTCAAGTAGCTGTCAGAGCTTGTATCTGTGTGTGTAAACTACAGGACACTCCATACTGGAAATAAAAATTTTCAGTTTTTTGATCTTTTACCATATTTGACCTACATACATTCAGGTGACTGAAAGTCATGAAGACGGTCGTATCGTTTATAGTCTAGGCAAATTTCTATGCTCTAGTCAAATATATAGGAAGGTCATCTCATGCCTCAGCTAAGTAGTAACACAAGTGATAGTAATCACTGAATCGTACGATGGTTGAAGTGGGAAGGGTCCTCTGCAGGTCTTTAGGCCAACCCCTCTGCTCAGAACAGCGTTAGACAGAACACGTTGCTCGGGCCCTTCTCCACTTGGGTTTTCAAATTTTCTGAGGCTGGAGATTCCACAGCCTTTCTGGATATCCTGCTCCACTGTTTGACTACCCTCACAGTCACTTCTTACATTTAAGTTGAATTTCCTGTATTTCAATTTGTGCCCATTGCCTCTTGTCCTGTTACTCAGTGCCACTGAGAACAGTCTGGCTCTGTCTTTTTTACTCTCTCCATCAGGTTTTCACACATGGTGAATAAGATCTCCCTGAGCCTTCTCTTCTCCATCTGAACAGTCCCATCTCTCTCAGACTCTCCTTGTAGTTCAGGGACTCCAACCACTTAATCGTGTTCATGGCTTTGAACAAAATAATTAAGAAAAAAATAGCATAGATAGTATAGCTGGAGAACAGTGAAAATTACTCATTCTACATAATTTCTGGATAGTAATTGTTAGTTCAAATGAGAAGAAGCCTATCTCCACACACACGGAGAAAACAGTGGGAAGGAATGCAGAAGGGACAAAGCACTGGGAAGGGGGAAACCAGTTGGTTCCCTCAGGGCCCTGACATTAACTTTACATGACTCGTGTCATGTCCTTATTGCACTGTCTGGTAAAATAACTGAGATGTTCAGGACACATGCAGAAAAGGGAAGATGATAAAAGGAAGAAAGGATGAAGAAAGAGAGGAAGAAAGCGGTGGAAAAATGTCAGCTGTGGAGGCATTAGGCATTCTGTGGAGACATTGGTAATCACTGATGAAATGAATTTGTGAGCTTCTTCATGATGTTTATTCATGGACACTAATGCTCCATGTGTGATCTCTGCTGTTCCTTTGGAAACACCTAGGCTACATTTAAAAATATATCTATATAACAGCATGCAGTTTTCTCAAATATTTTTTTAATACCAAATGGAATTGCCTCCCCACTGACATTTGCTTATCTGAGAAACAAAGCCATTCCTTTCTCTCCAAGGACATGTTCATCATGGGACAAGAGAACCAGACTGGACCAATGCAAAGGTTTTGCCCCTGCCTTGCTGGCTGTGGGTGGCACTGCATGTTTGCGATGTTGGTGCTGCTAGGGGAAGCTAGAGGGCTTCCTACAGCCAGAAACTGTCACTAAAACCTCATTGATGCTTGGGGATAGCATCAGGAATAAAACTGTGATGTATTAACACAGTGTTTTGAAAGATCATTGCTGTAGATACTACAGTTTAGACGTTATGTGTAGGTAGGATTTTCCGATAACTTTTGAATATTTAAAACAGGAACAATCTTGGGAGTAGTGACTGGAACCCAGGCCTGCTGTCTTTAGGATTAGCTGGGCAAACAGAAAAATATGGATTTTCTCCCTTTTATTTATTCTTCCTGTACTGATTTCTATACACTAACAGAGAATAGCTCTTTAAAGACACAAAGAATTAATTTTCCAATAATTTAGCTTTGCTGTTTCATCACTGCTGACAATTAATATTTCAGTGATTGTAGTTTACTATTTATTGTTTTAATTTATACTATTGTATCCTATGCTGTTTCTTGGGCATCATCATTTTAGTCTTTAGCAACAGTGTGTCACGAATATCTGACAATATCCCAAGTTAAACGGGTGAGTTAAAATCCTCGTCATCTAGACCTCATTTGTTGATCAGTGGTTTGGAAACTGTGTACAAAGGGAAGACTGCGCAGGAATGCTGCAAGTAGAGGACAGCAAGTGCTCTGACTGTGTAGCTGTTCTATACAAGGTGATGGTAACTGCCAGGGTGCCCTCAAGCACTCAGTTCCCACTGACCATATGAGCTGCCTGTTTCTCCTCGGGAAAATTCAGTTTTAGAATGGAGAAAGTATTTGCCATCTCACCTCTTGAACTATAGGTAGCCTTTTACATCTTTTGAAGCCTTGATGAATTTGAAATACAGTAATACTTCCAAAAGCCCCACATTTTTAAGGCAAGGGAGACTTATATTTGCTTTACAAGTAGTAGATATTTGAGAATAAGTAGGCCAAACAGCTGCCTAGGTATATGTCAAGAGACCCTGTTATTAAAAACTGTAAAATTATGTTTTGCTGGGTTTAGTGGAGCTCATTTTGAAAGGTAAACTTCAACTGTCATGAGAGTGGCACCTTAAATTGATTTCTCAGCTCTTCCAATGAATCTGAGCTCTTCAGAGGGCTAATACTGAGTTACAGCTTCCATTTCACAGCCTGCACTACAGATTAAGTGCAAAATCATGCAAATATGAGCCACAAATAAATAATAAAAAAAAGAAGCTAGCCTGTGGCATGTGTGGCTGACATCTCATGAGAAATTTCTCAAAAATTGCTTGTAATATTCACCAAGATTGAAGTGCATGGTAGCAAATCCCTCTGGTCCTAATAGTCATTTTTACCTCAGTGCAGTGATTGCCAGCATCTTGGTAGAAAAAGTTCAGAAAAACCTTCCTTTCTAAAATAAATATTCTATTAGAACAACTCCCTGTAATTTTCAAAATGGAATTTGGAGTTGGAACTTCCTCTGGCTGAGGGACTTTGGTGCTGTCTCAGAAGGGGATTTTATATCATATTTCCAAGCAGTGCTGCAGCATGTGAAGGAGAATAAAAACTTGAATAAATGGACAGAATTAGTATGTTAAGTGCAGTGCAGCTTTGCTTAAGTGAATGATTCTGTAGTCATATTTTAACACAGAGTCAAATGTGGGTAGCCAGATGTTTAGTCAGTATAAGTCACAGAAGGCAGTAGCACATTGTCACTTTATACATAATTTATATATGTTTGTGTATATTTGTATATGTGAAATAAATCCAGGAGCGAGGTTTTATATTTCATACTTCATTCAGAGCAATCAGTTTCCTTACAAATTAGAAACTCTTTTCTTTGCTTTTCTGAATTCAATACAAAGAAAATCGTGTAAAACCTTTGAGGTCTATGGTATGCAGGTGATTAGATTAGAATATTGTTGGGTACTCTTTGAACTTAAGGTCCATAAATCCAGAAGACTATGTCTGAATTCTAAACAATCCAATTATAAACATATCCATGTTTTTATATTTTTTAAAAATACCACACATTACCATATTTATTACCATATTAATTACCATATTAGAGAAGTGTAGGTCAAAGGGAAGTGACAGTGGTAAGTTTCCTAGCTGTGAGTGACCCCATATTTGCAGTTCAAAAATGTGACACTTCCTTTGCATTTGCTACAGAAATAAAGGTAAGTGTCTTGCAAAAACAAAGCAGGGCATATTATCATTTCAGCTTCAAGTTATGTTGCAGAAATTATTTGGGGCTTGTTTGAGTGCCTTTCTTTTTCTGTAGGCATTGTTATATTCAACTTTAAAGTCCTGCTTCCTGTGATAGTAGATCCTCATTTTATATAACTTTCAGTAAATGACAAAAAATAATTGTGGGGAAAGCTTGTACGCTTTGCCTTTGTTCTTTTCAATGCTCGTCTGTTGTCTGGCTTGATGTGTTGTGCAAAAAAGGAAGAAAGGCAGAAAAAAAGTCTCCTCAAACCTTTCAGACAATTAATTATTGACATTCTTCATTCAAAGACATGACTGTTCACACTTACAGCTTCTTCTGTCTAGTATCATCTGTAGCACAGCAGGAGTTGCTAGAAACTGGGATAATAATTATGATGAATTTTCTCCTTTTGACATATGCATTAACAATGGTGTTTCCCTGGCACTCACAAATCATTGTTTCTAACCTCATAAAGTACACTCAAAAAAAAGTACATACTTATATATACCCAATGTTTTATTTATTTAAAAGTCCCACTGTTGGTTTTTAGATTGAGATTATACATTTTCACAACTACAATTATAATTTAGACAGTTTAAGTGATGTCAGTAAGTTTCATTAATATCTCCTGTATAGGGTTAAAATAGGTGTGGGAGCTGAGAGAACTTATGCTGTGTGTTTTAAAGATGAAAACAATAGCAGTTGTATTTATGCAGTAGAGAACCGCTGGTATGTTCCTGCTTGCCAGGAAGTTCTGCAGATAATCTGTGAAAGAGTTAGAATTTCCTAAATAGATGTGAAGTCATGTCCATGCATATCATCAGTAAAACCCTCCTCAACCTCTTCAAATAAGTGTGGTATGAGCAAAAAAGGCAGGCTTTATGCTGAAATGAATCTACACCTAATACAACACGCAGTACCTATTATTTGCCCACATAATGTAGGTTTTAAAGCTACTGGAAATGTCGATAGCCTTTGGTATATCCAAGTCTGGTGCTTAGCAATTAGCAAATAAGTTGAAATAATGTAGAAGCTGCGTGTTCTCTTAATTTTATAAAATATACGATTTCTCTCTATAAATCCTGGATCTCAGAAGTAAAAATCCTTTCTCCTTCCTACTTCCTGTTACCCTGAGCAGGGTAACACTTTAAATTGTGTAGTTATACCGGTAATATTGTCTCTCAGTATTGTAAGTGACACCCTCCACCCCCCCAGTCCTGGGCTCATCCCGTGCTAGTTCAACATCATGTCATGAGCTGTGATAGCCTGGTCTTGTTTGTTATTCCTGTGGCAGAAAGTGTGGCCTTGAAGGGACACAAGGAAGCTGTTGATGCCTTCTGGGGAAGCTTGTGTTGGCTGCTGCATACAAATGAGGGAAGGACAGTCCCTGTTTTAAAGAACACTGGTAGATAAAGAATATGTCAGGAGACATAATAGTTCGCAATAATAATACAGGGAGTACTCCTTTATTCTGGTCCCATTCACCAAAATAAATAAATTTAAATACTTCTGCAATTGTGTGCAATTGCATGCAGAAGAATCCTAACACATGTCTTCAGGCATGGAGAGGTGCAGATTTTCTATTTTCATGTTGGGTTGGCATCATTCTACAGCTAGAAATATCAGAAAGCTTCAATTAAAATAGGGAAGTTCAGTTAAATTTCTGAATCTACCAATCTCTTTAATCTTTATAAATGACAGCCACATCTAATACCCACAGTTATACTAGGGTGTTTTGACTCTGTTCATTCTGTAACTCATGAAAAATCTTTGTCAAACTACAGTAATGAGAATGGTAACTTTGCACAAGTTCAGACAAAATCTGCAGACTCATCTTTTTCCACAGAGACTAGATTTCCCACACTGTTTTAAGTGAATGTGTCAGTGTGGATAGGTGGCCTTTTAGGAGTGTGATTTACAGCATAGAATGTCAGAAAAGATTGAACCCTGGAGGGGAAAAAGACAGCGGCTCCCGTAAGCTGGAGATGCCACATAGTATGTGGAATATAGATGCTTTGTGGATAATACACATATTGCTTGGGTTACTTCTCTAGAATGAAATACCTAGAACTGCTGATGCAAAGAGCTGAAGAACTGCAAATTGATTCTTTGCTTTCAATAGACTGGAATGTTTCTGAAACTATTTAAATCAAAACTCTCTACTCTGTGGGGAGTTTTTTTTGTTTGTTTTGGATTTTTTTTTTGTTTGTTTTTTGGTTTGTTTTTATACTCCTTGTGCCTTCTCTTGATAATGCTTGTAACAAGGACTGTCCTGCTATTTATTTCATGTTTATCGGATAAAAGAAGATTCAGGGAAGTGGACATAGCAGGACAGTGATGCTGAGAGAAATAGCATGTCAGGTTTGAAAAATATGCGTTATACTACTATAATGAATATGCAGGAATACCTTTAAAAGAACCTAGACCATAGTAAAAACCATGAACTTCTGAAAACAGAATAAGTCTTAAAAGGAAAAAAAGCATAAGGGCATAAGGAGCTCTCCCTGTGTTTGCATAACTTGAATCCAGCTGAAGCCTTACATCTTCAAAGAGCTCTATTAATACAGAAGTGCCTTAATTTTGCAAGAGGCGAGTCTGTTCCTATTCACACCCATGAATATGTAGAGAAATGAAATCTAATTCTAATATGTGCTTGGGGTTATCGGTGTTTGAAAGCTCTCTCAGGATGTTCAGGGATGAAATGGAACCCCCTCAAACAGAAATTCTAGTGGTAAATGAGCTTCTTTTGTTAGTGAGAAGGCAAAAATATCTGCAACAGAGATTCTGATTTGTGCTGCCTACTGGAGAGTAAGCCCTCTGGTGACAGCTGGGTTGGGATTTGTCTCATCTAGTCCTAAATACCTCCACCTAAGGTAGCAGAAGTACAGTAATGGTAGGTTTCCTTTGTAGTCCACTAGGCATGCTTTAGCTCACAGCTCTCCAAATCTTTTTTGTTTTGTTTTAGGTTGAAGGCTTCATTCTATGGAATACATTTAGGATGAAGTAAGGCATGTTGTACAAGTGCCTGTACTGTAGAAGTTTAATGAAGGCAAGTTCTTGTGGTGAGGCAAGTAGACTGCTCAAAATGTTGAAGTCCATGTAGGTTTTCTCCCAGTAGAATTTGCAGCTATGCTGCAGCTAAAGCTTCAGAATTTTTTTTAGGGGGGGGAGGTGGAAGGATTATGTACAAGATAGCTCTTCTAGAAGATAGTCGGCCCTGTTAATAAAGCTGTACCACTTAATATAGAATCATAGAATCATAGAATTGTTAGGGTTGGAGGGGACCTTAAAGATCATCTAGTTCCAACCGCCCTGCCATGGGCAGGGACACTTCCCACTAGATCAGGTTGCTCAGAGCCCCGTCCAGCCTGGCCTTAAAAACTTCCAGGGATGGGGCTTCCACCACCTCTCTGGGCAACCTGTTCCAGTGCCTCACCACTCTCATGGTGAAGAACTTCTTCCTAATGTCCAGTCTGAATCGTCCCATCTCTAGTTTTAATCCATTCCCTCTAGTCCTACCATTACCTGATATCCTAAAAAGTCCCTCACCAGCTTTCTTGTAGGCCCCCTTAAGATACTGGTAAACCACTATGAGGTCTTCTTGGAGCCTTCTTTTCTCCAGACTGAACAACCCCAACTCTCTCAGTCTGTCGCTGCTCAATATGTGAGCAGCTCAATATGTGTAGCTGCTCAATATGTGAGCAGCTATCTCTTCGTGGCATTAAATAAACAGAGTGCTTGGAGCCAGACCAGCAAAGAGCTATCATATTATTTGCTGATTTACCATCTTACTAGTACGTGATGAATGCATCTAGCAAAGTGTTGCAATTAAGATGCTGTTGCCTGGGAAGAAAGTAAAATAGACTGCTACAAAGTAAGATAGACTCCCGCTAAAGATATTGTAAGGCAGGATATTATGTTCTTTATTGCAGCATTTCGCTGATTCTTTGTCTGTTTTAATACCATTTTAATTACTAACAATTTTCTTGTTTTCATGAATTCTAGCAGTTTTTAGGGACAGGATTATTCAGCATCTTGGGGGTGGCATTTATTTTTCCCATGTTTCTAGGGTTGCGGATTTTTTTTCTGTATATTTTTAATTAAGAATGGCCCTAGTCTGGCCCTTGATCATAGAATCATAGAATCTTCATAGTTGGAAAGGACCTTTTTGATCATCGAGTCCAACCAAACAACCTACAATCTCTGCCACTAGAGCACACCCTGAATTGCCAAATCTAGACGTTTCTTAAACACCTCCAGGGATGGTGACTCAAACACCTCCCTGGGCAGGCTGTTCCAGTGCCTGACCACTCTTTCAGGAAGTAATATTAGGAAGTAGGAAGATATTAGGAAGTAATTCTTCCTAATATCTAATCTAAACCTCCCCTGCCGCAACTTCAGACCATTTCCTCTGGTCCTGTCATTATTTACTTGGGAGAAGAGGCCAACACCCACCTCTCTACAACCTCCTTTCAGGTAGTTGTAGAGGGCAATGAGGTCTTCCCTCAGCCTCCTCTTCTCCAAGCTAAACATGCCCAGCTCCCTCAGCCTCTCCTCGTATGACCTGGTCTCCAGACCCCTCACCAGCTTTATTGCCCTTCTCTGGGCTCACTCCAGCACCTCAATGTCTTTCCTGTAGTGAGGGGCCCAAAACTGAACGCAGCACTTGAGGTGGGGCCTCACCAGTGCCGAGTACAGGGGGATGATCACTTCCTTGGTCCTACTCACCACACTGTTCCTGATACAAGCCAGGATGCTGTTGGCCTTCTTGGCCACCTGGGCACACTGCTGGCTCATATTCAGCCGGCTGTCAAACAACACCCCCAGGTCCTTTTCTGCCAGGCAGCTCTCCAGCCACTCTGCCCCAATCCTGTAGCGCTGCATGGGGTTGTTGTGACCCAAGTGCAGGACCTGGAACTTGGCCTTATTAAACCTCATACAGTTGGCCTTGGCCCATTGATCCAGCCTGTCCAGGTCCCTCTGTAGAGCCTTCCTACCCTCAAGCAGATCAACACTCCCACCTAGTTTGGTGTCATCCGCGAACTTACTGAGGGTGCACTCAATCTCCTGATCCAGATCATTGATAAAGATATTAAACAAAACCGGCCCCAAAACTGAGCCCTGACGGACCCCACTGGTGACTGTCTGCCAAGAGGATTTCACCCCATTAATCACAACTCTCTGGGCACGGCCATCCAGCCAGTTTTTAACCCAGTGAAGAGTACACTTATTTATGCCATGATTCACCAGCTTCTCCAGGAGAATGCTATGGGGGACAATGATGATGTGATTGATCAATTGGGAGAAAGATGAAGGAAGAGTATCTCTAAGAATATCTTGGGACCTGATGGGATACACCCATGGGTACTGAAGGAACTGGCAGATGAGGTTGCTAAACTGCTCCCTGTTATATTCCAAAAGTCATGGCAGTCTGGTGAAGTCCCCACTGACTGGAAAAGGGGAAACATAATCCCCATTTTCAAAAAGGGAAAGAAGGAGGAACCAGGGAACTATAGGCCAGTCAGTCTCACCTCCATGCCTGGTAAGATTATGGAGCAGATCCTCCTGGAGGCACTGCTGAGGCAGAAGAATAATGAAGAGGTGATTCAGTACAATCAACACGGCTTCACCAAGGGCAAATCGTGCCTGACAAACCCGGTGGCCTTCTGTGAGAAGGTCACAACATCAATAGACAAGGGGAGAGCAATTGACGTCATTTACCTGGACCTGAGCAAAGCCTTTGACACTGTCCCGCATGACATCCTGGTCTCCAAGCTGATAAAATATGGCTTTGATGGACTGACAATTCAGTGGATAAAGATCTGGCTTGACAGCCGCACCCAAAGGGTGGCTGTCAATGGGTCCATGTCCAAGTGGAGGCCAGTGACAATTGGAGTCCCTCAAGGATCCGTACTGGGACCAGTCTTGTTTAACATCTTCATCAGCAACATAGACAGTGGCATAGAGTGCACTCTCAGCAAGTTTGCCGATGACACCAAGCTGTGTGGGGTGGCTGACATGCTGGAGGGAAGGGATGCCATCCAGAGGGACCTTGACAGGCTGGAGAGGTGGGCCCATGCCAGCCTCATGAAGTTCAACAAGACCAAGTGCAAGGTCCTCCAACTGGGTCGGGGCAATCCCAAGCACTGATACAGGCTGGGCAGTGACTGGCTTGAGAGCAGCCCTGAAGAAAAGGACTTGGGGGTGCTGGTAGACGAGAGGTTCAACATGAGCCGTCAGTGTGCCCAATTGTATCCTGGGCTGCATCAGGAGAAGCGTGGCCAGCAGGTCGAGGGAGGTGATTCTCCCCCTCTACTCCACTCTCGTGAGACCCCACCTGGAGTACTGTGTCCAATTCTGGAGCCCCTACTACAAGAAAGATATGGGCGTGCTGGAACGTGTCTAGAGAAGGGCCGCGAGGATGATCAGAGGGCTGGAGCACCTCTCCTATGAGGACAGACTGAGAGAGCTGGGGTTGCTCAGTCTGGAGAAAAGAAGGCTCTGAGGAGACATTATAGTGGCCTACCAGTACCTTAAGGGGGCCTACAAGAAAGCTGGTGAGGGACTTTTTAGGATGTCGGGTAATGGTAGGACTAGAGGGAATGGATTAAAACTAGAGATGGGACGATTCAGACTGGATGTTAGGAAGAAGTTCTTCACCGTGAGTGTGGTGAGACACTGGAACAGGTTGCCTAGAGGGGTGGTGGAAGCCCCATCCCTGGAAGTTTTTAAGGCCAGGCTGGACAGGGCTCTGAGCAACCTGATCTAGTGGGAAGTGTCCCTGCCCATGGCAGGGCGGTTGGAACTAGATGATCTTTAAGGTCCCCTCCAACTCTAACAATTCTATGATTCTATAAGAATAGATTTAGACTGACTTGTCTGTGTGATGTCCTGAATATTGTTAATCTTGTTAATCACAGGGCTTTTTAGATTTTTGTCTCATTAGTCTTCACAAATTTGTATTTTTATCCGCGGTGTGTCTAAGTCTAACTGTAGCATTAACTTTCAAGGGAATATGTGTCAAATTCATTACTTTCTCTGGACTCTTCTTGTAAGATAAGTTTAGTTTAAGACCTGAAACCTCTCCCCTATCACTGCAACTTAATTCAAAGAGCAAATCAGTAATAGTAGGTAATTACTTTACATTTTATTTTGCATTCAGTATCATAGGAAATTATTTAATATGCATTATTTCTCAAGTAGAGAAAAACAGTGACCTCAACTGTAGTGAGCATTCTTGATTCCCAGAACTACCTGTGTTCTGTATTTCAGTGTTGCACCTACTAGGTCTTCCTTTAGAGTGAAATATGAAAAAAATCCTCTTTTTATATTTAAGGAATATGAGTGCTTCTGAGGGTCCTTGCTTGTGTGCTTTCTTAATGTTTACAGTTTTTAATTTGAATCCTTGTATTGTAGTTAAGGTGAAGGGTTTTAATATAGTCTCATCTTTTCCCATTATATTCCTTGTACTTGAATTCCTGGCATGTGGTGATTATTGCAGTTAAGAATGGGCTAGAACTGAACTGGCAGTTTCCTTTTGAAAGTCTAATGCATTGAAGAGACTATGAATTAAAGAGATGTGCCCAGTTGATTTAAAGGATTAATAGGAAACTGTCAGTCCTCAGGGGCTGGAGATATTTCTAAGCAGAAGCTTGACAGACTAGATTACAGATAATTGTCTTCCTTATTCTGACAAAGTTCAGTGAGAAAATTTCTCATTTGATAGTTTGCCATTGTCACAAAACCCACTGGACAGCAATTTCATATTAACTTGGAGACCTATTAGCAAAAGGGAGGGATACAAATCTGGAACTTTCCTTCACAGCATGTGTGATAAATGGATGTATTCCTCAGAGACATCAAGAAGGTCACATTCTAATAATATTAAATTAGTGAAGGGAGAAAATAAGCATATAAGTGACCAATTACGTAGTTAAATTAAAGAGAAGTTACTGGTATATAGAAAAAATAAGTAAACAAGAGATATTTTCATTTATTATACTGACTTCAATAAATGGTCAATTAATCTCAAGAATGATAAAATCACTAAAGTGAAACATACAAGAGGCCTTGCTCAGTGATGTGTATTTCATTTTAACTCAGTTCAAATATGGGCTACTTTGTGACTGATAACCCTGTCAGTTTGCGATTAGAGACAGATATATCATTGCATACTTATAACACGCAATCTAGCTCAGTCACAGGAAAAACAAACATTATAGATTAGGGCTGACCAAAATGCTGCTGAAGAAAAAAAGACAAGACCTCAAGAACTGACAAACCTGTCATCATCTTGAACAATTTTTTTGCTTTTCTAGCAAATCTTAAAGTGCAAGGGGTAACCAATTTACTCCCAATATTCAGCTGAACCTCTGAGAAATGGCTTTTCTCTTGACTTGCACTCCAATGAATTTATATAGAAGTATGAATGAGTTTGTAATTCTGCTGCTTCACTTGTATCTATAAAGGTAAATTCAGACTTCTGGGTAATCAATGCCAAATATCTTTGAAGGAATGTCAGAGACAAGCACTGAAAATTGATAGAGAAAGTCAGTGTTGAAATATCACAAATATTCAGCTTTCTGTCATGAAAGAGGCAAATATTACTTAGGTTCTGGTGTAGATATAGAACTAGATTGGACTGATTCATTCCTGGTTCAAAGGCTTCATATACTGGTTATTTTACTTTCCTCTCCTCGAACTAGTTAGTTACCCTGACTAACCAGGAGGTTACATATAAGGTAAATATTTTGTGCCTACTATGTATAAAAATACACCGTATCTGCAAAATCTGAAAAGTCTTACCTTTAATTTTTTTGTGTACCGTTATGAGTTTTGCCTGTAGAGTGAGTTGAAAATACCAGTTATTTTATAATATATAGCCGTGTAATTTGTCATGTGAGAAACAGCAGGGGAAGCTTGCATCTGGCCTAACAGATGGTCTGTTAAGGAATAATAGAAAATGTGTATTTAGAAGAATCCCTGTTCTCTCATATTCCCTGTGTCCAGTATGCATTGTCAATTTTTTTGAGAAAAGTTAATGTTGTCTTCGGAGCAAGCGAGCAGTCATGCCCCTACAGCAAAAGGTATTTAACAACTCTATGTACAGGAAAAGTTTAGAGAGAGGAAAGAATCTGATAGCAAGGACATTAACTTCAGTCTTGAAAGACTTTGGGGTCTGTTACCTGCTTCACATCTGACTCTAAGTAAATAATTTTGGAACTGTAGTGACATAGGTTGAAAATTACAAGTTATGTCCTCATTACCTCTCAGCTGCTATAGGTAAATTGCACAGGCATCTGGGTATCTGCTTCCAGCAGAGCCATGCCCGTTAATTCCTGTCCAGTCCCAGAGACAAAGTATTTCTCCCTTTCTTACACCTATGATCTCACAGGCTTTCAAACCCTTTAGCAAAATGGTTCACTCTTGGTTTGAACTATTCCACAAAACTCTTAAACTTCTATTGGGGTAGGGAATGACATTTAGGTCAGAGGAGTGCCCCCGTCACTGATCTATACAGCCATTCTACTTCTCTTACTGACAGAGCATATTTGGTACACAAAGTATAGCAACTTCAGCTGTAAGGCTAGAGAAACATTTTTTGTAAGATGGTGGCTTTATTAAAGACACATGAAAATGAAGTGGTGCAATACTCAGCATTGCATCGTGTACGTCTTCATCTGACTAGCCTTTCTGAATTTCACTTCCATTTACTGAAGTGAGGACATAGCTCAAACCTCCTTCATTGTACTAGTGATGCCACCACTGACTACAATGGGCTTTTGATAAGACCTTTGATTCCCCCAGTCCAGCTAAAGTCCCAGTGCATTACGCAGGAGTTTTGCCTACATAAGAATTAACTAGATGAGCCTTTCATTCTTCTCCTGTCACATAGTGCCTGCAAGCTGGCTTGTAGCTTATTGTGGTTGTCATGGCTTCACCTGCTAAAAAATGCCCAAAAGAAAGAAAACATTAATGAGATCAAAAGCCTGGCCTTCCATAGGACAAGATAAGAAAAGTACTAGGTTGGCTTTAATTTTAATTTTTTGGCTCACTTTTACATCCAGTGTTTATACTCTTTAATGTTTTTATAAATGTTCTGGATGCAGGAATCAAACGTTCATTAAATAAGTTTACCAGTGATACTAAGCTAGAACAGCTGTGGGCTGCCTCGAGGGTAGAGATCTTACAGAGATATTTGGATAGACTAGAGAGCTGGGCAATCAGCAATCATATGAAATTTAACAAAAGCAAGTGCCAGATTTTCCACATGGGATGGGGTAATCCTGGTTGTACGTACAAACTGGGGGATGAGAGGCTGGAGAGCAGCCCCATGGAAAGAGATCTGGGCATTTGGGTTCATGGCAAGTTGAATATGAGTCAACAGTGTGCCCTGGCAGCTAAAAGGACCAACCAAAAGGGCTAGCCAGTCGAGAGAGGTGATTGTCCCATCCTACACTGCACTGGTGTGGCCCCACCACTCTACTGTGTGCAGTTTTGGGCGTCTCAATATATGAAGGACATGAAACTAGTAGAACTATTAGAACTAATAGAACTATTAGAAGCTATGTTCAGAGGAGAGCGAGCAATATGATGAAAGATCTCGAGAGTAAGATTTATGAGGAGTAGCTGAGGTCACCTGGCTTGTTCAGCTTGGAGAAAAGAAGGCTGAGGGGTGACTTCATGGCAGTCCACAACTTCCTCAAGGGGGACAGTGGAGGGGGAGGTGCTGATCTCCTTTCATCAGACCAGGGATAGGGCACAGGGAAATGGAATGAAACTGCACCGGGGGAAGTTTAGATTGGACATTAGGAAAAGGTTCTTCGCTGAGAGGGTGGTTGGTCACTGGAACAGGCTCCCCAGGGAAGCGGTCAGGGCACCAAGCCTGTCAGAGTCCAAAGAGCATCTGGAAGATGGTCTTAGTCATATGGTTTGGTTTTAGGTAATCCTGCGAGGAGCAGGGAGTTCGCCTTGATGATTCTTATGAGACCCTTCCAACTTGAGATATTCTATGATTCTGCAAATGTTGGGTCATTTTGATGAATTTTTCCTTAGCTCTTTGGGAACAAAACCCACCCGTTTTGTCACATGGTGTTTAGAAGTGGGACGATGATAAATTCAGAATCTAAAGGAAAAAGTGTTTTGATGGGAAAAACTCCCATCACACAGCAGAACTGCAAAGAAAAATGGACAATCCGTACTGTTTGAAAATAATAAAGTAAATAATTGTTTTGAAGTTGCCGTACATGCAGCTAGACCTTTGTGAATGATGACTGTCTACATCCGACTCCTGTAAAGAGATGCTTTGTTTTAAGTATGGAAAGGGTGAGAAAAAGAATGAACTGTATCTTAGCTGGAGCATTACTGTTGCTTGTTACTTACATGCATTGCATTAATGTCTCCCTAGATGGTATTTAGATGCTATAGCGACAGTAGCAGTATAAAACCCATTTGAAACAGAATAATCACAGAATTAAGACCAAGAAGACCTGGCTTTTTTGGACAGCAGCACTGGGCAAAGTCTGATGCTGTTTCATTGCAGTTATAGGAAAGCACTGCTGAGAATAAGAGTATTTGGTTAAATTAGCTTAATCCCTGATCTATCATTGCTCATTTTATTTGCCTAACTAAAAAAAAGCGCCTTTGTTTAGGGTGCTTTTTCATGATTCTCTTGGTAACAATGCAGAAGAGAATTTTCCGTGTTTGACTCTATTGCTTGCTAATTTGGCTAGGTGTAGATACAGTTTCATTGAACTTTTTGGATAAGCTTTTAGGACAGCATTATTACTGTGAGTAGTTATATGTTTAAGTTTATGATACACACCATTTTCTTTCGAAAGATGTGTGTGATCTGAGGAAAAGGTAATTATCTTTTATCTTGATATTTATAATTTATGTTAATCTACCCTCAAAAGTAATGACCTTTTAGGTAATTTACATGACTGTTTGCTTTCCTGTCAATTCTGGCAACTTGTGGGAAATCAATGAGTACTGAAAACTAAGAACTCAGCCAGCTTAAAAAGAGCATAAGCTTTTTAATTATGCTACTTTTCACATGTTGAGTTTTATTATGTAGGGTGAAATTAATGGAGATTGTTAACCAGACTGCCAAGACATTTGCTATGTGGTTAACTGTGTTATAGAGAAATAATATCAAATTATATCTGTCTTGTAATTTTTTAATGGTTTTGCCCTGTAAAGTTTACTACCCTATTAAATCTGTAGGTTAGCCTTTTTTAGGAGGCTTTTGTAAGATTTCTGAAGTAGATGGCTAGTAGAAGAATTCATCATATAAAACAACACATCTCAGAAATTCATGGTTATAATTTAGTTTCTAGAGGGAGGGAATCATGAGACATTTTTCTTATTTCCAAATTTAAATTAATAGACATTACCCTCCATAATTATGTTTTTCAGTTTCAAAGGCGTAATCAATATACTTAAGAATATTTGAACTATATTTTATCCATTGCATAGCAGCTCACCTTTTTACTCTTCCCTTTTAAACATCCTGGCAATAACTCATGCTGTGTAGATAGTGATTTACATTAAACAATAATAATGGAAATATATACACCAGGAAAATGCAATTTTTTATATGAAAAAGCAATACGGAGTATTATGCTCGTTAGACTCATTTTCTATGGAAACAAAGTGTATGGGATTGTACTGTCTCCACATCTGTCCCTCTGCCTCTGCTTCCTTACTCAATGGCTAATTTCAAGCAAATTGGATAGTATGGTTCAAAGACACTAAATTCCTACAAATTTTGGTGGTCAGAGAGAAAACCTACCTGAGAGACTGGAATACTGAGGGAAAGAATGCATCAGGATCTTAAATTTATTGGACATCAGAAAGAGATGTTACAAATCCCACACTGGGAAAAGCTTCAGTTGGACTTTATTTTTTTTTTTGGTGTCAGCAAATCCACTCCTCCATCAAAGTTTGTCTCCGATGAAAATTCTTTGTTGTGTAATAGGCTTGTGCCTCAGATTTGGTGTACTTCCACTGAAAAGCCACTTGATTATGAGACACAGCTGCATTGCAGACCAGGACTTGGTAGGTCTGTTGCTTGCAGGAAGTATTTTTTTCTTGTACAATTCTATGGTGTAAAGCAGTATGGCCTCATTGCACTGGTTTGCGAGTAGACTTTCAACCTGCAGTAAGCTTGGCTAGGTTCTTGTTGACACTTGTAGCGATTGTCCTCTCTCTGTCATAGCTGTGTCTGCTGCTTGGGCTAAATGGGACTCTTTGCAAGCAAGGGCTGTGTTATTTATTTATCCAGCTCCGTATGGCTGGTTCCCTGCTAAGGAATGGTACAACACTAAGTCAAGCACTGCATTTGTGCTTTTGCCCTGATTAAAGTATTTTATGCCAAGATTTAGGAGTTTCTAGCTCTAATCCTGGCCTTGTTAGGTACTACAGTAGTCTGGCAGGAGCACTAGTTGAACCAGAGCTTTTGAACTGTACTGAACAAGCCCCAATGATTGCAGTAAAAGCAGTCACCACAGATGTATGCAGAGTCACAAGGATTTCAGTTTAAGCCCAGGTTTCTGAAGAATACTTAGGCACATAGATTGCATTGTTTAAAATGAAAATTAGGTATCTAACTGCCTTTGAAAGTACATGCCTTAATTTTTGTATTTAATTCAAGGGGCTATCCTAACCTCCCTTCCTCTTGTGATTTATGCTTATGTTGCATTTAAGATATTTGATATTTTTTAAAAAATAAAGACTTTTCTTCTACCATCAGAAACATCAGGATCCTGGGCACCGATCATACGTAACGTTGCATCAAATGAAATGTTGTTATCTTTTGTCAGGTAAAGAATAGAGCTCATTTAGCTGTTTACTCAAAAAGCAAAAGACTTCACCATCATCATTTTAATTGTGTTTTATTTTTATTTTGTAAGTGCCTGGAGGCCTATGTCAGTGTCAGGGTGCCACTATGCTGTGTGAAAAGCACAGCAAAGACACAATTCTTATTCCAGAGAGCTAATGATTTGAGAAACTACAGAAAACCACAACATTTTTATGCGTGCTTATGTCTGAATTAATATTATCTAGATTTAAACACTGAAACTCATGAATGTTTCTTTTTCCACTTCATGGGTTGTGTCCTCCATTGTTATTTTAGCGGGATGTAGAACATTGGCATGATACATTTGCCATTGTTGAGATAAAGAATGAAATTATTGAAATTTCTATTTTAATTAATAGTTTTATTATGTCAAAACTTGACAGATAATGCTCCTTTGTTTCTTTTTCTTTCTGATGATTGGATATATGACTAAAGCTATTATAATCCATAGGTGGACGGAGGAGAGAAAATTATCAAAATAGTGTATTTGTGACTGGATATCTTAAAAACAGTAGCCATAAACCAAGTTGTTAATCTACTTTACAAGAAACTCATGCACATCTCAATCTGTGAGGAAAGCTACTTTTATTGCTCTCACAGAAGTCATAAATCATGATGAAAATCTGTTCCGAAAATACAGCCTGCACAGTGGAAGAAGAAAACCCTTGTTACATCTGAAGGCTGAGAAGAAGTTATGTTGGAATTGTACAGAGCTCTTCTTGGGTGCTGAGGAAGAACTGGAAGAAGTGGCCACGTTTCACATATGTCTCTGGAGTTCCTGGGTTGTCTTGGTCAGCCTGTACTCCTCGTCTCTATCTCACCCTGCAGTTCACTCAGTGCTGTGTGTTGTGCAGCTCTTATTGGAGATGTTCTGGCAGAGTGTCTCATCTTTTTGATCTTCTTGTGGGTTCTTTTTCTAATGACAGGAGGTGGAGAAGAACAAAGTGAAGGGCAGAATGTAAAGAACAGAGAACACTGAGGCTGCTGCAGGGCAATTTCTTGTGCATGAGATTTGTGGTGTCTTGGTGACCTCCCTTGCACGTTCTAGAAGTGGGCAGGAAAGAAGCCAATACTGTCAGTGCAGAAGGCTGAGGAAGAGAAATATTTTAGGCTGGCCAAGGGAAAAGGACATCACTGTAACCACTGATCAAGTGATATCTGTGCCAGTGACTTCAACAGTGTAGGTGAATGTACTTGGGCAATTGAGTTTGATCAGCTGGTAGAGGACTCGCTGACTATGGTTTCCACATTCCTGCATGTAGTTTGAACGGGAAATTCAAGTTGTAACTGCTCAGCAGTGGTAGTTTGTGACCAAGTAGTGATCTGGCGTGGAGGTCGAGAAGGCCCAACTGCAGATGCCAAAAAGGGAAGGACTTGTCTGTGACAGAGTGAAGTTTTCCCTGGTGATGAGATAAGAAGCAGCCACAGCACTGTTTTGTGGCAATCCTGGAATGCAAGTGCTAAAGGGCCATCTTTGGGCAGCAGAGCTGGTGCTGGGGGATGAACTCAAAGCCTGGCTGAGGCACCTGATGCTGATGCTCACAGGATTCGTTCCTGTGTAAGTATATATAAGGACATGCAATGCATTGTTCATTTTATATATATATATCTATATATATTTAAGCACAAATGTGTTTAATTCACCTCAAGAGGTACAATAAATTCCCCAGTATGCAGCCACCCTATTTTAAAGGTTCTGAATTCCGTGATGCTGACTGGGTCAGACGATGCATTGTCCCAGGCCAGGGTGTGATCCTAAGATGTGCTTAATTTTCAAGTGTAGATATAGCTTGTGTGTCCAGCTTTGTAGCTCTAGTTCTTATCTCTTTACCTCAAAATGCAGCAGTTTTGTACGTCCAGCTCTGGAGGCTCATGATTCAGACCGTTGGGTTGACAAAAACTGTCTGCCCCATAAGCAGAAGTTTCTTCTGCGGAACCTTTTCCCAGTAAAGTATTTGTGTCAGTGCCTCTACTCTAAATTCCCACACCATCCTGTGGCTGTTGTGCTAGCAGATGAACAAAGATCACGTCTCTCTCTTCTTCACTGGCCAGATACAGCCACACTGTCCCTGTGCATATACAAATGTAGGTTTAAAGCTTAGTTTTCTATGTTTTGTCTTTGATATTCACATACAAATACTTTTACAGAGAGTATATTTTCCTAAAGTGAATCTTAGTTCTTGATAGAACTAAGCAAAGTAAAACCAGTAAAAGAGAAGAAATATGTGTGAATAGTAGTGAACAAAAGAAATAGTATTATTTGGTAAATCTGTACTGTGTCATCTCTTTCAGGGAAAAGATCTAGCTTCAGCTCTGTTTCTGCTGCCTTTCTGTTGTGACATGCAGATTCACAACAGTAGGACTTATCAAGTAGCTTGTGTAGCTACGTATAAGCTAACACAATGTCCACCTGACGCTAAGAATGCCAAAGTTACAGCTATTTGGGAGATAGGCTCTCTGCCTCCTTGTAAAGTATTATAAAGGTGAAGGTGGTCACTTATGTATGTGCCTTTCATGTAACAATTGCTGACAGACCAAGCTGCAAGGTTGAAGCTTTCCTGCCTCATCAAGTGAGAGCTTGCTTGAAGCTGGTGTGTTTGTCTCTCTGATAACAATGCAAAGAAAACACTCTTTTTCCTACTGGCAAATGGACCATGGAGAGGGAGATCTAGTTCTGCCCTTTGCTATCTGACCAAGGTAGTTGGCTAGAGGTACAAAAGAATAAATTCTCTAATGAGAAGGAATATAATAATGTATTCTGCTTGCAGATGATTCTAGTCTGTACTTGGATGGTTCCTGTTGATGATGCTCACTCTCATTGCTGCTCTCGTCAGTCAAGAGGTGACTGTCCCAAGTGGTTTTCCCCACCTTTTAGAGCGGTTGCTGTTGTTATTGCAGTGGTTGAGGAATAAGCAACGTGTGGTTCCCAGCACTGCAGTCCACAAATACTGTCTTTCCATTTGTGTTCTGAACTGGCAGTTTAAAGCTTTGATTCACAGTCTCTGTTTCATTTTGCCGTATAGCTGGATAGTAGCTGAAAAGGTGAGTTGGGGTTAGCAACATCTGACTGAAGCTAAACCTGCCAAGCATCATCGGTTGGCATCCTCAGTTGGTTCTGTGGCCTCTGCCTGGTGTGAGGCAGTATGCATCCGTCCTTCAGGGAAGATCCCCAAACTACAGTTAGTTCTTACTGTCATAGACATTGCTAGGAAGCCCGCATCAGAAAATGTTAATTTATGGGGAAGGAAACCTGGAATAAAATTTTACAAAATTTTTGCTTTAAACTGACATTTAAAAATGAAATGACAATTGACATCCTCTCTTGAAAAAACTCTCACTCTTTTTCAGATCTTTGGCTTAAAGATCTTGGGTGATATTTATTGTAGAAGTGTTGATTTAAATAAAAGCCTGCAAATTCTTCAGATTTAAAAAAAATACTTTTAAATACTTAAAAAAAATACTTATTAGATACCGGCTTGGAGTAGAAACTTTCTCATGGTAGAAAGCTCTATTTCCTCCCAAACAGTATAGCCAAATAATTCTGTTGTGATTTGAATGACTACTGATTAATCTATCTTGTGTAAACAGGGCATTTTTCATATCATCTGTATCATATACAATCATAGTCTGATTTGAAGGCATTATTTTTAGGCATATTTTAGCAGTAGCATACAGTCAAATTACAAAGGCAATTATGTACCTCTTGCACTTAGTCATAATCATTTTGTATAAACATTGTATCTCAAACTGTCATAACTATGCCCTCTTACATTTTTTTCAATTAGTGATTTTCCTTTTTTATCTCAAATGGCTAAAGTTGTGCACTGAGAAGCATTCATAATATGTGAAAAGAAACAATCTATTTTCTGCACGTCAATACATACAATATTTACGTTACTCTGTGATGATCTTGCTCCCTCTGTGTGTGAAATAACATTTCTCAGTCATGGTCCTAAGGGTGTAAATCAAAACAGAGTCAGTCTAAAAAGGGCGCTTTTCATCCTCAAATACATAAAATATGCATATGAAATTAAAAAGCTTTGGCATTCATGAATTATTGTAGCCTGGGGCTAGTAATAATTTATATCTTATGAAATTACTCTGGTAGTTATTCATGGCAGTACTCAACACTAAAGCATACATACCGTAGTACCATTGCAATACATAGACTACATCACAGATTACTTAAAAAGGAAAAATAACGGTTATTTACCTGATGTAAATCAATTTGGCTGTCTTGATTCCCCCCCAATAAAGAACAAGACCAGGTTTTCAGTTGGCATATAGGATGTATTTGGAATACCATATATAATAGTAAAGGCTAGATGTGTAGGGGAAGCTTGGGGTGCACAACAGGCTCTTTGATTCCTTACATTTATAAGGATTCAAATCAGTCATTTCTTTGCACTTGCTTATCACTGCATTATTTCCTGCTTCTAGCTTGTGCAGACATACTGCCTATGTTATTCAGGAAGAAAAATTCAGACAAGAAAGTAAAGGTGCTATGGAAGATTTCAATTTTCTGTTGTGGGTTTTTTTTTTTTTTTCTCTCTGGTAATTTAGCTACATAAATCCATTAGGAAATTTGCACTGTCAGCCTCATTGAAATAGGTTTACACTGTGAAGCTTGGTAGGGGTGCAGGAGAGAGGGTAAATACAATTCTGCAGTCACAGTCCGGGATGGTCCGCAGTCAAAGCAATGGCAATCAGTCTCACAGGATTACTGTCCTGACACGGTGATGATCCTGGAGGCTGCCAGAGAAGTGCTGCACAGAGCTGTGTACGCTAAGAGAAAGACACATGAAATCCTAGCGAAGCTGAAATGTTTGGAAAATGAGAAACCATTTGTGAAATTGTGAAGGAAGTATGTACGCTTCTGGAGGATATTTTAAATTCATGTCCTGGTTTGGGGTGAAGCAGTCAAATTTCTGTTCAGGAAGAGGCCCTGGCGCTCACCCGTTGCCGTGGCAACCAGGGTCAGCTGAGCCGGGTGTTCGCCCTGTGGAGGGGTCGCACCGGTGGGGCAGGTCAGGTGACCCAAACTGACCAATCGGGTGTGCCATCCCACCCGCCATGCTCAGTATAAGAGCTGAGGGATCAAAGGGGGTGGGTTGGCTCTTATTTGTTGGTTCTTCTCCAATGGTCTTCTGCAATGGACTGCCTCTTCAGTGGTGCTCTTTCCTCAGTGACTGATGTCTGAGGAGGACCCTGTCGGCTCATCTGCCTTTTGATCCCCGTCAGTGTGTGCCAGTTCCCATTTGTCACCGAGTCCAGTCTGGAACTTTCCCAGTGCCTGCCAGTGACATCTTCCTAGGAACTTGATCCAGTTTTGTATATATTTATTTATATTCTATCTATTTCATTATTTCCTTTTTTATTTTATTATTCATTTTTCATTGAAGTAGTTTAGTTTTTTTTCTAAACTCATAACTCTCTATCTCTCTTCTTCTCTTCCTCTTCTTGGAGTGAGACGTGGGGGAGAGCATATGTTGTCTTGTCATTGTCCAACCTGGCCCAAACCACAACAATTCATAATAATTTTCTTGCATCTTTTTAGGAAATATTAAAGTTAATGCCTTTATTTTCAGCATTATGATTTAGCATGTCTTGTAATAACAATAACAACTTGCAGTCAAAAGCCATAAAAATTCAGGGAAAGACATACAGCTCTTACCACATTATATCACCTAATCCTACATTCTTAGGTACCTCAGTTAAATAAGGGACAGAAATGCCATGTCTGTGGAGACACAAAGAGCAATTCAAACCTTAGGTCATTTAATCCGTTCTCTAGGGGTCTCCATTTTATCTCTAAAGATTGTAGAGAGACCTTCAGTGACTGGCTTACCGTGGTATGCATCTCATTGATAACACCTGAGAAGAGACGTTCCACACCAAAGAGCCTGATTTTTTTGTTCATTTTTTTTTTAGAACCTTGTTTGAAGCTCTCTTACATCATAAACTGTCGTCTTATATTCTTGACTGGAAACATTGTGTTAGCTCCTGGGTCCTAAGAGTATGCCAGGACTGTGGTAACAGGCTTGAAGAGCCATTATAATACAAGAGTAAGGATAGCATCGCCATTCTTTAAAGTACTGGTAGTATTTAAACATAACTTTTCAAAATAATTTTATAAATTTCAAATATTTTATACAATTTATTTTTCAGTTTCCTGTGTGGAGGGAAACGTATTACACATAATATTTTGAGACTAGTTTGTAGAAAGCTGTCTTTCTGAATGAAAACATTTTTCTTGAAAGACTTCCTAAACAAAAGAATTACCTGGTTTAATAAAGGCCAAGGGAGTTTTATTTTTATTTCATCATTACTGATATTGATCATTACAGGTGTCATTCATCTATCTGAATCCATTACTCTGATTTTGTAAGATGCCCCCAAATTTTCTAGACATGTATTTAGGCCTAAAGTGAGGAAAATATCCCTGATGCAGAACTGATACATCAAAAATATAAAAAAATATAATAAAAATGTTTGATGCAGAAAATTTCCAAATCTTTCCTGACTCCTGGAAAGAGAGCTAAGAGCACTTTTACCATTGCAGAAGTCATGCAGCACCTTGCAGGACTGAGCTTTTAATCACATTTCCACAATGTATGACTTAATGTTCAGTGTCAGGATAGTCTACTAGTTATGCTCTTTGAATCTCAAATTAAATAAATAACCAGGGAAGAAACATAGCTGTCACAAATGCATGAAAGAATGCTCAGAAGAGGACAAGGATCAATTATTCCCATTAGTAAATGAGGGTTGAAGAAGAATTGTTTTAAAACTATAGCGGAAATATGTAGGCTAAATATTATGTAAAACATTGATAGAAATTAACTGTAACAAGCAATTTTATGAGGAGGGAGGGGATGAGCAAGGTTAGGAATCTTCTTTTTGGAATGGTTAGTTTAATTATCACTGATAGTATGGAGGAAATGAACATATTAATGACCAACTAAAGGTTTATTCTAGTCCATATTATTCTAGAAATTCTCTTGTGGCTACAGCAAGTGCGTATAAACTCCTCTCTGTTGAGCTCAAAATAAAGTCAGTGATGAGTAATCTTTTCATTTCTCAAGAACCTTTCAAGGGCAGGAAAGGTATGAACCAGAGGTTATGTGCATTTTTCACCAAGATTTAACCTGGACTAACAGCATGAGTCTCTAAAGAGCAGCAGTCTGCCTGCTAGTCCTCAAAACTAAAGTAAATAATGTATAAATGACATTCCATTTGATCTTTTCCATGCTCTGTGACTATACATTACCACTAACAAATTTCATGTACCGTCATAGATCTAGAGCTGCATTTTGTGTGACTTTTGATAGATAGCACCCCATGTTTTCTTCCACAGAATGTGCTGAATGTGGTCCTCATTTGTCTTCCACCACAGACTTCTTTCTCTGTTGCACATGCAACTCCTCCTATTTAACCAGGGAACTAACTAATAGTGTCTAAAAATAACTGCATTGCTGCTCCAGTTCATTCACAAGATATACCTTAGAAAGCATCCTGTCTCTTAAAAACAGAAGCCAACCCACAAGCTTAAGCAGAATGTATCTGTATGCAAATCTATTTAACAAGAACACACCAGTCCTTGTAAGGCTTAGATTATGCAGAGGATTGCCATACAGTTGGAAGAATATAAAGAAAAAAAATATGGGACAATATCAGTCTGAATCAGAGCCTCAAAACTGCATTTTTCATGCAGATTATGTGCAACATTCTACTGTGTCCCACTGTGTAGATTTATTCATGGCTCACTGCCATTTATTACACTAGAGTTTGCAAATGCATAGCCTCCTACCTCTCCTTTTGCTGAGCAAGGAAACAAGGAAAGGATTAGCTGAAGGAATGCAGGCAAAAGTTTTATGATGATTCTCACCCAAAGCCTCAGTTTTCACTCCCAGAAAGTTGGTCCCTAGCTTCCACAGTTACGAAGCAATTCTTTAAAGTGTTAGCCGAGCATGAATTATGAAATGACACATTTCTGTTTTTGTAGAGAGGTTGATAGCGTAGCTCCAGTTTGAAAATGATTGCATTTGTACACGTGTATCTTCGCCGATGCTAGGAATGTATACGTCACCTCACCTAATTGTAGGTGGTGAACGTGCATCGTTGGTTTGCAGTCTCTGGAAAGAGAGGTCATCCCTGTCCCAGAAGGTCAGTGGATGGCCTCTATGATTCTTTTACAATATACAAGTAACCTAGACAAATATCAGTTTGCATTGAAGGAAAAGAAGCAAAAATTTTTTTTTTGCTTCCAAATTTTATTTTAATGTTTGTAAGGCTATCAGCAAGCTTTGTATATTCAACTAAGAACACTGTTAAGTACTATTGTGGAATGAAGATACTTATAAATCAGTCCAGTTTATTTGGGAAAATCTAATGCAAGTCATCTAGCCTTTGAGGAGAGAGGTATTGTCTGGATGCATGGGAAATCTAAGCTTTTCACCAGTGTGAAGAAAAATATTTTTTTAATCTAAAACCCTTGAGAACTGTGTATGTGTTTGCTAGATATTGTAAAGGACCTATTAGGAATCAGTTTCTGATTTAGTTATTAAAGACAAGTGACTAATCAAAGTGAGTTCTGCGGCTTATTTTCCATGGATATCCACAAATTATGTTTGCCCATATATGTGGCTATAGCAGATAACAGGGAAACAATCTTTCATAGCCATGCCTTGTGAATCACTTCACAAATTTCTTTTTCTTCAGTGATCACACATCCAAACCTATCTGTATTACCAGTGCTGATCCATTATGGCATCTTACAGCAATAGATTTAGATGTATATAGAGGTGGATAATTTTTATTTGGATGATCTCTCAGAAATAGGCCACTTAATGTAATTTTCAGTGGGAGGTCTTGTAAACTATCTTAGTCACTTGCTAATTTTCTTACAATGTTATAATAATAAAAATAATAATTATTTAGTATACAGCACATTTCATTTTCAAAGTGCTTTTGCAGTACTAATTAATCCTCACTGTGAGGTTTAATGGCGCGTACCAGAGAATTATATCCTGGCTTAATGCCAATTGCCAATCAACTGACAAGATTCTAATTTCAGAAGTTTTCCTAAGAGGAAAAAGGCATAATTTAAATTAGCCTGGACAGCAGCAGCAGCTTGCATGGAAAGAATTCATAGGTCTTTGGAGTGCTCTGAATGTCTAGATGCTCGGTTTAAGGGTGAAATGATGAAATTCCAAAGAGATAGCAACTTCAATTTTAAAAACAATTATGCTAAGAATAGCTAAAGCTACTTAAAAAGAAAAAATCTTTTTAGAAGATATGCTTAACAGAGTTTCCTGATTATTTAGGGATCGTTAATACCCAGATCCACCATTAGTTGAAAATAGATAAGTAGTATTAGCTGTACTTCACGTGTAGGCCTAAGTTACATGGCCCAAACCACTACTGGAGTAGGGCCCTTAGTTCCACCACGTATTATCTCCTCTGTCAAAGCCAGCACAAGGATTTTCTACCCTCTGCTGGTGCCTGCACTGCACACTGGTTCATTATAATAGCCTGAGTCTGTAAAAACACCACCACAAAATATCTTTCCTTCTCCTCCCCCACCTTCAACATCCAAAACTGTGAAATAAATTGAAAATTGTTAGTTTTGTCTGCTGTCCAGTCTAACTAGCAGAAGTGAAGAGTGATTCATGAGGATGGTGAGGATATTGTAAATAACTTTGCAGCTTGAGAAAAGAACATGGATGCATAACCTGAATGTGAGGTTATGGACAGAAGATAGAAGATTTTCTGACTTCTGGGTCTGTATTGAACTCTCTGTTATTTTCAAGAGAGATGCTGGACTGAGCTGGCTCAGATACTCCTTGTTGATGCAGTTTGCTGGTATCTCAAAGCCTTTCACTTTGTGTCATGTTCTGGCAAAGGATGGCAAAGGAGGATTTTGGTTGTCTCTTGCAGGGAGTGGAAGACTGTTGTAGGGAGAGAGAGCGGAGCAGATACTTGCCCTCAGAGTGATTTTTTTTTTTTTTTTTTTTTTTTTTACACGCTTTTTCCTTTTATTCAGCTCATTCCAGTGGAGGAAGAAATCAGACTTTGCAAGTTGTGAGAGTTGTGATTCTGCAGCCAGCCCTAATACTTTATGTTGAGAAATACCTGCAGAAATCTTCCTCAAGAGGTTGACAAACCTTGTTTAATTTCCACTGACATTTTTACAAGTGTTTACATAATGTACAGTAGTTTCATTTGTTTAATGCAGCCAAGAAGCTGGAGAGGCAATTTTTCTAGTGTGATGTAATCAGGAGTGCCACTGCTTTTTCCTTGGGGAAAAAGAAATCCTAGCAAATGTATGTACCATATTAAAGACTTCAGAAACATGAATTACGTGACAGATTGTTACTCTCTAGCCAGTAAATATGTTTAGAGTGTTTTTTAAAGACATATTAGCTACCTGGTAGAATGTAATAACTCCAAAGGCTTTTTCTTCATTGTATCATATATAGATACAGTTAGGGTCCTTAAAATACAACGGAAAATAATATGTCCTTTAGCTAAAGGGAAAGCAGCAGCTGGTTCAGAGGTGGTGTGTTTTTTTTTTTAATTCATCCTTGTAAATCAACATTTGGCTTCTTTAGAGCTGCAACCAGGAATGTGTCAACAATAATGTTTTCACTGTAACAGTTTGAAACATGTCTTTGGTAGTAGAGGTAGGATTCATTTGAGTAAATGATGTAATCTGTAACTTGGTTGTCTACATGAGAGCTAGTTGTCTACATTCCCCTTATAGTCCTATTGAAGGACAGGAAGCTTAGCAGGTGATTCTTCTAACCCTATGTCTATGATAGATCAGATGTATCGTGTCCTAAAATGTCTGTTTCTCCCCATTGATGGTAAACCAGGATTACCATTACAGGTAGCTCCAAAACTATAGATAACAAAATTTAGTTATGATGAAGCCCACCTCAGGTAAATTTCCATCCTTTCCAGTACCTGCAGAATGTAACTAGGATAGTAAGGGTGTTAAACCTGCATCAGTGCAAGCCAGAATGGAGGCAAAAGCTTGGCTCTAAAGAGTGGTATTTTCCTGATAACAGCGGTAAGAATCATCCTGTCACGGTTCTACGTGAATAAGGGCACTGTGCTATTCCCTGAACTGTGTCCTGTTACCTGAGGCTGTGCTGGTGTCGTGGGTTGACCTTGGCTGGCTGCCACATACCCATCAAGCCACTCTCTCACTTTCCCTCCTCATCAAAACAGGGGGCGAAAGTCAATTTAAAATCTTGTGGGTTGAGATAAAGGCTGTTAAATGCAAAAAAAACCCAAAGGCTGTGTGCAGAAGAAAAAAAAAAAGAAAAGGATTCATCCTCTACTTCCCATCAGCAGGTGATGCCCAGCCACCTCCTATGCAGCAAGGCTTCAGTACACATAGTGATTCCTTTGGAAGACAGATCCTTAATAACGAATACACCACAGCCCCCTCTTCCCCCCAGCCCTTAGCTTTTATTGCTGAGCATGCTATCATATGGTATGGTCAGTTTGAGTCAGCTGTCCTAGCTATGTTGCCTCCCAACATTTTGTCCACCCCCAGTCTATTGGCATCTGTGGGGGCTGTTGGAGAGAGAGAGCCTTGAATGCTGCGTGAGCACTGCTCAACAGTAGGCAAAACACCAGTGTGGTATCCACATCATTCAAGCTACAAATACAAAGCACAGCACTATATGGGTTGCTGTGAGGAAAGTTAACTCCAGTACAATTCAGCTGGCTGTAATGGGACACCATACCAGGGACCTTCTTAAGATTAGATAGGATGCACCATTACAAGTCGGTGCTTGAGCCTGTGCCCTGGCGCTATTTCGTTAGTCAGCGTATATATAACCACTGGGTGTCTGTGCTACCTGGTTATCTGTACTTATATCTGCAAAGCTGGCCTCTGCTCAGTTGTGGCTTGCTTGCTTTTCATCCACACTTTATGGCAGTGACAGTTTTTGGCTTTTCTGGTAGTCTACATGCTGTGCGTATGGCTGAGATGGATCTTTCTTACCCAGGGTGCCCACAGCACACACAGCGCATTCTTGTGGTGGAACTCCAAAGGTCAACAGCATGGGCTCGTTCATACATGCTGTGCATGAAGGAATATATATATGGGTGAGGCTACCAGCTCACCTGACATTGAGGATTAAGATAGTATTCAAGCCAACATCTCTGTCCTGTTCTGCATGATAAAATTGCCCCTTCTGGTAAAGTCTTTGGGTGCTGACTTAGGCTATTGTGTGGGCGCAACTCGTGGGCAGCACAGGTAACTGAGTGGGCTGATGTGTAAACTCCAGCTAAGAAGACACCATAGGCATAAGCTTGCTTCATAGTTCGTGGAAAGATTTCATATTCTTCAAGAGGTGCTTAGGGTCTATTGAGTACGGGTCAGTTCAAAACACGCATGTAATATTAATGTTTGTTAAATCATATTTTAACCTTAATTGGATTGGATTTACCTTGGACTGATTCTGCAGTTTAACTTCTTTTCCACAGACATTCTTGGGCTATGTTTTACTTTATTTATATCCTTTCTTGGTTGGATTACCTTTCTGTAAAATTACTTGGGACTTGGTTCAATTCCAGCTAGCAGATATGTAAGAAGATATTGCTCTTTAAGTAGTGTAGTAAACTTAAAAAATCTTAGTAAGATACACCTTGCCTACATTTGACACAGTAAAAAGTAATTGGAACTGCCAGAATTTCTGATTTTTGTCAATATCCAAAAAGTACTAACATTTAAGTGTTTGCTGTAACTTTTCTTATACCTAGCTATAAGGTTTTTGTTTAGGCAAATACTCTCTACTGTCATGTGTGTCTTTTTGTACTTTTCCGATTTCTGTTTTTTCTCTGCAAGTATATAATTAGATATGGTCATTCCTGGTATTTATCAAACTCTTTAATTGAAATATCTCTCTATAGCTTACTTTCCAGTGACGTGACTTTCCACATTGTGTGGTCTGCTGCACTTTGTCTTATGTAGGAGTGGTGTTTTGATGTGACTAAGATTTTTAACATTAGACAATTTTCTGAAATAAGGCTGGAATAAATGTTATTTCTTCTGTGTATGTCCTGTGTTATATATAGTAGAGCAGAACAAAAAATGTTCAGAATAAATAAAAATAATTGTTGCATCTGAAGCGAATTGAAAAGTTTAAGTCCAAAAAAGAGCTTTATTATAATCTTGCTTGAGTTCTAGAATAACAGAAAACACCAGATCCTTCCTGATAGAGTGGAGTGCATGGAGCAGCCATAGTACCTGTCTCCCAAAAGAGCTGTGCTGCTGCTAGAAATTTTATTAAATGAAAAACTCAGCTCTGTGAGGAAAAAAGCAAACAGGGATTTGGTCACTGAGCAACCCTGTCTTTCCGTGTCAATTCCAGACTTATGCTATGGTAGAAGAGTAGGACCGTCAGAAGCTACTCTGAGGCTTCATCTCAAACCTACTACCTGTGCTTCCCTTCAACTTTAGAAACCAAGGTATGTGGTACCTTAGTCCCTTCAACAAAATAAGAATTTATCATGCAGCTCATTCGCCCATGTAGAAGGGCTCTCTTTTGCAGAGCTAATGTGAAAAGAGAAAACAATATCCCAAAACCTGGAAGGATCAAATATTCAACTGCAGCTGCTTGGAAACAGTACATTTGAATTCATGGATGAAACTCCTCAAGTAACTCTGGGGAAGTTTAATGGGCTTGTAATTACCTGCATTGTCTTTGCTTGAATTCATTTCTGACTTCACATTGTACCATAAAGTTTGGTTGATGATGGAAGTCATTAATGACTTTATCACTCAGAATACACAGTTTTACATAGAGTTTACATTTATCTACAGCATTTTTTTTATTCCATTCCATGAAATTCCATTAGATCTGGTACTGGATTGCAGAGGAAATATGTAATTAAAAATACTTCACTCTCTAGAACTTGATATAGAGGTCTTCAGGGATGTGCAATTGCTTCTGTGATCTGTGCCTTGCATTTACCTTATGTAAAATTTGTCTGTTATCATCCAAGCGCCTTAGTCTCATTCAGGTGCCTGTTACAGAGTTTTTGACAGACTTTAATACACATTGCCTCGCACCTGTTTTCCTATGGAGGATTATCCTCAAGACCTTGAATGCAGGAGTGAAGAGATGCTGCTTCTTACTGCTTAAAGCTGGAAATTTGCTGATGAGAGTCTTCAGTTACAGGTTTACAAATCAACAGAGGTGGTTTAGCTGAAAATTTTAGACTAATTGGTGATGGAATGGAACTCACACGTTTATCAGGAAATAATTTTAGACTCCTAATTAGACTTGCAAACTTGGTGCAGTAGCATGTTTAATTACAACCCTCTCTATAATGGCTTGTTATTCATTTATGTACATAGAATTGCTTCCTTATTGCCTGATTGAGAACCTTACCTTGGTAATTATCCTCAATTATTTGATATGTGACTTAAACCTTGGATCAATTGGCCTGGCCTGGCCCCAGGCTTGTATCCTATGTGGCCTCCAACTGTTGTCCCAGAAAGGCGTGTGTCATATCTGCTAGATGCATGTGGATGTCTGAAAAATCATGACCCATTTCAAATGGCACTACGTGCCTATTTTTGGCACCTGAGCTGAGTCCTTACAGTATACAGGCATGCTTTTAGCTAAATGGAATTACGTCTACAAACATTTTAATTGGGGGGTGTGTGTGTGTATTTTTCTGCGAAGGCTTGCGTATTGCACGTTGTAATAAAAGAGCCATACAAAATAAAAAGCTGAATGATGATGTAAGTGATATTATTTTCTGATCATGATCTTCTTAATACTGTTTCCTTTTATTGTTTCAAAATAAATTATTCCAACATAGTTCTCCATATCTACTTCATATTTCCTCAGTATTTTCTACACTCTAATAGTCTATTGATTTTTTACTAACATTCACCAAGTTATGGCAAGATAATACTGCTTATTTACAAATGTTACACTGTGATGCCTCCTTTAGTCTTATCTTTTCAACTGATTATGTTCAATTATATTTGAAAAAAGGAAAAAAAAATTTCAGAAATAATGGGGAGTAATGGTGCTCACTACCTCACCGTTAGCAAAAGCTGTTTTTAAATACTTTGAGAATTCAGCCTGTGCTTCAAGAAGTCAGAATCTGCTTCAATCAGAATCCTCAATTCCTCAGCACTCTGATTTGTTAAGGTCAATGCACAAAGCACTTTGAAGGACTGCAACTTGCTGATAGTAGGCATGCAGTTCTCTACTAAATTCTGAGAGCAGACACCTGAATGCTTTTGATTAAATATGGAAAAGCTACATCTAAGCTTGGAATTGAAATTTAAAAGGATTTTAGAAGACATTTTCATACCATTTTATTTTCCTTCCAGTGCTTTAATGTTTGGGGTTTTAAAGTTGGTTCTCTAACTAAGAAAAAAGAATGTTGTCCAGGGAACATGCAAAAAATTACCTGCAACAGTTGATAAAAGAGCACTAGGAGAAAATGGAAACATGGCAGCAGTCTGCTCTCTTTGTTATGAGGACATGCAAAATAGTCTGTTGTTGTGGTTTAACCATATATTTATTCTCTCTCTCTCCCTCTCTGTCTTTGCCATCTGCCTTTTTTTTTCTTTGTAGAAAATCTTGTAATGTCACTTGAATTTAAGTGAAAGTATTCACATTAAATCTGCATTAAAAAAAATGAAGAAAACAACGAATGCTTATTGTTTTCCCACACTGGTATTTGAAAAAACTTACCAAAATCCTTCAGAAAGAATAATGAGTCAAAGGTGGGTTTCCCATTTTTGATAAAGAAAGTAGGAGTCACAATTTCCCCACTTTAGAGGTAAGGAAACTGAACTGATATATAGACAGAGAAGAAAGAATATGTTGCAGCCAGTTCAAAACTGTGTTGCAAGCTCCTCTTTTATATTTATTAAACATACACAGATGTTTATTGCTTGGATTGTTACAAAGCACATTCCTTTGTTTTTGTTTCTTCTTTTTGTATATGGTCTAAAGATGCTTTAGAGGTATATAATGAAGTTAACCTTAATGATTTTCTTTTCATTTCAGTCTTCAACAGTGAATGCTTCGGAGCAGAAGTTTCCTTGTAACTCCTCAACTGTACAGTAGCTCGCGTAATGACCAATAGTAAGATTCGTAGATACAAATAATAAGTAAGAATCATTAATTTTAATACTCAAATAATGACTATTAAGTAACACAGGGAGGATTCCCTGCCCCCGCTGTGTTTATATTCATGTTAAGAGGTATTATTATATGAGCTGCCCTTTCCTCATGGAGGGAAGTCAGAAGTTGCATTGCTTACTTATTTGTCAGCTGAATAACTAAAAAACCCCAAGAAAATGTATGGATGTATTACTAGCTTGGAAGACTATTTCCCTGAATCCTGGTAGGAATTGTAACATAACCAGTCTAGTCCTATACATGCTACAGATACAGTCTGCATACCCTAAGATTTCATAGAATCATAGAATGGTTTGGGTTGGAAGGGACCTTAAAGATCATCTAGTTCCAGCCCCCCTGCCATGGGCAGGGACACCTCCCACTAGACCAGGTTGCTCAAAGCCCCGTCCAGCCTGGCCTTGAACACTTCCAGGGATGGGGCATCCTTAACTTCTCTGGGCAACCTGTTCCAGTGTCTCTCCACCCTCATAGTGAAGAATTTCTTTCTAATATCTAATCTAGATTTCCCCTCTTTCAGTTTAAAATTGTTACCCCTCGTCCTATCACTAGACTTCTTCATAAAGAGTTCCTCCCCATGGAAGGCATGGTCCTGGAAGGCTGCTATAAGGTCTCCCTGGAGCCTTCTCTCCTCCAGGCTGAACAACCACAACCCTCTCAGCCTGTCTTCATAGGACAGGTGCTCCATCCCTCTGATCATCTTTGTGACCCTCCTCTGGACCCATTTCAACAGGTCCATGTCCTTGTGTTTTGAGGACTCCAAAGCTGGACACAGTACTCCAGGTGGGGTCTCATGAGAGCGGAGTAGAGGGGCAGAATCCCTTCCCTTGACCTGCTGGCCATACTTCTTTTGATGCAGCCCAGGATGCGGTTGGCTTTCTGGGCTGCGAGAGCACATTGTGAGCTTCTCATCCACCAACACTCCCAAGACTTTCTCCTTGGGGCTGCTCTCAATCCATTCTCCACCCAGCCTGTATTTGTGTATGGGATTGCCATGACCCAGGTACAGGGTCACATTTGAATTTCTTTAAGCTTGGAAAAAAAAAAGGGGAGAGTTTTGTACTCCATCTAATTAGTTCTTTGGGGGTTGTATTTCAAACATTTCCTCATTCTCTTAGTGACATAGGTAGTAGATACAGGTATTGACGTGACTGATGTCTCAGTCTTCTTGGTATAATTGTATCATTTACTCATTCATGAGTCTCATTTCTAGTGGCTTGAAGCAATGGGCTAGTTTGAAGAAGAAACTTTCTAATTCTATATATATAGGTAAATGTATGGATAATACAAATAGTTACTGACTTTCACTTTGAATACTACATGGAATATTATAGAATCATTGGAATGATTTTTTTTAGTTTGAGGTTGCACCAATAAACAATTTCACAAAATTCTGTAATGGTGCCTGTACTGACCGCTGGAGCTGTATATGCTCTTCCAAGACAGCAGAAGCCCCACTGGCTTGCAGAATTTTGCTTTGAGCTTATGCATAGCTCATCTTAATGAGTTATATAAAAATATATAACTATAAAACTATAAAAAATACAGTCATCCTAACACACACCGCAGCCAAACTACTAGTAGTAATGTTCCACCTAATTTAGACTTTAATCTTTAGCCTTATTTTTGTAAGCCCAGCAGGAGCATTTGGTTAGATCTAATTTGCACTGACTAAACAGGAATTTTAGGAATGTAGGAACTGCTATACTGTGTCAAACTGGAGATGTGGTATCCTGTTTCAGCAGTGTCTGGTACCAGAGAGTTCAGCTGAAAGTGCTAGAATTCTCCAAATAGTTGCTCATGGAGAATTTTCTTCCTAAATCCTGTTAGGTAGTGGTTGGTTGATGAAAATGGCTTCCCCCCAGATTGGTGTAAAGTACATATGCATGGTATTCTGGGCTGTAGCGCTCAGAGTACTACTACTTCAGGTGAAACAATCCCTTTACCCATTTCTTGTACTTTGATTTCACTGATTTCCTTTTAGTGTTGTATGATGAGAAACGAGCCCCGGATCTGCCTGTCTGAAGTGGTCATTATTAAGTATTCCTCTACACTCCCTGACCTATATGAGCTCTTCTCTAAAAATTTATATTTGTAGTTTCTGCCTTGTACGAGTTCCAACTGTGCCAAGCAGGTTTTAGAATGCTGTTAATGGATGCGGTGGTATTTAACTTTTAGTTTTAACATAGATCTGTTAAATAATTTACCATCTTATAAGGCTGATTTCTCTTATCGCAACTTCTATAAAGACATATTTTGTCAGTGTAGCTCCAATAAACTTTTGCTGTATCTCCTGAAATTAGGTGACCAGAACTGAGAGCATTTTTCCAGGTGATGGAGGACAATCAATTCATATAACAACATTAAAATATTTAATTTCCTTCTCTGTTTATGAGGGATTGTAAAAAGCTCCTTCAGTGAATTCTGCTCTGTGACTGCTAAGTGTGATTGCTAAGCATGAGAAACATTATAAAAGACTTTTTATGTGTTACTTAAAGCTGTGTTTATAGGAATCTGGGCATTTTCTCTGTGATTTTCCATATTATCATTCCGAATCCATCAGAAGCTGAAACTAGAGTGGGATCCAATCAGTTTAGTCTAAATTTTTCAAGCCTGTTCTCAGGTAAGACTGCTTGCATTGTAATTTTATGAGACATTATATATCTTAATGCCATGCATCAATATGATGTTATTTCATGAGACAATTTATGTATCATTCCTAAACGTTTTGAAACATCCCTCATCCCAGCTACCTCAGTTTGACAGACTGGCAAGATCGGTTCTGTCAAGAGAAGCAATTAGTTAACGAGCAATTCAGCTTCCGTGAGCAAATTCTGAGACTTCAGTGAACAGAGAAGAGGGACAACAGAAAAACTGAGCAGGGGGAAAAGTAGTAGTTTTTCTAAGAAAAACTAGAAAGGGGTACAGAATACTTACCTTTATCCTATTAAACCCTGGGAGCGGTGTGCTGTAGTAGAGTATGTAATCAAACCCTATGAAAATGATAACAACTGGGTAGACAGTGTGTCGTGGTTTGAGCCAGCTCTATTGTATGCACATGAAGAATTAATTTCCTGTGCCCTCTGGTAGATACGGGACTAAATTTCCAGGGTTCCTCCTACTCTTAATATGCTTTCCCAAATTCACATCCAAAGCTTTAAGACTAATGAGAAGCTTTCTCAGAGGTCACAATGGAGAATCAAAATAGATGTTTCTGAAAGCTGGTGTTTCTCAGGTAAAGGTTTTAGTTTTCCTTTTTTTTTTTTTGTCACTAACTGGGAACTGTTAAATTATGTCAGCATGTAATTTTGGGTGATCCCTGGAGGTTGTGTAGCATGTCTTGTCCAGGAGCACTTTGAGTGGTTAGCCTGTCTGACAGCTAGGTGCCACTGTTTCTCCATAGAGATAATGTTGGGCAGAAATACAGATCTTGCAAAAAATCGAGGTATGTCTGTCTTCTATCGAGCAAGGCCTTTCATCAATCAGCTAATGGGAAAAAGACTAAATATGCTAACTAACTACCTTCAGAAACAGTTACATTGCCTTTTTTTTTTTTTTTTTTTTTAATTTAAAACTGAGGAGAAGGTTTAGCTCTCTGGCTGGACAGCACCGCCACAATTTAAATGTGAAACAGGAATAATTTTTTTTTTTTTTGCCTTGAACTGTAAAGCACCTCAGAATGGATGGACATTGTTTTTGTTTTATTTGCTGTAACACAAAGTCAGATTTGCTGTCCTTTTTACAAATATTTGTTTAATTTAAATCCTTTTAATCTAGAAAAAGAGAGAAATAAGATGCTGTTTATAGCAAATCTGTAAGTGTAAAAGATCTTGTTTAAAAAAAGATTGCATCAAATTTCAGGTGCCAGTCAAAGGTAAGATCATATTGCTTATAATAGTCCAGTGCAGTGCTGGTTATAAACTCACTGAAGAAATTTACTCTGACAAGACAAACATCTTAAAATCTTCTCCCAGTTGGTTCTAAAGTTTCTGTGGTAAATGAGAAAAACATTATTACAACGCAAAGTTCAAGATGAGAAAAAGTGCTCCTTCTCGCATGATTTCCCAGAAGGTTAAGCTTACTGCCTCCCGATGTTCGATTAATGCCGCAAATGCGCATCACCTGGCAAAACAAACACACCAACCCTAACAGGAGCAACTCCATGGTTCACAGTATATATTTTATATTGGCATCGTAAAACTGTGGCATGTGCAGCTGCCTGCGAAGTCACACTGGTCACTGTGCTGCAGAACAGGACAGCGAGGTGAGAGGGCAAAGGCAGCGGAGCTTTGCCAAGAGAGGGCAGAGGTCCATCTGCATCAGGTGGGCCAGAGGCAGGAGGGGCTAGGGTTCAGGGCATGTACCTGTAGAAATGGAAGGAATAGGGGAGCCAAGGTTAAATAATTTTGCAGATGGTTTGTGTGGGTTCCTATTGAGGTGTTAGTAGCCACCATGTACAGTAGATGCACTGTCAATAATAACTTGACATTGTTTGCACTGGTCAGCACAGTACAACAAATGATTGCTGGAAAATACTGTTCACGAAATCAGCATAACGGAGCCTAGAAATACCAGTAAGTCATCAGGGATGGCATAAGGCAACACGGACAAGATTACCAAATCTCAGAACACATTTCAAATGTGGAGGCAGAGGGAATGGATCTCAGCATCTATGTACAACAAAAGGCAGTGGAAGTGTGTCTCTGAGGTACCAAGCTTCTACATTGGAGTCAAGCTTTTGTATTAATTATGTGTTCCCAGAATGTTCAACGGAGTGCATTACTGATCAGTTCGTAAATGCTTTAAAATAAATATTTGGAGAGAAAAGCCCCAAAGCTTTAAAATCAGACATAAAGTTATAAACAAGTGTCAAAGCCTCGTGGAAATAATGCAGCCAACATAAATCACGGGAAGAAGCAAATGCTTCAAAATGAAGGATTCTAAATCTCCTGGTAAGTTATCAAAATATATCAAAAAGCATTCACCCCTTCAGTTCATTTATGGCTGTGGAAGGGAAGGCCTCACTGCCCTTTGCTCTGTCCTTATTTTCATGTGGTAGACTTCTCTTCAGTCTGAACAGACCCAGCTCTTAGTTTGTCCTTCTAGGAGAAACGCTTCAGTCCCTTAATCATCTTTGTGGCCCTTCTCTGGACTCTCTCCAGTACGTCTGCATTTCCCTTTGTCCTGGGGAGCACAGAATTGGACACAGTACTCCAGTGCAGAAGAGAGGGGAAGGATCACCTCCCTTGACCTGCTGCAATGCTTTGTCTAATGCAGCCCAGGATACCCTTAGCCTTCTTTGCCACAACATGGCTCTTGTTCAACGTGGTGTCTGCTAGGATCCTCGTGTCCTCTTCTGTAAAGCCATTTTCCAGCTGGTCATTGCCTAGCTTTTATTGGTGCATGGGTTTTTTCCTCCCCAGGTACAGGAGTTTGCACTTCCCCTTGTTGAACTGAAAAAGGTTTAAGTCAGCCCATTTCTCCAGCCTGTTGAGATCCCTCTGGATGGCAGCATGACCCTCTAGTGTATCAGCCGCTCTACCCAATTTTACATCATCTGGAAACTTGCTGAGGGTACACTCTGCCCCATCATCTGGATCATTAATGAAGATGTTCAACAGGACTTGACCCAGTATTGAACGCTTGGGTACAAAATTCCCTGGGAACCAGCAGTGTCATGACCCAGCATTTTCAAGAATGTGCTAACAACATGAATACTAACGCGACACAGATGGTAACCAACATGAAGGTGTTAAAAATGTGGAACTTCTACTATTTCACCACTAGGATAGAGTCATTATGTAGGCTTTCTCTTCTTCTTTTCTGCATTTCATTATATTCTGAAGTGTCGTCTTTTATTTTCCTTAGGAAAGTTTTAAAGTATAAAGTTTAAATAAAAAATTTAAAACAGTTTTTAAAAAAGTAGGTAATGTTGAGAAACACTTCAAAACTTTTCAAGAATTAAAAGTCTTGAAAAATGGAGTTTTAACTTTTTAAGAATGGAGTCTTCATTTGACTAATTCATATAATATCATTCATATGTTACTTTCCTTCCCAAGCAACTAAATATATTTTTGTTCTCTTTGTAGGATATATATAACCAGTACATGTTGTCTAACTTTTAGTTAAACATTGATAGGTAATACTTTTGCCTTGGAAATGATTTTGAGCCTACTATCATACTTCTCTCTCCTTCTCTGGCCTCCTTTGCAATCTGTTCCTTTCCTATCATGGATTACTCTGAATTTGATCACTGGAATGTTTTGGATCTGATCTGAATACTGAAAAATGTTTTACCCTGTATGTAGCCACACTGGACTCATTAGATGTGCTTATGCAGTAAGAAGACAGTACATGAGGTTGGTATAATCTTACTATGCACAAAAGGACCCATTGCCTACAAACCTTTGATGGGCCACGGCTGTAGGTAAGTTCCCAAGTCATGCTGATTTTCGTACTACTTTAGTGCTTTCTCACCTACAATCTAACTCCTTTGTTTAAAGTTATTTTCATTCAACACACTGTCCTTTGTTTTATTCCAAGTAATACTTGGAATAATAATTGTTCATCGTATTACTTTATTCTTGTTTTAGATTCAGTTCTATTTTCTTTCTGTAATTTTTTTATCTTAATAGTGTCTGGTTTATATTCCTGTTATTTTCTACTTCACATCCATTTTGAAAACAGTAAAGGAAGAATGATGCTCACTAGACTTTTTGGCTCTGCTTGATACAGTACCATTATAACCATTTTGTGTTTGTGGACCTTTACTAGGCCATTACTTAGACTATTTCCTTGTGAATCTTCCAGGATATCCTTTGTGGCACTGGATTGAATGCTTGCTGAAGTCCCAGCTCTGGTATTTTGTACTGGTTTTTTTTTTTTTTCAGCCGCAGTTTAATCACAGTAACACAAAGCTACCATTAAAGAGCTGGCCTAAAAGATGTGGTGATGAGACAGGAAGGCACATGACCATGTAAGGGATTATTCGGCTCCTGCCTAACTTGAGAGTCCTGCGTGCAGTCATAAACTTGTGAAAGGGGTTGATATGTGTAGGTGTGGGAGGTATTTGCTGGCTAGGTGATTAGAGGACTTACACAGCTACTACCTCTAGGATAAGTCCCTTTTTAAGGGACTCGAGTGAGATTTGGTTGGTAATGTGCATGTTATTCAAAAACAGTGTAACTGAAGTTTATTCTCAAGTTACTGGGTCTGAGGATTACTAAAGATGGGGCTATTGCGTGGTTTACAGGGGCAGAAATGCACCTCTTAGTCTTTTAGTCTAAGAATCATTCTCTGTTCTGTGGTCTCGGACATAGAGGGCCAAATTCAGAGGTGAAACAGATGTTAGTGTAAGACATATTCAGATGAATCTTTGTGAGACAACACATAACAGATGGGTGTCTGGCCTCGCTGCTCTGCTTTTGCTCATTGCTTTGTGTGGTATACCCTCTGCTTTGGTCTGGAAATGATGCCAGCCTCCTTCAGGCTGCAAGTATTTTTCCTTGTACACATCACTATTGCTCATAGCATCACAGCCTGCCCAGGGAGGTGGTTGAGTCACCATCCCTAGAGGTATTTAAGAAACGTCTAGATTTGGCACTTCAGGGTTGTAGGGGTTGGTTTTTTGTTGTTGCCTTTTATTTTTTTTTCGTGTGTGTGTATGGTTGGACTCGATGATCTCAAAGGTCCTTTCCAACCATGAAGATTCTATGATGCTATGATCATTTGTCTCATCCTTGTGCACTCACTTGCCATTCTTTCTTTCTCTCTGTGCTTCTCCAGTGGTCTAAGGACACATCAAAAATGTGGAAGTGGCTGCGTGTCTGCAGGCAGAAGGCTGACTGTTTCTGTGAACACACCAGAGATGCACGTATACCCCTTTTATATCAGAGTAGAAAGTATAAACATAACTCATATTTTCCATGTGCTATACTGAGTGTTTACCCTAGAGTATTTGCATGCCTAGTTGGTAAGCCAATATTTGCAAAGGAAACCTAATTTGCCTTCAAGTTACCAGAATAAGTATTAAATTTATTTCCAATTCCTCAGGTCCTAGCTGCAGTTTTCTTTTAAAAAAGAGGCCTCCAGTCCTTCAGTACTCTCTTACACCCTGATACAGTAGTGAATTATTTAGTTACATGTCAACAGCTTCTTTGGAAAGACTAACTGATTAATAAAGGAATCAAGTCGTTTCCTATTTGGTGGAAAAAACATATGCCTGTATGCCTATAAATTGACCTGTGCTTAAAAGTTGTGCTTGAAATCTAAGCTGTATTGTGGATGTAGAGCTATGCCAAAATATTTCAGAAGCAGCTGTGCATTTTACTGGATGTTGTAGCAACAGTTAGGGAGGGATGAAGGCTGCATAAGGGACTGTCCTGACATGTGGGCCTTGGGAATACAGCATGTTCTGTGCCTTCAGGGCCTCTCTTTTTAAGTCAGGCAGCCACTGGAAGGGAAAGTATGGGGAATAATTTGAGGAAAGCAACTGCTGCTTCATTAGCTCTCATATTACTAGTGCTGTATAACAGCCTGCATGATTATGAGTGCAAACCAACCAAACCCGTTGCCGACTGAATTAGTTATGGAGCCTGGTCAGTAGTGCATAACTTGTCAGTTTGTAATATGCCTGGGGTTAGGGCCACTGGCCTGACTGCTGCAGTGGGAAGAAAAAAGCTTCTGATGACTTTCAAATGCTCGCTTAGCTTGCCAGAATCAAAGGACTGCTTATTCCTTACTGCATTTTGCCCGGTTGTGAGATTTGTGACAGCCTGCAGTGTCTGCTACCCCTTGTGTGCAGTACTGCTACTCGAGGCAGTATTGAGCTTATGGTTCCTCTCTCATATCACCAAAGACCTTAGTGGAAGTAAAAGAGGAAAATGTGCACTTTGAGATAAAGCTTAATAATTTCTTAGTCTGGTTTTAACAGGCCAAATCCTGGGAAATCAGTGGACTGTACTGTGAAAGGGCATTAGCATCTGGGGCTCCCAGTGAGAATTGATATTTTGAGGAGCTCACACCATAAATTGTCACTGACATTAATACAAGTGTCAGTGTGAGTTGTTATGGGGTTCTCTGTAAAACACAACCTTTCTCTTGATCAGTCCCAGGAACAGTTTTTCCTAATCAAGTCTTGATCAAAAGCTGAATTACAAATTCTGAATAAAAAGCTCATGAGTATATCTGCTTCTCTTCACTATCGTGATTCAAGCTTAAAGAGTACTCAGTACTTTCAGGATACGCCTTAGAATTACCAACTCAAGGCAGTCAGTACTTTGCAGCACATGACCCTTGGAGTGGTTTTTTTTTTTTTTTTTTTTTTTTTTTTTAAATACAGATGAAATACAAAAGTACTTAGTCTGGTACAGTCACCATAATAGCTGGTCATTTTTCTGTAAAACATATTCTTAATTACTGGAATATCACATAGAGGATGTTTCTTGAAAGAGCAAAGTAATAGAAATGTTAGAGCTTATGAAATGATGTGATAATATTGATAGATTCTGCTCCTATCTGCAATGATTTTGGATTTCAGTGCTGTAACACAAGCCTGAGCTAGTATTAAAAGCAAGCTTTAAGTATCGATACTTGTCCATTATTTCAAGTCTGATTGTCAGCATACACTGTTTTCTATTATTCAGTCTGCCAAAACTGTTCTTGTAGGAAGATCATTGACAGAAGACTAGGAAATGTAAATCTGGAAGGCTGCCAAGAAAAGCAAAACTATCAAGGGTAAAGAGAGTTTGGATTTGGGTTTGGTTTTTTTGGTTTTTTTTTTTTTTTGCATTACTGATTGATCTGGTGTAAGTGCAAGATGTTGAAAAATGAATTTCTCAACAGTGTGTGACAGTCCTATCTGTTCCTCAGGAAAAAAGAAGCTTATCTCTTAAAGCCAACATGATGGTCCTGATTTGTCTGACCCTTGTTTATCTAAGCACATGAGGGAATTATGTACTAATCAAAAGTGGCAAAGGTGGGGCTCAACTTTAAACTCATTAAACTGTTTTTCTATAGAGGAGTTCAAACCTGTATCCTGAGTTTTCCTCTCTCAATATATTTTTAGTTTCTCTTTCAGTCACACGTTTTTTGGTGAAGCATTGGAGGTGATGCTCTTAGAAACAATGGTGTTCCTCTTTAATGCATCAACATTATTGATTGAATCAACATCATGAACATCTGAAGCTATAAATATGAGAAACCTAGTGTTTTCATAGCAGATACCTAGAGGGCAAGGAATTCAGGCCAGTTTTGGGCATAAAGCTTAAACCTCACTGCAGTAGTATGGTGCACTGTTATAGTAGGGTATGATATTCTTAAATGTGGGCTGTTGAATCCAGGACCTGTTCTTCATTACTTTGTCTGCCTTGTTGAAGCCCAGTCTAAAGAGGATGTCTACTGAAATGGCTGTACTACACTGTTGGTGAAGGCTGCGCACAGAGAAAAGAACGTTATTAGGTAAAAAAATGTAAAAATAGCTCCTTGCCTGGTAGTGTAACAGGCTGGCTGAAGTAACCGATGAAAAAAAAGCAGCTCAAGGTCCACCCTGTGCCGCAGCTGTTTGTACCGGCTGAGGAGCGGCCCAGCAACGCCCATGGAGGATTGGGTTAAAGAGAGATTTTCTGTCATAAATGTAGAGAAAGTAAGCGATGTCTCCTTCTATATCAGCATTGTATAGTTTTATTGAAGCTGAATCACTGATGTTTTCTCCTGGAGAAGAAAAGAATAACCTGGACACAGATAAGACCTTTGACTGCAATCACAGTAAGTACTTGCAGTTTCTGCCCCTGGGGCTATAACCAGCTGCATCTGCTATTTGAGGATGACACTGCAAGAGCACTTACGCAGTTGCCCTCCATGTAATGCTCAATCTAATGACCACTCACATAGGGGAACATTACAAGCTCCCCCTATGCCTCTACATTTAAAAAATGGGCAGGAAACATTCATTTTATGTTTGCTGTTATGTTTAATGATTTGTGAAATCAACAGCCACAAAAATCGCCCCCTTTTGCCAGGTATCAAGTTGACATTATTTCTTTTTATATCCATTGCTTGCCCTTTTATCTGCTCCATTTGAGACTTTTCAGAAATACACTTGGGTCTAATACCCTAAAACTCTTAAAGAAAATTGCTTTATCCAGTGCTTAAGGCGGAGCTGGAGAGCTGTTTTTGATCTACAAATACTATAAAGTGACTAAATGAAGACTTAGCAGGGAATGGGAGGAAGCTTTACAGAGCTCCTGTTGGCAGTCATTTGGCTTTAGATTAATACATATTAGAGGAAGGTCTGCCGTCTTCTGTTATTGGTCAGCTGAGTCCTATTTTTAATGTAAATAGGAACCAGAAAAGCTCAGATCTGGTCAAATTGGTCCAAACTCTTCCTCATCATTTTGGAGTATTGAAAGCTGTGGTGTTGATTTATTCTAAAGTAAATACAACCTTTCGTCACAGAAGTTCATTGCATGAGTTTAGATGACAATATCCTAACCTAGCCTAAGTTAACGTGTAAAAGTTTTTTGAGAGTTTTGTTTTAGTTTTAGTAATATTTGGGTATTACATATATTTTTATGCATAACTTTCAGGTAGGGAAGAACTGAAATCCCATTTGAGCAATGGATCAATTCAGGAAGATTAAATGTTTTGTCCAGGGTTAAACAGTTAGTCAGTGGCAGAATTAGAGGTAGTGTTTAGGTCTCATGATACAGAGCCCTATTTGATCTATAGGAAAATGCTGTTCCTACTGTTTAGCTGGGAAATTCACATTGTCCTGTGGGCTGCTTTGTGAGCTGTGTTAAATAACTACTGGTTCAAAGGTGCTATTGTGTCAGTGGACTTGCTCAGGGCATTTTGTATGTTAAACTGGAGTCAATTTTGCGTCTGACTAGCCTGAAAACGATTCATTAGAATCTGTTTTTACAGTCCAAATGAATCAGCATCTCTCCATTGCCTGTATCTCTCCTGAAGCTGTTGGTATTTTAACACTGCTTTCTGTACAAAGTTAAATGAATACAACTTTTAAAATCCCCTTCTTCCACCAACTTAACTTCCTCACTAAAGCACAGGCTAAATGAAATTCTGTCTTCTCAGAAAGCATTACACAGAATTAAACGTCAGCATAACTGAACGAAAGATCAGCTAAGTGACTTCTGAGAGATGTACCACACAGTCTTAGTAAATTTCTTAGTAACAGTTAGTAAAGCTTAAGCTTTCTAGTAACAAAATATGTGCTCTTTTTCTTTGCTTTTGAGTGTTTTTTCATGTCATTACTCCTCAGGATGCTTTGTCCTCATGTATCTCTAGTAAATCAGACAGATCTCATTAATTTCAAACCTGATTTGCAATGGACTTCCATAGAAGAGCACTGATTTACTTCTGTTGGCTTACGGCTCTCAAAATGACTCTGTGGCTACATGCATGTTGGTAAATAAAGTGTACCAGCAACAACATTTTGGCCCTGAGGGTAACTAGCTAGCACAACTTGTATCCTTATACCTAAACTTTCTTCCCACACAAAGCAGGATGCCTATTTGAAGCTGTTCTTGAGCTATGCTGTTCCTGAGTCCATGCCTAGACGTTGTCTAGGGGCATGATAGCTGATATGTGTTCTTATAGGTGGGACCAAGCTACGGCTGAACCTGTGCTCTGGTCTCATTTAGTGAACTGTTATAGCTATAGCATATGTATGTTTAAACACAACAGATGTTCAGTTCACACTTTTCAGCCTGTCAGAAGCTTTGTTGAACTATTGGAGGAGTTATGAATAGCATACTGGTCTTCCAGTTGAAGAGAATTATCTCTAATGGGTGGAAAAGACTTTTTGGAACATCTTGATCCTTCTGTTGCTAATTCAGGATTGGTTTACAAAATGAGGTACCAGGTCTTTTGATCAGACCTGTTTCAGCTGAGTTTTGGGACAGAACTTTGCTGATTCCTCATGTCCTCTGGTTGGACTTTATATTTAATTTGATTTCCAATACTTATTTTTTTCTTTTCTCTAACTGTATTTCTTTAGTTCTCATCATATTTTCTTTGTCCTGCTTTTCCAAATTTGACTAATTTCTACTGTTTGTCCTTCAAATGCTTGGGTGCAATTAAATTTAATGTAGAAATTACCTTATTTTTCACTCTGGTATTAACTGGTAAAATACAAGCTTCATTAAAAATAAGTGTCAAAGGTTTTGCCTTCTGAAAACCATAGCCTAAGATATAGTAGCCAATTTTTCTTTATTTTTGCCTGACCATATGCTTTCCATTCATTATTAGTATCACAAATGTAATGCTAGTTATTAACACTACTAAGATCATGCTCATGCCTTCTACAAAGTGCTTTATTCATTTGAATGCACACATTATTAGTAAGTGACTCTTAAAACTAGCTCTTAGGTGCAGAATACAGTTCAGGGATATTTAGTTCAGAAGGAATGCTACAGTTTTTCCTCACAGTATGTAATTTGACCTTGTTAAATTCATTTCTGAAAGATTTAAAGCAAACAGAGATCTCTTTCAATTTTTTGCCACATTTTTGTGCAAGTCGTCTAATTAGTCCAGAGAAACGAAAAATGTTTTTCAGATGGCAACAAACTCTTTTTTTCCAGTGATGAAAAAGAAAAACTCTTTTTTCCACTCTGAAAAAGGAATCTTTCATTTTGCAGAAGGGTTACAATCCAGGATTAAAGAAAAATATTAATTGTGTCCAAACTCCTAGCCATCAGCTATAATAGGTTTGGGCCACAGCTGGGAGAGCTGATTCTTGAGATCTGTCTTTGCAGGAGTTTGTAGCCTTACCTGCTGTAACTGCAGTAGCTCGGAGATGAAGATTGTCACTGGTCATGGAGTGGTCATGGAGTGTCAGCCTCAAAAATTCCCCAAATAAAGCCAGGCATTATATATATTTGGTCTTAATATCCAAAGCATTAATGTGGTTTCAGCAGACATTTTACTAGGGAGGGCTGTCTAGTTGTCACTTCAGTTACGTATCTTTTTGATATAATAAGTGTTTTTGATATGAAATGCATAAATTTGGGGTAGACTAAGGTAGTGAATTGTTTGGTTAACAAATGTAAAATTCCTGAAAAAAATTTACTGCCTCTTTTTCCAAATAGTGGAAATAGGTAAAATAGCCTTTCAAATATGGAGCAGAGCACTTCAGCATGTTATCAGTCCTGTTGGGACTGATTGTTATCAGTCAGTGGGACTATTGAATGCTATTAAACATTCTTGGAATGGGAAATATTTAGAAAATATTGTAACAAGTGATACCAGCTATGAGGCTATGTAGCCACATCACGTCGTCTGTCAGGTGTCAGTGTCAGGGTTTGGTAGCAGAGTGTGCTGCGTGGGAGGAAGCCATGAACTGCCCTGTGCTGGCCACAGCTGGTTCCAGACAGGGTTCCAGGGTATTGCTGGGGGTGGGAGGCGGAGCTGCAGGGATGGGAGGACACACGTGTGAGGAGACACCAATGGAGATGTGTGAGAGGACACACAGAAGGGTGCAGAAAAGGGAACACATGGAGAAAAACGTGGATAGACCCACTTGGAGAAAAGGGAGGAGAAGTGGGGAAGCTGTGTGGAAGCGGGACATTGCTGGGATCACTGCTGGAGACAGCCACCTCCATGCTGGGGCAGGGACACCCCTGAAGGGATGGGGACCCATGGACGGTCCCACACCAGGGCAGAGGAGCAGTAAGAAGCAAGGAGCAGTGGAGGAAAACCAGTAAGAAGCAAGAGGCAGCAGAAATAAACTTCTGTGCACTGACCCTGAAGGGTCTGGCAAAACAAGGGAAGGCGAGATGAGGAAGGTGGGAAGAGAGATGCTGGACTGAGGTTGAGCCTGGAGAAGGGGGAGGCAAGGTGTTTCCCTAAGTGTTTGCTTAATGGTTTGTTTTCATGTTTTTCTCGGTACTTGAATAAGTAATTAAAACTTTACGTTAAAAATTGTCAGTAAATTAGGTGAAATTCCCCAAGTCAAGCCTCTTCTGCCTTCTATATTATACTAGGTAGTAACTGATTATGCTATACCATAGGATATATATTTATATTTATATTGAGGAAGCGGAGAGAAACAGGACAGTTTTATTGTGTGAGAGATGGTGCCATAATATGAATGAGTGCACATTGCCACAACAGATGGAAAAAATGGCTGGAAGTGGTGGTTCCAAGAGCTGATAGCAATTCTTTAAGTCCAGAGGGCTGGCACCAGTTGCTGATAGTGTTTTTGTTTGTGTTATGGTCAACCTCTAGCCAATATCAACACTTCTTATTTTATGTCACCTGCTGTTGTATTTTATTCTAGAGCTCTCCCTTGATCATTAGACTACTTGCCTCTGGAAAGACCGTATTGTTGGGCTGCAGCATGGACGATGGTTTCACACAGGAGTATCAGCTGCATGTACCACAGAGGCTGTCGGAAGAGGTTTGTATCTCAGAGGTGATGGCCCTCCTGGGCATTACATTGTCCAGCTGAGCTCCTTGTGTTTGGTATTGTGCGTGATGAAATGTTCTTGGCTGCAGAGCAGTGCCACCATCCTGTCCTTATTCTGCAACCTCCCCCCAGCCTGGATGCATCTGGTCAGTGGGTCACATTGCCCTCCTAAACCCACTGGCTGTGAGAGATGGCTGTGGAACAGAAAAAAGAATGTTTTCACTTTTGTATGGGAGACGTTGGTGTCGCACGCATATGGAAGGCATCTCCAGATAGGAAGGAATTATCATGTTTATTATCGTGTTGATTGCATGGGACTTGGCAGTATGAATCCGGATGAATGTCAGACAGACAAATGAGAGAATAAAGTATGTGAGAACTGTGAGTTTACAAGAATGTGGCCACACAGGTCTGTCTTTTTGGAAGATAGCATTTTTAATGATGAATGTGAAGACATTTGGGAAAAAAAAATATCCCAGGAAATTGCCAATAATTTTTTTCTGTAATTTATTTATTCTTTCCATCCTTCTTCCTTTTTCTACTATTAAGTAAAAGGGAAAGGGTATGGAAAAGAGGGCCAATGTCTTTCATGTTATATAAGATTTCTCTCTCAAACTCTTTTCGATAGAAATGTTTTTGTTCAGACTTAATATATATTCAATTTATAGGTTTAATTATCACAAACAGAATGATTGGAACTCTATTTATTTGTGTACAGTTACCAAGGTTTCAGAAAAGAAGGGAAAATCCCCAAGAAGACTCCAGTTTATCCTGACTTGAGTATTTTTTATTGGCTGTGGGAGCTGTTTTATATGAGTGCTGCATCTATACCGTGCTTTCAGGATAGGATTTCCTTAACGAAGGAGGGAGGGGAGCTCTCTATCCTGGCAATTTTCCTGGTGTATTCACAGAGGTAGTCTGGGAGAGAGAACGGCAATCTGCTTGGCAGGGATGTAGGAGGTGTTTAAAATCAAAAGCAAATCTTTCAGATTCCAGTGGCAGAGGAACATATTTAGAGAAGAGAAATTCAAAAATTCAAAAGGCAGCTGTTCCAAAGACTGTGACTGCCTCAGCTTTGCGGCTGTGTGGTGCATGACCAAACGCGTTACTGCCTAGGGGAGAATGGGGAAAGAAAGGAAAGTGGCCAGTGCAAATAGGTTTGAGTATTAAAACTCTAAAAGTAGATCCCTCTTGTTTGGGTGTCCTACAGACTTGAGATGGGGATGGTTCACTGACTTCTTAGTTTACCTAAGTCTTGGAAGACAGGCTTTGAAATCCGCCTGCTACTACTCATACATGACTGCCCAAGTCATTTATGCTCAGCCTTCAAGGGAGACAGATAGATGCTTACCTAATTCTACTTTAAATCAGTGGGAATTAGGCACCATTGCCTTTAAGAATCTCTCCATTAACCTCTGGGGACAGACACACTGTCTGTGGGAGCTAAAATCTGACTCCTTTACCTTGCACAGAGTCTAAGCAGCTGCAGGATGCTTGTGGCTTAATCTGATTATTTAAGAGAGCAACCACAAATCAACTTTCCTATAGATACTCGTGCCCTTTAGACAGGTGGCACCAGGACCTTTCTAAAAATTGTCTGAGGATGACACAGTGTTGCTGCCAAGGCAGGTGGAACGCGTGGCAGTGGCAGGGCCCAGCAGACCGTTTTCAGGTGGACCACATTGAAGTGTGACTAGAGACTAGAAAAACTGGCTTGAGACCTCTACTCAGTGTATGCTATAGATGTAATTAGTTACCCATCTGGTGGTCCTTCCCTAGGGCACAGGGAGATGAGGTGAAAGGCATTAAATTCAGAGCTGCTCAAATAGAACAGCAGTAGGGCTATAAAAGAAGGAGAAACGGCATTTTGATATTACACAGTTATTATTGTATTGTGCTGCTCAGGGGATGGGTTGTCTCCAAAAAATACCTAGCATATTTTTAACAGCATAAATAGTAAATAATAAAAATAATTAAAGCTGAAGGACATATAAAATGGGGGTGGGGCAGAACAAAGATGTGGTGGAGAATGAAGGGAGCATGCTTACTGTCAGCTGTGATATATTGCAATTTAAGTACAGTACATTTCTGTGGGCTTTCCTTTACTTTAAAATACAGGTTTCTCTCCAACTGCTTTATGCAGAAACTGAAATCTACTCAGCAAATGAATACCTCCCCCGACTCTCCCAAGACAAGAAGAAAAGCTTCTAACATCTGTATGGGTACAGAGAAACATGGAAATGGCAGTGTTGAACTCACAAGGGTATTATTTGCCCAGGGAGATGGTGGAATCACCATCCCTGGATGTGCTTAAGACTCGTTTAGATGTGGTTTTAAGGGATGTGGTGTTAAGGGATATGGTGTAAGGGAGAACTTTGTAGAGTGGAGTTGATGGTTGGACTCGATGATCCCAAGAGTCTTTTCCAACCTAAATGATTCTATGATTCTATGAAGATGAATTCATTCATTTATTTGAGTGAGAAAGTATCACAGAAAAACATAAAAAAGTGCAGCAAGGCTCAGGCTTTCTGTTTGTTGCCAACATAAAAATTGAACATCTCTGTGAAAATTTTTCCTAAAGAACATGGACATACTATATCTGAAGAACAAATTGACATTTACTATCTTAATCGGGTTAGCACACAAGTGGTAAAGCAAACAGCAGTATAAAATTGTAACAGTGATTGTTCAGGTCTCCAGCCTTCTATAAAAGTGCAGGAAATACGCTGCTGTGTTAATGGTTTTGGAGTGCCAGCAGACACTCACAGGGAGACAGAAAGGGAAAGCTCTACTAACTGTCAGTTTTATTGCAGGGGAGAAACAATAACTCTGTGCAATAAAAAAATCAGAATCCAAATCTGTAATTAATATGTTAAAGATACACCAAAAAATTATCTGATTTTAGTAGCCTCAGCAGGATTTGCTTTTTAGTACCCATATTAAATTAAATCCAGCTTTCAAGAAAAACCAAAGTGCTTGCAAAGAAACACTTCAATTTTTTCTATTATTTTTGCTAGTTATAACTTACATGCATAATACCTGTGCAACATATACAGAAAGCATATATTTCAGTTTATATACACATAAATAAAAGTTTTAGCTGTTGTGGCTCAGGGACAGGCAGTGTGGGTTTTAGTATGCTAGTAAGGACTAAGTGCACGTGTTGTTAGGTATTCCTGAGACATGTTGAATTGTATCCTCTCCTGTTATGGACAGCGTGCTTCAGGGAGTGCACTGAAGTACTGAGTTAAGGCTGTATAGGGAACACTTTTGGCAATAAATAAAAGTACCATCCATTTAATGCGGTAGTCGTGTAATGGTTAACTCACAGTGCATGCTCAGGGTACCTTTTTCTTTTGACACTGCCTATGAAAAAACTCTCATTTAATGCAACTGGAAAAATGCTTAAGCCCCAACTGACAAAATATTGAGCTATAGAAACTTATCTTTGATGTAAATGAGCAGATTTGATTTTTGTCTTTGATGAGATTCTTTTTAGAAAGCAGATGTTTTGGGATGGAAATATCTTGTTGTGACACAGATTGAAGTGTGCTCTTAACAGAACATAATTTCAAAACAAATACTCTTCCTTGGGGTTACTTCCTAATCAAATGGCTTAAAATTGACTTAATAATCTTTATGTTGAATACTTATTCATTGGTAAGATTGGAAGAAAAGCATCAGATCATGGAAATGGCAGTATTTTAATGAAAAAGTTTTTATTCTGAAAGTAGCAGAAGAGTTTGTCACCATTACCACCAATGAAGCAGAAACAATAATGTTCTTGCTTTTGGAAATAAATTTCACATACAGCGTTACCATTTAGTATATGCACCTTCAAAAAGTGCATATATATCAATTTCCCCAGAAATTTTGCAGCTTTCCAAGTGAAATACCACTCTTGGTATTTCAAAATTCCCTACTGATGCCACATTATCTTCCATCTGCCTGCTGCATCTTATTGCAAAATCCTTCCTGGTTTTACACCATTTCTTCCTTCTGATGATGGTAGCTTAAAAAAGAAGTTGTTATCCAAAGCTGTCATCCTGCTCTGTAACATGTGGGTCTCACAGGTGACTGCTTAAGTGCTAATGTGATGAGTGCTAATAGACACATTTTGTTGTTTCAGTTGTGAATGCCGGCAAAGGGAGCAGTTGACTGGCTCAGGCTGGCGGTGGTATGTAGCTATACATTACAGGTCTGCCACACCACTGCCTACAAAGTGTTGCCATTGCCCTTTCATATATTTTAAGAGGTGACCAAGGGGTTAGAACAATAAACTCTTACCACCAGAGACGAGATGAAGTAGTTACTCAAATCACAGATCTCTCTCTCCCTCCCATCTCTTCATTCCCTGTGGCCATGTCATACTACATACCAGCATAGCAATTAGCAAGCTATCTTCAGAGCGAGAAGAAATAACAGAAGCGAGAGGGTAATGGACAGGTGGTGTGTGAAAGCATGTGTGCTCAAGCCATTTATTTTCTTGAGTGCAATATTAATTTGTAAATGTTAAATAAAACCCCAATCCTGCAGTATTTCCACAGACTGATGGTACTGTCAAATGCTGATCAGCATTTAAAAGAACTCCCTGCCATCAGAGGCTCCAAATGTTGCATGTCTTTCTTTAGCCCTTACAGTCACTTTACCTTACCTTATGCTGTCTCACAAACAGCTTGAGATGGAAGTGTTGGTCCTGTGTTCCCAGCCTCCCTGTGTTGGCTCTACCTTCATCCAGCTGCAGGGGATGGCAGAACTTTCTTTGGTGGGTTACATTTGGACTGGGGCAGCTCCTGCAACCAGCTGACTTCTTGATTAATTTTGATGAGATGAAGCATTTGGTAGGGTGTGCATGCTATCGGTGGGGAGAGCACTGCTGCAGCTTTCTTGATGTAGTGAGGTTTAAGCTGGACGGTATCTGTGAACGTACGACCCCAGAGCGGATGGAAGGCACACACTCATGGTTTCCTTGTGGCTGTAGCCAGCAGTTGAGCCATCTCATAATGGTAGAGATATACACGGTTTAGAATGTAAAACAGCAATGTAAAAACTCTGCACCAAGCAAGGCTGATATTCAGGAGGCATTTTTTTTTTGTATTTTGTGATGGCTCTTTCTTTAAAAACAAACAAGAAAATACAGGTTCATCTTCTTGTTTCCTGAACAGTGACATCTCACAATGAGGAGTCTAGGTCTCATTTAAAAGCTCAGGTGGGATACTTGCGTAGTGATTCCACCTCACGAAACCAACTCCAAGAGATCTTTAGCTCTGTTGTCAGACCTGCCTTCACAGGTGCTCAGTGTATAAAACAGAACAACCTGGTAGCTTTTGACAGCTGGCTCAGCTCAGGGGTGAAAACCAGGACAGAGCAGCCCCAAGAACTCAGCCTGTGTGAACTCACAGCATAAACATGAGACCAGCTAAACCCTCCGGCATTATCTTATCTCGTTGAGAGCAATGTTATTGCTTTCCAGGGCACAGTCCATGTGGTCCCAAGCATCCGTATAATAGCTAATTGGATAAAACATGTATTCTTTTCCACCACAGTATTCAGAACCTGATTGGTTTTGTTGTAAATCAACTATAGGGCAAAATACACAGTGCAGTTAACTCTTACATATCCTGCCACCTTTCATGAGCAGTGTTTTACTACTGAAATATCTTTTAAAATTCCTCAAACCTCATATCAGATGAAACACCGTACAATAGGAAGGCTGTAATAAAGACCCGTGATAGATTTTAGAGGATTACAGTGCAGGATTTATGAGCAGGTGATTTATATGACTTTATCACATTTGAGGTAGTAATTATGTTTGCCAATAAATTTCTCAGCCAAGGACCATTTTTCACGTTAATTTTCATTTTATAACAAGTGTTATCATAAATGGCAAAAAAATAAAAAGAGGGAGACTTATCAGGATAATCTAATCTAACATAAAATGCAAACCTCCCTCATGAGAAAATTTCTGATCAGATGACACACAAAGTCACTTTATCATTTGACAAGGTTGACAGATATAAAAAGTTAGTCTTTCTTTAAATATCAGGAGCCAACATGTCTTTATTATTGCAAGTATTTCTAGGATTTGCAAGGAAATTATTAGCACAATATTCTTCCTCTTGCTCTTCTTTTAATAAGGATTTGTCTGTCTGGAAATGGAAAAAAAAGTGAAGAACAGATAATCCGGCAGCCCTACATTTCTTGTCGGGATCTCATTTATATAACTATTCTGCCATCATAATCTCAATCACGAAAACAGTTTAGATCTACATTTAAGGGGTTGAGGGGGTTTATATTTATTTGTGTCTGATATTGAGATGTGCAGCCATAGAAAGAATGGAGAAGAAGCAACCGACAAATCAAGTTTGAACTAGTAGCACAAGGCAGAGCATCTTTAAAACCTGAGGTACACACTTGTTATAGAACGATCTTTGAATTTCAGACAGGCCTTCAGGTGTGACATTGGAGAGTCATTGGAGCTGAATTATTCAGAAAGGAAGAAGAACATTTTTGGGAGCCTAAGTATAATGTCCTGTTATCTGAGAACGCTATAATAAGGGAAAATAATGTTGCTTATAACCTGCTTTGAAAGAGAATTACCTTTCTAAAGAAAAGTACATTGTGGAGGGTTTGTAAAAACTACATCTGAAGTTGTCTCCCTCAGAATAAAATTTCAAAGCCTTAAGCTTCAAGTCATATGGTCAGATGGGATTTCACTTCCATGGGTGCTGCATATATTGGTATGTCACGGGAAGCTTTGTTGCCTCAGGAACAACTGCAGCTGACAGATGATTGGAGGTCCAAATTACCGACCTAATTACCTGTGCAGCCTCTCCTCCACAGAGACCACCCAGCCGTAGGGGGGTGAAACACACGTCTGTAACTCTGGCACTCTGCTCCCAGTTTGGTACAATTTCCCCATGTCTTGGGGCTGGAGGTCTAGAGCTTAGGACTGCAAGCGTCCTCCAGACACCTACTTCCATCAATCCTGTTATCCCTTCCTGCCCACCCACCTAAAGCTGCTTGGGATTTGACCTGTATTCCTTACAGAGAAATAATTCTACCTTTCTATAATTTCAAATACTCTTCACATATTCAGATACTGATGGTAGAAATTGACATACAGATTTTACTGGGTTTTAATACTAGTATTTTGGCCATGAAAACTTAGTCAAACTTTTATTTATGCGGTTCTTTTCCCTCCTCTTCCTTCTTCTAGTGAAATCAATGTGCAATGGGAAGATACTTGAAAATAAAACTTCCCTGAACAGAAAATGAAAATATTTCAGTACTGACATGTTACGATGAAAGACATTTTAAATAAACATGAAGTATCACATTAAACTGGCAAGTGAAAATAATTTTTCAGTTTTGAATTTTCAGAGTGGAAATATTGCTAAAATAAGTGTTCACAAAGTCCAAATTTAACTGGTCAAAATCTTTTGTCAGCATCTTCTTTTCTGAAGAAAAGAAAAATTCTAATGACTGTTGCTCATTTTACTTGTAAAATTATTGCTGCTCTACTTGCCAGCACTGTACGGAGCTCAAAGTCAGCCTGGGATGCTTGTGTGTTACCAACAGCAATGAAGCTGCCACAACTACAATGGAGTTAACCTCACCTTTCTGTATCTGTGGGTTTAAAATGCTTACATGAATTAAATCTGATTTTAATTGGTAAACAGCCTGTAAGTGAGATAGGTCTGTTTTTACCCCAGCACCTTTTGAGATACGCCGTTGAGAATGCAGTAGAACATCTTCCTGGGGATCTATGGGAGTTCTCAGGGGAAGATGGAGGCAGTGGGGACGTCCCAAACCATGGGCAGATCAAACAGATATTTTAGGAAGTTCCTGAGGGTGTGATACTCTTCTGTTTGTGTATTTTTGAGAGGAGTTGGAAGCAGGTTTCAGAGTAAGGCTGAAATAAGTTAACTTCATTTATTACTTTGGGAGTTCACTGGCTCCATGTTGTATAGCCATAGTAAATTCTAAAGTTGTCTAATTTGATATGTGGTCTTAAATATGTTTGTATACATCAGCTAAATTTCCAGTTTTGCTCCAGATTACAAAAAAGACGTGGAAATTGGAGCCTGATGTTCTGAAAATGTATCAGAATACAAATAATCTCAGTTATCCCAATATATATATATTTTTCCTACAGTTTCCTACCCTTTTTCGTTGTATTAGACCTAATTTCCCCTGGTGTAAATGGGCAGTGCTTCACTATGGGGAGTTAATAACGAGAAGAAAATTCCTCAATTTTGAGGAGTGGTTTAATAATTTAATCTGTTTTTTTTTAAAACTGAAACAGAATCTAAAAAAATGCTTCTATTTCAACAGTATATTTTTTCCCGTAACATTTTAGGATATTTACACCTAATGTCATTACACATTGTAATTATGTAATTGCACATCTTAATTACACATTCTCATTATTTCATCATGCATGCTACAACAATTAAGTAATTAGATCTAATTGTATAAATTAGATCTAATTTTATAAATACATGACAATGGGATAAAAATGGCCTGAAAGAATGGGGAAGACTTTAATTAAAATGCAAGGAATGCTTTATGTGCCACAAACCTGTGCAATCAGAGGAACATGCAGCACTGGACTGATCCTCTGCAGTGATTATTAGCACTGTTTGAGGACTCCTACTTTTCTTAAAATGAGAGTGCTGAGTGCTTGCAGAATTTATTGGTAATCATCTTCAGACATCGGATTGTGAGTTTGTTTGCAACTTTGGGCCTGATACTGAAATTCCACAGTGATTAAGTTTTGGCGCACTGGCACGTGTGTATTAAATATGTAGGTAATTGCTTACCGTGTTGGTCTTCTAGGCTATGTAGGCGCTGTGCATTTATTTATTTAATCTATGTCTCACTTCCCTCAGACTTCAGTTTCCTGTTGGTGGCAGGAATTATAGGTTATAACTATCTCAAACCACTGAGCTGATCAGTGTACCATCCTGAGCACAGCTGTGACTCTCCAGACTGCAGAACTAGTAGCTAGCCTGCTCCCTGGCACAGTTTCAACTCAAATGAGTCCATCTCATTAGCTAGTCCCAGCCTTTTAGCTAAGAACATGCTTTAAGATCTGGTACTCCTGATTTGGGTCCCATTCTGTGATGAGACTGTTCATGGCCATCGCATTATACTTCCATAAATGCAGACTGTTTTGAGGCCTCAGTATTCTGGCCAGACTCTTGGGTTTTGCCACACAGAGCCCAGTAAGTGCAAATATAATCTGAAATTTGCAACCTGTTGGACGTTTTCTTCCTTTTATTGATCATTCTTGACAAAAAGTAAAGGTTTCTCTGCTACAACTACATGTCTGAGCTCTTGACAGAGAATGCCCCACCTCACCCAAGTCTCTAGTTGCCCTAGGTAGCAGAGGCTGTACCCTGGCTGTGGTCTTGGTCAAGAGGGGGCAGTGCATATGGGCAAGCAACAGATGTGCAAGCAACAAGACATCATAGTAAGACAGAGCCATTTCAAAATTTTGGCCAATCTTTTCTTGTTTTTAGAAGACTCCTTCACCAAATTAAACTGATTTTTCTCACAAAATTGGAGGCAATTTTGCAGCAAATATTATCTGGTTGAAAAACCCACACAGTTTGAACAGAAAACATTTGTCCTTCTCTACTCAAATCATTTTATTTCATAAATGTAAATTTTTTTTAAATATTAATTGGTGTACTGTGACCATAGTAAGAATTCCCTTGCAAAGGCTTCTTAACCTTCAAGGCTTTCTTTCACAAGGTAGCTAACTAAAGGAGATGTAGTAATGGCTTTAGAAAAAAACCAACAAAACAACAAACCCAAAACCAACCAACCTAATTTTAATTGCATCTTCTATTGGAGATTCACCAAAATGATCTGTTTAATTTCTTGAGGGAATATATACCTGCCCTCTGTAGCACAATGGAGAATGTGTCCTATCTGATAGAGCTTAAATGTATTTCGCTTCCTTTGTTTGCAACAGAAATTTTGCACTAGCTAAGAAATTAGGAGATAAATTTTTCCCGTAGTAAATGCTTTCATTTTTCCTCATGGGGCTCCCCCAGGAAATCTGCAAATGACTTAGTCTTTTACTTTTTTACCTAACCATGTATCTCATACTGTTAAAAAAAACCCACCAAAAAACAAAAGGAAAAGAAATGCATTTATTTTTACTCTGTTGTAATCGTACCTGTTATAACATTTTTTCCCCTTCTTCTTTTGTGCACTCGCAAGAATGAAAATGATTAGTTCTTACTTTGCTCCCCATTCCTCTGTTTGGAATGAAAAATATGCCAAATATATCTCTGCTGTAAGTCCATTGGAGATAATGGAGTTGCAAAGGGTTTGAATGTTACCCATTGTGTGTAACCTGTAACCTCATTTTCAGCAGGACAAGAGTAGAGGTTCTCTGTGCCTTTGTTTAGAGCTGCCGCTTCCATTAAATTTAATTACTTCTCCCTGTGGCTGTAAATAGAAGGTGTCTCTTATTAAATTTAATTCCTTTTCCTGGCAGCTTGCGTGATAAAGGTGTGGCTGCTAAATGAGGGTGTCTCCTAAATGGAAGGAGATTGAATCAAGGATATATAGGAGAAGATTTCAGTTTTATGCTGGAACTGATAAACCTTACAGAAATAAAAATCACAACTGTTATAAAATATGCCAAAATTCTTTGATTAAAGAAAAGGGGTTATGTTTCAGAACTAAGTTACAAATGCAGGAAAGTCAAGCGTAGGAAAATAAACTAGAGAATAGGAAAATAAACAAGGAATAAAGGTATTTATTGTGATTAAGAATGTTAAGTGAGGCCTGCTTTGGGTTCCTGTTTTTTTGATAGGTACAAAGTTAAGGAAACGATTAAAAAAAAAGTGTACCTTTCTTTTCTCCTGTTAACGTTTTTGGCTAAATAGCATAAGGATGAATTTGTAAATGCCTGTGGGCTTGTTCTCTTGAGCTAATGCCATTGAATCATGCACTGTGAATAATGGAGTAAGTTTTCTATATTGACAGTGGTCTTTTTTGTTTTTTACTGTCCTCTTATTGTCTTTCTTCCACTACTGTGTTTTTCATTAGTCTACTGTTTGAAATTGACCCCTTCACTAGTTGACATAATTCTTATACGAGATGGTGTGAAGGTTTCAGTAGAGTTTTCATTAGTCTGTTGGGAAAAAAAAAATACCCTTAAAGCTGTGCTGTACTCACCTTTGTCACACATAATCCTCCTGTTCTTCCACCGCGCGTTTTTATCATTGTATTTTCTGCATGGCTACGGATATACATATTTGTGAAGTACTCATCACCATGGTATCCAAGTGCACTTCAGTTTATTAAAAGGATTATATGATGTGATTGCTTGTAATGGCAGGGGATTGGACATGATGACGCAGGTTCCTTCTAGTCTTGTGTTTCTATAAAATAAACTAATACCATAAAACATTACCATAAAAAGAGGTACCATTCGGAAGGTCACTATATAGCATTTAAAAGAGCACCAGTTTTGTTGCAAAGTACATCGTGAAACGTTCAAGGACTCTGCCTTCCGGCTTCCAGGTGGGATCTCCTTAGCTGCAGTTGGAAAAGCTCAATCTAAAGCAGCAAAGCAAACCAAATAAAGGCTGAGCTTTATTCTCTGCAGGCCCTCTTGACGCTCTGACTCCCAGCTGTCTTGTCCTGGCTCACGTAGCCCCAGAGTCAGGGAAAATGAAATGCTGAAGTATTTTTTCTGGACTATTTTGCCTGTCACGTTGGGAGTCTGTGTCTGAACCTGTCCCTGTGGGCAGGTTCTGGTAGCCAAGTTTACACGTGCAAAATGAGGACAGTAGAAAGGAGTGTAATGTTCCATTTTAATATCTACAAAGACCACAGAGTAATTAGATGCGCTTCTCTGAGTAGTATGCTGTATGTTTACATGCTAAAATTAAAACCCCCCTGTTGCATATAGACTATGCCATGTATGACTAGCTTTGCTTGTATTATAGGCTGGTCTACATCTGGCCTAGCTGAAGGCCTTTGAAATGACTCTGAAATGGAAGGCTGATAGGCTATAGATATTTATGAAATAATCTTTCTGATTTTTTTTTTTTGCATTTTTCACTGCTTGAGATGAAAAGTGTTCATGTGTTTTCAAAGGTTATGTTGTAAGCAAGTCATTCTGGGTTGTAAAATAAACTTTTGTGTTTTCCAGTGTGTCCATTCACATTCATGGGTAGGCCAGGCACCTAAGAGTTTTTAATTTGTAAGGGGTTTTGTTTGCCAAGTAGCCAGTGACAGCAGAATTTTAGTTCTGCTGCTCCAAATGGACGGTTATTGCACCAAACTTAAATTAGTAAATCATTATAACCATTCTAAGAGGGGAACTCTCTATGTCTTGCGATACAAGGCTTATATTATTATATTCTTCACGTGTTTTTTAAGAACATTGATAAATGGAGAGTCAAACAAAAATATATCAAGTAATGTAATTTTAATAATTATTGGTGTTTTCACTGTTTTTTAAAGGTTGCTGCCTCATTTCCAGCCGTGTGAAATTTAGGTTAATAACTTCAAGAAGAAGGAACAGATTCTTATTGTAACATTTCAGCTGAAATCATCAGTTCAGGGACTGGGCTGCGTGAAGTATAGCAAATGCAAACAACCCTTTTTCTGAGACTTCGGCTTTGTTCGTTTTCAAACACAGCTCGGGTGGAACCAGCAGGAGATGCTAAAACACAAGAAAATTGAAGTACCCCCAGTCTCTGGCCATATTTCTTTAACGGTGTAAAATTTTTGAAGTGACATGAAAAATATGGCCCTGAAGGGATTGTGTATATTAGGAATACGATTTCAGCTTAGATGTTATGCCCAAGTCAGCTTTAGATCTAGTTGGCTTAGGTATGGCAAGTAAAGAAGCTGCCTTGGCATGTGTTTACTAAACAGGCAATCTTCAATGTGCTGAAATGGATAGTGCAGCTATTTCATTCATGATCCAACCAGTTAGTCAAGAACACTACTTCTAGCCAAGTACGCTTTTATGGAAGGCTGTTACCTTCACAGACTCATGCATTGACTTTTAAATGCTGTGATCAGGATTCAGACCAAGATTCTCCTACCAAGGCAAAAGAATTGGCTTGCTGTATTCCCAGTAGAACCTATGAGGAGTTTTGTCTACCAGAACATTTTTCAGTTACATATTTCTGTAATACTTCGGAAGTTTAAAGACATTTTAGAGTGGGAAAACTTACACTTAATCACTTAAAGTGGTCTTGCTGTAAACAAAACCAGCCCTAAATATTTATTGAGCCGTGGGTGCGGGCAGTAGTTTTTTTGGCCGTTAATTTGTTAGACCATTATGGATATGGTATGATCACTAGTTTACTAACAGATGGACATACTTTTAAAGCCAAGCTGTTGCATATTTTTACCATTTTAGTTTGGATGGAAACCAGATTTTTACCTTATGTTGTGCTTTTTATTTCTTATGTCAGAGGACAGAATCACTTCCAAAATGTGCTTTTGAAAATAGGGAACATTTTTGTAATCCATGTGCACTTCTTCACCAGACGAATACTTGCCTTGGATATTCCCCTGCTAGAAGAATATCTGTGTCTGACCTCAGGGCCTCGTTTCCTGCCCCATCCTCTACCTATATGAATGGAATGCTGTTCAGTTGATTAAAGCCCAGGTACAGCAGACTTAGAAGATGTCATGGCAGATGCCAGGCCTAGGGATATTTTGTCAGTGTATTCTCTTTGTTCAAGTATTCCACCATTTGTTGGTTTTGCCATCTGTCATGCTTTGCCTGATGACTCCCTTTGTTCCTGTTGACTGTATGGTGGGCCCTGCTACTTATGTTTGATTCATAGCTCCTGACAAAAATCTGAGCCAACACAATTGTTATTCGCTACTGTAAATGTAAATTAAAAATTTCAGTATTATATACAGTGTATCGCAGACATAGATGGCAGTATATATATTGATGGGTGTTTTCACTGGTTTCTTAGTCAAAGAATTGCACCTCTGAATATGATACAACACACTACACAGCATATTTTAAAGTGAAGAATATTGTGGTTTTATATGCAACTTTATTGATTCCAAGGGCTGATGCTAAAGACTTCTTGCACAAACTTTCTCTGAAAATTTCAAACAGAAGAATATCAGCAGAGGCATAGGTAACTGATAAAGAATGTTTTTACGCAAAAGAAAGAAATTTATTGAAAGAGGAAAGCAGTCTGGTTAAAGAAACCAAGATATGTTTAAGATTGTAATCCTTATGAAGGGGAAAAAAAAACCTAGGGAAAAAAAAAAGCAGTCTAATGTAATTAAATTGAGAGAATTAGGTGAGGTCTTGGAGGCAAATCTTACATAAAAATGTGAGGAAAAGCTTTTAGCTTCTCAGAAGTATGGTATTAGTTGCAGAAAAGGAAGTAAGAGGAGCAGAAAGAGACTGACTTGGCAAAATCATGAACTCGTTACTGACATCAAAGGATAAAAAGTATGTGAAAAGTATAAGCCAAATTATTAAGGATGTATATAAGGAAATTATAAAAGAATGTCAAAAAGTATAGGACAACTAACAGGAGACATCAAGAGTAAAGGAAATAGTTATGTAACTATATTATCAGCAAAAGGAATTTGATGAAAATATGTTCCTTTTCAGTGATGACTGATGATGCTGAAAAATAGCACTGTTTAAGGGTTGTTTTTTGTGTTGGTTTCCACAAAAAGAAATGAAAAAATCAGTTATGAGGATCTGCTTAGTACAACTATTACCACAAAAAGTTGAAAGAACTCAGGCAAGAACACAGTCCAGTGTGGACAGATGAAGTAGATATTTTGGTATAAACTCCTCACAAGCTTCATCATAAACTACTTAAAAAAAGAGTAATGGTTCTCACTGGTTATTTTGTGAAGGATACCTGGCAGAAAACTGAACAGGTGTAGCGTGTTATCTTTTGAAAAGGACAAAGGAGAGTCAAGGCATCATAGATCAGCTAGCTAAACTTCAGTTTCTAGAAAAAAACTTTGGAACAAATAACGAAGCAAGCTTCCTAGTGTAAGCACTAGGGAGATAATAAGAAAATTAATAGCAATCTACACTTTTCAAAAATGGATTGAACCAACCTAGCTTAGTTTCCATTTGTAGCAGGATAACAGACCTTGTGGACTGTTACTCCTAAGATTGTCACCTGGGATTGAATAGGGATTTTGTGCAACTAGACAAGTTGAAAAGTTGAGTTGGTCACACTAGTCATGACTGTCAACCTGCCCCACTTTCCAACCACTGAAAATTCCTGTCTTCACTATAGTGCCACTTTTCATGGTGTCTCACTGATGTGAGTTCCCTTCCAAGGCTACAGAAGACGATATAAAATAATTTTAAATCCTTTTCTCCATTGTGAAGCACAATGGAGACATTCTGACAGGTCTTTAAAATGCTTGCTATTATATGAAATGTAAATGTCGAATAATGGGTACAAAGAGATGATTTCTGTTTTCTCCACCTGAGCATGGTTGGCTGACCTTGAGGGATGGGGTCTGGAGACTGAGCAGGGGAATAGAACAGCTGGTGGGGCAGGGACCTTGACTTCCAGGACCCAGACCTGAGCAAGCAAGGCCAGCGGAGCAGATTGAGACCACGGCCACATTCGGTCAAGAGCCCAGATCAGCAGGCAGGTTGATAGTGATGAGGAAGGTCAAGTTGGCAAATCAGACTACGGGTCCAGATCAGGCCTGCTGAGGATAACTAGAGTGAGACACAGCCCCATTATCACTAAGGCCATTAAAGGTTATTAGTGCCCTCAGGGCACTTCAGCCAGACCTCACTGTTCCCGTTCGATTGTGCAGGCTTTATGTATGCAAAGGTGTGCAAGGGCCGCTGACAGAAATGCTTTTTGTCTATGTGTACTTACATATAAACTTCAAGCCATTTTCTAAATAGGTTTAAGATTTCTTTTTCTTTCTCACCTTATCTGTCACGCTACTACAATTTTTCTGTGCTGTGATTAGAGTTATTGCCAACAGTGACTGATGAAAATATTCAAGAATTCAGACTTAATTTTCATAATTTTCCAAGGCTCAGCAGTTTGTCTGAAGCTGTTATGGATGGTTTACTGCTCTCCATCTACTGTAGTTGGCTCATCGGTATTTGGTATTCTTTAAATTGACTTTGCACTGGCATAAGCCAGAAGTGATTGAAGCTTCGGTGCTGATAGAGCAGGAAGGATTAAGCTCCTCTACTAAGTATATGCCTACTGTAACTGTGTGTTTGACATTTGGGGTTAGAGCAAGTAATATCTATTGAGCCGGCAAATCTTATCAAACAGCTGGGACACCTGCTCCCAGGCACAAAGTTTCTCTTTGTTTATTTTAACACTTCCAGTTTTCTTCTGCGCAAAAATTCTCTGATCAGAGACTCAAAAGGTGTGTACACAGGGTAGCAAAACAATACAGACCATACCGAGGTTTTACTGGATTAAAAGTAAAAAATCCAGGCCAAAGTTTCTGATCTAAGTTTTCAAAGGGACTGTAGTACACATTGGCAAAATGAGAAATTTCAATTCACATAAGAACATGTGAGTTGGTTTTATAAATTAATTCATCCTTCCTCACAGCCACTAAAGGGGGCAAAGAACTGCAAAATGAAGGGAATAAACTAATTATTTAAATAATTGTTTCTATACTAAGCTGTATATGCTTTGTCATTTGTAACAGATACTTCCATTTTTACAGGAATCTCCACTGATGGATGATGTTAGGAAAGAAGCCTCAAGGCATCTTGCTGGTCAGCAAACAAATGGTGAGTTCTGCCTATAAATACTTCAAAACTTTTCCCTTATTGTTGCCAGCTAGTTCTAATTCCACACAAAATTCCTTTCATAACCATGTGGAATAATTACTAAATTGGCCAAACAATACAAAAGTATAGCATTGTTCAGACATTAAGGAAAGTCATAAAATCAAGAGGCTTCTGAGGTAGAATACAGCCGCAGCTGGCATGCAAAGAATGCAACATCTGCAATCCCCTGTACATGGCGAAACTACACGAGGGATGGAACGGAAAGCGCTTGTTCCGTGGCCTTCCCTTGTGATGTATAGCAGGTATGGGAGTGAGATGGTACTACGGAACAGATAAGCGGCCTATACGCTACTCAGAGCCAACATTTCATCAAATTTTGATGAAATGCTGTCCTTCGTGTGAACTTCGCTCATTATAATGTCATTATAATACCAAAACGCACCTCCATCCCAAAGGCTACCCGCCTCCAAGGTGCGACCACTCCTTCTTAAGTCTGCGCCCTGAATTTCTCGTGAACTATACCTTTAATTGTGAAGCGAGGAAAATTTACGCCAATCATGATAAAAGTATGTATGACTAAAGTCACTCAAACTCCACCTTGAAAATATCAAATAGTATAAAAATAGCCCAAGAGAGGGGGGATACGCAGGGAAGACACCATCGTAAAGAATTACATCACTGACTTCTAGGATCAGTCGACGGGCTGAGCCTCTCTTCCCCCCTACAGGGATGCCTTTGGGTAAGACTTAGATTACACCAAATGCTTTTCTCGGGAAACTTAGAAATTTCTCTAGAGGCTCTCTTTTCTACATTTATAGCCAGGCTGTATTTTTATAACTTTGTCGCGTGTTTTGTATATGTAACAATACTTTCATTTGCACGTGCTTTGCAGACAGTGTATTTATCACCGGCAATCCTAAGAACCTATATATCTGTTGTTTAAATAAACTGCACTGTTTAAGTAGCTAGTCGTTTCGGTTTCTCACTGAACGTGACCAAAGAATCGAGAGTGGCCGTGCTAGTTCAGGAGCACGACTAGACTGAAGGTGCAGTCCACTATTAGTGTATCCAAATCGTAATAGTTTAATAAATATTAAACGCGATCGGACTGATAGTGCTGGATTGGGCGTCACTCAGAATTTAAACCTAGCTGCACCTAGCCACCCACCTCGGTGAGGAGTGTTAGAATGCGAGGGGTTTTATCTTCTGCCAAAACCGCTTGGCCCCTTTTCACGCAACAAACCACTACATAGAATTTATATAGAATCATAGAATGGTTTAGGTTGGAAGGGACTTTTAAAGGTCATCTAGTCTAATGCCTGTGCAATGAGCAGGGACATCTTCAACTAGATCAAGTTGCTCAGAGCCCCGACCAACCTGACCTTGGATGTTTCCAGGACTGGAGCATCTACCACCGCTCTGGGCAACCTGTGCCAGTGTTTCACCACCCTCAGAGTAAAGAATTTCTTCCTTCGATCTAGTCTAAATCTTCCCTCTTTTAGTTTAAAATCATTATCCCTTGTCCTGTTGGAACAGGCCCTGTTAAAAAGTTTCCCATCTTTCCTGTGGGCCCCCTTTCAGTACTGAAAGGCTGCAATAAAGTCTTCCCAGAGCCTTCTCCAGGCTGAACAATCTCGACTCAGCCTGTCCTCATAGGAGAGGTGCTCCAGCCCTCTGATCATTTTTTGTGGCTCTCCTCTGGACCGTCTCCAACAGGTCCATGTCGTTCCTGTGCTGAGGGCTCCAGAGCTGGACACAATACTCCAGGTGGCGTCTCACGAGAGCAGAGCAGAGGGGCAGAATCCCCTCCCTTGACCTGCTGGCCATGCTTCTTTTGATGCCATGTGGCATCAGTGGGCCATGTCAAATGCCTTACAGAAGTCCAGAGAGATGACATCTGTAGCTCTTCCCTTGTCCACTGATGTAGTCACTCCATCACAGAAGGCCACTAGGTTGGTCAGGAAGGATTTGCCCTTGGTGATGCCAGGCTGGCTGTCTTGAATCACCTCCTAATAGAAAGCCAATAGATTTATCAAGGTTCACTACTAAAAGGACTCAAAAGCCTTCACTGACCATCACAAGCAGCGTAGCCTCTTAAGCTGACTGAGCTCTACTGCTATCACAGTATCCTGGAAAATGCATTATTTATAATTATTGCTTTGAGTTCTAGTTTACTATGCTATCCTGTGTACACTTATTTGGTTTCTTACTCCCTAAAACTACTAATATATATTTTATACAAGATACATGTATACAGTAAATAATCTGCAAGACTTTACAGATGCTTATTTATGAATTTGTTAGAAACTTTTGAGTGAAACATTTTTCAGCAGTTTGGAGTCTTAGAATTCTTCAGAATTACCTTAACTGAACTATATGTATCTGAGGAAAAATGCTGCTTAATCAAAACAAGTGCCAAGTACTATTTTTAGGAAAGGTTTATCAAATGGACAAATACAGGCTAGGAAAAACGGTAAGTAAAAGCAGAAAATCACAGGCTAGTGAATCACAAGATTGAACTCAAGTCAATTACTGTTACAAAAAAAAACCCCAAAAGACCCCCAATACTGCTATAGAGAGGCATACTTGAACACTCCTTCCAAGTGAAATTCAATGGGCTTGTATTGTTGTCTATAGTGTCTGACCTTACAATTGAGAAGACATCTTAAATATGTTTTTTCAGAGTCTCTACAGATCTTTGAATCTTTCATAAATGTATTTTTTTAGCATGGAATATGAAGAAACACGTAAAGGAACAGAATGAAGGTTTTAGCACTTTTCATCATATTTTTATTTTCTTGAGGAAAAAAACCACAGGAGTTGATATTGCTTTACAAAAAAGGCAATGAACTTCCTTGTTCTAGTTCATCCTTTCACTGGAAGTTGTGGGAAGTTTGTCTGTTAGAATATCAGTGCGTCCTCCACCAGGCTGTTAGTGCAGACAGCCCATTCTATGGTTTTAGTGACTGAAAATAGGTGAAAGAGAACAGCTGGCTCTGCCCTTGTGTTATTCTCCAAACTCATTATCAGATATCACTTGGATCATTTTCGCTAAGGTCACAACAAACATTGCCAGGTAGTATGGTTGTGTGGGTGACCACATCTTTCAGAGGTCTGTTTTTGATGGTAATTGGCTTGTTGCCTATGCAAAATATTTTTTAATGGTAGAGTTCTTAAGTAAACAACCCTCTTCTGTTAGTTCTTGTCTACTACTCTTGAATAGCGTGCAATATGGAAAATAAAAATATACAGACAAAGGCAAGTCATTGAATAAAACTTTGCGTTCTGATATAGGCATATTCAGAGATCATAAACTTACAGGGAATTCATGAATTGTACAGACACATTCTCTAAATAATCAGTTATCTGTTAATTAGGAAGAATTAGAGTCTTTGAACTGTGGACAGATGCATGCAATTAGAAACAAGACCACATTATTTTCAATAAAGGAGAGCAAATCATCAGCAAGGGAACAGGTGCATAAATGTCATGGACCATTAAAACTTATCACAGGTGCATTATGAAGCATGTGGAGAAGGAAGTCAAGTTCATTCACCAAAGACTGCAATCAGTTTGTTATTATGTAGTATGGAATACGGCAATACTTTTGCAGAATACTTTTGCCTCAAGTAATATTTTTACTGCTAGATATGCACGAATTTTTCTCCTTAATAATAGCACTAATATTTCAATTTGATGAACATTTTTTACTCTGACTGTGTTCTATGTTAACGGGTACTGTCTATGTAGCTTGAGACTATAAGATGTCAGTTAATAAGTAACCAAGAGGTCTTACTTATCTTTAGAGATGTATCTCTGAACTTGGCCATAGCGTCCTCTATGGTAACTGACTGTTAGATGTAATCCTTCCAGCTCTTTTGGCTGCTAGTGGATGGTTTCCCAGCAGCTCGGTTTGGTTTAAAGGGTAGGATGCAAAATGTCAGCCTCTTGTTTGGCAGTGACTGACAAGAAAAAAGCAAGACACACATCTCCTGTACGGCCTGCTAAATGAGGGCCAGCAGGCACAGCAGAAGTTTTATCGGTTGTAATAACACACATACATGTCCTTGCTGCAGTTTGAGTACCAATGGAGAAATAAGGTGCTATGGTAGGAGCACTTGGTAAAAAGCGAATTATAATTTTATTTATCTGTGACTCTAGGAATCCTAGCCATTAGTATTTTGAGTGCTTTTTCTACAAAATAGCTTGGCCTGATTCCTTCTTGCTTCAAATTGGCACAATTCCATAGGTAACAAAGAGCTGAATTAACATTAGCGGCAATGCAGATCAGCTGCAGACTTGCAGCAGTACAACACAACATAAGTCTGGAGGGGAAATACCCACTGTAAATATCTGTAACGTAATTAGACAATCTGCATTTTTTTTAAACTATTGCTGGGTCACTAGAAGGTCATTTGTGTATCCACAATTACTTCACAGTGACAATCATTACTGTATTTTTTTGACGTAAAGGAGATATCGATGACTGATATAAGCAGCCAGTGAGTATGAACATGCCCTGGGATATCTGCACCTCCTCTAGATGCCTCTTTTTTAAAGATACACTCCCAGATAGAGGAAAGGATTGCTTTCAAGAAACAAAATCAAATGATGAATAAAGCCAAGCTGAAGGATAACAAGTTTTGTGGATCTCTAAAACGGCAGTTTCAAAATGCAGTCTTGCTTGAGGAGCAAGACTGTAAACATGGTGGAAGTTCTTTCTATGTTAATTGGCACATGATATTAGCAGTATCGTAGTTTGTTTTATAGATGATGTCTAGCCATAGTGGTTGTGTAGCACTAAAGTTAAGAAGTAAACATGTAAATATATTCTCTTCCACTGAAAAGAAAAATACATTTTTATTCTGACGGAAGATGTCAAATTAATGACAAAGCAAACCTAGAACATTTTTAGTCAGAGATGTTCCACTGAAAACTTTCTTTAACAAGAGGTATTTGTGCTGTCAAATACATTAGCTCCCTATTTGGCTCTTGGCCCAAGTTCTTCCCCTGAGATCATCCACACTGTAGCCGTGGTGGTACACTCCTGAAGTTTCTTGGTCTAAATCAACCAACTCTTCTCAAAGAAACTCAAGTGTTCTGGGGATTGTCCGTTCCAGGGACCGCTCCCACTAGGCACCATGGAAAAGCCTGTGTTGGGCTTGGGTCCCCGCACAGTCCCGTGGCCCTATCTCCGTGAGCTTTGTGCTCTGAAACACGCAAATGCACGTTCATTGCCAGCCTTAGGTCAGGCAGCTGGTGCCTCCAGCATGGCATTATGAAAACCTTTCTCTGGTAGGTGTTGGCACAGACTTAGGTAGGAATTTTAGGCCATTGAGCAAGTACGTGGGAGGTGGCTGAACAAAAGCTTTTATGAAGCATCATAGTCGCACAGGTGGAAAGTTTTACACCCTGGTTGAAACTTATTTACTTATTCGGGTTTTTTTTTGGCTGTTATTTTAAATACATATTGATTTCTTTTTTTTTGATGGAAACATATCATTTTCATGACACTTAGTGGAAAACGAAATTTTACCCTGGTTTGTAGCTGTAGGTGTGTAACTGATAATTCAGGAAAATGACATTTTCTGAGTAAGTTTTTATGTTAACAGTCACTGTGGCTCTTTCTAGAAATATGTTCCATATTCTTGAGTGTTTTTTTCTGACACGTTTGAATAGAATGTTCTGTTGTTCCAATTAAATGTAACTGTCAGAGGTCATGATCATTGGGTGTGCCTGTCATTAATTGCATTAACACAGCATTCCGGATCACTCAAGATCATAGTCACACTGATGGTTTTAGAGTACGTTGCAAACATCAAATCTCTGAATCTAGCCCCTACAGAACGTGAGCAGAATACAGCAGAACGCTGCAATGATGTACTGCTGTTGCCTCTGTTGAGCAGATGGACTGCTGCTCTGAACTGCTGGTGACATTTTCTTTTACATATATGTATATATACACATATAATTTTTAATTTACTTAAAGGGCAGTAGCTTCATACTTAAAATGTTGAGAGTTGTAGATCTAAAGCCCTGGTCATAAATGTATGCAGCATGTCAGTGATGCTTATTTCCAACAAAAGGGAATAGTAAAGGGTTTTTTTTCCTGATCATGGCTAACCAGCTATTCAGAAACCTAGGGCTGCAAGCTGTGGACACAAAGGCTGCAGTCTGTCTTAATGATCGGAGAAGGGACACCCTTGCCATAGTGGTGTGAAATTCCTTGAAGTGCTGCTCTCTCCTCAGCAGCGTCACTTCGGACTTCGCAAGAGAAGTCTGCCTCAGCCAGCTACTCCTCATCCATATTCAGGCACTGAGAGCACTGTATTGTCCTGTGCTGAAAAATCAATACTGTGAATTCTGTGTGTGCTGAGCCTATTTGATCTCTATGGTTGTCATGGCTACACTTCAAGGTATTGATTCATCCACAGGGATCTCAGGGTTGGATGGTCCCTGTATTGAGGCAGAAATCTTTTGTCCTGTGAAATCTAAGCACATTCTACAATGCACCCAGTTTCACATATACTTAGACCACCAAAGTGGGTTTGTTTTTTTTTATCTTCTGGGGGTGAGGGTGGAAGGAGCAATTTCTCAAATACCTCCTGAAAATTCCAGCAGATTCTATTGCCAAAGTTATTGCAGACATGGTAAAATGTATAGTGAAAATTATATGGAGGAAATGAAAGACACTCAAAATACTGCTTGTTTGCTTCAGTGAACACAGTGAATGATGCAGTCTGGGTGTAGCCTCAGTAGCTGTTCCTTGGATCCTTTTGTTCATGTAGTGGATCTATTATGGTCAACTTAACAAAGGAAATCAATTGGAAAAGATTGTGATTGGAAAGGATTGCAATTTGCATTAGAGCTGTGTATTAGAAACTGCAGTTTCATACTGTTTATTCATATAGTTTACTCTTTTATAAATGCACGTATGTATACGTAAATGTATTTATGAAACAACAGGTCCCAAATTACCTGTGCTATATATATCCTAATTTTACCCAGTAGTCATGTCTCTCTGTTTAGATACCTTTTTGCTTGTATTCATCAAAGTGACTGATCCATCTATGATTGTTACAGGCTTTGATCCCCTGGAACATGTGTAATAATTTAGGTTGTAATGTCTTAGCCGATTTTACTGACAGGGAACTGATTAAAGTAATTGGTAAAGTAGTACAATAAGAGTGTGGTTTGACTAAGTCCGAAATGCAAGTCTTTGAGGTCCAAAGCTCTGTCCAGTAATCTGATCTCTCATTGTCTTAGATAAATTATATTTTTTACGTTAGCATTTTCAAAATTAAATTGTTACTGGAAAAAGGCGAATCTTTAGTGGAAATTCCTAAAAATGTGGAAGGAAGAGAGTCAAACTGCATCTTATATTTATAATCTGGTGTTGGATTCAGGCAATACACAGTGTTGACTTGTGTGACAGTGTAGATCTTTCTGTAAAAAGACAGGGAGATGCATAATGAGAAACAATGTTGTACAGCATATAAATAGAAGAGGTGAGTTCTCCTTAGTGTGCTGTGAATTAAGAACACTGTGCTTCTCTCTCCCAGCAAGGATGCAGATGCATGTTTTGAAAGCGTTGGCTTGGGTTTGGGTGAAAAGGTGTTCAGTGAAAGGATATACATGTCTATGGAGACATGCTGTTTGAATTCGCAATATAAAGTTTATGATGTGTAAAGCCTATGTCATGTGCAGAAATAGCTTTTCTCAGTTGAATCTGTCTATTCATTCTACCCACTCACGGGGTAGAAGTCAATGAAAAATCCTGAGGAATACAGGGATAGGAAGGCTAACAGTTGCCTCAGCCTGCTTCTCCCTCTCTCATCCCGGGTGAGTTTCTCTGAGGCATTGTTGCTGTTGTATTGAACTCTTTTGGCTCTGCCGACCAGCTGGATCCCTCTCCAAGGTCTGTCTTTCCCCCACTAAGGCTTGTGCTGCTGAAAGTTAGGAAATTTTTTGTCTTCAGGATGCGGTATTGAGGCCCCGTTGTAATTTCTGTCTATAGGGATTTCTGGTGTTAATAGCAGTAAACTTATCCAGTTGGTGTTGTCTCTGCTGAGAAGCAAGAAAAATGCCTTCACAGGAAACCTACCATGTTTCCTAAACTTTAAGCAGTTCCAAAGAATTTTGGATTGCATTTATATGAGCCTATATTCCCTCCTGTTCCCTGTTACATACACTAGTTTTCCATCTGTGTTTTTGTTCTTTGAAAGCATTGGTGGTGTATACATATTGGAGATGATTCTATATGTGGAGGAAGCACTCTAAAACATGTCTTTTTCTTTGGTCGTCCTCTGTGGATATACATGTTGGGTTAATAAGAATGAGTGCTGAGCTTCATTTCTTCGTTGGATCTTAAGAAGGTGTTTCTGGAGAGAAAACTTCCAGCAACATCCTTTGTGTTTCTACATTCTAGGTGTCAGTACAGTCAGCAGATGGTCCTGTTTAGGTCTTGAACTTTGAGTATCATTTTGGTGTCCATAACGAAATATGTAATTCTAACTGGCCCCAACTGAATGCTGGCCCCGAATTCCTGTTCAGCCGCAGCCCAAGCCTGAGAACTCGTGTTAGAAGTGAACTGGAGGTATTTTTGTAGATTTAATGTGTGTCACAGTATATCAAGAGCAAGTTAACCTCTCTTTCCATACACAGTTGACTTTCTCCTTCCTCCCTGGAGTTTTCTGTACTTTCAGTATTATTTACTAATAGGGTGGATACTGTTTAGTGTCTTTAGTTTTGAGCTCCCTTATCTGGGATTTTCAAACTTCTGCCATTTTCTATGAGGCATATTCAGTGAGAAGGTGAAAACCCAGTACTTGTTATTGCCAGAGCTTTGCTCCTAATAGAAGACAGACAGCTTCCTGCAGTTAATCTCATCCTGAATTGTGCTGTGCTGCAAAACTCCACGTTAAGATCTTGGTTATTCATATGAAAGGCACAATGGGTATTTTAAGCTGAGTTTCAGGGCACAGACTCGTACTAAGCATACTGTTTCCACTCTGGCAAAATATGGTATTCACGTGCTCCTGAATATCACCTTTTAAAGAAACTGGTGTGAAATCAGACTCTGGAGAGATAGATGCAGGGCCCTGAAGTTACTAACACTATGTCTCTGGTCTTTTGTGGGCGTCTTACCCAGCCTGTGAGCAGAGCCAGTCAGAAGCGTCTTGTGATTCTGTCTGAGCTGATATACTATGTCTTGTAGTAGTGTGTATTGGCTTGGATTCAGTGCTGTGCCAATGTGACTGGAGACCTGGCTTGTATCTGAACTATCTAGAAAATTGAAAGAATGAGCTTCAATATAGCTCTCACTCATTTATAGACACCTTAAATATATTCACACAGGGTAACCGCGTCTGTGGAATCTGACACCTATATATTGACTGATTTCTGTGTAGTCAAGAATTCATCCTAATGATATAAAGAAAGGATCAGGATCAAGTAATAAATTATTGTTTTGGGAATGATCTTTTACTGTTCTCAACACTATCATTTACCTAAGGGCACATATTTCCATCCATTGTTTTAAGGAAATTAGAAGTACAATAGATAAACTTTTTTTTTCTTCAAAAAAAAAAAGATTTGCCTGGTACTTTCCTGCAACAAGGTCCAGTAAATAGCCCTAAAATATTGTTTCTTCCTCTTTTTATAAAAAGAAGTGGAAAATAACACCAGAAAATGTTTTTAAACTAGTCAAAGTACAAAAAAATATGTGATATGCAGATTGGATGGCTTCAATCTGGTTACCTGTAATCATTTTAAGAGAAAAAGGCAGAATTTCCACGTTGCTGTATCTGAAGTTATGGAATTCTGTCAGTAACAATATTATATATGATAAGAAACACCTAGGGAAAATCAAACCTGAAGAGAAACATGCAGAAAATAAACTCCAGCTATTAGGTCCACTCCATTTAATTTGATTTTGTTGTTTGGGAGAGAGGAACTTGGTCATGACTGACTGTCTTGCAGCAGCGACTGAAATAATTTTTTGACTGATTGAGGTTAAAAATTGTATCAGTTCTTTTAAATTAAGAATGTAAATTGTGAGACTTTGTATTGATGCACTCAGAGTCTGTCCTAAGATGTTCCTTTCCAAGGTGTGTAGGTGGAATCGGGTGTCATGATGGTGATAAACCTTGAGGATAGGACACAGATGATGTCAGATGACAAAAGAAGCAGGGTAGCAGGGACTAAAGGGAGAGGAGGTAGCACTGCTAGCTGTGCCTCTATTAATAACTTCACACCAAACTCTGTATCTCTGTTTCTCTATTTGCAAAGTGGAAGAGTGATAGTTAAGATCTACTTAAAAATCATGGTGGAGTTACTGTGTCTGATTTTCAAGAAGAAACTCTGAGAGGGAATACCCACTCCAGTATATTTATCTATCTATCTATTTATTTATTTATTTATAAATTTGAAAAAGTGCTATCAGGAGAAAGGAAAAGTAGTTATACTTCAGAGATTCATAATGTTTCATCTCTGGTTACTGCAGATAGTCTTTTAGAAGGCTTTCTAGGTGTTTAGTAGAAGCTGTAGTCCATCTCTTTCTAGGATCCTGGGATTAATCATTCATTTATGAACTATTCAAGGTCAGACTTTCAGCAGTAATCTATTTAGTAGATTTTCCTGTAGCTGATGCATTTTTAAACCCTGGGAAAAGAAGCTGTTGCAACCAGCTAGTGGCCATTTCTACACAGCTGCTATAGACAACAATCTATCTGGAGAATACTTTAACTGTGTGTTCTTTTCTGATTTGTATTTATTTCTGCGGGATTGGTACCTCTAAACATGTGTGTGTGTGCGCACACGTATGCACGCTCATAGAACCATAGGAACTCCTCACAATCCACAGTGGTTTTTAAAGTTAGAAGGTGAGATTTACCTTAGATGTGAGGTAATTCAATCTTTGTGAGGTTAGGAGAATAATCAGCTCCTCTGCGAGGAAAATATAGCCTAAATCCTGTTATTGAAGGATTAGTTACTTTTTTTTTTTACCTTTTATTTCTCAAGGATAATTCATGATATACTGAAAACTCACAGTGCCTGTGACTGTTTAGGGGGAGTTGAACGAAATGTACACTGAATGTCACTGGCAAGTGCCATATCTAAGTGTAAAGACTGTAAAGAGCGAAGACTTCCCATCATCTCTTAGCTATGGTATAAAAGGTGTTGTTATCTATTTAACCCCTCTGTGCTATGTTAGAGAAAATATATTCTAAAGCAGTTATATTTGAACCAATTTAAACCAGACCAATATAATTTTGTCTGATATGTGATGACAAAATGCGCTGTCTTCTCACGAGACCCACCAAAACTTGTATTTTGTGATAATCTACGGTTAAAATTCTTGCTAACAGCAGCAGGCTCTAAGGAAGAGAGAAATGGCTGTGAGGAGTCACTGCAGCTCAGTTCTTCAGTTTTCATAACTGCAAAGAGAGATCTTAGAGTGCAGTTCAAATAATTTACTACTCAAATATTTCTTTTGCACTAAGCATTTCAGTGTGGGGAACTAACTAAGAGAGCATCTGTTGAATTGTTTTAAATAACTATATCACTTAATCAAAATAGGTTCTCAAGTCGAGTTGTTAAAGTTTCATTTTGGAGGGTTTCAGCATTTGCATCTGCTGAATGATTTATTTCCCTGACATTAGCTGAAAATTAGTGGGGAAAACACAGTTCGACCTCGGGTGAGCTGGCATGAGACGTGAGATTGTTTCAGGTTGAATTTTCCTTTTTAAATTTTTCATGAAATTCTCTCAGCGGGGCCACTGTTCATCTCTGAAAAGATTTTGAACCTAATAACTGTAACTGCTTCAGTCCAACCATCAGGAAAAAAAAAAAAACCACGGGGGGGGGGGGGGGGGGGTGTGGGGAAGCGCCCTGCACTGAAAAACATGCATTTCATCAAAGCGCTCTTCCTGCTTTTACTGCACCATAATAACACTGAATAAGTTTAGGGGCCATCAATTGTAAAATTATCATTTTTCACCAAAGCAACATTATATTAAATGCTTAATTATTCATTACTAATGCTTGTCATGGTGAAAGATTGGTCCCAGCAATTTTTAAAGCAGTAGGCCTGGCTTTTCTTCCTTGAAGGTTAATGGCTGAGCCCTTGGTTTCATTAGCTTCCCTAAACGTAGCACACCTCATATGTCACGCCTTAGCTTTTTGCTTGCTCTCTTGTCTCTCCCTTAGTGGCTAAATAGTCACAATGCTAAATGTTTGGTAGGGTCGGTTGCCCGGCTTTGTTTTGGTGTTTGCATTGGGATAAATGGTTCGCCCTGGCAGTAAAGATGGGTGGCAGCAAGAGTGGGGTTGGGGGCTTTGTAAGTTATAATCATTCTTGGCTAGACTGAATCATTCCTGCTGTGGCGTTTTTAAAATGGTGGCACTTAGCTTTAAATGGAACAAGACACACTGAGATTATGAGCAAATTATGCAACCTGCAGAAAGCTATTTACTCATTTGAAATTACATGCATGAAATATTGATGGTGCATTAGTTACATGATGGTGATAAAAGTGGACCGCATTCAGTCTTGCTAGGTACAAGGCCACAGGATTACAGCCTTAAGCTTTTTCTCTGTAAACCTCTGAATGCTTAAGGTTTGTATTTTGCAGGCCAATTTCAATATAACCAGTAAATATAGGGTGAAGCTTGTTTGGAGTTTTTCAGAACCTTAACAACATCAAAAGTCCAATGTAACAGAGAGGTCATTCATTTCACTGACATGGAGAAGGGCTGTATTTTCACTATGGCTAGAAGAAATTGTTCCACTTGTTTTCATACGGCTGTCCTTATGCACCCTTATAGGGTAAGGAGTTTTGAATACAGGATTGAGCACACTGTGTTTTATGCACTTTTTCTTGTTGAGCTCTTCTCCACCTCTTAAAGAACAAGGTAACCCTGAGTAACTGCCCTGAGTAGAACACCTAAAGAGATAAAACAGTCACTAAAAATCCAGGAATGACAAAGCAGAACTAATGGTATTATTTCCATCAACTTTGCCATCACTGCGACAGACATTTCCATGCTACCCAATGGGCTAGGGAATAGTTTGATTTCTGAACCTACTAGAGCTTTCTTTTCCACCCTCTTCCCACTCCACCAAAGCTGGATGGGTGGCATCTTGTACATGATGCTAATTACTGAACTTGATTCCTATAAATAAGGCCAGCACTGTATAAATAATGAATTTTGAACCTAGCTATACATGTGCTAGTGTTCTATAAATATAAACGTGGTAATTTTCAGCAAAGCTATTCAGTGCACTTTAAAGGAGATAAATAATTAATATGAATTCCATTTAGTTATTAAAGAGGCACTGTCAAGATAAAAATCATTGGGGTTTTTAACAAAATTCCCTGATTGCTAGTAGTCAGATTGATAAATGAAAACAGAATTATTTGAAATATCTAATTCAGCCCTTGCCTTTGTTACCTCTATTAATAAACACCCTTTATAGACAATGATGGAAAAAGAATGTCCAGCCAGAGAGCAGATGGAGGCCCAGAATTGCCATTTTTTTTCTGTCTGTGTGCTTTTCACTCAATCTGGAAAGGAAAGTAACTGTTTGTTTTCCTGGTTTCTAAGTTTCATTTGTGGTTGGGGGGCAGGATTATCTTTCCCTTGCTTTCCCCATTTCCTTCTCCGAAAAAGTATGCTAAAAGTTTAAAGTGCTGTAAAGGAAAGAAAATACACTTTTTAGTAAATACATTACAGTTATGAGATTAGGGACCACTATACTGTTGCATCCCCTTATCAGGAATGTCTTTTTCAGTAGCCTACCAAAACTAGTGAACGGTCCAGTAGTTCTCACATTCTATAGCTCATATGCAGTTTCGTGGAGCTGCAGGGAAGTATATGTAACAGAAATGCAGATTTTTTTCAATGAGTGACACTGGGAACAGAGAAGTCATTTCTCTCATTTTCCACTGAGTACCAAGCTCCAGTACTGAAATCATGCTCCTGGTGGCTTTCAGCAGATGTATGAAAATCACAGCGATATAGTAGACTGTGATCAAGAAGAGTCATCTTCATCAGGACAGTGCAGCTTCAGGAGCTTGGAGATATGGATTAGGGCTTCAACAACAGTTCTTAACTCTGGGCTGGGACCTTGTTTGTTCAGGAAAAGGGATAACCCTAACGTCTCCTTCCTAACTATGTGTATTATCACTGGTTCAGATTCTCTGGGCCTGGACATTCCTGGCCCAAGGTGTTGCTGCCTCTTAGAAAAAGGAGGGAGACCAAATGGAAGATACTTGTTGGAGCCTGCCAGTGGGACCTTGCTGCTTTATGGCATCTAACACAGTACCACTTGTGGGCTGCTCTTTCTTCAAACCTTATCTCTTCAGCAAAACCTTTTATCTGGGTTTCGTATGAAGACGACCAGGTAATGTCTGGACTTGTAACATCATTGCTTAATTGGCTTTTAATTAATTAATTAATTTGGCTTAATTTTGGGTTTGTTATTGTATTAATGTTGTTTTGGAGATTGGTAGCAGATGCCTACTGTAAGATCTCCCTTGGAGATGACCCCTCTGATCTTGACCCAGGGGCATTCGATAGTAACTGAATAGCTGTAACTGAATTCATAGAATCACAGAATGTGTTGGGTTGGAAGGGACCTTGAAAGGTCATCTAGTCCGACCCCCCTGCAGTAAGCAGGGACGTCTTCAACTAGATCAGGTTACTCAGAGCCTCATCAAGCCTGGCCTTGAGTGTCTCCAGGGATGGGGCCTCCACCACCTCTCTGGGCAACCTGTGCCAGTGTCTTACCACCCTCATTGTAAAATTCTATACGTTCAAGGTTCTCCTTAATATAGGGACGACTCCTCCACCTCTTCTTCCCTGCCTGTCTTTACAAAACAGCCTATAGCCATCCATCGTGATCCTCCAGTCATGTGAGTTTCGGTTTTCCCTGTGGTATCGTAACTTTCTGACTGAGCGCAGAGCTCCAGTTCCTCCTGTTCCCCAGGCTGCATGTGTTGCTATTCGTGCACTTGAGGTGGTTTGTCTTCCAGTTCACATCTTGGGAGGCAGATAAGGAACATTTGTCGCTGCTCTGGTTGGCCTAGCTTATTCTCCAGTTGTTTGCAATGGTGTGAGGGTTGCCACTTTGGACCCTCCTCTCCCGAGTCCCTCAGTTTAAAGCCCACCTCACCAAATTGGCCAGCCTGTTGCCAAAGGTTCCCTTGTCTCTTCTAGACATGTGGATCCCACCCCTCCCTAGCAGGCTCTAGTCATGGAAAAATGTCCTGTTGTCATACAAGCCAAAACCCTCATGATGGCACTGGCCACAAAGCCAGAAGTTGATTTGCATTATATATATGTCTATTTCTGGCTGCGCCTTTTCCTCTTACTGGTAAAATGTAAGAAAAGACAACTTGGGCACCAATAGTTTTTGCTTGCACCCCTCATATGCTATTATACTCATATATTTATTATTCACATTGTGACATCTAAGCAGAATCAAAATACAGAGGAAACCTTGTACCTGTGCAGGCCAAAAAATGAAACCTCCCTTACCACAGTGTACAAACATATTTTCTTCTAAACACTTGGAAATAAGGAATTTGGAAAAATTGCTTAGGCTTTTTTTGGAGCTTTTAAATTAAGCATAAACTATGTCCTTTCAGTGTCGCATGTTTTTTCCACCTGTGAAGGTTAGGACACATCACACGGGAGTCAATAATCTTACAGCAGCATTCCCTGCTGGCTTTGTTAGTTGGCTAGCTCAAACACACATGGAGTACCAGTGGATCGCAAGGTTAGTCTGCACCTCTGAGAGCCCTGTGAGGGGTTTAGGAGCTCTCTAAGAATAACTTCAGGACTGTAGGAACTAGGGATTAGGGACTATATACTAGGACCAATATTCAGCTTATATTCACAAATGCTTCGGATGCTGCTCATAGTAGATACTAGCTACTGTGCAGGCTGCTAGGTTGCTCTCGCTGATCTCTCTGGGGAAACCTGAGTGCAGGCTGAAAGAGCAGGTTCCAGTCCCAGAAGAGTACTGGTGTGTTTGCAGAGCTCCTCAGCTCAGCTGGAGTAATGTCACGGTGCAACTACACTGCCCTCGGTATGGACCGCAGCTGGTTGGCATATCTCTGTGTGGCACTGCGTTATGTATCATAAGTGTGCCCTTAAGGAGATAAGGGAGGGTCTTTTCCCTCTGGTATAATTTTGCTTCATTCAGGAGAGGTGGGCTACAGTCAAACAGTACATTATGGCTGTGAAGATTAGGCACTCAGAATATTAAGTGAATGAAATTCATCTGCTACATTACCATCCATGCTTGATAAATATCTGGTACTATACATGAGGAAATACAAGTGCGAGTACCATGAATCTCTGGAGCTATTCCAGACATAATATTTTTGCTAGTAAATTCCTTCGCCAGCAGCTTTTTACCTCATGGGTGATCTACATTTTCTTTTTTTTTTCCCTGAGTTAGCCTAATCTGTCCTTTTAGAGAAAATTGAATATCATATTTAATACTAATATCCAGCCTTGCTAAATATCATGTTCTGAATGTTTAATTATTTTGCATGTAGAACATAATTAGCCATTTGTTTCCTAAACAGTTTTCATTAGAGGTTCCAAGTGAATAAGTAAATGGCATTAACACCATCCTGACACAATAATTATCTCATAGGAACATTGTATCATGCAAACTTGTTTCACATTGGCACTGAAAAACCAAACTCATTCTACTGCGCTGAATTCGTGTCCGTTTTTAAGAGTGTATTTGCAGATAATCAGCACACTGCATTGAGTGCTTTGGAGAGTGAGTTACTTTTTTTAGAAAAAGGAGATCCTTTTCCTAATGAACATGTCCACCTCCATCTGTCTGTGTGCTTTCATCTTGCCTGAATGTGTAGGCCAAGATTACAAGAAGAATTGGAGCATTGAAAATAATTCAGTGAATTCAGTGTTTTTACATAGAGAATTACAAGCTTGCATGTGAACGTGGTGGGGAAATTAGTAAGTGGGAAGTGTCCCTCAGTCTGATCAAGGTCAGTTTATCGTTGACAAAGACCATCCTTCCCAGTGCAACCCTCTTTTTGAAACCCGACATTAAGACTTCAGAAATGCTCTGTTACCTTCAAAGAAGGAAGATAAAGGGAAGATTCAGAGAGTTGATCAACTTTCAGAGGAATTTTTGAGAGAATGTTTCATCATTGGAAAATTCTGATTTCTCAAAACTGAGTTTTTTTTCAGAGGGGTGCTACTTTTGAGAATATAATTTGGGAAATGGCTTTGAGGTCATGTTTGAAATTTCCCATCAGAGCAAAATAGATCAAATCCATTTGGTAGCCAAATTGCGCAGATAATGTACCTGAAAGGAACATCTACACGCAGGATACTGATTGTGCATATCTTTCAGGCTCTGAGAAGAAGGGAAGCACATGCAAGTATTTGTGCTAGAAATCATAGAATCATAGAATAGTTTGGTTTGGAAGGGACCTTTAAAGGTCATCTAGTCCAAGACCCTGCAATAAGCAGGGACATCTTCAACTAGATCAGGTTGCTCACATATATACACATATATACAAATATCATCCCAGTGATACTTGGAAAGAAGGGAAGATAATATCCAAACGTTCAGGAAACAAATATGAATCCTGGGGAAAGTTCTGCTTCTTTTATGTCCTCTAAAAGAGAAATAAAAACTGAGCAAAGCAAAACCTGCGCTTCTGAGATTCTGTTGTCTCTGGGAAATATTTGCTATAATGTGAAATGTTTCTATTGGAAAAGACTTTTACTTCACAGTGATATCAGGCTTATTTGAAACTTATTCAATCTAATGGAGACCAAGTGGCCACTGATTTCTGAGCTTTTTGGATCTGAACCCTTAGGGATACAAAATGATATTGCAATGCACAAGACACTTGGAGATGGAGAGTTTTTTCACTAAGGTTTCCTCTAGTCTCAGAAATGAGCTTGCTGTTGATCTTGTACTGATGCTTGTGAAAAAACTGAGGTGAAATACCTAAAAATGTGTGTTGTCTGCTTTCTTTTTCAAAGGCTGTTGTATCACTGTAGTGGGAAACTAAGGCTCTCCACTCAGGAGAGCCAATATCTTTCTTGCTCCAGCTATTATACAGAAACTCTAATGGTGTAGCTGATGATCAGCAATATAACTTTTCATACCAAAAAGTAATGAGTTCAGAGCATTACAGGCTCTCTAATGCTAAATAATTTGCTGATGTAGATTGGAAGGGCAGCAATAAAACTTAAGGAGATAGGCTGATCTACACCACACAAGTGGTGTAGATCATTCCACTTTTTAGTATTGAAACTCTGGAGAAATAAAACCTGCTGTATTTACTTCTGCTGGTGTTTCAAAGTGCTATCTTTTATGCTTCCTTACAGGAGATGTGGCAAAAGTATGAGATGCAACACAGAGCTGTGTGAAACATCATGGGAATGAAACATTCAGGTATTTGTCAGTCAGCCTGTTTTGGTCCATACTTAGCGGATCTGATACAATCTTCTTTGCTACAGGCAAGCCAAGATAGTGCAGAAGGGTCAAAAGAGGCTGTAAGTGGAAGTGGCATTTCCCATATTTTGAATTATTTTTTCATGGATGTGGAGTATAAATTGAAGCAAGTTAGAATAATTAAAGCAGGCTAAATCACCACACGGTGTAAGTTGCCATATCAGCCAATGTAAATCAATTTAACTTTATGGCATTTATTTCCCTCAGGACTTAACCCCGTATGCATGAAAAAATTTGATACGTAAGAAGTGTGTTTACATGAAAGCTGTGTTGTTATCCAAGAGAACATAAAGAGCTTTGATCTGCATTTTGTACAAAAAATAAGGAACAAAAGCCAACCCACTAAGGGATGTAAATCATATTTGAGAGCATCCTTCATAAATTTTTAAAATTAAATATTTCCTTAGAATTATTTTACAAATCACAAAGAATTAATCATTCTTAGGGTTTTATCCCTTCTGAAACTAACAAATTTTAATGTCAAATGAAGCAACGTATTTATTTATAATCCATATGATAATATAAGAAAATGTTTGCATGTATACATTTATAACATATAAATAATCTGCCACAAAGAAGCATTTTCATGTTTGTGGTACTTGTAACTGAGCACTGGGGATTTAAAGCGCCCTTTTGTTCTCAGGCTACTTGCGCTGAGCGCTATTGCTCTTCAAGGAATTCTCCTTAACTCAGGTGGGAGAGCCATTGACACGCGGCGGTGTGCTCTGTAGGTTTGAATAGCAAAACAAGACGCTTTTCCATCTCTTAACAAATTCCAAAGCAACTGTGTCTGTAGTGGTGGCTGTACCTTGTCTTGCTCAATTCTGTGAACTTGCTGGCGAGATTTGCGCTCTGGGCAGGAGATTTGGCTGGAGGCCTCATTCATTCACTATTTCTTTTTTCTTTTTGATGCATCCCCGGTGGCTTTTTTAGTACTCCTGGTGCAAACCCCAGGTATTCCCTGTGTTTCAAGGTATCCTCTTGTCTGCCAAAGGCATTTTTCAGTAATCCCAGAAGCCTCTATTTATTCCCTTTATTCCTGCAGTACAATCATACAGCACGGTCAGGAACCCAGGAGTGGTTTTTTGCTAACCATAAGAGATGACAGGATTTGTAGTGACTCTGGACTCAGGATAGGTATGGGTTGCCTGCAAGGGAAAAGTGGTCATGAAGCACTTGAGCCTTTGTGTTGCTTATGGCACCTCATCCCCAGACACACAGCAGAAGCAGCCTGCAGTTTGGACACGGGAAAGATTCAAAGGCAGCAACAATATTGAAGGAAATAGTTGTGCAACTCATCTGTTTCTTGCCTGTGTTCAGACAATGCCAATCTTTTGTTGCTACTATGAGAGAACAGCGGAAACATTATTTCCTTTCCGTTCAGATGATTCACAATTAAGAACTAAGCTGGAGATATTTGTCACAGGATTAATTGCCAGTTGTCATAGGAGAAGAGCCTTGAATGACAGCTTTGAATCACTCAAATCACACAGGCTTGTGTAACAAAGGAGTTGCAGAGTGGTCCTAGCCTGAGGCCCTACAAGGTTGAGTAAATAAGGACAGGTATGGAAGATGGTTTGAAAAAACAGGTCTTTTGTTAATTCTTAGAATTTTTAACAGGAATCTGGCAAATTTTAATGTTTGTGTTAGGACCTCAGTTATTGCATAAAGAATGCCAGAGATCCTAATTTATTTGTAAAAGTGATTTTAATTCCTTCTCTTGGTTTTGGAGAAAAGCTCAAAAACCCAAGAATGTGCTATCAGATTCCCAGAAATACGGACATGTAGTAAATATGGACATGTAGTGGTTTTTATTGCTGTTAAATGTCAGAACATTTACATATTTTCTTTCAAGTCCATGTCATTGTGTTCTTGGATTCACAATCTGTAAAAGTTCAGGAATAGAAACTCTGGGATGATCAGTCAGTGATTATGTGATCACTCTGAAGTTCTGGCTGGATACCATCAACCCTAACCTTCCTAGTTGTTAGTTTTAACTTTTCACACCCCACCACACTCCCCACACACTGGTGACCTCCTGTCAAGCATGGATGCTTTCTGGTTGTTGTCCTTGTCCTGTATTCATTAGTCACCTCCGTTTCCTTTCCTTTCTTTTCCTGTTTACTCTCTGCTTAGGAAACACGTATCCAATAACATTTTAAAAAGTTCAAGTCCCTCTGGTAATGCCTCTTTCCGCAAAGATAAAAATCTTGGGATGTATGGTAAGATGCGGATGCAAGACATGTTTTTGTTCATACTATTGGAACACTTTATTCTTTGACTCGCCTATTTAAACTCTAAGGCTTGAATTCATCTCCCCAAATGCAGATGCCTCTAGTGTAAATATTCAGCTCTGAGCTAGTCATTGCAGTTTCCTGTTATAGAGGATGCAGAAAGAGGCACTTGTAGAGTGTGATTCAAATTGTTCTAAAATAGACACCTAAAACAGGCTAGACGAATCATACTCTAAAGCTGCTTATTACTTTCAAATGACCATCAAGGGAGAAAATGATGTTTCTTGTCTCCAATCAAACCTCAGGAATTTGGGAGAAGTAGCCTGCAGTTACTGGGGACTCTGATGGGTACCCAACAGCCTGCCAGGGTGGATGAGGCTCCCCACAACAGCCTGGGTGTTTTTGTTTATGCAGTAATAATCACATGTGAGTGCTATGTGTATCATTGCTCCTCTGCTGCATTGATACTTTGGGCAGACTGCTCACTCTTTCCAGGTTTGTCTATATCCTCTTGTTATCTCAGTGCTTATCCCAAAATTAGTTGTTCCCTTTCCCCGCTGGGCTCCAGCTTTTCTGAATGTTTGTCTTCACTTACAGTCTTGGTGCCTCTGCTGCCTTGTTCTGTGGTCTCAAATTGCTCGTCACGAAGTGATAAACTCAAATTTACTTGAGGTAGAAAAGGTTTTAAGAAGCAAATTTGTGATGTCTTAAGCCTTCTCTGTACCGCTCTGTACAAAGAGTAATGTCAGAGTTGTACTGTCTACCCTGGAGGTAGTGCGGTGTCCGTGGGAGGAAGTCTCACTTGCCCACATACATGGGCAATTTTTAGGGAATCTCAAGGGTCAGAGAGAGGGTATAACTGAGGAAAAGTTACTGAAAATGGGGATAGGAATATCTGGGGGCTGGGGCAGGCAACTCCAAGCCCATCCGTCTCCTGTAAGTCACCTTCTGTTTCTTCCCAGATATATTCTGTATGGCGCCTTTCACCAAGAAACAGTTCTTATATGGCATGGTACCAGACACAAAGAAAGTAAACTGCAGGGACAGAGGAAGAACATTTGATAACTATTAGCATAATCTACACAAAGATCATGTGTCATCTACTCAACATACTTTTTCTATATGAAGCCAATGCAGCCTTCTTATACAGCTCTGAGAGCCATGCATGTCTCAGCAGAATTTGGGCCTGTACTTTTAATATCATAACATGTAATTAAAAAAGGGTAATCTGGTACCTGATTGGATTGAAAGAATATATTTCAATGCATAGAGCTAATGATTATGAAAGGTAATAGGCTTTGCATGTTAAATAGCTGCCCTGGATGGAAATTTGTAAACAACCCTTAATGCAAAAAGACTTTAGCTTTTAACAGCTTTTTAGGTTTTAACAGCTTTTAAAACTTTATTCTCTACAAAAATCATAATTGTTTGTAATTATATTTTATATGTGTTATTTAGTTGACTTTTTTGTCAACATATTTTGCCTTGGGATTGTCTTGAAAATGAACTGATACATCTTGGTGAGTTTTTCCTGATGAAATACTTTAAAATAAATAATCGCTCTAACAGTTTTATGTCTTGCCATCTGTACTAAATACGTCTCTATGAAAAAACACTTAAGGCCAAATGCAAAGGAGGCTTGGGAGGTAGGATGCTCAGCAATATAAAGCCCAAGGGTTGGGTGGAATTCGTGATGCTGTTAGACTTATAAATTCCTTGTGCTGTGAGTGGGGAGGATTCACACCATCCAACGCCCTGGGCAGCAGGATGCTTCAGGCAGCTGGGATAGAATGCAGAAGAGAGGGGTCTGTCTTAAAACTGAGGTTACAGTTCAGAGCTGCTAAGCATTCCTGCCAAATGGGATTCAGAATCTGTAAATTAGTCACTGCATGTTTGGATAATACTGAAAACTGTTATTATGAAAAAAAAAAAGGTATGAGGTTATACATTCACAAATCAAGAAATGCAAAGTTCATGTTAGAAGAGAGATTTGATTTCAGATGATGATAATAATGTAGTGTGATAAAGAAACTGATAGTTATTAAAACAGAAAAGAGAATGGCTGAAAGCTTTAACAGTGGGGGAGATTCTCTGTGGCAGGAGATTTTAAATTTAAAATTGTAAGTTTTCCTATGAGAGATAATCTTTCAACCCTGATTACTGCTTCTGTAGCATCTGAATGCAAAACATTGTGTGTTATAGAGGTGGTGGTTCTTGGAGATTTGGAGAGGAGAAGATGAGAAATTCTGAGAGACCTAAGAGAGAGAAACTAGGATGAAGGCTGGGAATAAGAAAAAAAGTAAGAAGAATTGGAGATGGGACATCTGTACGTAGTAATAAAAGGAAAGGGGAGTGTGAACATGGAAGACAGAACAAAACCAACACAGAAATGAGCATGGTGAGAGGAAATGTCACTGCACACTAGTAAGGTGGTTTTCCTGTTTGATTTGTTATCTGAAGGGGGCTCTAGGACTCAGTGTTTGCAATGGGAGGAGAATGGCTCCCATGCCCCAAGAAGGCTTTTCCATCTTTAAATTTCTATACTGCTTTTAAAGAAAAGTGAATATAAAGCAGGTAGAACATAGCTATATACTTGATGAATAAACTACTATTTCTTATCAGCAGGGAAACCAGATGAACAGAAATTATATAATAGCACCTAGAGGCTCTGAACACGATAGAGGCTACGCCGTGTTTGGCATTGCACAGACAATGAGAAGTATCCCTCGCCCAAAGCACATTACTCTCCTGTATGCACACTCCATGTGAATTCCTTGGGGACTACCAATTACACTCATCCATAGAGGGGATGATATCTGTAAAGCCTAATGATGTGATTCCCATTGGAGTGATTGTCTGAGTTGTGTGTGCAGTATTGACACTCAGGCCTACAAATGCAAAATTTTAAATCAAAGTTCCATCTTCACAGAATGCAAGATAAATACAGCGAAATGGCAAAGCAATAAAACCAGAAAAGATTAAACTCTATATCTTGCAAGCTGATTTATATACAATGTGTTAAATAACTGACATAAGAACAAAATGACTAGCATGCATTTTTCATGCACTAAAGCTATCTGCTTAACAGCCTCTCAGAATATCCAGGACTTCTAGCCAAGCAGAAATGAAATGCTTTATTCATTTGGTTATTGATACTTGGGAGAGGAGTGAGGAATTTTAAACAATTTCCTGAATATTTTTCTCACTGATGTCTGGGAAACTGCTTCTTTCTGAGGCATTGAATTTCATTACGTATATCAAGGTTGCTTCTGTTTGAGTTGGCTTTCCCAGTCCCTCTGTCTATTGAACATTAAGCTAAGAGCTCAAAAGAAAAATGGAGAGTCTATAAGTTTTTTGAAACAAAATTTCTGATAATTTTGGATAATTTTTGGTAAAAGAACTTTGAATATCTGCTTTTTTTTTTTAGGTCAATACACTGGCCTGAATGCTTTGTTTAAAGACTGTTGACTATCCTGTTTCTCTGAGGTCTTGTTGCTGGCACACAGCATTAGTCAATATAAGAATTTATAAAAATTAAGGAGAAGGAAGTTGTTTCTGTCTCATATCTTTCAGACTGCTCTCTGTTCCTTGTACCCTTTATAATGCTTAGTACATCTCTTAGCACAGTTTAAGGAGGAAGAATCATAAACTCCTCTGCATAGCAAAACTTTCAGAAACGCCTGCTCCCCTGCAGTCTGATTTCAGCTTCTTCACTTTCCCATAAGACCTGCCAGCTTGCCTAATAAATATTTGTTTCTAGCCTCAGTTAAGATGTCTTTTCCAGGGGTACTTCACCATCACATATAAGGAATGCCACAACATAAATGGTAGATGTGACTTTCTGTAGGCTTAAATACTTGCAAGTGTAAGGAATTTATATGCTTCTGAGGAGCTTCTAAAGAAACCTCAGTGATAGAGCGCTGACAAGATATTGTCAGAAGCAGAAAGTGCCTGACGGCCAACTGTTTCATGGTTTGTAATCCGAGGGAGATATGGTGCTGTGTACTCTAATCTTCTTTTAGTCTAGTGCTTTCCCAAGCCTACCTTTGATTTTGTCTCTTCCATAAGTGTTAGAATGAAATTGAATAAGTTGCATGTTTTCAAACCATTGGGCCTAAAGGACTTCTTCCTAGGCTATTCAAGACTGACTGAGGAAGTCTCATAAAAATCAGAAGCGATCTTGGATTTGTGTAAAACAGCTAAGGTACTATTATCAAAAGGGAAAGAAGGAAGGGAGGAGCTGAGAAATTAATAGCTCAACTACCTTAACTTCCACTGTCATACATAAACAAAGTTTCTGTAAGCACCTGAAGAGAAATGGAGAGAATTAGGAGCAGCAAGAATTTGTGTAAGGCCAATTAAGCCTTAATTTGTGTATTAAGCCAATAACTTTTCCTTTCACAGCAGCGTAGCACTCATTGCACTCAAAGAACAAGGAGATTTCATGTGTCAGCTTTTTGAAGACTTCTGATAGTAACTGACATTGCTGCTATATGAATTTTAAAACCCAAATAATCTAATTAAAATATTTTTACATATATTCCTAGTTTTGGTTAAACCTCAATTTGTTTATAATATTTCTGTATTTTTCATATCATTGGGATAGACACTGCAATACATTGCTTGGAAGAAACTATGAAGTCTTCACCGATGGAAGTCTTTAAGAAAAGGCTACACAAAAGCTTCCCAGGTGTGACACAGGTGTATTTGATTTGGCCTTGCGACAGGTCATTAAATGACCTGTTAAGGTGGTTTTTAGATGTTATTTCTGATGTTTTAATTTCTGAGTGTTTTGGTTTTTTTCCTGACTGTTGTTCCTGGTTATGGTATTCATATGCAACTGAACTTATATTGCGTTCATCAGTCAGTGCTGACTCTGACAGCCTCTAAATATATTGTGTAAACTGGAATCTGTAATTGCAGAAAAAATTCCTGTAATCACCAAGTCAGTGTAGCTGTCTGCCTAAATTACCAAAATTCTGCCATTCATTATGGCTGTGCAACTCCATCTAAAGGCAGTAGGGATACATGGCCATAACTGATGGCTGAGATTTGCTTTATTTGTCTTTGAAATCTAGTTTCTATTGGTGGATGGCACAGAGGGAAAAAATTTAGTACTACTATACGGCCGTATCCCATATGACAAAACTGATCTATTGAAAACTAAATTCTTTATATGGTGTGCTTCTGAAAGCACATTGTGTTCATGTGCTAAATGTTAGACCTTTGAAACTGGAATATATTGTTCCAAAGAGTCGGGTAAATTGAAAACTATTTATGTCAACATTTCAGAGAAACAAATTGTGTATATTTGCAGTCTGGATAGAGTGCCCCCAACTTTGCACAGCAAAATACTGTTTTCAGCATCAATCTACCGGAACAGGGGTTCTTAAGCCTTTTCCAGACAAATTTGTTTGCAATGTTATTGTTTCTTTTGCCATATATTCACATATTTTGATTAACTCTCCCCTCCTAGAAACATTTAGCACCTGGGAAATAGCGGTGAATTTGGAAAATGCCAATTTAGACCAGGTTACAATCCAGAGCAAGCGCAGGAAAGATGAAAACCATTGGTGAAAGTAATGTGGCTGTAAAAGGTCAAGTTAAAATGCATATCCAAATCCACAGTCTTGTAACAGTCAGCAGAGTAAAGTAGCTTAGGACATTGCTATCTAAAGTCATAGGACATTGCTATCTAAAGTCACTTTGAATTTCTCACAGGCATTGATCATACATTTGATACCATTGGCATGAAAGCTGCTGCTGCTGCTGTCAGTTTTATAACCCAGGATATGAAAAAAAAAATTAAGTCGGTGTATGCTGATGAATTTGTTTAGCTGTATATTAAAATATTAATCTCTGATCAACTGCTCATCACCTGAAAGTTCAGATAGCATACAATCTACTTTATATAATGCTGATTATATAGATATCTGTAATAGCTATGCAATATTGAAATGCTGACATAAATAGCTTTCAATTTACCTGACTCTCCTTGTCAGCCTGTGAAGGTGAATGCTCTTTTAGCCAAACTAGCTCTGATCAAAACCAGACTGAGGTCAACCATTGGACAGGAGATTGAATGGGTTATCACTAATGTCGATTGAGAGTGATTTGCTTCAGCTGCTGCTGCATTTCAAAGGAGCAATTGGTGATTCTGCAACATCAAAGAGCAGAAAGAAGTTTTAAATGAATCTATAGCTCTTGCTATATATAACCTTGCTAATGTGAACATACTCCATGTTTTATAAACTAAAGTTGTGTATATGTTAAACCATCATAAATTAATGGTATTTTTGTTAAATGTTCCTTTTAGTGTGACATGGCTTGATGTCACTAGTGTTTGCCCAAGGAACAGTTGAATATCAACAAAAATGTTAATATTTGACCTCTGATACTGCTGGTGACATGATTATTCTTTAAATAATGCACAATATAGAAACCCATAGTTACCATTTCACTGTGCAATAGATGGATCAGTCATGCATTCTGAAGTGACGACTTTTTCAAATAGTGTAAAGAAACAAGATATTTAAAGTTGTAGTTAGGCATAGGGACCATATACTAAAAATACAGATCTTAGCATAATATGAAATACTGAGAAATATGTTACTTTCACTTTAACTGCTTATCTCATTGTAGTCAGTCATTTATAAGCTTGAAATATCTGTACTCAGAAGAAGTTTTAGCATCCTCTATTTTATAGTTCAGGAAAGAATAAGTTGAAAAAAAAGTTATCTCGAAATGAGCACCTCTCCCAATAAAACTATAAAAGAAAACATGGTTTATTATTGATAATAATGACACCTTAATTGTTGAGAATAGAATTTTTCAAGTACCTGTAAAAAAAATTTGATTCTAGTGCCAGGAGTTTCAATCATGATGCGTGTTTTTTCCATTTTGCTTTAATTTCTTTTTCACAAGTATTATGTTGAAGGTGAGATAGGAAGAGATGGGCTTTATTAATTAACACTCTGCCTTTGAACTTATGGGCAATGCTTTTGATCTCAAACTTTTACTTCTGTTTTTTTCTCACAATCACTAGTCATTCTACCACTATGAATTCATGCCGTGGTTTGTATTAATATCCAAAATAATTTAGGCTTAAAGTTTGATCTATACTTAGTTGTCTCATTTGTCAAAACAGTAGTCATCAGACTTCACTGCATCACACTTGAAAAGCCATGTTTAGGTTGTAGTCCTCTCCTTTGGTTTTGATGATAGCTTTTTCATCGTTCCTTCTACTGCTTCTCCCAACACAGTCTTCCTGAAACTGACTGTGTCCTTTAGATGAACTAAATCTCATTTCACCTAGTTAAGATTTTCCTCATCTAAGCCAAGTTGTAACGACTGGCTTAACTCTCCAAATGAAGCTCATGGAAGTAAAAATAACTACGATACAAATATAGAGCACTCTGGTGCTCGACTCATTACTTCTTTCTTTCTGCAGATTTGGCTTTGGTGGCAGTACATCGAGTCTGCCTGATTGTATCAGTTCTGGAACCATCTACTAAAATGTGAGAATAAACAAATCTTCTCTCTATATTTTTCTACTAGGTGAAGCAGAGCTCTTCCCATAGCACCATAAGACTCACCTCTAAGAGCCTGAACGGATTCAGGAAGAAGGAAATTAATCATGCATCTTTGTTTAGCTTTCTTAGCTTTCTTAGTAAGAGGACTTGCAGCCTGAGTCGCCTGCTCTGAATCCCGTAATTTATCCCCAGAATTAGAACTATCTTGCTGCTTTGCTTTTTTCTCAGAAGTGAACCCACCAATTCTAGACACTGAAGTCCAAGCCCCCTTGTGGTTTCTCTTCAGTATGCCGAGACTAAGATGCCCCAGGGTAATATAAACCGTATAACCCTCATCTCTCTGTCCTTGATTACAAACTTTATCCAAGTAATGGCTATTTACCTATCCATGACTGCTTCATCACTTTCTATCACAGTAATTAATCTTAATCTAGTGGTGAAACTTTTTAATGTTTATTCAAAAGGTAGGTATATATTTCCCTGTGTATCACAGGGAAAAAAAGGAAAAAAGAGAAACAACTCCAATTTCCAAACTCACAAATTAATCATGAATACCCTTTTCTCAATCTCTAAAACATTTTCTTATGCTTTTTGATATGGCTTCTTATTCTTTAAATTTCTTAAGATTATCTCTTTCCTTAATGGTTCTTATATTAAATCACCTTATTTAGTCTCTTATGTTGTCTCTGTATCTTTTAAAAACAAGGGAACTGGGTTCCTCTTCAATCTCTCTTGAAGCTACTGAACACGTATAAATATAATTTAAAAGTTCACAGTTTCCTAACAAACGTCTGATAACATTTACTGATGTATATTATGTATATTATGTGGTCCTGCAGCTTTGTCTACTTTGAGTACATCTAATAGTTCTATAACCGATTCTGTTTTACATATACTTCTGCTTTAATGACCCAAGGGATATTGATTCCATATTTGGTTCATCACCAACCTCTTCTTCAGTAAAGACATGGACAAAGAGGCTGTATAACAATACTGTGGAATTCAGCCCTGGTACAATCTCTACATTGCCTCTTAGTGGCACAAACCTTTTGTTGCTGTCCTTTACATATATATATCTATCTCTCTAAATGAAGTAAAATGAAGAATTGGTAGCCTGGAATCAGGTGCCCCTCAAGCCCCATTTTTGTATACGTTTATCTTGCACTATTTGGATTTCCTGAAAGCTGCCAGTCCTGTCCTTAAGGCTGCAGGAAATGCAAGGCAAATTTGCAAAGACAGCTGACCGTCTCTGTACTATAGATCATGAGCAGCTATCTTGGTCTGACCTTTCAGTTTTGTTTAATGTTTCTCCATCTCAGGAAAACCTTTGCTTATTACTTCTTCATGCTTTTCATAGAATATATAGTCCATACCGTTACTTGTATTATGAGGAAGATAACATGCAGAAGCAGTGACTAAAACCAGTTAGACTTTCAAGCCTGAGTGGTAAATATTTAAGAAACTATTGCTATCTGAAAACTGGATGAGATTTTTCATTATGGAAGTTGACTGGAGAAAGAAAAAACAGACAAAAATATTTGTTGTTGTCAGGAACATATTCATTCAATTGGAAAGATACTGAGGTGATGTATCAGAGACAGACAACGGGCTTTCATTGATGAGTACCTTCTGTAAGCTATGCTAACGTTCTGGGGTGATGTATTGCTATTAGTATTTTTTTTTTTCTCTCTGCTTCTGTTTCAAAGCTACAAGGAGAATATGGATTTTAGTTTTCTGGCATTAGCTGGGTCAGCACTGCTCATTTCTTTAATTTAACAATATGGTGATCTGTTTGACCTCATTCATTTAACTGTTCAACTATGGACAAAATCTTCAGCTGGCATAAATCAAAGAAGCTCCGTGGGCTACAGCAGCAGGACTCTTATTTATAAGACTTCAGGGTCTTCCCTGCTGCTTTTGTCTGTGAGATAAACTTTGGAGATTTCAACGTTATTTAAATGAAATGTTATAAATAGCTCAACATACTTGTTCCATCTGGTGATACTTGCTTTCTGAATTTAAGGGGCTAACTTTATTCCAGAGTTCTTTTCTGAAAGTGTGGGATAGAGAAGAGCATATATGTGTGCATACTGATGAAATCCCCAGGGCAGGAACAACACTTAATTATTAAATCCAGAAGATCCTATTGAGATGGAAACCTCTTGGCATGCTAAAGCCTAGGGAAGCAAGTTTTCTACAGCTTTTGTGTTTGTGTTGGAATCTAGAGAAGCAAACTTCCTAGAGACAGCACAAATAAACCTAAGTGTTTGCATTGCTCTTTGGAAATGTAAGGGGGCAGAAGCTGAGGAAGAATTCTCAGATACCTGTGACTTAAGCCAGAGAAAAGGATATCCTTTTGTATCAGGAAGGACAGATGTCTCAGAAGTTCAGGAAATATAATCCTGGCTCTTGAGAAGAGGGAGAGAAATGAAAATACTCAGAGCAGAAACTGTATGCTTGTTGTGGTTACCCCCAGCCCATGACTAGGACCATGCAGCAGCTCGCTCACTGCCCCCCATTTGGGATAGGGGAGAGAATTGGAAAAGTAAAAGTGAGAAAAAAACCTCATGGGTTGAGATAAAGACAGTTTAATAGGTAGAGCAAAAGCTGCTCACGCAAGCAAAGCTAAACAAGGAATTAATTCACTGCTTCCCATTGGCAGGCACATGTTCAGCCATCCCCAGGAAAGCAGGGACCCATCATGTGTAATGGTTAGTTGTGCAGACAAACATCATCACTCCAAATGTCCCCCCCTTTCTTCTTCTTCCCCCAGCTTTATATACTGAGTATGACATCATATGGTATGGAATGTCCCTTTGGTCAGTTGGGGTCAGCTGTCCTGGCTGTGTCTCCTCCCAACTTTTTGCACACCCCCAGCCTACTCGCTGGCAGGGTGATGTGGGGAGCAGAAGAGGCCTTGACTGCTTAGCAACAACCAAAACCATCAGTGTTTTACCAACACTATTTTCATCCCAAATCCAAAACATGGCACCATACCAGCTGCTAGTAAGAAAGTCAATTCTACCCCAGCTGAAACCATGACAATGGACTTTATTCAGAGGATTCTAAACTTTGTTTTATAGCGTGCTCACAAGAGAGAGGAAGCTGAGACAAGGAACCTTACATGGGGCTTTTAATTTTTGTTTTCATTTAAACAAAATTAAATGATAAATAATTGGGGTTTTCACCAAAGCAATCCTGCTTGAGTTTAGGAACACATATGCAGATTTCACATGTTGCTGAAGTGCGAACTGCAAACTCTTGTAAAGCTGGACTATTCTGAGATAATGCTCTTGAGCTCTTAGTGACTTTGGATGTGTGTATAGGGATCGATCAGACCTAGGGCAGCTGCACTGTTTTCAGAAGCTATGACTTGGAAATCTTCCAACAAGGCTAAAGAAAAAGAGTGTTTAAATCTATGCAGGTATCTGTATTTTAAGAGCCGAGTGACTTACACTGTTGTTTCAGTCGTGACAATTAACAAAAACTGGAAAAATGTGTTTTTTCAAAAATATCTAGAGAACCAAACGCTTTACTGAGAGACTCTTCTAACAATGTATTTACCTGTCAAATTCATACACCATACAACATGGAAATGAACAATTGCACTTCTGATGCCAGTTAAACACAGACGTTAGTTTGTTTTAAAATTAAATTTTCACACTAGCGAACAGTAAGTTTTGTCTGCTCATGAGTCAATAGGGACAGCAATGTTATCTATTTTTTTCAATATGAGTCTTCAGAAATGCTAAACGAGTTGATAAAGTATGTTGTCACTTAGCAACCTTAATTTTTTAAAACTATGTTTTAAGTTCTGTATATTCATATCCACACAGCATGGGAGAGAGACACTAAAGTATTCAGCCTTAATTGCCAGTGAATTATTTCTTAAGGCAGTTCAGCGTATGCTAACAAACATGATGAACATTGCCTTCCATTGTCTGTCTGCTTATAGTCCTGCTTTTCTTTTTGTTTCACGGGGTGACACAATGCTACTTGGCAGCATGCTGCTTCTCCGCTCTGGTATCTTTCAGATATTCTCCATTATATACTAGGGTTTTTGAAAAGTAAGTCTTCCTGATCACTTTCCCTGCTGAGTTTCATAGTACTCTTGATATTAAATGGTATTTATTTCTCCTTGGTTTGAAACAGTCTCTTGCATTGTAAGTGTTTTCTTAATTGGAGCTTTGAATTTATAGGCTTTGTAAGTTGAATGACCTCTTGTTTCTCATTCAGCGGTGTCAAGAGTCAGGCGTTGCTGCTGTCTAGGGGCCAAGAATTTAAACGTACAGTTCATTTTTTTCAAAGGCAGTTTGGGCACAGTGAAGCTGTGGATAAAACTCCTCCTAATGACCATTCTGAGTGCACTCTTTTGAAAAATACCGTGTTCAGAGACCTCTGATTCTGTAACTCACCTTGGCCACAGCAAAAACAACGGTAAAATCTGGTGCAATTATGTAAGACAAATATGAAGCAAGCTGGAAGTAAAAACTGCTAAAATATTCCCTTCAAATCAGCAGATAGCCATTGAGAGTTGGGTAGAGATCAGTCTGGCTTGCACCGTACAAAAAGAGGTATGGAAAGCTCTGTACCTTGATATGTATAAGCTAAAATAACGTTTCATTCAAACCGCAGTACTCAGGAAAAATCTATATTGAAATGCCCGTGTGTTTTGATCCAATTTCTTATTCATGACATAATGGTATTCTCTTTCACAGTCACAACAAGGTTAGCATGATTGTGAAATGTATATGCGATGTGTCTGCTGTAACTCACGCAGACCTAACATCTGCGGACGTTTTTGCGTTTGAGTTAGTGACAGGGGCCACAGACAGGCAAACTAAAGCTCCCCAGTCCAACATGAAGGCTTTTTACTGATTAACTAATTTACTGATTAATTACTGATTGCAGTGTTTGAATGGCTAATATGTTTGAGTAGAATTTCTTGTGTTAGTGTTAAATTCTCATGATTTTTCTCTCTTAAAAGGGAAGTCTATGTGTAGCTGATTGCTGTATCAATGTGGACTCTTGAAGATGCTTCTGGGGAAAAATGGGTTTGACAGACTCGTGCTTCTGTGAAGCTACCTGTTTAAAGGACAAGGGTTTAACTGTATTATTATGGAAAGTCATCAGGTATCATTTTTTTAAATATTTAATTGGTGATCACTGTAACAACATATTAAATCTAACAAATAGCTATTCCTTTTAGAGGTGTATTACACATAATTGGAGGAGAAGAGAACGGTCCATGATAACTCTTTTGCCTGCCTTGTGCCCCCCTGCCCCAGGACGGCACTTTCCTACCCTCCCATAACTTCTGAGGCGGCGGCTGTCCTGTGGCTTTCATTCACAGCGTAACACAAAACAGAGAGCACGTTCTTCATATCTGTGGCATACAGCATTTGATTTCCTTATCAAAGAGTCCAATTTATTCATGGTTCTATCTGTAAAAGTCCTGAGTAATCTTCTAAAAGATTTTGACCGTGATTATAAAAGGCAATTAAGAAACTGCCCTTTTTCATTAAACTGTTTATTTTAGATTGCAGCTCTTCTAGCTTCCTGTAGCATACATAGGGAGCTTGTTCATCCTATACATTCTTTGCTCTGGATTTTTAGAGAGCTAAAAAGTTAGCATCAAGGAAACTCATTGTTTATACAAATAGCAAATATTCCCAAAAGAAAGTAATTTCATTGGGCATTTTAAGTTAGGGATTCTTTTGCATTTGGCCATGATTCAAGTTTTAGAATAAATGTAATCTTACTAATGCTGCAAAAACACTGATGACATAATGAGGAACACTGAAAGAAAATTTGAAAAATCATGCCATTTAGAGTGAAAATCATATGTAATAAGTAAATCCATAAAGTTCACTTTTGGTTCCTGGATGAGTCATTAATGGAGAACGTGCCAAATCCAACCGGTAAATTATTGGCAACAAATAGGTTCATTAGATCTAATGAAAATTTACATAATGTATCAAAAAGGTAGCACTTAAGCAGGGACATCCAGAAAAATGTAATCTGTATGTGCTGCAAGTGGCTCAATTCAATCTGAGAAAAAACTACAAAGAATGGGGAAGCTTGTAAGAAAAGGACAGATTTCTGCAGTTTGTCAGTTGTCTTACCGATTTGTTAATGCTTTCACAGGACCTTGTTTTTAATTTATTTCAACATGAAGACAGCAGAATGAAGTTAGTGATACCCAGGGTTGAAAACAACCTCTTGTGTTAACCCCAGTGTGATAGAGGTGAAGCTCTTGAATAGAAGGCTGCACAGGAGTACAAGATTATCCCAAGAGATTCATAGTACAGAATTGTTGATATCACCTATGTCTTTAATATAAGAAATCAATAAATGTGCTTTATGTGAAGATAGGTTTGTGAATAAACTATATCGTAAAGTGGAACTTGTGACATGCTGCAGACACGTGCATTTCCATCTCCGTATGCAAGACACTAAAAAGCAATGAAAAAAGAGGAACGGTGTATATGAAAAATCAATGAACTGGTCTCAAATGCCATTTAATATGTTCCTTTGCACTGTCACTATGGTTTTCCTTTCATTTTTTTGTTTAGGGAGATTGCATATAGAATTGTTTGCAGATTTTCCTTCACACAAGTTGATATTAAGGAAACATTTTTCTTCTTCAGAGATCCTTCATGATAGTCATCCTGTACAAAACCAGAATGCGTGTTTTCACATTTGCTTTATTTGCTGGTGTAAGTGTTTTATTTAAAAAAAAAAGACTACTCTATCTCTAGGTCTCCTTTGATGGTTGGATTGTTAATGTAATCAACCTCTTCTGAAATGAACGGTAGACTAATGACTAGAGATGTGTTCAGTAACCCACAAATAATTCCTGTACTCGCTCATTACTTAAAAAGAAGAGGGCAGCTTTTTTCTATGGGTGACCCAGCAGCAATTAAAAGACCACAAATTCATGTAAATAACAGTGCAAAAGTTAATGCTGTTCCTTGAACAGATCTAAGCTCAGTACCAGGCTTTTTGAAAAGAAGGGATATGCTTTAATTTTGGTACCCAGATCGTTTGTATATAAAGCAGGGAAAATGGCTGTGAAATAGTCTCTTTGGGCCATGGAATGGATTCTCTTTTACTGATGGCTGAAAATTATTATACACTGTTAAACAGCTAATTTGAACGTTAGGTAGATTGCAGATGGGGGTGAGCAAAGTGCCACAAGTTTTTAGGATACAAGGCAGTTCTAACAGGGAGGACTGGGAAAGTGCAATGCTGAGTTCATCTGTAAGATGGAGGGGGCTCAGTGCCATGGGAAAGTGACCGACCTGCCTTTGAGTCCACCTGGACCGTCTTCCACTGGCTTAAAGGGCAGGCCAGTTGCTAATACTTGGCTGCCATGTGTAGTCTTCCCCAGTTCCTGCAGAGATGAGGGATCGTGAGGGTCTTTTGGGCTCCTCATTATTAATACACATGGTAGGTGCTTTGCCAGCCAACTTAAAATCTCCCTAAGCACATATATTTAGGCTACCATCCATATTCAGATCAATCCTAGGCAGGGGAGTGAGACAGCCCTCTCTAGCACAAGACACCTCTTTGGCCAAGTGTCCCCAGGAGTTTGATCCAGTAACTGTTAGCTGAGCTTGTCTAACAAGTGCTGACAGATCCGAATTAATTCAGAGAGACCGCCAGAGGAACGTGTGGTGCCTACCATTTACATAATTGTTGAGTAATCACAGCATTTACTTTGGAAAAGAGAAAGTTCATCTCTAGCGTGCCTCAGTCTGAAGAGATTTGAAGTCTGTTGTCCTGTTTCCTGTTAGAAAGCCCTAACCACCACTTCTTCTGGGAAGAACGCTCTTTTTCTCCTACTGGGTAACAGCAGCGGGAGCTAGGCTTGGCTCCTGGATGGACGGAGTATTAAAATACTTCTGAGATTAATGGCCAGAACTCAGGTTTCCTCTCTGTCATGCTATACAGATATCACCTACTTGTGTCCTTCCTCTCTCTCTGACATTCCTTGTATTCATGGCTGCAAATTGACCTCATTTCAACAGGGGACACGCAGAGCATTCTTATCAAGGATAACTTAGAGCCTGGAGTTCAAGGGAACTTTCCTTGAGTGTGCGATTATGGGAGCAGGAGGATGAGCTCTAAAATATCTGAAGCTGAGGAAGACTGTATTTGTCACCTTAGGGAAATGCTTTTACCATTAAGCTCTCCTACAGTGAGCACATGTAATTTGTCACCTCCATAAAGAAGTGTGACCATGGCTCAGTGAAGTGCTGATCCTCAGCAAATGCCAGGCTTTACATCACTGTGTTAGGAGAGCTCCAGAGACAGATAGGTGCTTTGAAATACCACTAAGGTTATGTTTTCCAATGACAATTGTAAGCATATCTCTGCTTAGAATGGTAGAGCTTTTTTTTGGCATGGAGGCCAAGGGTGCCGGTTTAGATAATTTGGATCTCAGTACAGCAAAATATCTAGTAAGTCTGTATAAACAGGTGGAGTGTTTGGTCCTCCCTGTGCTAGGTTTTAGGATTATTTCTGATAAACTGTTCACAGTGCGCTTTGGCAGCTACCCTGTTTTGTATCAGGCACTAAGAACTCTCCAGGCTTCTGTCAGGGGTTCTAAATTCACCCGGGTTAGCTGAAAGCCGCTACCTTGGGGTCTGCCTAGAGTAGCATTTCTATGTCAGTGAGCAGGAACCAGCCAGCACTGGTGAGTGAACCACAGCTGGGATGATTTCTACCTGGGCAAGAGATCGAGCAGGAGCAGCAAAATGGTGGGAGAGGAAAAGGAGGCAGGAATTTGTGACTTGCTTCCCAGCACACTAGTGTAAGCTTAACATGCCGATGGGATGCGCGAGATGGCAGGGCTATCTGCAATCCTGACATACTGAAGGAGATTTACAGTTTGAGGAATTTAAAGATCCTGTTTGGTGCTAGGAATAAAAAAACTTTGTTCAGCGGAGCTGATCAGAGAAAGGTTATTGTTGGTAGTCAGAAAGGAGAAGTACCAGGATGGGGCTGGTCTGCGCGTAAGACTGAAATGAATGGTACCCTGTCATGGGCTCATTAAACAGCCATCCACACAATATCTGTTCATTTTCTATGTTAATCTAATTTTCTGATGAAAGGAGAATCACTTAAATTGGTTGGCTTAGACTCCTCACAAATCTTTGTCAGAAACTGTCCCCTGGTCCCAATTTCCTGTGACAGCAGGGACTGGCTGTGCCTGGCCGCTCCACGGAGGTGCCCCACAAAGAACAGCAGCAAGCAACTCACAGATGGTTTTAATTTCACCGCTTAAGTGGTGGTGTAGAGGCAGCAGGGCAGGTCTTAAGCTCCATCTCATCTCTGCAGAGCGGTGGTAAGATGCATCAGCGTCCTCACACTAAAAGTGCCAGCACACAGCTGCAGGGACTGGGTGCCGGTCCCACAGGGGCCACATTTTGCTGGTCATAAACAGCACGGGTTTCCTTTTTGCATCTTAACTGTGGTGGCACCTTATCCCACTCTGAATATGTCTGCATGGGAAATTAAAATCATCTAACGCGCCAGACAGCGTTAGTTATGGTCATTGGCAAACAGGTTTTTTTCTGTTAAGTTTTTGTGTGTGTGTGTTTGGTTTTTTTTTAATCATAAATTTGGCGAAAAGCTACATGCTAACTTAAATTTACAGCACGTGCACATCTGGCAGTACTTATCGTGTACCTAATGGTAACAGGTCCTTTTGTGCTCTTACGTATTTCTTGTGTTGGCAGGTGGCCAGGTCCATATTGGTGGGAGAGTGTGTGTGTGTGTGAGCAGAAGTCAGGGTAAACATGCGACTCGTGTGACTACAGAAGAGGCAGATTCTCAGCTATAACTATGCAGACTTTTTTTTTTTAAACTTTAACTCATTTTGAATGACCTTTACTGATCATTTATTCTGATGTTTCACTCTGACACTCAAAAGATAGTGAAATCAGACAGTAAACTACAGAAATAAATACTGTTGCCCTAATCAGCCCAGCTGGTCAGGACCTGACATTTCTGTTTGGAGAGAAATCCTGACATTCTAAAAATTAATTGCATTATGAATCCAAGGGAAGCAGGAATTTCCACTCCCCTCTCAGCTTCGTGATCTCACAGCATGTTCTTTGACTGTTTTACTTTTCAAATTAAAGCAGTTAAAAGATGTTTCAAATGCATAATTTTGATTCTTTTTTACTTTTATAGTAATGACTATACAGCATATATAAGGTTAACATAAAGATTGAAATGAAACAGCCTCAAAAAGGAATGACAGTTGCATTTTGTTTCAAAGTTTTTCTTTGAAAATTTTGTCAAGTCAGTGTGTTCTTTCCAAAAGTAAAATTCAATTAAAACTTTAGGAACTGATGTTTTTGTAGGAAATTATACTGCTGAGGGTTTTTCAGTCAGCAGCAATTATCTCTCTGAATAACTTTTGTTTATTTTGACTCTGCTTTTTAAGAATGAAGTATAAGAAGTAATGCAAGCTATTTAAAAAAAAAAAAGTATGCAAAGTATATAAAGAATGGAGACAATCTAGTCTAACAAGGAAACATCCATAGTTAGAATGTGAGCAAGTTATTATTAAACAGGCTTTTTGTGCCGGGGTACTGAAATGGACTGAAATTTGCTGTGAACTCGCTTGGAGTTTATGCTTTGTGCCCTTGCAGAGAGAGAAATATCCCCTGTCTTCTGTAGGTCACCCAGAACTGAGCCTTAACTAATGTAAATCGCAGGCCTACTTCCTCCACACTCCAGAGTGCAGTGATTAACAGCAAAGATGGGGGACAGGAAGAAGCACATGAACCCCCTCCCCCTTGTGGTGTTCAGCAAAGTGAATTGGTAAAAATAGTCTAGAGATTTGGTTCTGCTGAATTGGTATTGCTAAGCATAGCAGTCTTTATTGCCACATGGAGAATAGTTGGGAAGGAAAAGTGAATGTTGTTAAGGCAACACGCTGTTACACTTATTTTGTGTCACTGGTTAGAAGAATGAGCATAATTGCTCTTAGAAGGTTCAGGCTGGACATTAGGAAAAAAATTTTCACCAGTAAGGAAATGCATATCTGCCTCAGAGAACTCAGTCAAAGCTGTAGGTAACCTGGTCTAGAGTTGTCATTAGTCCCATTTCAGGCAAAAGGTTGGGCTACATGACCTTCAACCATCATTTCTGTGATTCTGAAATTTCCTTGGGGTAGATGTAGTACTGTGAATGTGGGAAAAGTCATAAAACTGCCATCCACCTGCCTCAGCCTTCTTCCAGTTCAGGTATTTTTTTTAGCGCCGTTTCATTGACCGGTGAAATCACAGAGAGTCTTTAAGTGTCATTTGAGCAGGCTATGAAACGTCAGTGATTTTTATTCATGAATCAAAAGAACTGGTTTCTGCTTCTGTGTATCTTAAGCTATGAACCTTATGAATGATCAGAAATATTAGTTTAAGCAAGTGGGAAAAGAGAAGAAAGAAGAATCACTTGCTGAGCCTGTCCCAGGTGATGTGTTTTCTGGATTCCTCTTTCTGGGAGGATTAAGGACAGAAAGCAGGTCTTTTCTCTGACTAGTCAAAACTGCATCTAGGAACCAATTGAAGTTTTAATAGCTGTGTCTATGGAGCCATTTCAGACTGCCTCAAGCAAGGTCCTGGTTCTGCACAGCCCATACTGAAATAGTAGCCATGCACCATTCACTCCAGTGCTTTTAATCTAAGATAACAATTATTAAATAATTGTTTTATGATTGTTGAGGGAGCCCGATAGTACTTGATCTGAAGTACACTGGGATTGGTGTGAGTTTTCCCTCTAACTTCTAATAGGTGTTGGATTTGGTGCAGCGTGTGTAGAGAGCCACTTGATTTCTCACTGAGCGAAGCATATTTTTACTCTACAGTTTTCGACTCTGTTTTTTCAATATCTATTAATAAAATTTAGACTCAATCAGACTGTTGGTTTTGCCAGTTCTGTTTTTGTAATGGGTTGGGTTCAAATTCTGATCAGAGTCTGAAGATTTCCCTGGTCATTTTGAAATACTGGTGTGAAATCAGTCAATCTATTTTATTTCTTTGTCTTGCTGATTATTGGAGTTTAGACAAATTATGATTTCAGTATATGACTGAATTGCATGACTTGAAATAACTTTTTCATGGTTTAATCAGCATCACCATGCATATTCTCTAGGTCATTGTCACAAAAATGTGGTGCATTTTCTTGTCCAACTGGGATTTTTGCTTTTCTTTAGAACAGGACACATTTATTTAGCACAACATTGTTTGCTTTACTTTATATCCTATTCCAGATACAATTAGAATTCTGCATTAGCTTCGTTATTACTGCTATCTACTAGACAAAGTAATGGACTATAAATTTGATGTATGAGTATGTTTCTGTTAAGAAGAAACACACAAAGTATTTCTCCATTAATTTGCGCTTAGTGGTATCTTAAATACTTTATATCTTCATTTACAATATTTGAAAAATATATTGAATGGCCCCATAATAAAAGTTTACCTTTTGCAGGAGTGATTTTTAAATCCATTTTGTAATTAAGTTAATCCTGTGTGGCATCTGAGTGCTAAATCTAATTACATAATTAGACATCTGCATTATTAACTGATCTGTGGTGACATAACAAATGCATCCTTTGAATTCCATTGTCTTTGTACATTTGATCTACAAGTTATTTGGTGTACAGTTGATATAAGAACATATATTTCAACAGCTTTATTATACCAAATTTACCAAGTTGAGATAGAAATGAATGATTTGACATATAGTTAACTAAACGGCTATAAGTTAGCTACAGATGATTTGTAGCGTATTTCAGTATGAAAATTTCGTTTCTTATAAATCACTGAAATGCAATAAATTGCATTTTGTATGAAAGTATTACATGTGAAAATGTCTTCCAAAATTAAATTATTATAGTCTGAAAAAAACATTATATTGATGGGGAAGCTGAAAAATACAGGTGAGGCTGAAAACGCACTTAATTGACATTTAAGAATCAGTAGAGAGCTGATGAAATGCAAAGAGATACTAGTCAGCTATTTCTTAGATCAAAGCAGCAATGACAGCGCATGATGACAGAGAAAGAAGATGCTATGAGAAGAGTGTAGTCAATGTGGAGAGGAGTGAAGAGTAATTAGATCCCTGAGGTGAATTTTAGGGGGTTTGTTTTAGTGGCTTCGTAATACTACTTTATAAAATCGGAGGTCCGTGAGTTGTGAGCAAAAATTGTTACGCCTTGATTTTTTTTGACTAATGTCCTGTGCATTTAGGTGTGAAAAACTACATAAATTTCCATTAGTTTCAGTATTTAGAGCACTAATAAGGAATGCATTTTTCTTTATGCAATGAGGTATATTTCGTTGTTCATAAATTAGTGCTTAAAAGCTATGAAGATATACGATGCAGGGCCTTCAGAAAGCTGGAATCAGGACTTTGTCTACCTGGAAGGAGAGGATATGTTGATGCACAAAGTGAAGACAAGAGTTTCTGTTCTGTGTTGGGGTCCTTTTTTCACTAGTAAGGCTGTTCTGCCTAAAGGAACAATTGGACCATCAAGTTTCTCCCATATGGAGAATGGTATTGGAACACCAAGGTCCCTTATGTGGGATCTGTGGGGATTCTGTGACACAGAGATTTATATTCCAAGTCTTTGCTTAAGGTTGAATTTAACATTGCAACATTTCTATGCTTCAGTTTATCTCTCTTGGTTACTTAGATTCATTTATATCACAATATCCCTGTAAGTTAATCAGAGGTTTTTATTAGTGGATAAGACACAGGCACACAGCTGGACTTCAATAATTAACCTGGGTTCAGTTCCTAGGTTTTCATTTTACCTTGGCCAAATTACATAACTTATAGCACCATGGGAAATGTCTGTATCCTTGCCCTTTTGGTACTTTATCAGTTAATATTATGATCGATTTAGAACAGAGATTGTCTGTTTCTGCATTTCTGTCCTTTACCTGGAAAAATCTTGGTTGAACCCCCAGGCACTAGAAGTGAAATGAAAATTGTATCCATTTTACAGAAGCATAAGGAGAATACAGAAAGACTATTTTATATAGATTTAGTTTCTCAGAAAATTTGTGTCAGTAACAGAACAGAAACGGAGCTTTTCTAGTTCTTTTGCACATCTTTTTAATGGTTGTGCTACATGTCCCCTGAGGAACTGTTGAACCTATGGTGGATATGTACTGAGGACGCTGCCTAAAGGCTTGTCATTGTAAAGGTGCCAGAAAATTAAATGAAAGAGAACAAAAGGAGAGTCTTTCTGAGAGAGGAATAATTTCATCACCTGAAACGTTTCACGTTTGACATACCCAAGTTCAATGAATGTCAAATAGTAAAGCCATTTTGCGTGTTGATTTTTACCTTCACTAACTTGGATATCCTTCCTCTAAATTCCATATCTCTTGCTCCAGCCAGCTTCTGTTTCTGCCCCAGAAAAATATGATGTTGAAAGAATTTTGAGGCAGTAACTAAAATAGTAGCCATTTCGTGCACTAGCCTCCTTCCCATTCAGTCGGAGCAGATGTGTCGTTGCATACCAACCACATGCTGGAAATCTGGCAAAACTACAGCATAGATCTTAAGTCAGCCTACACGGAGACAAAAATCTTTCCCTGTGCCTGTGAATGCTCCGGGCCTTTTGCTTCTTGGGACCGATGGTGGCTTCTGAATGCAGCTCAACCACGCAAAAAGCTTCAAGCTACAAAATAAGCCTCAAAGTTGGCTTGCCTCCAATACCATCTGTGCTTTTAGATCTTAAACATGTATCTATTCAGATGTGTTAACACGTGCAAATCCATTGTTTATTTAAAGTAGCAAAAGACAATAAAAAATAAAAGGGGAGAAAAACCACCCACAGCGTGGAAACCCCTAATGTTGTTTTTCATTGAAGAGGTTGTGGGGACAGAATACCACTTCTACTGTTGGCTGTAAGTGTTGTAGTTCCTGGGTGAATGATGTGAAGACTATTACTATGTGATGTATAGTAACTCAAAGTGGAGTTTTGCATGTGAATGGTGTTATTCTGAAGTCATAAAATAGTTACTTGCCATAGAGAAAGGCAGTTGATTTTAGGCCAAGTGCCTGCACTTTATCTAGTCATCATTATGGAAAATTAATTTTTATGGTACTTCATTTGGTAGATTCTGAGGTCTCTCTTATGTTCACAGAAGAAATTCTAGCTGGTACAGAGTAGTACTACTACTGGAGTAGTACTTAAATTATTTCTTCATGAAAATAGTTCATCTATAAGAGAATATGGATCTAAGATCTGTGCCTATGTGCAACGCTGCGTATATCTAATAGATAAAAATCCCTCTGGAATGTAAGGAAAGCATCCAATTCCCTTTAGGGAGTTTCAGATAAGTCCCTACACTTTATATAGAGGGACTCAGGGACAGATATTGTGAGCGCTCAAGCATTGAACTTTTTTTCATTACTTTTATAATGTGCATTAACATCACATATAAAAAGTATAAAGTACTCATGTTTTGTGGAAGTCTTGGCACTGTGGCTACTACAGGCTTTGGTAGTGATTGTGTCTTCACTTCCTGTTCATCTGATTGCACGTTGCTCTTCAACCACCTACAACATGTCAAGTGTAAAATGAGATGTAACAGTTACATATGTTTTAATTCTACGGGTCATCATTAGGTGGAATGCTGTAGCTTGTGTTGTGTGAGCAAGCAGAGAAGATGATCAGAACAGTCCATTTAAGCCTCAGAGTCTTTGAGTCCAGGATCTGCAAGTGTTGCCCATTTTGAAAGCTGCTAAAACTGCTAACCTTGCCTCAGATTCCATTCTCTGCACGGCTCAAAAAAGGTTACTGGATGCAGTTTTTCCATACTGGAGCCTTCCCAGTTTTTTTAAGTAGCACACTGCAATAAATCCTCCCTTGATGCCTATTACTACTCTGCCACAATTATTCCAGAGACATTCGTGCCAATCACTTGTCAATCCCATGTCCGTTTCTCTGAGAGTAACAGATTGCTGAACTCTACATATGCCGCTGTCAGAAAAGTTGCCAGTGATTTCTCACTCATGATTTTCAGTTGCTATTCCCTACTTGGGCACTCTACAAGGAGGAAAATACAAATACTTCTCAATATTTCCCCACTTTTATCTACCCATATCTTTTTATTTCTTGTTGTTGATATGATGGTTACTTCCCACTCCTCCAAGCTGCTGGATTGGTGTGCATTATCCATGCCACCGGTCCCTCGGCAACCACCAAACCTGAGATGCTGCTGAACCCTTCCTATGTTGGATAGAGACAACAGAGATGATGATAGTTTTAAACCAGCAGCTTCTTAGTCTGGCAGTGCAAGTAATCTGAGATCATACAAATGCCAGCAGCATTTATATGCTGCTCCCCTGATGGGACTGTCGGCTTTCTTGGCTCTCCGAAACAAATCTTTCCTTCTGGCTGTCCAAATTTTGCTTGGAATGACATCAAGTTAAATGGCTTTGCCCAGGTTGAGAACTGTTTCTTCCCTTGCCTCACAGCTGTTCCCTGGGCATCCGCAAGGCGATGAGGCCCGCTGCCATGTTGAGGTGGAAGATGGAGTTAAAAGGTTTCATAGAGCGTACACATGAGTAGGAGGAATTCTTGCGCAGCATCATTATGTAGGTTACCATCATTAACCTACTATTTTTAAGAGATTCGATGTGTAATTAGTGAGAGATAATTAGCACAAGTTCTTTTCCATCCACTTTACATTCCTTTTCGTTCTCTTCTTTGCAAAAGCTTCTTTTTGAGAGAACAAGCAATTAGTATTATTTCAGCTTCATGAATTCTACTTAACCTTGGAAATAAAATATTATTTATTTGCTCTTTATTGACAGATGATGTGCCTGGAATGGTAAACTTTGATGGTGATTTAATAAGTCAGGCCTTAACCTAGAAGAACTGCACTGTGACCGCAAAAAGCTTTCCATATTTTAACATTTAGATCCATGATTGCTGCTTGCATGTTCTATTTATTTATGAAAAAGATTAATTTATTCATTTGTACTCAGCATCCATTAGACAGGGATGATGTCCTTCAAACAGTGACGAATTGTCAACTAAGTAGGCCAAAGACTTTTCCTGAACAAGGAGTCTATTTTAGCAAATGGCGTAGCCCACAAAGGAAGACGAGAATGTCTGGATGGCTGGCAATTTTTGAATGTCTTGTGTGTATGATATATGTGTATTAAATAGCTCTGATGGAAAAAGAAAAAAAAAATCTGAAGTCTGCATTTCTGGACAATGGATTTTGTGTCTTTTTATATTTCTGTACTTGGCTATTCCCAAATAGGATGCATTGGATGCCTTACAAAGTAAAGCAAGGATTTAATTGAAACAACATATAGTAGTACTGGAGCTACATTTCCCAATATTTAGTGTTATAATTTATAATTTCTGCCTTATTTTAGCTAAATGTACATTCAATATTTGAGGCCCTCGGCTACTGAGGTGCCTAGTTCCCACTGATTTCAAGAGCAGTTAACTGCGTTGGGACCCTCAATGCCTTGAGGAAACTTTTGTGCCATAGCATGGGATTCATGTTCTGATATCAGTCACCAAGAGCTGTGCACCTACCCTAGGGGTAGATGTCTCATAGGCAGTGGACCCAGAACCTGTCTGTCTAAGGCAATTAGACATCTGTCTTAGCTAGATGGGTTGAATCGCCTGTGGATGTTCTTGTCTCTCCCTTTTGACTATGGCAAGACCTAGAAAACCAGAACAGTTTCTTAGTAGGCTCTCTACTTCTAGGTGAGATGAGTCCCACTCCTTATGTGTAAGCCCTTTTTAGGTTTCTAAACCTTTTAGCTTTACTTACTAGGTAGTATCTGTGAATGCTGTGAATGTGAAGAATCTCCCAGGTACTGAGAGCACTATATGTGAAGCTGTATGATTACTTCAGACCACCAAACGTAAGACTGTTTTGGGCCTACCTTTCCTACTTTATGTCTGCCCAACATCTTTTGCTATCCTGATTGCTCCACAGGGACTTCCTGTTCTGTCCTTCTATGGCCTCTTTTTGAACTGTCTCATCAGAGATACTTTTTCGGGGCTTCAACTGATGTTTTCAGCAGATTATTCTGATGCCAAACCAGTGATGGCAAACAGGGACCACAGGCCATGTTGTACAGTAACTTAAACGACATCAAGAAGCTGCCTGTCAATATGTATTAGTTTACACTCCTTATTGCTAAGGCTGCCACCATTTTATCAGGGGAACCGGAAAATGTATTTAATGTACAAAAAGGCTACAGAAATCCCACAGAGGGATAGAGGAAATGTGTTGTTGAAACTTAATGAGATGTGTGAGGACCTAGTGAATAATAAAGAGAAATACGGGGCAGTCATCGTACTGGGTAGCTTTGTGTAGATGTTGCAATGGATGATGGCAGGACAATGTTGGGGATGTACAGCATTTTTAGGTTGCAGAATGCATCTGTGAGATTAAGATGAGGGAGTGGAACTACAGGAATGGAGAACGTTGCCAGTTGTATTCCTGATCACTGGCTCATTGTCATGCCTGTGTTATGGATTCAAATAAACAACTATTTGCTTTTTTGTTTTTAACTTATAGGCCCAAAGCAGAAAAATGGTACAGTTATGTGAGTATGGATGCATGTCACTTCACTGGTGCCGCTGGTATTTCCAAAAGGAAGAATGTCATATATTCTAATATGCTCATTATTGAATTGGGTGCTGGGTCTCCTGGTATCCTCTACAGCTTGTCAGAAATCAATCTGGTTCCAGAAATACTGCAACAGGGAAGTGGTCTCAGTTTTAGAAATGGAGGTTGATGGAGGTATGCTAAACTGAGGATGCCTGCAGCTCTTCTCTTATGTATTCAGTTCCTTTCTCCCTCTCTCTCTCTCTTTTTTTTTTTTTTTCCCCTCTCCTCTGTAGCACATCAGGGTCCTAAAATAATTTATCCATTAATAAATTAGGTTTGACTTTTCAAGGTGATACTTAGATCCTGATTTACGGAATAGCCATAGCTGGGAAATGCTCTTGCATCCCTATAGCTGCTTATATGTACTAATACAGGTTATGTCTAGAACATTTTGTATCAGATGGGAAAATATGTGATACACAGGTGCATGTAAAAAGCACAATAACCACAAGCTGTGAGGTGACTCCATATTTACTTACAGGGACAAAAATTCACTTGTAAGCATCGGAGGCAAATGTTGCAAATCACAGGATGGTTCGGGTTGGAAGGGACCTTAAAGATCATCTGGTTCCAACCCCCCTGCCATGGGCAGGGACACCTCCTAAAAACCAGGGACTCCACTTAAAAACCCTACATTTACAGCATTAAAAACATAACATTTAAAATATATATTAGCTTGAGATTTTTCAAGTTTGTTTTGACCTTCTAGTTCTTACTACTTCTACTTGAAAACAGACATCCAAACAGCACACATGGCTTTGAAAATTGCGGCATTAAACATTGAAACCATGAAAATATTTTGCAAGTCCTTGGAATTTTTAGGTTTTACAGTAAAGGTTAAATATAAAGAAAGCTGTCCTCACCAGATCTTACAATAAAAGCATCCCTGCATCTGTGTCTCACACCAGCATGACATGACATGACATTCTCCTGAGGGAATACGTCAGCTTGCAGAGACCTTCACCCACATATAGGTCAGTTCTCTTTTGAACAGATGTGAGATAATTGCAAGAGGTGTGAGAGCCTACATAGCTGGGTCAGAGGGTGAATTCTGCTCTCATACCAATGCAAACTCTTACCGAGAGTAATATTTAGATATGTGAGAAAACAGAATTTGGCCTGGTGGTTTCACAGGTGAACAAAAGAGCTGGATTTGGCCTGGTGTCTTTACTCCTCGATTGTATATGAGCCTAATTGAATATTAGCATAATTAAACTCACCACATATTGACAGATTGCATTTCACACTGACTTCCATACTGTGACAAGGAAAGGGAATTTGCTTCAGGTGCTGTTGCCTTTTCCCAATGGCCTGAATAGGTGGAAACGAGAGGGGGAGCTGTGGGAACAGGAAAAAGAAAGGGAATTATTACTTTGCTTTTAGTAAGAGGGGAAGAGGAACAACTCCAATTTGTTTTAACCCTACCTGTTCTCACCTAAAAGAGTACTTTGTTTAACCTAAGAGAGTGGGTGCTAAGAAGGCATAGGGTTGCCGAGTATAAATATGCTGGGCAGTGAATGCTGGAGAGGGAAAAGGAGTACTTAAGGTGAGACATAATTGGCCTGTGAACAACCCAGTGTGAATAACAGACAGGAATAAACACAGGCTGGAAATCTGAAGGTTTCTGAATCATTAGAATGACAAAGTTCTGCCTCCCAGTAGGAGGAAATAAAATTTTAAGCAGGGAACTGGATTCAGAGCTCCAAAACCTTTCCTATACTTCTGTGTGTTTGAGGAAGGAAAAGTAAATCCAGCCTAGTGTTGTAGATAGTCCTCTGGGAGACCTCCAGCTTCTATAAGCAAGAGCAGGTTCAGAAGAGGAACCTACAAATACTCCAAGGTATTAATGGAGTATTTATGGAGGGGTGACTTCTGCTTTAAATTTGTGTTCTGCATCTGGCAGAGGAGAAGGTGGGGACCTGTGCCTTGCACATGTTCTGTAATCGCTCTGTCTGATGGATTCTGGGAAAGGAAAAGAGCAGCACTGCTGTAGCAAATGCCTGCAATAGCCTTGTTAGTTGTCTGTCTGTGAAGGAAGATGCATAGCTGTGAATGCTCAGAGGAGTTAGGTACTTTCTGTCTCAGTGTTAGCTACTGAAGTGTGCTAGAAGAGCAGAGTCTTAAGTGCTTGCCCAGATATCCTTAGCTGTTCCTACTGCCCAGCTTAGATGGCTCCCTTGGTTTTTTCTCTGCATATATTATTCCCATGTTTAAAGCTTTAACTATAATTTTCAAAGGTCTCCATGGTAACAGCTTTAGCTGCCTAAGCTAGCGCACCTGGCTTGGCTGTGATCATCATCAACACCTATCATCCCCTGGAGAAGGGGAATTACTAGCCCCAGTGGGTGCTACCCAGAAGATGGACATAGAGGTGGAATTCAGTGTTGAATTCACTTCCACACATCATCGGAGCAGCAACAAACTGCAATACTCCCAAGAAAATCTACTTCAATAATGCAACAGATACAAAAAAACCCCAACAAACAAACCCAAGTAATTTCCCACCTAGTGAGAGACAGAAAGAAAATACGAGCTTCTTGTAAAATTAGTAAGGTATTCATATCCTACAGTGCTAATAGTGATACTAAACCTTCCCCCCCAGTAGAATACATGGCAAGTGATTGTTTAGATTCACTTAATAGTATGAATAAGTAGAATTCAATAAATCGAACATGCACTACAGACTTATGAGTTGTTCTGTTTTTGTGAGATGCTTCTTTCCTTATGGTTCTTCATTACATCTTCAGTCTTCAGTCGCAGTTATTTTGCGGCTATTTAGTGACCGTTTCCCTTTTTCTTAACTGGCCATATTTCTTATTAAGAAAATTTAGTCAAGGCTCTGGTGAAATCGTATAGTAAATGTATTAAGCAATATAAAACTACACATACCATTGAAATTATAGTTCTAATATTAAAAATTGTATAAAATACATTCAGTAATCAGTGTTGAAAACATTTTCTTTGTGATGTTATAGTTGTTACGATGGCAAGAAAATATTTTACTGTCAAACTGAAATTCCAGTGTTCTTTTTTAGACGTCTTACAACGCTATTATTGTGTATATTGTATATTTTATTCTATACACTTTAGACAAAAACACTTTATCTGTGAAAGATGGGATTGTACAGAATAGTAGTGCAATAGTAATTGAAAATGTTATTTCTACTGCCTCATGCAATGTGTTCTGCTTCTGTTTAATTCACACTATAGCTAAATTATTTCCTCCTACTAATAAAAACATTACAAAGTATTCTTATTCTAGTTGCACTATGTCATTTATCAGTAATTGTGTGGCTTATTTAAGAGACATTTTCAGCTAAAAAACCCTGCTGTCACTAATAAATAGGGTCATTTTAATCATTATTTGTGGGTGAAATGAATAATCTTAATGCTTAAATAGGAGCTGTAAAGTAGCTGCACAGTTAACCTGGGCTTTATCTAAATTAGAGGCAAAAAGAGTAATAACTGAAAACCAAAACAAAACCTACCCCCGCCACTTTCTGAACTAAGGCTATAAGTCTACATTATTAATGCTTTGCTTGCATGTGTGGCTTTTACTTTGCTCGGTAAACTGTCTTTATCTCAACTCAGAATTTTCCTCACTTTTACTCTTCTGATTCTCTCCCCCATCCCACTGAGCAGGGAGCGAGTGCGCGGCTGCGTGGTGTTTAGTTGCCGGCTGGGGTTAAACCATGACAGGAGTATCAAAACCAGCTACCTCTTTCACCCAGGCTCCAACCTGTCTGCTCTTCGGTGACCGGTGGTTACGTTGACAAAGCCAAATGCATGCTGTCCTACCCTTGTCCTGGACTGTGACTGAATCCCAGAGCATGAAAGGCCACGTAAAACCTGCACACACATGGGATGGGTGCAGTGGGGTGGACTACATGGATACATGTGTAGTGCTTTCACAGCAGTGGGAATCCATGTGCAGGCTGAAGACATGCTCATAATTAAGTTTGTCATGACTTTCTAGGCTCTACTCCCAGGTAATGGTGCCAGTGTACCCTGATGACTGAGTCCAGTAATGGTGTTAACAGGACAACGCACAGCTTTCCTGAACTATTTGAGTAACAGAGACACAAACCCTTGCATGACAATACCTGTAGTAATAAATGTTCAACCTCTGTGCACCATTTAGGTGGTTTTCATACAGTATGACCTTCTTAAAAAAGCAATTTTTTGTGTGTTTTATTTTAATTTATAGGTCAGAAGGAGCCGCAGGTTTGCCAGATAACAGGGCTTCTCTGGATGTGGGAAGTTTATGATAGGACTGGAACCTGCCTTCCCTCTGGGGTGAGTGGGATGCTTATTGTTATTAAAACCGGGGTGTGGAGGGAGAGAGTGAGGTGGCTACCTGAAAACGATTGCACGGGGTTGGAGGATGCTGCAGGAGAGATGCTCCTGCTATTATTACACATTTGTATACTGAATCTTCTACAATACACTTATGAATGTTTGCTCTTTATGAAAATGAAGTATTTGGGATTTATGCAGGATAGCTGTTGAGAAGTGGATCATGCTGTTATTTAAACACCTTCATCTTATACTTTTGTGTCTTGCAGGGACTCTGTCAGAACAAAACCACTGATTAGAAGATGCTGAAATACTAAGATGCTTACTACTATTTCTAAGGAGAAATATAAGAAACAACTAAAAAAAATTCTTCCAGAAAAGGGGAAATTTATCATAGGATAGAGAACTACCAGGAACTTCTGTTACAGCCCATTTTGCTAATTTAATGCCTAGGTCTTATGAATTTATTTTGATTTGGTCCATACTAAATCCTAAAGCTAAGCTCTGGCTATAAGAGATAATTGGACAATGAAGTCAGAGAAATTGCATTTATTATAATTTTTAAATTAGCAACGACAGGACCCATCTCTACTAGAGCATCGGAAGATGAGATGAAACCGTTGTGCAGGAAAAAGGTATAATGAAAGTCTTCAAAAGTTTTCATTGTCTGCTTTTAGAATTACATTATAAAATGTCCTCTTGCAAAAGTATCAGCATTGTTCCTTGGTACCGAATTCCCTGATAATGAATCAGATTCCATGGAAGTGATTTCTGACTGTAATTCATTAAGAATTGTTTATGAAGTTTCTTATCACATGATTTTCCTTGTGACCAAAGTTTCCATGAGATAAACTCATAAATGAGCCCATCCAGCAAGAGTAAAAGATTGCTCAAGACTCTAATAGGCCACAAATTGGATTTCTGAACAATCCTCTAATCTGTTGTCTCTGTTCTTCTTTCTCTGTAACTAAGACTAAGGAAAAAAAAGCTATGAGCTGCTGTCAGTTGTAATTATGCCCAACTCAGATAAAATGTCCTGACCTGTGAGAGGTAGGTCAAATGTCAGAGAAGGCTTATGGGAAACAGTAGAAGGTTGAAGGCTTCTAAATAAGCTTTGCAAGTATTTACCCCTTTTGTAGAAAATAGCTGTGAATTTCTAAACCAGAAAAATTATAGAAAATGTCAAAGCGTGTCTACAGTGACCCTGTTCTATACTAATCTCTTGTCAGGCATATTGATGAGTTAAGTGGCTTAATAATTATTTCACCATCAGAGATGACACATATTGATGCCTCTTCAGCAGACAGCTTTTTTGTATTTTATGTCTGGATTAAACCAGTTTAAGTCATGATATTTAATGTTGTCTGTGTATACATATTCATGATAAAACTTGAACCAGCATGTTTTAATTTGACTGAATTTGCTAATCCATTCATTTCTATTTGGTAATCCATTGTACAGGCAACCAATTAATAGAACCCTGAAGTTTACAAGAAAATTAATATCAATTTACAATACAAAAATTTAGTACTTCTCAGGACTACAAATTGACGCCATCTGTATAGATTGTGATGGTAGTTATAATACTCTGTAAACTTATTTTTTGTTAGCTGGAGGAGTGACTTGAACTAAGCAGCTGCTCATGAAAGGAGATGGTCAGTCAAAACGATGATTACCAAGTGAGAAATGAACCATCAAACCCACAATTTTGTGAATACAGCCTGAAATATTTTGTCCAAGCTGAAGTAGTCACTTTCATACATGATACCACCATTTTTCACTATAAAAAACCCCTGCATTTGGTAAGTAAATATGTCTGAAATAGTGTGCTTAGCTTGAAATGAAGCAGCTTAAATGTGGAGAATAGGAAGCATGTAGTAACACTCCAGACTCAAGTTATTTTTTTTTATGTATTTGTAAACGGGACACAAATTTAGAGGTATGTGTCAAGGAGTGAGAACCAGGATATGCAGTCAAAGCTGTAGTACCCTTTAACTTGCATGTTAATACTATTACTGTGCATATTTATAAAGCATTAAATGTATATTGAATGGCTTTACAGGCAAATAGATTTCTGGATTGCAAGCACAGAAGAATCTTATTGATTTATGGGATGAATAATTGCTCTCCCAGTTCTTATAGCACTTCTGTAGCCAACACAAAATATCCTTTCCTTGGGAATGCTATTGGAGAGGACACCTGGTCTGAATTCCCCTACCCTTTCTCCACTCCTCTCTTCCTTCTGTACTGAAAGGTTCCACTTGTAATGCGGTTCCAGTTCAACAGAAGTGGCCATTACCTCCAACCTTAAATCATTAAAGGATGCTGGGTGGTTACTTGATTAATTTATATTAGTCTGACTCCACTGAAATTTTCCAAGCAAAATATATGATATTTTGAGGTCCCAAGGAGAACAGAATATATACTGTAAATAAAAAATTGTCTGTTGAATACTTTCCACAGAATATTAATATGTAAACCGGTTATCTGTTGAGTCATATCAAGCTTGTTTGAATTTTGTTGCTGCTGAAAATACGTTTTGAGTGACCTTACAGTTTTTCTTATAATGCATAATTAATAGAATCACTTCTATTCTTTTAAAATAGCATGTAAAAAAAAAATCTTCAATTTTATGCGAACGTAATCTATGTAGACACTAATTTATGTAAATGGTAATACTTCCTACAGTATTTTCCCTCTAGCTCTAACCAGCCAGGACACCTCTGTGTCAGGTACTTCTCCATTATTATTTCTTGATTGGCCTTTTATCTTTCTTATCTTTAATGTTGTAGGTGATATGTTTTAGATTAAACCAGTGCATTAATGCTTAAAATGCAAAAGTCAGGTTGATGTAGAAATATTATAAACATCTTTTATTCTCTATAAAGATGTTCTTTGGAGGCACATAATTTGCATGCCATGGTTAGATGTCTGCTCAGAAGAGAAAAATATGGTAATGAGTTTCAGCAGAGTTAGAGGGGTTGCTGTATTGTAATTTCGCTTTATTGCTAGGATTATACCAATTGTAGGGGACAAACAGGTGAGCTCTGGCTCCATCTCGGTTATATGGAGTGTTCAGACATAAGAAGTTTCTGTAAGGATTGTTAGTCAGGTCAATGGGACAGCTCTCCCAAGTGAGATAGCAGGATTTGAACAATGCCATCTGGACAAAAACCTGAAGTTTCAATATAGAAATAGTGTTTTGGTAGCTGCCCACCCCTTAACCACCTTGAATATTAAAATTAGCCCCAATGGTGCATTCTTTTGCTTGCTGAGAAGTTCATTCCAATATTTTCCTGCTGTAGCTATTCCAGTCACAGAAAGAAGCTTGTGGTCAATACACAGAAGCTTTCATTTTAGGCATCAATCCTTTATTAGTAAATATGGAATATTTTTAATAATAAATATAATAAGACTCACAATCCTTTTGAATGACTTAAGTCATTTCTTTAGACCCTGACACACCATAAAACTAGTAGGCAGATAATGTTGTGTATCACAAGAAAGTGTAATGGCTGGTGCCTTTTTAGCCATTCTCCAAGCACTGCATGGGCAGCAAGAAGGGCAGGATCTGTCTCCCGCTCCTGAGTGCAGTCAGTAATACTCTAATCTCTGCCCTTGATTAAAATACCTGTGTTCAAACTATGACTACCTATGAGAAATAACTCATTTCATAGGAGATGGCTTGCCACATGGAAGTGGCTAACAGATAACGTAATTTTTGCATACTCTCCACTGACACACGTTTATACAGGAGTTATAAACTACAACCTTGGGTGCCTTTCAGTTCTCTAGATTGGACGCTTCACACTTGAAGTGACCAGATGGGGAAAGAAATTTATACAGTTTTAAAATTGCTGGTTCTTTGCTTAGCACACAGGAGTCAGAGTATAAGAATCTGTAAGATTCTGGTACATCTTCTACATCTGCGGCAGCAGTTAAGTGCTTTGTTCTGAATATCTGTATTATATTGATTTCAAATAATCGTATGAAAATGTTTAATTACTGGTTTGCATGTGCCCTTATTATTAGAGATATGGTATGACTCAGTAAGTGTAACATTTCCTTGAAACAGTCTATACAGAGACTTCTACCACTTTTATCTGTACCTCAGTGCTTGTCTCTCACCCTAGAAAAGATAATTTGTATGTTCCTTGAAATTAAAGTTTAATGTTATATAAAGTACACATGTATAAAAAGAAAAACAATCACTTTTTATCATGTTAATTATGATATAGTAAAATAAGGTAACAAAATCCATTCACAACAAAAAAATATATGACATGCTATTTTTAATATATATCTCGCAATGAGGTTGATTATGGTAAATTTCTGAAACATTTAAATGTTTCAGTTAAATGTTAAAAGGGTAACAAGTTTTGTTTATGTAGCATAAATATTGACTTCTGAAATACAGTTCCTGCTGGTCTGAATCCAAACCCACTAAATTAGAGAGGCTTGAGATTAAAGTTTTATAGTAGAAACATTTTCTATCTGAAATATATTATAATGAGGAAGACAAGCTAAAAGCCTTGTCCAAGCTTTGAAAAGTTAAATAATATTAGTGAGACGTAGTTAAAAGCATGGATTTTTACCAGTGCCAGTTATTGTTTTCACTATAAAACTTTTTATCAAATAGAACACTCAAATGTCTTTTCCCAGAGGAAAAAAACCCTCACACACCTCCCCAAAAAACCCACCCCAAAAGACATTGTAGAATGTTTAGAGGTTTAAATATCTACAGTGGATTTCAGGAGCTATTTTAAAAAAATCTTCAAAGTATTATTTCCTTGTAATTTGTAAAGTCACTTTTAGTCTTGACTACTGTACTTGGTTACTTCTGATCTGCCATTTTTCCTGGTAATAAGTAAAAATTCTAATGACCTAAAAACTCTCCAGGTACACAACCCAAGAGTCTGTTATTGATAGGTAATAGCTCTCATCTGCTACTGAATTAAGCCTTGGGTCTTTTTGCTGCAGTTTAACACTTCCTGTCTTAGTTAATGAATGACATCCTTTCTGAATTAAAGGAAGTATTCCAAACTATAAATGGAAAAAGAATAATATAATGTGAATATATATATATGTCTAAAATACTATGTAATAAATATGTACAATAAAAAAGACATGATTTTGCAAAAACAACTCCTTTATGTGACCAATTTAAAAAAAAAAAAATCACTGGTAAATTCTGTGTGTGGTTATGAGCATTTGACAGAATCCGGTCTGTATTAAGAAGGGGCAAGATGTGTAATGTCATTGTCTAGTTAGTAATAGCGTTCTGTTTCCATCAAAGTTCTTAAAGACCTATGATAAGCTGACAACCTAACTGTAACATCATATTTAAAAAAAAAAAAAATGTCTAGTGAGACTTTCTTCAAACTTATATACCAAATATTGGTTCTTACTTTTTCAGAAGGACTTGTAGCTAGGGTGTTCCTATCATTACATTTCTTGTTCCACATCTGCTGCTTTTCTCCATCCTGTTCTCCCTGTACCACCAGTGTGCACATTGAGTAGCACCTTGCCTGGTGATTATCTGTTGGCTGTTAGAATGGTTAGAGATGGGCCCGGAGGACACAGTAATACCTGGCACCAGTAAGGGCAGCTCTGTGCAGTGCTAGCGCAGAGCACGTGTTCTTGGCAAACACATGATGGCTAGGATAAGAAAAAGAACAGAGGAGGCAAAAAAAACCAACCCAAACCCACACCTCCCCCCGCTCCAAGAAACCAGAAGCAAATTGCACTGATCGGTTCCCACCCAGGTTTCAAAATGCAACCCAGAGCCATTTCGTACTTTGTTCACAGGGTCATTACTGGTATGACAATATCCTCTCTTTGTTTTTAGAATCTGTCATCCCCTGGCTGAAGGGCTTGACTCCAAGGGTGAGTACTGATAAGGATGTGGAAGCTGCTGGGAAATTCCATGCAGAATGAAGGGATCTGTTTTAAGCTTGAAGCAGCTGCATAGTCTCACTTACACCTGCCTGCAAAAAAGGGGATTTGGTGAGGCACCCCACCACAAAGGCTTCCTTACTCTCATTTTTTCATGTGGGCTAACAATTCTGATGGAAGAGGCAAGTTATCATGTACTCCATACCAAAAACTAAACAGAGGACAGCCTGGCCTTTCTTTAGTATATAGACAAAATTATTTAAATGAAGAGAAATAATATTTCTAAATGAAAAAAAACCCCAACACCAAAATCCCAAAACCATTCTTGCCCATTTTTTTTTGCCTGATTTCCTGGCCAGCTTTGGTTTATTTTTCTGTCATTAAGAAAAAAACAAATCAGAACTGTGATGACAACCATAGGTGACATTAATGAATACTTTCTGCATTGTGGTGGGGTGTAGTTCTGATTCTTGTACTTAAGATTGTCTTACTGGGTTGCGTAAAGGTCCTCTCATTTTAGATCCTTGTATTATTAAACTTTGTTTAGATTTTCTCTTTGGTTTCATCCAGAAAGATGAAACCAAAGGAGGGGGCAGGGAGGGAATTGTTTCCTTTGCAGGCTTTAAGAAATATCATGAAAACATTTTTTAAAAAGTGGGGTTTTTTTCCCCAAAATTCTATATTTTAGTAGCTTTAATGCTAAAATAGCTGATGGTGATAATCGAACATTTGAATGAGAAAAAGTCCACAGCGTCATATGCTTTTTTGCTCTCCCACTGAGGTTTATTTGATTTGACATATGCATATGTGTAACTCACAAATTATACAGCACACTTTGTACTCATTTGATTGCAATACTGTGTAATTTGTGTGTTTTAATTAAATCAGCTACATGCTCAATTCCTTAGTCTCCCGACTAATCAATTAAGATTTCTAAATATTTATTTCAAGGAAATGGAAAGAAGGGTGAAGGGATTTTCTCCAATCGAAAATATTCTTTTACAGAGGAGGGCAATTCTTAGAGGACCAGGAGTCAGGAACTCCCTATTTTTTGCATACCTTAATATTTATACTTTATATTTTAAAATCTTAATGAATAAAACTTCATAGCTTGAGCCTAAAAATGAAGCTAAAATATATCCATTACAGTGAGATGAGAAAACTACAATTTTTCAGAGTGAGAGAGACTAATTTTTCTGTTTCATGCAACTATTATGGTTAATTACGTTAATTAAGGTAGTGACTAGAAATTCCTGAGAACAGGACCCTTCTATATTAGTCTGCGCAAGCACAGAGTGCACAGCAGGGTTTACAAATAGGCAGGACAGACATAAGGTGAAAGAAATTGTTAGAAAACACCCGCAGGACTGGCCATTCTGAGAAATAAATATTATGATAATTCCTGTTTAAAAATTGGGGTTTTTTTCTTAGTACTCTATGGGTTAAAATGATGGCATGAAGTCTGTGGCATACTATTCTATAAAATCCAGATTAAGGTGTCCAAATTAAAATTATATGATAGCAAGGTTCTGCTGCTTCTTACTAGATACTGTCAACTAAACCAGGGATTACATTCTCTGATTAACTGCTATAGATTTTAAACCTATACTTTCTTAGTCCCAGCAGGACTGGGAAAATGCTTTTCAGTAAGCGATTTATTTGCAAAAAGTTCTGGTTGAGATTGATTGAAATTGTAATTTCAGGTCAAATTTAATATATAGTACATTTTAGTCTTCCTGATATGAAACATATATATATGTGTGTGCGTGTGTGTGTATATATATGTGTGTGTGTATATATATATATATATATGTATCTCCACATATTCTGGAAAGACGCATAAGAAAAGGCTGATATCTTTTAGAATGTGATGGAAATAATCCTTCCATATTTTGGTGTTGGGTTTTTTTTGTTTGGTTTTTTTTTTTTTCCCTCCCCTAAAAAATCCCAATGGTAGAATGCTTAGTTAGAGTGGATAGAGTTTGTCTCAAAATCCTTTTGAAACATCTCTTCCATCCCCAAGAGATGAGAGTGTATTTAAGTCTTCATGTATTTCAATCTGTCCTATTGAAGCTCTTCCACTTTCCATAGAGAACTTGAAATAATAGGAGGATTAAGAACCAAATTCTAAATTTCTTTTTTGATTGCCCTTAACCTCCAACCTCTAGGGTCATGCCCAGGCTCTTGTTCAGTGAATAAAGTTAGTTGTGTAGAGTCCTATTTCATGCACAGTTGTACCCTGGAGTGGATCCTGGGGAAAACACATCAAGTGGTCAAGTGAGTGAAAGCTCTGTTATAAAGCCTCAAGAAAGTGAAAAATAAGACTGTCAGTTAACCCCAGTCCTGACTTTTAGTATCTTTTGGAGTACTTCAGTCTGTAACCGTAATAAAGTTCTTCTAATTCATATATTTTGGTGTAATATGGAAATACTTGTTTTTACTGGATACAATTCCTGTCTTGGTTCAGATAAAGTTTTGGTGCATGGTAAGACTCTGTCCAAAATATACACACATGTTGCTTTAGTATTAAAAAACATGAGGCTAATTCTACACCTTTTTTTTTTTTCTGGGCTTCGCTTCTGTTTAGGTTTTTACTTGAAGCCTGTTGTTTGCAAATCCTCCTTACAGCCACAGTGTTACTTTTGTCAGTCTTGTATCTGGAGGTGACAATTTGACTGGTCTTGCAAATTTCCACAGGAAATTAAACCTAGAAAAAATGCAGAAGATCAGCCAGAGTATGATCTGTGCAAGCTGAGAAAGAGAATAAGAACAGGAATAACACAAGTCATAATTGGCATACAAGTCTGTTCCCTTCATAAAGGTCCCTTGGATAGGTCCTGCCCTCTCTTTCATCCTGGACTAATGATGGGCAACACGAGGTTTCTACACTGAGTAAGCAATTTGATCTGACCTCTGCTAAGCAGGACAAAGCTGCCAAACACGGAGTTTTCCAGGTATTTTGATTGGTATTGGAAAGGAGAGAGACAGAGAGGACTTTAAAAGCAAGGAAAGGGAAGAGAAGCAAAGGAGAGGAGTATTGCTTGGCCAACATTTTTACTTAGTACAGATGCAAAACGTGCTGATAAAATGGATTTTATTCTGATACGTATTCCTGTAGGCAGGGTGATAATATGTACTCATACAAACACCTTTCTATTGGTGTAATAGTATCTCTCTAAGGGGAAGCAGAGGAGGAACGGCAGAGGAGTGAGCAAGCAGACAACAGTAGACAAGAGAAGGGTAAGAAAAGGAATGAGGAAAGGGAAAATGAAAGGAAGGGGAATGTGACAACAATTTGTAGGAGCTGGGAAGCTCTGTTCTGTTTTGTCATCAAAAACTTAGGAGTAGGGGTCGCACAGTAGGAAGGAAGAGGACACGTTTGAGAAATAAACTGGGCAAGGGACAGTGAAGTTTTATGCTCTTGTACATCACACACAGGCAGCTGAATTACCTGCAAGCAACACATCTGGGCTTCAGATGAGTTGTGCCCTGGCTGCAGAGACACCACAGCCACTATCAGTACACTGCAGCAGTGGTTTGGCAATGATTAAGGTCAGGTACAGTGTCATGTAAACACGATTTTTCCGCTCCCGGATAAGCTCACCTGAGGAATCACTTTCAGGACCTGAGCTGTCTCTGTACAGGGTCACTGGGGATCTGTGAAGTGTTCCCCAGCGGTCCCGGTTTTAAGAGGTTTCTTAGCTGGTACACAGTGGTAGGCACAAAATGGCTTTGTGCCTTGGTTACCTTCACTGGATGATCTGAATATGAAATTCCTTTTAGAGCTTATCTATATATTACAATGCAGTGGCTTGGATAAAATATAAGCTGTCTGTGCTACCTTAGCCATTACACATAGAAAGTTCTCTCTTTACTGACAGTTACTATCACAAAGTGAATTACTGAAACAGAGCCAGTCACACAACATACTTCTGTCCAAAATTCAGTGCTTAGAAAAAAGTAATGAAAGTAAACAGAATCTGCGCAATTTAGAATGTGAATAAAAAAAAAGATCAGACTACAGTATGATTTTGTAATAGCCTGATATCTTGTAGGAGTAAATTCAGCTAATAAGAGAGTTCTCATTAGGGCCTGAGATCTGGATTCAAGATCTCAAGTTTGAACTACACATGCATCCTGATGAGTCTGGAGGTTCTGCATTAGAAACCCAGCTTTTCTTCCTGTTGTGACATTAGGGCAGAAACCTCTGTATGGTCACGTGTATGATTTGGAAAATTTGTTCTGGGAAAGATATTTTCTGAAATAAAAGAACTCGGAATTAACTTGGACTATTATTATAGCCTTAAGAGGGTTTTTTGTTTCATTGTTTGTTTGGGCTTCTTTTGGTTGTGCTTTTTTTTGTTTGTTTGTTTGTTTGTTTTTTCCTACGACTTGTCCAATTACTTTGTGTTGTAATTTAGACACAGACTTTTGAATAGAATTTTCTGTAGATTCCTAAATCTACTGAATTTTTCAGTGACTACCTTGATAATTCTGATACCAATCCAGTAATTTATCCATAATTTATCCAATTTATCCATAAGATAAATGGGTTAACAGTACACTAAGTCCAGGTATATAGACTTTGTAATTGCTCATAGTCATATAAGATAAGTCACAGCAAGATACTTGGCTGTGTAATGTTCATTGCTGTAGCGCTGAACATTGCTCGTGCACTGCAGGTTATAGCTAGTGACAACCTAATATCACAGGCCATTTCAGTTATTACGGACAAACGTTTTGGTTTTGAGTGCTTTTTCCTGGTAGGTCATTTCTGAAACGGTGGTTAATGCTAGGTGCTCGTGGGGAGGGAATGTTACTAACAATTTCGAGGAAGCCAGTTACTTAGTTTAGCTTAGAATTTTTTTCTACCGTATTGACTTTGTTCAGCCTTTACTAGTGTCCTTTGTTCGGAACTGTTACATTGCCCCAGTACAAACCATGGCTCATAATAATGAAACAAGGAGGGAGAGGTCTTGTGATCTGGGTAAAGGGTCATAATAAACGGACGCCACATTACATTTGTAGTGTTTGACACATTTTACTTAGCAACATGTCTACAATTCATGCATGTTTGAGAGCGTCACACGCCCTTTTCAAATTTTGCTTCCAGGACTACTTCCAAACGTTTCAAACAGGCAGTCTTTATGAAACGACCTGCCGCAAAAACCTGACTGTTTTCATTACTTTCTCTTAAAGATACTATTTTCTAATCAGGAATTAGCCAAATATGTCAGTCTTTGCTATTTACTTTGACAAATACCTTAAGGCATACTATGAGTTTAAACCTGTCTTGGAGTTTGTTTTCAGTGATTGACTGCTCTGGAGAACAAAACCCTGGCTATTAGCTTCTCTTACTTTCTTTGATGCTATCAACAACGAGTATCAAAGGATTAATTTTCAATAATGCATGTAAGCAGACATAAGTGAACTTTCCTGCTATAGAGTTCTTCACCTATTTGTAGAAACAGACCAACATCCTGGTAACAAATCTCTCTGGATTGTAGAGCTTTCCCTTGCAAATTTATTTAATAACCATTTAAATATGATTGATTTGCTTCGGAAAGGCTTGGAATTAGGGATTCTCAAGACTTTATGGCCCTGTGAGATTTTACAAATCACAAATATTAGATTTTTTTTTTCTTTATATCATCTTCTTGAAGATGGCAATAGGGATAATTGTACCCTTACTACGTTCCTGATCTCTGACTATATCCTTTTGATTATCTGTTTTTGCTCGTTATCCAAGTTTAGAAATGTTAGGGTTTGTTGTTCATTTTCCCCATGAGATTGTATTCTTTTGAATATTGTTTATTTATATTCTGGATTTGAATACTAACACCTGTAGTTCCTATTTCTAGGAGACTAAGAAGCAGTGTATAATGATTAAGGAGCTTATAAACTAATTCAATTTTTTTTTTTAAGTCTGGAACTAAAGCTCCTAAAGAAAAGAGATTTGTAAAACAACAATCTGCATGCATGTCTGTATTACTTGATGTCTTATCATACCCTGATGGGAAATGTGTCAAACCTAAGGTTTTTAAGCAGCTCCATATGGATCCTGCATCTTTCTGAAACTGTAATGAGGGGCGGAAAAAAAGAACTTGAGGTTACCAGACTTTTCCCACCTTTTCGGCCCTTTTTTCTTAGAACCACTATTTTAGGTAGACAGCAGCCAAAGCTGAAGTCACTAAATGAATATATGTAGCATCATTCCTGAAGCTTTCAGCAAAACAGAAATTGCTATGTTGTACTTTTAGTGAAAACATTTTTTCTTGTTTTAACAATAGCTCCATACAAAATCAGACTTTGGCGTTTATATTGTAAAATCTCAGTGGTCTACCTCAAAACCAAAAATGTCCTGGGCGTCATCTACATTTCTGTCACAGCATTTGAACACAAGCCATGGCTTCTTAACTTTTTTTTTCTATGGAAACAAGGCTCAGGCAATCTAGCTGCTCAGGTGTACTATTCTATACTAGTCCTTCTTAGTAAATCTAGAGCTACTTTACTTAGACCTGTCAAGGATGGGAAGATCATTAAGATTCTGGATGTTTTATGAAAATAGGCAGCATGGTAAAGAGAAAAATTCTTAAACTTTTTGGTTGACTATGGGAAGAATGAATTCATGTGTTATTAGCAAGAGCCCTCATTACTGCCCCAGCTATGAGTGGGGCTTGCACATTCTTAAATTTAAAAGTCAGTTAATCACAACGAAAAAAGTCCACTAGAAACCAGGATTCACTAGTTTCTGGTGTCCACTGAACAATCCAGTCGTTTGTGTGGGTGCCAATGCACTGGAATGCTGGCCAGGGCCTCTGAATACACATGCAATATGGATGCAAATACCCACAAATCCATCAAAAATAGATATTTCTGTGTGTTCAAAAGAAAATACTCAATCTTTACGAAAAACTAGAATGAAGGATTTTGAAAATGTCCTGCTACAAAAGAAACTGATAACAAATGGAGGAAGTTATAAAAAAAGCTTATTTAATTTTGGGCCTATGGACAACTGCTACTTTTTAAAAACGAAAGCAGTTTGTTTCTGGGAGACAAAACTGCTGTTGTAAGCGGGTCACACAGGTCTGCCTCAGAGTCTTAAGAGACTGTGACTCCAGAAGTACATGTTCCTTCCTGCTCCCTCCCACTTCCAAAAAGGATGTTGAATGCAGTTTGCTTGAGAAAGTTTTGAAACATAACATTTCCCCTGCAAATGCACATTGGAATTCCTGGTAACAGCTGGTGTTAGGATTTCAAAGATGATGTGATATGAAGATCTGTATCTTTTAAGTACCCAGCCTTGGGGAACCAGTGTTTCTGGTTCCCTGTAGAAGCCCCTGTTTTTTCACAAAGAGGCAGGAGGAACTTGTCATCTGTGTCTCCCTTCCCCGTCCTAGAAAGAGTCCGAAACATCCTGCACCTCCCCATCTCACAAACCTCTTCTGCCATTTCTTTCCCAGCTTCTCCCTCATCCTGATCCTAAGTCCTGGAACAGTCCCGTTCCCAGCATGACTATTCAGTTCTTTCCAGGATCTTTGTTTGCAAGCCTCTTTATTTAGTGTTTTCCTTGTTGGCACTATCACAGTTATTCTTTGTTTTTTTTCTCTGATCCCTCCTGAGCCCCATTCACTTTCCCTGCTTTCTTCCTCTATTCCCAATCCCAGTTGAGTCCCCCAGACTCTGGCCCTGTTTTGAAGATTACTGACTGTTTCTATTGCTGTCACTTTCTTTTTACCCCTCTGGTTTCCAGTCTCTCTCTTCCTCACCCAGTTATCTTTTTCTAATGCTCTCAACACATCTCATGGCTGACTGGTTTCCTTTCTGTATTTTTGGTCAGAAAATGTCTTGCTCACTCTTATGTTGATGTTTCTGGAAGGGATCCTACAATTTACAGGAATATAGGTTTAATTACCTATTCTATTTGTCATTTTTGGCATTAGTATTTTTGCAGAGATAGTTAAATGTACAGCACTGACTCAAAATCCAACCCTACTGAAATTTGAATCCTTGCCTCAAATGGTGGGGTTGACAGATCTCTTGAAAGAAAGATTTAGAAATAAACATAGCAGTTTAGATTCCTTTGTCTTCAGAGTTGGATGAATATGTGTAGACAGTTTGGTTTTTTTTTCCAAAAGATTTTAATGTGAGATGGAAAATAGTATTAAAATGTGGTCAAATTATACACAAACAGAAATCAATGTTTTACACTGAAGAGTGTTAGGTAACTTCGACAACAGGCTCTGTTACTTGTCACAGTAAAGATATATATAGTACTTTCACCCCACTTTTCTTCTTCTACTATCAAACAGCTATGGTGGGCTGTATGCAGGTGGACCTTCGCTGGCTTTAATAAGGCCTTACGAAACACTGCAGCCTTCCTTCTAAGATCTTCTTGTGAATAAGGAGCTCATTTTTGTATGACCTTTAGCGGAGGGACTGTCTTTGGGTGTATGCATCAGAGTACAGTGGGCTCCCATCTGTTTGTACCCTTTAAATATTATTAGACCATGAGTTAAACATTGACTGTGGTCATAATAACAACGGGCACAGATTAGCTCAAGACATAAATAGCAGCCAGCTTCTGCTGGGCATTAACTTGATTGCTGAAGAAGCAAGTGTGTAGCATCCTGGAGTGCAAGAGGAGGAACAGCTCTCCTGAAAAGACCTTTTTTTTTTCCTGAAAAAAACTGAAAAGTACTTTTTCTGAAAAGAACCTGATGTAGAACTTCAGGATCTCATCAACCTAATACTTTCTGGACAGTGCATAATGGCTATAAATTGCCTGGAAGTAGAACTATTTTTTTCACTTGATTTGAACTTGGGGTGTCTTCGATTTAAATTGTCCTTACAATGAGAAGATATGCTCTAATATACATGTAATTGCTTTGAATAATATATCTTCTAGGCTTTCTACTTTGAAAAGAATAGAAATCTTGACTTCATAGTAGAACAATAGCGTTCTTAATGCTGTTACTAGTTTCATGATAATACTAATTACACCCAATCACAGATTACTCTTAATTAATTTTTTAATAACATGCAAAATAATCTATTCCAACAGACAATTTATTAATATATTTTCTAAATGTGTTGATAACAAATTATAACATACATTTGCTGCCTATACCATTACACACATGCTTCATTTCCCTTGTAAGTCAGTTAACTTTAATAGAACAACCTGCAACGTGACTAAATTATTTGTAGAATCATGTAGTTCATTCACTAATTATAACAGCAGATAATTTATTTATACTATTTGAAGACAAAAATCCTGATTATCCTTTCAATTATTATGGAATAAGGACTATCATGTTTTTAAAAGACATTTATTCCCAAATATTCTGCAGTTTCTCTGTATTTTTGTTTCTGATAAAGGCAAAACCAGAAAACTGAAAATTGAAAACAAACACCAGAGAACTGGCATTTCTAGAAGCACAAAATGTTCAGTGCAAATGGAAGAGAAGTTTCAAGACTATTTTCTTGTCAATTGGACCATTTTATTTTTTGTTGGTTTGGATATTTGTCATAAAAAGTACCTTGGCATCTGCTAGTTGTATAGATGCTCCTAGCTATAGTTTTTCTCCTTCACGGGACAGGTATGATGCTGAATGCTGTCAAGATGTTGCAGATAATACCTTCCAAGGGGCAGATACAGCTATGGAGGTCATACAGAACTTCCTGGAAGATTCCCCACTGCATTATTGTCTTTTGCCACTTTTTGGGAAAAATATCTAAGTTAACAGGTTGGAACTTTGGTTAGAAAGCAAAGATTCCCAGCAGTCTTTTCAAAGAACCACTTCCTTATGGTAAGAAAGCTCAGCACCTTTATAGTGGTTTAGAAATCCTAAGGCAAAGGATTTATATTTTTACTTTTTAAAGAACTAAGTTTGGAAACTCTGAGAACTAAACCTCTGTCACTCAGATGTCTGTTTTGGGTTCCACAGGGTTTGGATGCTGGTTTGAGATGTTTTATCAAGTCTCTACTATTCTGATAATACCTGAAATTCAGCAGTATCTTTGCAGTTATATATATGTAATCAAGCCCATGCTGGCACGTATCAGGTCTGTTTCCATTTTTTTAAAAAATTCAGATACTTAAATAATTTTCATCTTTCTACTTCCATAAGGCAAAGCAAGATGGCTGCCACATGAAATGTGAATCACACCTACAAGGATTTTATTATACATAATTAGAGCTATGGCTTTGTCCACTTCAAGTTGTTAGTAATATCTTCTTAACTTAGGGGAACCCGATTTAATCAAATGCAATGCATCAAGTGTAGATGCAGTGATTTTCATTCACTGTCTCTTAAGCAATATGAACTAGTGTTTGGGATTAAAGTCTTTGGCAGAGGGAGCACTGAATACAGAGCAGAATGATTCCAATACAGAAATGCTGTTTGGCTCTCTTTGCAAAAGTAAACTTGGAATTATAAGAAAATACGAATTAGTAGTAACTTGGGCAATTCAAGTTTGAGCTCCCCAGTGATGTAAGCATCACAGGCATGAAGTCTCATTCTTCACACCTGCACAACTACTGGATGATTTTTCCAATAATGAAATAATAATTGCTGTGAGGTGCTCTCTGATCCTCTCTTTCATGAAGTCTTGTAAATAATCACATTTTTTTTAAGAAAAGTTTAAGCAACTTTTTAAAACATGAAGTCAAAAACAAAGCTTGCTTTTAGAGATAATCCCCAGTGGAATGACTTTCAGCTGAACAGTGTTTTGTCTTTTTATTGACAGGTTTTAGCTTCTTTATGTCTTTCTGTTTGCTCACATCAACCTTGTTATTTTTTACTTTACAAGAAAGCAAACAGCATGCAAATCTTTTCTGCGGACAAGTCGATACATTTTTATACTTTCTGGTGTTTGATTTTCAGGGAAGTTCACATGGAGAGGTTGGGCATGAAGCCAGATGTCCTGGAGGTAATTCCTAGAGCTGCAGCAAGCTGTGCACTCACTAACAACCGCTTTGAACAAGTACTTCCACATGGCAAGCTCACTGGTGCTTGTCTGTTGAGCTGGGTTCAGGAGAGGGATGGCTCATGGTCTGTTGTTTCCCTGTGCCATTGCTTCGTGCTCTGATCCAAGAAAGGAAGAAAGTTTAAGGGAGGTGAGCGTGGGGGAAGATCCCAATATTTTGAAAGTCTGAGCGTAGGTGACATTTAGCAGGGATGAGCAGTTTCAGTGATACAGTGATATGCTGTAATGCAAATTTGAAGAAGGCAACGGTGATTCATTTTCAATATCTAAATAATTTAACCTCCTATTTCAAAAATTTCTATATCAGTATGAATCATTTTAGAATCCTGCTATATTGGTGAGGTGAACAAAGGCCTAATTCTGAAAATATTTATGCATAAATCTCTTCTGACATATTATGAAATGAGCCAGAGATTTCAGCCAGAAGGGGGAAGTGCAGAAACAGCAAAAGCAGGAATTGCTATGCTGAAAGGACTAGGAATAAAATTGCCTCCAAATCTGGAAGATCTGTTCTAAGTCATCTTCTACATCCAGAACTCTGCACAGAACCATCCTCATAAGGGTCCTAGTTTCCCTCTTGCAACATGACCATACAGAAAAATGGCATTGGGACATATAGACTGAGGGCTGTTGCAGGAATTTTCTAGTTTTCATGCTTTCATGGATGATTAAAGCTAGATCCTATCTTTTTAGCTCGCTTGTGATAATGTCATAAGATGAGGTGTCAGAAACTCCATAAAAGCCAAGATATGTCACAACCACTCCTCTCCCCTTATTCACCGACCAAGCCACGCCATCGAAGAAAAACTATGCTCTGTTCTTAATAGTTGACTATTTTCAGTCATTATGTTATGTCCCAGATGTTTGCAAACTGGTTTGATTCAGAAATTTTTAAGCCACAGTTTTATAATTCTCTGGGTCCTCTTTGAATAGTTTTTTGGTTTGGTTTGGTTTGGTTTTTTTCCTTATCTACTCCAGTGGAATCAACTGTGTTCTCCACAAGATCCTCAGTAAAACTAATGAGAATTGAGATATTTGGCTACTTCCTTAAGTACTGTAGGGTAAGTATTCTCATACCCTTGAAATTTGAATATCTCTCTCTTACTTAAACAACTAGTCCTTTCCCTGTTTTGGCCTCTACATTACTGCGTTCTTAAAATTAATTTTACTAAGTATGTAATTAAAATCATCTTGGATTATTGTGAGGTGATTATTGAGAGGTGGACACATGCAAACCTCTTAAAATTCATCAAGGCTAAGTGCAAGGTCCTGCACATGGGTCAGGGCAATTCCAAGAACAAATACAGGCTGGGCAGAGAATGGATTGAGAGTGGCCCTGCGGAGAAGGGCTTGGGTGTGTTGGTGGACGAGAAGATAGACATGAGCCGGCAATGTGCACTTGCAGCCCAGAAAGCCAACCGCATCCTGGGCTGCATGAAAGAGGGAGGTGATTCTGTCCCTCTACTCCGCTCTCGTGAGATCCCACCTAGAGTACTGTGTCCAGCTCTGAGGCCCCCAACATAAGAAAGACATGGTCCTTATAGCCCCTTCCAGTACCTAAAGGAGGCCTACAGGAAAGATGGGGAGGGACTCTTTATCAGGGAGTGTAGTGATAAGACGAGGGATAATGGTTTTAAACTGAAAGAGGGGAGGTTTAGGTTAGATGTTAGGAAGAAATTCTTTACTGTGAGGTGGTGAGACACTGGAACAGGTTGCCCAGGGAAGTTGTAGATGCCCCATCCCTGGAGGCGTTCAGGCTGGATGAGGCTTTGAGCAGCCTGGTCTAGTGGGAGGTGTCCCTGCCCAGGGCAGCGGGGTTGGAACTAGATGATGTTTAAGGTCCCTTCCAACCCAAACCATTCTGTGATTCTGTGATTCTATGATTAATAATAAAGAGATTACCTTCTGACAGTTCCTTTTATTAGAAGATCTTCCTTCTCTTTTTACAGCAGGTGTAAGCCAAACTGTTCAATTTAGCTGCCTTTTCTTTTGGCAGAAAGGGTCAATGCAGTCCACCTGAAAAAAAAACTGTTTAAATTTCTTAATGACTCCAGGCACTTGTGAGGATGGCAAAAAGAGATTCAGGACATTTCATGGAGCACTGCCTTTTCTCCTTTGACTGCCTTGGAAAGTCTTCAAAGAACATCCAATCCACCTAAATCTGGCTCTCTCCGTGTAGGCTGTATGTCCTGTAAAGTGCCTTCTTCCACTCGGGCTCTTCTGGGGATGGCTGTTGTTGCCGGTTATTCGCCTAAGATAGGTTACAGAAAGGGTGGGGATACAGCAAGTCGCAAAATAGTGTCCTAAATATCAACTCAAAGACATATTACGCTCTCAGTGGGTTTCAAAAAAAAGCTCAGGGGATAAGGAGAGAGCGCTTTTTGCTTTCTGTGTGAAATCACTGATTTTTTTTTAAAGAGTGAGCAGAGATCACATTCTACATGGAGGAATAGTAAAAGCATGAAACCCAAAATTACCAGTCCTAGAAAGCATCACTGCCCTATAGCAAATAAAGCTTAACGTTCACTTCAATCAACTTGAAAGAGAACATTTCAGTTCTATTTAACACACTGAATAAAAATTTATTAATAAATGTTGAAATTGTTTATTTCTATCAAAACTCAAAGAATCCTAAACTGTTCTATCGTGTCTAATTTGAAATATTGCAGTAATCTTCATTCCATGACAAATTGCTGATATTTTAACTTTTTTTTTTGTCCAACCTGGAAGAAAAAATGAACTTTAATATTGCAATTTCTTAAGATTATGTTTTTGATTTTTTGCCAAGATGCAAAAGGGTTCAAAACCCTTTTGTTCATGAATTTTTACTCAAATATCTGTTTTTATAAGAGAACATAAATCACATAGCAATTGGTCTTCTCCCCTATTTTCATTTTCGGTGAATAGTAGCATTTAAGCAACTTTAATCCTGGGAAATCGTGGAAAAAGAGGTAAGAAATAATTAGTAGTATTATAAAAAAGTGATTTTTCTAAAAATGTTCAGTGGTGCACAGTGTCTTCTTCCTTTCCAGTCTTGAGTTTCACCTGCGCAGTTAAATGCAAATGACTTCCTACTTTCGGAAGTGCTAAGGAAATGTTTGCAATATGATTTAGTTTTTATATAATTATATGACTACATTAATGTTTTGCCTAGTGTGGATGTGGCTTTTTATATGTAATATATAGAAATACAGAAATATATACATATATAATATATATAATATATTAAAAAGTAATTTATATAAACACAAAGATATATAGTATATATATTTAAAATCAAATTTTATTTCTAAGATCCTTCAAAATGTAGGATGAAATGAAAGAGTTTGCAATGTGATAATTCCTAATAAGAGCTTGCTGTTTTGCAAATAATACAAACATAACTTTTGATTTAATCTCTCTCTTGTTGCGTATATATGCACATTGAGATACGCCTGACTAGTAAAAGCTTTGGAACTGTTGCTTTTTCCACAGTCTCTGACGATGCGATGATAAAGTAGTTATGTCAAACCAGGAACTACTTCATTATAACATGATCAAAGGGAAGCGCAGAACACCAAGGCATTACTGCTCAAGAATGTCATGATATATAAATAGCTCAGAGAAAGTGATAGCACAACTTCAGAAGTTGTGCCAGCAATCAGATCCAGTTATTTGCTTGCTTCAAAGAAGTCTGGTGCTAGAGAAAGAATTAGTTGGGATCACTGCTGCCCCCTGTGTCGTGGGAGACACCGCGATGCAGTTGTTTGCAGCCCTGGACTGGCACTTGAAGGGTTGTTAAAAGACTTGCTAGGTATTGCCACAAGCCTGGGTGAGTATCAGAGACTGAAACGTCTGCTCATTTGCATGGGCAGCTACTGCTTGCATTGCTGCTAGTACTACTTAAATCTCCAAAAGCACGTTTAAATCACTGTGGACCATATCTGTTGCCTGAACAATGTCTCCTGAATTAAACAACAATTTATGGTGGTAGAAGAGACCAACGTACAGACCTGTAAACCTCTGCTTATTAGCTACAGTTAGAAATAAAATCCCTGTGTAACTTTGAAAGAAATAGAGACTATAGTTATGGAGTATGTTTATGGTACATATATCGTTAAAATAATTATACATTCATTTGCTTTTATTGCATATAATGATACGCTATGCATTATGAATTTAGAAAACTACACAGCTTGGATCTGTCTGTCTACTTAGAACATAGTGGGTGGTTTGGTTTCCCTTCTTACCTTAAAATCCTACTAGGCAATGGGATTGTGTATTAGCAGCGCAACACTAAGGTAATTGGACTAAGAATTGTCCCAGTCTTGGTACTCCTGTCTGCGTAGATCCTTTTCAGCCTACAGAGGACCACATTCATATCCACGATTTGCCAAGATCTTTGGAGATCTGCCTTTGGAGATCTTACCTGTCTCCAAAGTTTGCTTATACAATACATCCTTGTGTGCTTGTTGTTCGATTGTATGTTTACCTGTAAGGGAGAACACAGATTCCGCACTCAACTCATATCCCAGACATGATACCACTAGAAATTCTGGAGACGAGGGCTTTCTCCAACAGAATATGATGAGACTTATGTCATGCAAGAAACATTATTCATGCCAAGTATACTAAAATAACTAAGATATCATATGTGCTCTTCTCAAACAGAGAGGTTGGGCAAGAAAATAATGCTTAGCTTCATTTTCCCAGTGTGATGCATAAAAACCTCAAAATGCTTCTGTTTACTATGCAAACTTAAAATACTCCGAAAATAGTCAGTCATTGTAGAACATGGCCCAGCATGGTTAGTCCAGAGCCAAAAGTTTTTGGGGAAAGACAGCATTCTTTTGATATTACTCTGTCAATAGGTTTTAGAACAAGGCCAAATTTTAAGTGTGTTTTTGAAGCCATAATTTTGACTCAGAACAAGAAAGAACCCCACAGAGGATGTTACCTGTTCTGTCCTTCAGGATAGCTCAGGTTTGCTGCTTACCCAGCACTCGTTTGACTGCATCACCTTCTTTTTCTCCGTAGAAAGCAGTCTAGCAAGTTCATGTCCAAAACACCACCTTGGAATCACTGTGCCTGCTCCTTGCATCCCTGCTTATTGCTTTCCACAACAGGTATTTCTACCACTTAAATTATCTCTGTGGCCTGATCTCTTATTTGAACTGGAACTGGAGAAAAGGCAAAATGGAGTTGACTATGCCTGAGACAAGAGAGCAGTCAATCACTGCTAGGATTTTTAAGCTCCAGTGTCTCAGGAGTAGAAGGTTATATCTCCTGTATTTTTCTGCCAGATAAAGCACCATTTCCAGACTTTGTTAACCATAGTACGTTAGGATCATTCTTTCTCCAGGGGCTTGAAATGAGCTTGGAATGGCAGGCCTTTCTACGGTTTGGTGGGACAAACATTGATATGTTGCAGGGACAGATGATAAGGGATACTGGAATTAAAATCAGGAATGTTAGCCCCAGCGACTGCATGGCAGCCTCTGTGGGCAGAGGAAGAGGAAAAGGCTAGTGTGTAAGATGCAGGTGAAGAAAAGGCAGGACTAGGAAACCTTACAGGAAGGAGACTAGTGGTTCATGAACCCCTGTTTCTGTAACAACAGTCCTTGTCTCCGGAGGAGGCAGTCTAAGGCCTAGTAATTCCCAGGTTCCCTCATCTGAGACTCAACCTGGCTAGCAATAAACACAGTAATCTCAGTCATATTCTGGGAAGAGATGTTGACTTCTGAGCAGTTCCATCTCTCTCAGGGTTTGGTGTAGTATGGTGGATTCCAGAGTATTGTGTCCCTCCCCGGCATGGTTGGGCTAGTTTTGCAAAAGCTGCATTTCCTAAGCTGACACACAGGAAGGGCTGAAGCTCTCTTCCAGTGGGACCCTGCTGTTCAGAAGCACTAAAGAAGCTATAGAAAATGGCACTTTGGCGTACACCTGTACCTTGGCATGTAGCATTGGTTGCATAGCACAGAAGCAGATGTCCTCATGTCAGACCAGTCCTAAGACTGTTACCTAGCTGCTTTGGTGGAGTCCCCTGCAGACACTTCTGTCCCGAACCCCTGAGGTCGCTTTCTTGCACAGCCCTCCGAGGTGACAGGCACTGGGTGAGCATGAAGAATGGCGCTGAGAATTATGTAGATAAAAGTGGGGAGAAAGACAGGGGAGAAAGCGGATGGGGAGATAGCATTTTGTACTTGGATAGAATCACTCCTACTGGTGTTCAGTCTCTATTCTAAAAGTAGGTGACTACTTTCATAAGTAGCAGAGAACAGAGTTGTGACACTCGTGAATCTGGTCTTTACAGCTGGTGGGAGAGGACAAAGAGGACTGAGCAGGCAGAGGACCTGTTGGTGTCTGGAAGCAGGGTACAGCCAAGGTGATGGGAATGTAGGCATGCATCACTAGGCAAAGCACCTGGTGCAACTTGTTGGTATTGCCCTGGGCTCACGCATGATATGCAGAATTGGTTCTTGCACCCTGTTTTTGGCTTACTGCCATTAATGGCAGTGGGGACCACTCCTGGGAGTGCAAGCTGTCCCTCTAAGACAAAGGGTGGGTGGCAGTTTATAGTTGGTCTGGGTGGTTATTGCACAAGCATGATAGTCCATCACCGCACTTGTCAATGAAAGCGTAGGTCTTCCGAAGGAGGAGTCCAGCTAGGGATTCCTCTGTGGTGTGGTGGTGTGAACGCGCAGGGAATGGGGCCTTGTGTTATTACTATGGCTGCTTCAGAAGGAAGACCCCTGGCTTTTTTGTGGCTTTGGATGTAGTTTCATCAAAAAGCAATGCAAATGTTTTAGGAGTTCAGTCGTATGTGGATCTAATTACGAAATGGAGGGTTGACTTCAGGGTGAAATCAGGCCTAAAATTCAGGTTTGGTACAAAACTTGTTACCTGCTCTTGTGAGATTTTTTTGTAACTTAATGGTAATATTCTTATGATGTCATTTTCATCTTGTCAGACTGGAACCAGAAAACAGTGACTTAATTAGTGTTGAATCTGATAAGGCAATTGTATGGTTTCAGATGCAGGTTCACTGTTTTGACCTATGTCTGTCCTGTAAAAAAGGTATGGCTGGAAAGCATCTCCACAGATAGAGTCTAATGGAAAAACCTCCTTACCATGCCATCAGCACCGCAGAACTCTTCTTTCCATCCTCAAATTTTGTCATACTTGAGCAATGCCACTGATAAAGTAGTGTGAATGTGTTAATTTTTAACAGAAAAAGTGAAATGGACTAAATGAAACCACAGTAAACTGTGCCACTGATTAATGAAGCTGTATTTTTTTTTTTCTTGCTATAACTTACGATGAAATGTGCAAGAAAAAAGAAGTTTTACAAACGCTGTAAATCCCACTGTGAGTTCATTAGTCAAATCAGAAAGCAGTTGTACTTTTTAATAGGAATTTTTATATACCATCATAGGCCTGGAGCTGTAAACTTTAAATTTAACTATAAGGCTGCTGTAGCCATTAGCCTGGTGTATAACCTCAGATAAATACTAAGGTAATTTGTTTGCCTCTCAGCATTTCTGAAGTGAAGAATGTATATTATTACAGCATAAGTGAGCAGTATGCTGTAAGGGAAGCACAGTTATTACTGCTTTACAATGATTCTTTCAGTTCATTTTCTTACTAGGATAAAATGGTTTATCTGAAAAACAGATATTTAAATTATCACATGTATGAAATTCTTTTCATGTGCAGATAAAACAATGATAAAGATGGGCATGAAAATATTTATTTTCATGTACATACCATATGTATGATGAGATTCTGCAGCTTGTATTATTTTATAAAGTAAGAGCAGGTAATCAGAGCTGTTCCTTCTGGCCTTACAGTGAGTAAGGGTATTTGTGCATGCATGTTTAGTGGAAAGAAATTGAGATGAATATAATAGAAATTATTTATTTACTTCTTCATTCACTCACATTTGTAATAGCTATAAAATGAATATTCTTTCAGGCTCGGAACACGTTTACAGTTAACACATTTCCATTGCTATTTTGCTACACTGCGACTGGATGAATTTGTCTTTCCTCACTCAGATTTGGTATCACACCATCTTCCTGATTTCCTATTTTGAAAAGTTATATTTCATTACATCTTGACATTTTAATGTTAGTTGCCAGAGTCATACAATGACAGCAATTTCACTTGTTTTGCTTTCTGTGTGTATTTTCCTTTTAGTAATATTGTCTTCCATCATTTTCTGATATAAAGTCTCATATATTTGTGACAGCTAAATTGAATACAATTTCCTTACAGAATGTCAGTGATGTTGTGGAGGTAGTGATGACCAGTTTATTTTGAAACAACAGTCAATACTTGTGAATTTTGCAGTTGTTCTTTGAGAGAACAGGTGCATGCTTTTGAAGCAATTAAATACCTTGCATTTCACTTAAATGACACTAGATGGCCTTCCAAATATTTTTTTTTGCTGCTGTTCTGTACCATAATATATGGAGTAGTATGGTATACATAGACTTTGGACCTAGGATGTTACCTGGTGACCTGCATTCTAGTCATGCTTGGGTTTCTAACTCTTCTAAACTAATTTTCAGTGTACCATAGAACACGGCATCATTGTTTTTGTTGTCTTCTGTGGTAGTCATTTATTGGTGTAGATGGTAGGTTTTTTTCTGTTAATATTAAGACAGTGCAAGTGAACAAATATTAGTGATTAATTTGTTGTGGGTAGACATGGATGATTTTCTAGAAAATTAGTTTGGTGGAAAACATACAGGTTTGATATTGTGAATTATATTGTCCAAAAATGTAAATAAAAAGAGGTTTTGTCTGCATTTTTCTGAGCACAAGTTATTTCTTGTCCAAGTAACATTTGGGAACTAAAGGCACATGAAAATCAATCTTCCACTTCCAGCCACAACTGTTGTTACTGTTCATTGTTTCAGTGATGAAAAGCCCCTATTGTTCCAATTTAGCTCAATCCAAAGCGCACCCCTAGTGCCAACACCAACCCTTCTAGTTGGACAAGCTCAATTTCACTATTAAAACTGCTAGGTGAATAAACATCCCCCTGAAATTACCTGATAAATAAGGTGAAGATACTATTAAGCTGAAACAGGGAAGTTTCATCTAACCTGAAGGACTAAATTTGCCAACAGAGTAATTATTTTTATCAGTGCAACAAGTAATGCGTTTTACTTCGTAAATTTGAATTCCTGTGTCTCCAAATTACCAAACATGGCTTGTGGTTTATTGGATGGCTCATTTCTTGTTGTGATTATCTTGTCAGCATGCTTGCAGGACATCTTATGCCCATTTTTTCCTTGTAGACTCTAATTCTTTCATATTTTTCTTATGGAGAACCACTGGTTCTCAGTGCAGTATGCTTTTTATGGAGGATGTGGGCCAGCTACCATTGAAGAAAGTGGAAAGATTCCTACTAAATGGAGTTGAAATTGGAAACTGATCAGCACAGAAAATATGCACATGCTTATCCTGTTACTGTTTATTTGTGTCTAAGTAAATGGAGTACCACCAAGTTAACTCCCAAGTTAACCTGCTTCCAAAAGCTTTCCTACTTCTCATATATTGCCTCTATAGACTGACAGCACATATAAGTAAATCAGTAGTGACATTAGACATGTGCAGTCAGTGTATTGAAGCTCCACACTTAATTTGGCCACATGCTGTTTGCCTTTTCATGTGAACTAACGTGTCTGATGGCCCCATGGATAGCAATTTGTGCCAGGCTACCACGGCTGGGTTCTACCTGAAATAAGGAGTTTTAACACTCAAGTTGTAAAAGAAAATAGCAAGAAGATGACTAAGACAGGGAAGAAACTACAATCAATTATTCACGTGTTCTTTCTGGTTTTCTTTTTCTTTTTTTTTTCTTTTTTTCTCTCTCTCTTTTTTTTAAATTTTTTTTTTTTTTTTTTTTAATCTATGAGACATAAAGGGATAGTGGATTGAATGTGGAGGCACAAGTGGGAGATGATGCACTATTTTGCCAACCTGGAAGCTTTCAGTGGCAGCCATCAAATTCAAAGTGGAGGTCTGGTGAAATATCAATTGACTGTGATGCTGAAGAGACATGCTCATGTCAGAAACTAGCTGTAATGTTTTTATTACCACTTCATAGCTCTATAGTTTGCTCATTTTTCTCTCTCTGCTGCTATGTACGTGTTTTAAGTGTGAGGTCTAGTGAAATGTTCTTAAAGTGGAAAGATACTATTCAAAACAAGGTATTCTAGACACAGACCTTTAATGTATTGTTTGGTTTTGAAAAGACTAGATTGTACTGATTGAGGTAAACATAAGGCTGTAGGAAGACTAGCTACTCATTTGGCTAAAAAATTGCCTCAAAGTCAAAACATTTTGTAATCTGCTTTTTATTTTTTTTTCTGTTGAAAAAGGTAGTATTTTTATATGACCTACATCTGGATGAGAGAAGTAAAGGCCAGAGCTCAAATCTGAGAACTGACACGCGATTAGCATGCTGCTGACATAGGTCTGGTGCAGGTTGGGCCACCCTCTCTTTGGGTGAGGAGAGAAAGGAGAATGTAGCACCAGAGCTCAAGCCATGCTGTGCCGTTTGCCTAAGGGTCAGGAAATGTGCCCTGGTCCATTTTATTTGGTAGCAGACTGCTTCAAAGGCTCAGAAAAGATCCAGATTCTCTTATTCATTTAATTAACACGTATCTTGAATTCTTATGCGATACTTTCAGAAACTGCAATTTGACTTGGCTGTTTCTGTCAACATACTTTCAAGGGCATGTACGTGATAAATAAGTAAAGGCTATCTAAAGACATCTGGTTATTGTCTCATGATCTTGAAGAAAAATTGCAGATGAATGGTTGTAGATAATCTAGATCAAGATGATTCTGGAGGTACATTTCATCTCATAACAGAGCAGTGAAATATTGCAAAGAGTATCTCAATATGTTACATTTATACATTAAATAATTTTTATATTAAAATAATATTTTAATAATATAATAATAATGAGGGCTAAAGTGCTTTCTAATGTTATGAATATATATATAATGAAAGTGTCAGCTATCTCCCAAGAATGACTCCCAGTCAGAGCTTAAGTCTCATCATGTTAATTTCTAACCCCTTCTCCCTTTCCCAGCCTTAATTGATAGATAATTTTTGGCAGCACTGTCTGCAAGTGATTACATTTAAACTTTTCTACATCTTATGTAGGCTTCAGAAGGAAAAGGTTAAGGTCGTCTTGATTACACTATCCTTTTCAGAACAAGATCATGGTCCAAATATGGAGGCTCTTGAAACCACACTTTTTTGAAGGAAAAGAGTTTTGCTTTGGAATAATTCCACACTATGGAATATCAGATGTTGTAAACAGAGATTGTACAAAATAGCAAATGTTATAAGTGAAGCTCAAAATAGCACCCAGGTAAATACAGATCATAAATTTCAGTTCTTGCACTGAACAGAACAAGGATTGTGTGGATATTTTATTGGGACAAAATGATTTCTCATCTACCATCTGTAGGGCTTTTTGACCCTTCTTCTGAATCACTGCCACTACTAGTCTGTCTTTTATGATTTATTTTATGTTTAAATTGCAAGTGTTTTGGAACACCATTTTGTTCTGTGCTTTGATAGTGTCTACTGTAAATGACTTGTGGTCTACGACTAGGAACCAAACTAAACAGGAATTAAAATAATATTGATGTCTCATCAAATTTGTTGCTTCTTTTGCTCAATACTCATTCAGTGGTGAATTCTTATGATGGCTATTCAGTATCCATGCCATATTTCTAATTGTAATGTCTATGAGCAGTAATATTTTTTTAAATTCAATATTTCTCAGCAGTATAATGAGAATGTTCAATAACATAAATCTAAAATGTTGTCTGCAGAATGATATACCAGAGAAGGCTTCCTCAAGTGGCTGCCTAGTCAGAGCTGTGCCTGTGTTGGGCTGGGATACAACTCTGAGGAGCACCTACTTCATTAAGAGGTTCTTAATCTTTCTCCACCTTCTGCACCAGTGACATCTTTGGGGTAGTTGAGGCGCTCCCTATCCTCCTTTAGTGCCCTCTATCTTTCTCAGTATGCATCCATTTTCAAGGAAAAAACAATGGTTTTTTTTGGCAGCCATCAAAAACAAGGAGTCAAGAATCATTCATGAGGTCCTGGTCAAAGTCTCCATCTTATGCAGAAAGGTTTTTCTTGCTTCACAGGCAATTTTGATCACAAGTATGGCATCATCTTTGAACAAACAATCTTTCTCTTTTCAGGCCTGGTAGAAGTACAGATGGAAAACTTTAAAGATGGAATTCTACTCAAAAGATGAAAAGTAGGCCTTAAGAAAAGCCCTTCCCTTATGCCCTACACTAACTTATAACCATATTCTTTAGCCCTCAATGAAATCTTCTTAGCCCTTTTGGGAACAACTCTCTCAACTTGCCCTTTTCCTTCCTCCTTCTTCCCTTTCCAGGGAATGTCCCTTTTCCATGGAGTAAATGAACTTGCAGGAGAACGTTCTTCCTCATCCTCCTTCTGCTCCTGGATTGGACCCAGAAGTCCAAATCAGGGTCCCAGGACCTGGCCCTGACTCTGAATTTTTATTTGATTTGTCTTTCCAAAAACCGCATTTAAGCCTTGTGCTAGAGCTTGAAGACATCACCATGACGTTTACAATGCACATCTGCGGAGAGAGAATTGATATGCTCATGGGCTCTGGAAATTCTGCAGGATGAACCATATCCCTGCACTCAGAAATCAGACTCAGAGTGTGATATATGAAGTGTGGAGAGTGGGACAGAACAGCCATGCTTGTGAATATTGCCAGTAGGACAATGGAGTGCTGACTGCCACAGGACACCTGTAAGCAGGATATACTGGAGATAGCCTCCTGATGACAGATACTGCATTTCAGGGTAATTATAGACCGCATGTGAAGCCAGAACAGCCCTCTTCCAATGGCTAATGATGTAATCTCAATAATGGTTTCTTTAGCTAAAGTCAGGTTTCTTACTGACTTCTGTCACACTAAGCGCAGAACAAATACGGTTGATCTGATGAGCCGTTGTACACTTTAGATTTGAGAGACCGTTGCACTTTGTGGCCTTTCTTGTCTTTTTAATGGTTGAATTTGTGAGTAATTATTGTGAGGAAACTTTCATACATCAATGTTATAAATTTTGAATCAGAACATTATATTTTAAAATTCTATTTTTAAAAAGTCCATTGAGATATTTAGCTTGTAACTCCATTCTTCACAGTGACTCTAAGTTCACATGTCATAGCAAAAGCAGCAGCAACGCTTTAAACTGCTCTTGGTTGCTTCTAAGTGCGTCTCTTTCAGGGCAGGTTTTGCTGTCTTCTCTCCTCTTTGAGCTAAAGCATGTGTCCCGGTCACTACTGAGATACGTCAATGTGCTATTCTGCAGACAGACGCCAGCTCCTTTTGCCCATCCTTCACACCACCATCAGACACACTGGGTTTGTGCAGTGTCAAAACATCTGGAGCTCAGGCCTGCATGAGAGCCGCTACACAGCTCAGGGCATGGGCAGTGAGAGCGTGTATCTGCCCCGTGAATACACAAAGGGACATTGCGTTTGCCTGCAAAGTACGTGTAGCTTTGCTCCCGCAGCCCGTCCCACCTGTTATCCTGCTTGGCCTAAACGCCTCGAGCACTTGCAAGTCCTTTTCTTCCAGGAGAACACAACAGTGCTTGATTAAAGTGATTCCAAGACAAAGACTTTGAAACAAAATATTATTTATTCACCCAAGAAGTTCTGTAACAGGGAGCAAAGGGGTGGCATGGTGTGTGCCATATCTATGTGAGGAAGCCTGCTAACAATTAAAGAGCAAATTAGACTGCAAAATAAGGCTCAAATATATGACCCAGCACTGTTTACTATACTGTGGATGACCTAGAGACCTTCAACATTAAGTGTTCTTGAATTAGAGAGATGAAGCTGCTGGTAGAGCCCTTCCAGGAGGGGCCCCTGCTGGAGTGCATTTTCCCAGCATCCCACCCCAGGAAGGGGGTCCCAACTGACCTGGGCGGCTCCCACAGCGATGTAGTTTGCAGGGGTAAAAAAAATGGAGACATTGCTGTATCCTGCTGGCTGTGTGATCGAACGGGGTTTTATCACTTCCCAACAGAGTCTGAGCAATGGTGTGTTGCCTTCTTCATCCCAGACACTAAACTCCCCCATTGAAAACCCTCCGTATGTTGAATAAAAACTGTAGTGAATGATAGAATAAACAACAATTGGAAAAGAATTAAGATGTTGCCACTGATACAGTGAGGCTTTATTTGAGGGAATATTTTTGTATATTATTGAAGTGATTAACTTCTAATTAGAACACCTGAATGTATTTAAACAGTATCTAACTTGAACTTCAGAGTATTTTTTAAATAACTAAAAGAGCAATCACATAGGGAGGAAAATCAACAGATGGAACCTAAACCATAACATCAAAATGATCACTAAATCTGTTACTGCTTTCAGTACCTCCCTTTCAGTGTTCAAGTTGTTGATTCAGGTATTAAGCGCGTTAGACATTTGACATGCCCTTAGCATAAGCAAAGTGCAATTAATAGTTTGAAAATCTTTTATTACTATGCCATTTCACATAAATGTACACACCTCCTACATATCCTAGATCTTGCATCCTCATCAGTATTTCTTGCAGTAGTACAGAAAATTCACTTGTATTTATTAGATTCATTTATATTAAAATGTAGCAATTTCTTGCTGAATCTGTTTTCTGAGTTCTCTGTTATTTTGCTTTTTGCTTTAAAGAACAGGTATTTCTGTGCAGTTCAGATGTTACTCTGAATTCCCTTTGTGTTTTAAAGATGTTTATATCTGACCCCAGCTCAATCCTATTTATTATCTTTTAGCAGAAAAGGAATTAGAAGGAATTAAGCAAAGTCTTTAGTTGTCTGCAGTGAAATGAAGGTGTCCCTTTACCACTAAGGAAAAGATACTGGGACAAACTGACATGGAAAAGCCAGTGTCCACATTGTCAGAGTCTCTGTCGGTCCAAATCAGGCTTTCTGCCTCCAGACTGTCAAATGGGAATGATCCCTGGCTGGAAACAGTCCCTGGCCCACACTATGGAACCGTGCCCAAGAATGGTTTCGGGGAGTTTGTGGGTTAGTTATGACAGGTAATGCTTTGCCTCCTTATACAACAGAAAAGGTGGGGCGTCTTATGTGCACGCAGGCAGCCATATGGGCTGGAGTGCATCTGTAGATGGGTATTTGCAGCACCTCTCTGTGCTCCGGAGCACCGCCTTCAGGTTGACAGCACAATGCTCTAAAACGTTACTCTCCTCGATAGACATCACCAATATGCACTGTGACTTTTAAAGGCTTTTTAAAAACTGTATCTATTTTCTGATACACAAAGGACCTGTATTTCATAAAAATATGAGTTTCATTTTCCTGCACACTCTCCAATGCTTTATTTCAATCACATTTATTTTTTTATAATGTTGCTTCTGAAATACCTGTACTTTACTGGATTCTTTTGTTTCTGAAACACAGCTGAGACCGCATTTGTTTGTTTTGTTTTCTTCCGTCAGTGCCGACAATCTCTGATCTTTCAGATTTTTGTATATTTAATGAGTGTGTTATTGTATATTTAATTAAAGACAAGTGCTGCTTTGCCATAAGTTTTCAGAAATTTACCTAGAAAAGTTTAGGGAGAAATGCTCCGACGCTACCCAGACTGAAATTCCTTCTACCTTGACTTTCTTGAACATTTTTTTTTTAGTATGATCTGCAGCATTTTTAGGTAGGTACATCTCTTGGAGAGTGCTGGTCACTACAGTTCTCCTTGCTGGCTCCTCAAACGTGTGACAGAACTCACTAGCCCTGGCACCAGCAGTATGCTAACGTGATTAGGGACTCCAAAGCTGTATAATCATTTTTGCATGCTGCTAGAGCCAGGGCTGCTGTGCTCTGCCATACCAAGAGGCTTCTGATTTGATGACAGTAAGAGATAGAAAATTCATTACCTCTTTTGAGGCTTTGTTCCATTCATTAACCACCTTCATTGTTAAAAATGTGCATCTTGTTTCTAATTTAAATTAATCTGCTTTGACTTTTAGTCACTGCCATTTTTAAGTATTTCAATGTCTGAAATTCTTCCTGTACTTCAATGCTGTAATCAAGTCTCCTCTTAGTGGTTTGTTTTGGTTTGGTTTGGTTTTTTTGGGGGGTGTGTGTGTTAAAATAATGCATAGACTGAGCTCATTCAGGTTTTGTGAGGTATTTTCTTCAAACCTCACATAATTTTTGAAGCCATTTAAAGACATTTCTAACGTCCTCTATAGATGGGGATTTGGAAACTTTAGTGATTTATTTTTATATATATATTTATTTATATATTTTCTTGTTTATAGATATTGCAGAGGAAGTATGCCTGTTTTGGAGATGAGTACAGTACTCACCATTGATAGTCAAGATCAAATTTTCAGAGGAAGATCTCTTCTATTTTACATACCTGATTTAGAGTCACACTTCTGTGTCTTGGACTGGATCATCTCTAGGCTGGAGCATTGAAGGAGTTTGCATGTAAAATTTCTCTTTTGCTGGCAAGAATATCTATTGTAGTATCTGTGGAACTGGAAGTGGTCGGCATGACTGGAAAGTAAGAAATGCAGCATGGCTATGTGTGCACATTTAAGAAAACAAAAAACTGACTTACCAGCTACAGACTTGCTAATACACATTTAATGATATACATTTTGGAACTGTACAGAAGTGAAGAGATTGAGATGTGGAGGTAAATAAAAATGAGGTAAGGTACAACATGGTTTTACCAAACACAGAATGTGCAAGGCTAATGTGATACTTTCCTAAGAGAAGATAACTGATTTTCCAGACAAGTGAACTGCAGCAGATCTCATCTATCTAGAAAACAATGCAGTCCTTGAATATAGTGCTTCATGAGAGGTTATTAGTTCAACAGCAGAAGCTGAGGATTAATACAAATACTATTATGTGTGTAAAGATCTGGATAAAAAAAAGGCTATGTTGGGTGAAGCTGAAAGGAGAACTGTTGGGTTAGAAGGAAGTCATTACACAGAAATTTCTCAAAGATCCATCTTCGGACCATTTCGTTTAATATTGTCATAAATAAAATGGGCAGAAGTAGACACATGCTAGTAAAAATGACTAAGGTCACAAAATAACCTGAACAGAAAGGAGAATCAGAATATAATTTCGTAAGAAAACTGTATGACCATGAGAACTGAGAGTAATATTATTATCAGGACAGAGTGTTAATAGAATGGGGAACGTGGTCATGAATTAGGGGCTGAGATTTGCTAAGGTAATGGTTCTTTATCTATTCAAGACAGAGAATAAAACATGTGCACACGTGGTCATTAAAAAAGCAAATGCTACCTGAGCATATTTTGTGCAAGGTATTTCTAGTGGAGGTAGAGAGGTACTTGTCTCATAGGGCCTCTGAAGCTTGGTGCTTACGACTGAGAAAGATAAATTTATAAAATTGCAACAGGTGGAAAGAAAGATTGTCAAATGTCTGGAAACTGTTCTTTGAGGAGGGTATGGATAAAGAGGCTCGCTCGCTTAGTCTTGCAAATGGAGACTGAAAAAGGTATGATTAATCACCAGCGGAGGGAAGGGAGAAGAAGTATTTGAGTTAAATGAATGTTGGCACAAGGACATAAATTAATTTAAATAGGAAATTAGAAGAGACCTGGGGTTTTCATGAACCGTGAATGCTCTGAAAATTTAGAACAGCCTTCTAGAAGAAAGAAGGCAAAATCCTGATTTGTTTCAGTGTAACTATAGTGGTTTATAGAAAAGATTGTGTTGTAGGTTGCCTTCATTAGCAGATGACTACCGTTGATGATCTAGGAGGTCTCTTGAGCATGGTGTCATGTTCACCGCCTTCCATTTTGCTGCTGATTGCCCTCATTTTCAGAAGCGCACGATGTCTGACACGCTTTGCAGTCTGTTCTCTCAGGAGATGTTGGGGCTCTGATAATGACTGCAGTCCTCTTCATAGAATTAGGCTCAAGCTCACACAGGAGGCTTGCTGCAGGCCTATGTTTTAAATGTGAACTTTCAAAGTCCTAGATACATGTCTTAAGCATACAACCATCCTTTCATCTTTGCACTGACATTTCAGTCTTAATTTATCTATCATACAACTTCTTTTCTGGCAATAATCTAAGTGGAAGATCAAGAGGGTTTGGGTTTTGTGTACTGTTGCTGTGTAACAAAATGCACAGTAAAGAAGTTACACAAAATGCATGGCTGGTTATCAAAGTGCAAGTGGATATTGGTTTACGGTATGTTCAGGAATTGCTGTTTGCCTTGTTGTTGCAAAGGGTGTTTTGTTTTCAATGCTTTTAATGGAGGAAAACATGCATCTTATTTCTGCCAACCTTTATTCTGCTTGAAGAATAATTGAAGCTGTCTGAGGAGTGTGCAAATAACTCAAGACTTATTAATTCTGTTTAAACCAATTGTTCCTGTAAGGAAAATTGGAATAGTTAACCATATAGCAAAATATGAATGCGTGCACAGAGCATTAACAAAATGTTCAGTGATGGATGCATTTTAGTGTTCTAGGTGCTCCGTCTACCAATTACTGCAATCCATAAACCACTGCTGCATATTAATGTAGAAAGGGTGCAAGAGAAGGGAAAATATACCTACACCGTTCTTCTGTGCTTTCTTTAAGCATCTACTGTTGAAAATTTACTTTCATTAAACCTTTTATTTGGTTCAGTACACCTTTTCTTGGAGGAGTGAAGAATGGGAATGAAATATTAAGGTTTAATTTTATCAGATCATATGAGATTTTGTTGAGATGTATACTATAAAATACCCAAATAGCGTAAAGCTATTTACATTTTGAAAACCAGTTGGCAATTAACTTGGAGAAGGATCCTAGGCTGTTTGTCTTAGGTACATACATATATTTATTACAAAATACCTCAAAATGTGTATGTAGATGAATATACTACTATTAAATTTCCAGGCTTTCCAGGTTTTTTTCCAGGTTTTTTTTTGCTTTGTTTTCCCATTTTCCAAATTCTCTATGTTTTGCGTATATTGTAGATCACGTGCTCACTTGATCTACCTTTTTGTTCTTATAGTATCTGATGTATTGAGTATGTTAGTGATTATCCTGTGATAGTAATAATGGTAAAAATCTAGATTTTATGTCTCTGGAGACATTCAAAACCTGCCTGAATGCGTTCCTGTGCAACCTGCTCTAGGTGACCCTACTCTGGCAGGGGGGGTGGACTAGATGATCTCCAGAGGTCCCTTCTAAACCCTGTCATTCTGTGATTTCACTGGAATGAATCTTTCAATATCCTTGAAATTCATGTTCTCTCCTAACTGAGCATAAATTTACCTCATTCAAGCATCCTGTGTTCCTTACTGAGTAGTAAACCTTCTGGTTTTACTCTTCAGTTTTAATTTCTTTTTGTTAGAAAAAAAATTCCAGCTTGTAACACACTGATTACAAACACCAAAGTTTTAATGTAAAGAAATTTTTAATTAGTGTAGCTTTATTGTTGATGGTAACATCTTTGGCGACTATCTAATGAAACCCATTCTCCATACCTGATTTGCTCATTAAGACATATTTGTATTTTATAACATAATAGCTTCAAAATAGCTGCAAGAAGGGCACAGGTGACTTGATTGCTTTCAAATTCCTTCCTTCCTTGGGGCTTGGGAAATTCAGAGAAATACCTTGCATATTATTAGTAGTAATAGTAGTACTCTATATTATTCATATGATATATACAAAAATTGTCTTTTTTCTTTTGCTGAAAAGTAGAGAATATTTCTAGCACGAACAGTACTGCTTCAGCAAGCATGTTTGAGGCAAAACTCTGCTCTTTTTTTGTGGATATCTCTTCTGGAGAAATGTTTTTCCACTTTGTGCCCTGCAAACCTATTCTGGTGTGAAACAGGGAAATGCAAACTCAACATATTTCTGAAAATCTTTTACAGTAGCATACTGAGTACCTAGAAGGCTTGCAGAGTGAAATCTGACATTGCATATAAGCTGATAAGCGATGTCAGATTAATGTACTCATAAAGAGCATAAGCAACATCATTTCTACCCTTTTAAATATTTCACAATTTTTGTGTGTAAGTAGGCGGTTCTAACCAATAAATTTGTAAGAATTTTCATTAATTTGGGGGACCTTACTGTAAATCAAGATTTTTTAAAAAACATATTGGATTTTATAGCCAAATGACGAAAAATATATCTCTCAAAAATAACTGCTGTAAAATTAAATTATTTTTCTTATAGGCTGGAGGGCAACAATATTTAAGATCCAATTGGTTTGAAAGATGAGAATGAAAAAATGGTTGTAAATTATTGATTTGAATCTGGAAAGAAGTGAAATGCCTAGTCCTCATGTCAAGTTTGATTTGCAAATTTCAAACTATTATAAAATGCTATTAAAGGATTTTAATTTATTTTTGAGGTAATTTTGAATGACTGCCTCTCAGTTGGAGATAGCTTTTGAGAGCTGCCATTTTCTTGGTTGGACGCATACCATTTGGCATGTAAATATCAATTGTGTGCTTTGGGTAAAAAAAGTTACCACAAAATCAAACTACCCTTCAATATTTATACAATTTTATTTACTATTTTTGTGTCTGTCTTTTTTAGAGTGCATAGATTCGTTCAGAATTACAAGCAAAAAATCTAAGTTGCATCTGTGGAGTAGTTAACAGTTTCATACAGTTGCATGTATGAATTTGTACATGTATTGGAGTCCAGTGGCTTGAGAGTACCTAAAGTGTGATTGTCACCGGGGGACAAGCATTCGAGACACACATTTAAGGTAGGGTAGGCTACTCATGCCATTTAGATTTCATAAATTTCTGCACAAGTCTGGCAGATCTGGGACTGCACATCCTGCGCATTTTTAATGTGGCAGCTGAAGGTCAGGAAGGATACCACAAAGTGCTTAAAATTGACTGCTAACATGACTGATGCTGAGCATTTGCATGTAAGACCATGCTTCTGACGTTTATTTCTTAATCTCAAATAATAAATTAATAATTTATTACATGTACAAAACAAGACTTTGTTAGGGCTGCTCAGGTATATTTAAGTTTAAATAAAAACAGAAATTTCATTTTTGCTTGAACACCCCTTTGTATTTTTCAACACATTGACACATATAGGAAACTGAATGTCTTAGAGTTTTCAATGAAAATAACAAAAATTGTTTAGAAGTATATTTTCCACACCTATTTTTACTCTGAGAGATAGTGAACAAATTTCATTGGTAGCTTTCAGGCAAAAATAAAAAAAAAAATGACTAAGTCTAAGATTTATATTAATTCATATCCAATTTTATATATTTAAATGCTCACAATCAGAGCCCTATAAATGCTGGCTTCTTTAAAAGCACGTTGATATTGAAGAGAAACATAGGTGTCTACTAATGCACCGCCTACTGAAATTCTACTAATTTATTCTTGTAAATTAATACAGTGAATTTTGTTTGCATACACATTACCCACACGGAAATAATTAATTTCTCATAACACTGTATTTCTAGTTGAAGTGCAATTTGCTTGAAAATCTGGCAGGATGTACCCTCTCAGAGACATCTAGAATAATCTTCAAATGCTTGTTATAGTGAAATTTCTGTTTGACTGTCTCTGCGGCTTTCTGTAAAGCTCAAAGGATGAAACTTCAGGGCTTCATATAACAGATGGAATAAAAAGCTCACCATGATCCTAGATTATTAAGGGCTCCGAGTCCCATAAAATCAGTTTGACTCCTGATGAAGAGCAAGCCAGAAGGTGGGCTGCTATATGCAAGTGGGCTGCATATGTACTGCTTTCAGACCCAGGTTCCTGAGACTGCACCCATTAGCTCTCATTGTAAGCCCTCCCTAATGCAGCTGAGATAAGAGATTGTAGGATTTATGTCCTTATTGCTTGCAAAAATATATCAGGAAAAACCTCAACAACCACAAACCATTGCCCATAAGGCTGCTGTCCACTCTCATATTGTAGCCTGAAATGTCACTTCTTGGCACTTAAAAAAAAAATAAATAAATCACATAAAGACATTTATGCTGGAAAGGAAAACAAGGCCAGGACCTGTTTTCTGGCCATGGGTCTGACAGACACTAAATCCTATTTGCATTCCTCCTCCCCAAACCCTTAAGTTAGCAGTTGTGGGGGATGATCACTGGCTTTTGTGGCCCTAAAGTGGCCCCTAAACTCTGTGTGGCCATTGACTGGGGCACACCAATGCTGTTTGGTCTGAGCCAAAATCATGTCCAGGGATGGCTCTAGCAACTTAGCAGCAGGAATGACTGTGACCCCTGCTCATGCTTTAGCCCTGGCTATGATTATTTTGCTTTTAAAGACAACTGGGGTGAGGGCAGACTCCTGTAGAGAAGGGTAGCTTTTCCTGGAAGCACCTGGGGACTCCCCTTTCAACTGTGAGCTATATGTCAGTCCAGACCCTCATCCTTGGTCCTCACCTAAGCTACAGTGCCCATGGACCATGTCGGTGCCCATGGTCCTTGTTGGCGCAGATAGCTGAGCCTGTGCCCATGGGTCTCACTGATCCTGACCATGACTTGATTCCTCGCCCAGACCTTGGACATTTCTCATCATCATGAACTTCTCTGGAGATCGCTTGGCTGACCCCAGTGACCATCACTGACCCGCTCTGCTCACCTCACTTGGGGACTGCGGGACAGGGCATGGGTCAGCGAAATGCCTGTCCATCTAGCCTGTCTGCCACCCTGGCTCCTGGCTTTCTTGTCCTATGGACCAGCCTGTTGCCGGCAGCATGTCCTTCATCTCTTTCTCCCTAGCCTGTGTCAGGAGGGCACGGTGCCAGCTTCTCATCTTTTTGAGAGCAAAGGTTGATTTTGCCTACAATACCAAGAAGCCTGGCATTAACAGCTGCAGAAAATGTATCTCCTAATATTGCGTTCGTCCTTTTCATAGTTGTATAGGAAAAAAAATCACTTTGGATATCCTTATATTCAGATGACAAAATGATTTCATTTTAAAATTTATTCTAAAGTTGCTGCAGTATTGGAGTTACAGCCAGGAGATATGAAATATTCATTCTTTTATGAACTTTAGTCTGTATTGGTCAAGATACTTTAACTACAGAACTGTCACTTCCAGTTTCTAGGTATAGCACAAATAAATTCCACTGCTATTGGGGAACTGGGAGAACCTCGTCTTTGTGGTTCCATCTCTACTAACTTTAAAGATGTAAATAGTTTTCAAAGTCAGTTTTAATGTTCAGGAACAATAATGTAAGCAGAAAAATTGAGAAAATTGTTTCGTCTTTGTATCTAGTTAGTACCGTATAGTAAAAATAAAAACTCACGGGAGAGACTCAGAAGATACAATTGAAAAAAGAGATAAAAGGAGACACGTAGTTCATACCAAGAACTCAAACCATGCCTTGGCACAGAAGATGAAGAGAAATATGCTGTGTTTCATAACTCATTGGTCACTGAAATTTATTATGATTAATGAGGAAAGCAGGATGATCAATGCAATTGCTAGATGCTAGTGATAGGTAAAAGGATTTTTATTATGGCAAGACAAAATCCTCAGATTTCTCATAACTGGAAAAATTAGATGGCTTAAATACTCAGTGCTTGCTGCATTTTCTCTCTGATTTACTCCAAACAGCAGAAAGTCTGAAAATGATTGAAGGCATGTTTTGTTGTCAAAGTGAAATAAGTTTATGACGAATTAATTCTATTTGACACAGCCTATTAAAAAAGTCCTTAGTTTTATTCTAGTTCCCAGTACTGCTGACAATCTTAGGATTCAATAAAGAATATACTTTCTTCACAGGACCAGAATGATCCCTTGCCAAAATTAACATGGTGCAGTCTGGTGGATTTTGTCCTCTACCTTTTGTAAGTGTACAGTGTGGTACCAAGTATTATGGCAGTAGCGCTTAGTTGGTGAGTAAGCATAGGTAGCTTCAAACTCCCCAAATTTGGCTGGAGGTCACATGATTAAGGAATTCTCAAGACATTTTCAAATTTACTGCTGTGAGAAATCTGGACTTAGACAGGCTAGGAAAAATTGTTCTTACAACACAAGAATCAGAGTTTAAAGTGGTGGGGATAAAAAATAAAAAATGACCTTTTTAGAGAGGACTAAATTTTTTTATTAGTATTAAAAAAATAATACACTAATATTAGTATTAAAAAATAATACACTAATACACTAATGTTTGGCACATTGGTAAATATTCTATAAATGTAAAATTGATTTGATCATAATACTACAAGGATACTAGATTAGAACAAATATCCTGGCAGGCATTGTTGTGGTTCCCATAGTTTTATACCCCTTCCTTTGGAAGATGATAAAAACAGAGCAAGGATACAACATATTGTGACACTTTAAAAATTTAATCTTTCAGGTTTTGGCCCTGGGATTTCAGGAGTCTCATGTGATGCTTCTTTAATAGCCCTCAGTAGATTTTTCTTCATTGACAAAAATATTTAGTACCTAGAAAAATATATGTTGGAGTGCCACAGGTTAATTCAGCATTGTGTGAAATGCCCTCTCTTTGGTTTTTGAGCTTGTGTCCTGTTAGTTTCATTTGAAGTTTCCTATTATTTTATTGGAGCAAACAGAAAGCAATTGCTTCTTGCTGTCCTTCCACATGTCGTTCAGTGTTTTATGGACTGTTATCACAGTCTCTCTCAGCCTGAAGAAACCTATCTATTCCTCATATGGAAGCTGTTCCATGTCTTCGATCATCTCTGCATCCTTTTTGGTGGGAAGAACTGGAATTATCTGTAGTCAAATGTAGATATACCATGTATTTACATATTAGTATAATAAGGACCTCTGGTTCTCTCTCTCTTTCCTAAAAATGTACAACATTTGACTTGCTTATTTGACAGCTGTTTACTTAGCATTTTCATGCACCTTAGTACCAAGAGCTCATTCCTGACTGTCAGTTCCTTTTATATGCAAAGTTAGGATCCATTCTTTCTTGTACTTCACTTTATATCAAGGTACTTTGAATTGCATTTGCCATTTTGTCATCCAGTCACTCATGTTGGATCATTCTACAATTTTTCACCATTGGACCTTGCCTTTATTTTGTTTAATAACTTAGTTTCATTGGAAAACTTTGCCAGTAACAGTTTTTTTGATCATTCGTGTATTTGTAGAGTAACATCAATAAGATACCAATTAATATTATCACACATCCCTGGTAATGCTGTTCTACTGTGAGAACTGATAATTTACTTCTGTTCTTTGCTTCCTATCTTTTAACTAAGTATTTAGTTAAGTGTGGACTTTCTTGGTTTTTGAATAGCAGCTTACTTTTTTCAAAAGGCTAGGGAGGGATAGGGACACTTGGAACACTTGGAATCCAGACACCTTCTGTCTTTTTGCCGTTGACTCTTTCAAGGAACTCAAGTAGGTTGCTGAGGTGTAACTTCCATGTAGAAAAGGTGTTTTAACTTTTTCTTCCTTCTGTCATATCATCCATAATCTTATTAATTCTATTATTTACTATAGTTTCGCGTAATGTGGACAGAGGTGAAATCATTTTACCAGCTACAGATTTCCCTGAAACTCCTTTTAAAGAATGAATGAACTAGTTGCCATCCAGGATTTTGGTGTCAAGGAAGTTTTAGAGGAGAGGTTGCACATTATTGTTTAAGTATTTCATCCTGGAGTTCCTACGTCTGGAGGGAGCTACAATTAATTTTGTCTTTTTTTCCTACTCTACTCTTCAACAGAAACTTCAGTTTAAGACAGACCCTCTGGTGAATCCTCTGTATAATATTTTGCCCATAGAAACAACAGAGCCAAATCAGTCATCAATATCCATTTGGCTGTGTAAGCTATCTGCAGAAATTTTCTGTTAGAATGAAAATAGTTACTTGAATGTTATTACCTTGTTAACATTTTTTTTCTAACATCCCTCAGAGAAGAGACTTGCGAATTAGAGGAAGCAGTTCATCTTGCAAGATATACTGTAATGGTGGCAGCACGTCTTAGCCTAAGACTTTCTGAAATATTTAAATCTGTGCCTATGGGCTCTGGTGGTGCAATACTTTCTGATGAAATAATACTGCTACAAATCCTAACCTGGAGCACTGTGACATGAAAACATATGCTCTGATTATTTTTCCTGTACATGGTTAGATGTAAAATGTGCAGATTTAGAACTTGTTTACAAATCCTTACTGAATACACAGTCAATTGACATCCAACACTTCGAACTCTGGCTGCTTAAAACATCAGGCATGCCAAACTTGTACTACATTGAAATAATGTTCTTCTTTGGACAAAAGAGAATTGTGACGAATCAAATACTTGAGTAAATCACATACTTGAGTTGGCATAATGAGAAAAATATGCTGATAATCTCATGATCATGGTGTTGGCAAGCTGACAGTCTTATTCTTTTTCAATATTTGTTAAATTTTTGTTTGGCTTTCATTTGCTTCAGGTCACCTAAACTGCCCAATTGTGACTTTTACATGTTGGTGAAGAATTTCTCTATTTCTATCTGTCAATATTTAGATTTTTTTCTAAATCTACTTTTGAAATGAGACTGAAGCGAGAGATTTTCAAAAGTAGCCAAAATCTTCTTGAAATTATTTGGATCTATGAAGAAAAGTCCATTGAATTAGGTGAATGCTTGCTTTTGAGTTTTATTTGTGTATTTTATAGGTTGAATAGCACTTTTCCCTATGTGTGAATGGGCGTAAATTGACTTACATATCTCATATCTAGAAGTTGAAATGCAGCATGGATCTTACAAAAGCAGGTTGCAAATAGCAACTACAATTTTCATTGTACAGTTATACTGCACTGTGCTCTGTTAGAAGTCCAGAAAGACCAAATTTAATCCTAGAAGAAAAAATATATGTAACATAAATAATGTATGATATGACAAATATATGCTACACCTGGTGGTAAAAGTTTATGCCTAATCTCTCCCAGAGTATTTGTACAAGGACACTGGCAAAAGACAAAAAAAAGCATTGACAAGCCAGAGAGCATATGGAGAAAGAAGCCATTAGAAGCTAAGATTGCATTTTTGGCCTCTCAGCTACTGCTGACCCAATGACCCAATTTATTTAAGTTGGAATGTTATGCTGGCTGGCTGACGCTGCTTTGCAGATCTTCTCTTGAGTTAGGCCGTGCTGTAATTTGGAAGGATTTTTTACCTCCTTAGCTATGGTAATACAGCAGAAGATGTAACGAAGATGTACAGAAGAAGATGTATGGTAATACAGCAGATGATGTTATTTCTTTTAGGTGAGCAGGTCCTCTCCTCAACACAATATACATATGTTGAGTGAATTAAAAGATTTTTTTCAGAAACATTCATATTATATTTGTGATGTAAATAGTTAAAGTTCAGTAGTCTTTCTTATGGCACAAAAAGTCAGTGCAATTATGCAATCATTATGCAAATGCCTTCTGCCCCATTGACTCCTTCTTGAATGATATACGATATATTAAAGTAAAATCTAATACATTCCAATAATAAAGTGAATTTGAATTTGTAGCACTGACCATGACCATTAAATAGCAAAACAATAGTGAGACACTTTTAGTATGTGCATAAATATTTAAATACTGACACTTTTGATATACAAGTTTATTTTTGACATGGAGTTAAGCAATTAAGCCAAGTGGGGTATCGGAGTAAAAAGTACAATCAAAGAGGTATATTTATTTCTTAAATGGTTCTGGTTGATTAAGATATTGGTATTTTTTTCTGTCAGTCTGCATAATAATAATGCCATAGCTGCAGTGAATATGCAGATGTATATCCTAAAGCTGGATGGTCGTTATTGTCCAGATCTATTTTTGATGTAGCACTTTTCTGTCTCTTCAAGCTATGTTGCGTTAGTTCAAAGAAATGGGACCCAGAGTTGCCAGAGTTTAACTTCATCAACTGGACTACACCCAGTGATTAGGATCTCAGATAGCTGAACCTGTGACCACTGGAACCTATGAATATCCTCCGCTTTCCTAGTCCTGTTTGAATTATCATCTAGTGACAGCAGGTTGTGTGCTGCTTCTGAACAAGCCAAAAAATGCCATCAGGCATGGTGCAAGAAATATTTCCCCAGAGCTGCAATTATATGCCAAGACAGAGAGCATTTGTTTGAGCAGCTCTCAGGGTACCAGAGGCATAGTATCTTGTCCACGACTGCCTTTTGAGGCCAAATAGAAGAATTTTTTGGCCAATATCCTTTAGTGAGATGGTGGAATCTCATGGAAGTAGCGCAGGAGTGCTGCGGGAGTAGCTGGAAGGTATATTGAAAAGGTATTCCCTCTGCCTGGCAGGAGAGGCTACTGCTGCTGCTTTCAGCTGAATTATCATCTCAGCACACTTGTGCGTCAAGTACTTAATGGGTAACTGCTTCAAGTGCAGTCATTTAATTTAAAAAAAAATGATGCTTGAATAATAGTCTTAAACAATCTAAATGATGTTAATTGATTACAGTAAATGTAGTTCTTAATTTAGGTCATGGATTGTACAATATCATAAGTAGACTACTTTTAAAAAGGGGGGGTAATTATAATGTAAAAACTATGGTAAAAACATGTTTACATTTAATTAATGCCATTGATTTTAAAAAAGATAGTCAAGCCCCAGAGTGCACCAAGAGGCTGAATTTCCCCCCCAGCAGCCACGTCTGGGATCTCCCCACAAATCCCTTCCCCATGAGCCCAGCATCTCCAGTTCAGCCCTGGCCTGAGCACTGCTGTGAGCAGGCCTGCACCCAGCTCTGTCCCTGCCATCCTGACGTCCTGACTGGCCTCCCTGGAGGGTCCACAGGTTAATGCTGGAGGTAGCCTTGTCTACCAGGCTTATCTCCAGTCTTCTCTCTGGCCCTGTCTCCCGGATGGACCTCAGACTGGTGTTATGGGCAGCCTTACCTCCGGTCCCATCTCCTGACCTGCCTCCTGCTGATCCTGACTGGGATCCCAAAATTGGACCTTGTACCTGCCTCGCCACCTCTCCTTCTCTGGGATTGTTGATGGGATCTGCTACTGCCACCAGCCTGGCCCTGCTGAGGTCCTGTGGGACTGCGCCCTGGTCGGGGACGGCACCGCATGGTCTGTGCTGGGGTCACCCTCTGCTCCTGCCTCTTTCATCCTCAGGAGCAGCCCCACTGATGCTGATCCCTCACCAAGAGATTAATATCTAGGATATTTTTTCCTTCAAAGGTATTCCATTTATGCATGCTGAAAGTCAGAAGAGACTTTGTCTGCTGTAAAGATCAGATAGGCCCTATCTGTTTTTCTGATCAATGTTGCAGGCTTTAAAATGCAGGATACCAAATTTGAAGAAGGAAAACTACAGTCATATTCTCACTGGTGTCACCACTTGCAAAGTAGTCACTGGAGTCATTGGCACTCTTCAGACCATCCCAGTTTTTGTGCTACAAGTGTGATACTGTGCCCTGCCAGAGGCACGGTTCAAATCACAGCTTGGGTGATCTGTGTGCAAGTGTGCATAAGTAGTCAAAAAAAGTAATATTGCCTAAGCCTGAATCTTATCATTTCATCTGCTAAATAAATATTTGCATTGGTAAGTGTTCTGCATGACCTAAAAAAATTACTTCAAACACTGATCTCACATACGCATATTCGCCAGCCTCCCACTTGCGATTTCAGCATCCATTTATAGTGTGTACATATACTGCAGTATAACCTCCTTCAACTTTTACACTGTCCCCTTTTTATGTCTCTCAAGGAATATAAGGCTGTAGATTTTCATCTCTGTAGACTCAAAAACTCAGTTCTCTCCCCTCGCGAAATGGAGGAAAGCACATCCTGCCATCGGGATGGTATCCTCAGGAAATGCCGTTTTATCTGCTCCAGCTCTGAAACATGGCTCGAGGCCTTCCATCAGCTGCGTAAGAAAGTAACAACGGCTGTAACAGACCATTTTTCTCATTACAGGGCAAGAGGAGAATCCTTCAGATAAGGAGTGGACAAATTATAGGGTTTCTTGAAGACAAAGCCCATCATTATGACTGTTCTTGGGTATGCACAGATCGTCACTTCAGTGAACAGGTCAGGGGAGACACACTGCAATGTTGTAATTTTTAATATATTTGTAACAGGCATGTAAACTTAGAAAGTACTGTCGTATGGGAAAATATTTTATGTGCAGTCAGCGCAACCCTTCTAGGAGCATTTTGACTGCATCTAAATACTTAGTACAATAATACAACTTTTAAATGAATGTTTTAAATTTAGGGATAAACCACAAAATTCTGCTTGTATAGAATTAATGTTTGCACATGTATACTTGAATAAGAAAAATTGTATTGGTCATATGCCTTTCTATGCTTAAATTTAATTCACTAGCACCAAATTTCCACAAAAAAATCCCTCAAAAACCCAAACACCTAACCACACATTATTTTTAATCTTAGGGCATCTTCTTTCCGAGTGTATTTTTTGAAAGTCAGGAAAGTTGCATGTTTCGTACAATTGTGACTCCATCCAGTAACCGTTTGAGCAATCAATGGCAAAAGTCAAAGGTTGTTTTATTTGCCTTTAAAGTCAATGGAGGAATCAAACTAGTACAAATGTATCCAGAGTTGAGAAGTCAAATATTTATTAACACTGCAGGAAAGATTGAGCTGATTACAGGGCTTCCAATAGGATTTTAGGTTCCTCTTTCAAATAAAATACAATCAATGTAATCCATCAAAGCAGTCCTCAGTTTATTAGATTCTTCTACTTAGGAGGTCTTTGCAGAGTTCAATTTGTCTTATTGCTTTGTTTTGAGATACTAAGGGCAGAATCTTCTAGAGCTATATAAAAAGAGTGATTACTGTTCTTCCAACTCAAAAGAGTAATCCCTAGTAAAATAAATAGATGGTATTAAGTTATTTTTATCTCAAACTTCCACAGTTCAGACCTGGACTGCTGAAAATGGTGTCAGTCTTGGCCCATCTCTATTTATAATACTGAAATTAACGTGTACTTGGTGATATAACACTGAAAGGGAGGGCTAGGGTAGAAAACTTTAAACACTGTTTATAGTGGGGTTTTATATGTTTTTTTTCCCACAGATTTTCATGAGGACTTTTAGGGTGACCTTAAGCACAATTCCATTAACACTGTAACTACACTTTCTAATAAAGTATTGCAATTATGTAAATATATGTGCTCTAATTATGTGATTAGGCCGACAGTAATTATGTGTCTGCATAGCCAATTATGAGTTAAAACTACATTAAAAACAATGTCACTCAATGCAAAGAAAGAAAGAAAATTAGAGATATGGAAATGAAAAATATGGAAATGCATGTCAAAGGTTATTGCAAGCCATTCACTAACATAATCTACCATTGCTCCACCTTATCCATGTCTTTGTTCTGTTTCCCAACTGTCACAGTACCTAGCACTACTTTTGTTATACTCTTTTTTCACCCGTCCAAAGATGCTGACAGTGAAGAGACTCAAGGTAAGACAATATAGCCATGTGTCTCCCAAGAATTCTCTGTTCATTACGGATTCCTCCTTGAAGAAAACCAAAACCCCTTACTGTTTGTTTTGCAATGTGATTTAAAAATACGCTGTTGGGAAAAATGGACTAGAAGTGCTCTCAAGGCTAAATCTGTTTTATGTACTGAGAATTGGGAGAGTTAGATTTTGCTGCCTAGCACTGAGCGTAGAAAATTTCAGTGATTGTCTGGTTGCGATTGACACTGAACATGGCTTAGACACGTTGTGTCACCAGTTCACAAACTTGATTTGATGCTTATTGACAAATTTCTGTGATACCAAATATTCTCCAAGCAGAATACGTAGTAGTTCGATTTTTACGTATTTCCCCAGACATGCCTGTTTTAAGTACATGAACTTACGAACTCTGGCCATAAAGGACTATATAAGCCTTCCCAGCTTGTCTCCTGAAAGCATGGGAGGACTCTTGATTTATATAGATACTCACTTTATTTAACTAAATGAGATAGTGTTATTTATTTTTGATCTATAACCGCACAAAAATCTTTGAAGTAATACATCTTGCTTTTCAAGTAGTCATGACATGTAGACAGAGGTAGCTTAAGCAGTTCATTCAGATTTAGAAGCCGTAATTTATCAAGTGCAACGTACATAGAGAAATTAGCTTGATGCAGCTAATGTACTGAACTGAATGTTATCCGCTCCCATTCAAGCTGCTTTTAACTAAGGGCATATACAGCAGTAACTCATAGCTGCAGATTTACAATATTTGGGAGCATCAGCAATTTTTGCATCTGTAATTTGTCACTTTTAGGTGAGAAGAGGAACTAGCACATCCCCAGAGGATTTTCCTGTTTAAGACACTGCAGTAGGCACATCAGATGGAAAAAGTTTATTTTCTTCATAAACTTGATCCTACTTTATAGAGCTGTAATGCCAGATTGTGGATGAAGAAATACTAGCCACATATAAAAGCCTTTTTCACAGTTTATTAAGCCTGGTAATAAAGCATTATTTTTATTTTCTGTAAGCAATTAACTGCATTTTTTTCCTAATGCAATTCATTATGTTTTGTTCTGCATAACCTTTCTGTAACAAATCTGACCGTAGGAGAAGATTACTTCAGTGTGGAAATCGTGCATATATAACCCAATTTATTGTTTTAGATCTTCTTTCATTCTGGGTGTGGTAATGGTTCAGAAGGCTGCAGAAGAGAGGAAGCATAAATTTGGTAGAACCATGATTATTCGAGGCAAAGAGATATTCTACAGATACAGCACAAGAATATGCCCTGTTGATTGTCTGTGGCACGGAAAGAAGTAATAATAACATGGTGTGGAAAGAAGTTTGGTGTTACCTAAAGTTTACATAAGCAGGCTTTTTAGTGGATTGAATTCTATTTCAAGCTATTAAGCTACTTGTGATGATGTGAAGAAGCCCATTTTTGGTCACGCGGGGAAACACTGAGTTCAGAGGTACCAGAATGGTGCAAAGGGAATGAACACGGTCCAGATAGACACTGAAATGTTAGGCTGAAAAAGCCCAGTTTAGGGCAAAGTAACGGATGCTTTTAAATGTAGTAATAGGCAGAGTGAACTACAAATGTCTGTACAGAAACCTTGAAAGAGCTCCAGGCTAGTGGACGTTGCAGTGTACAGAAAAAGGTTTGCCATTTTTCTTTCCTCCAGTATTTCATCAACCAACTAAACTTCAGTTTATTGATAAATTAGTGCCCATTAATGCTATTTAGAATTTTGACTCTTTTTTTTCCCTTTTTTTTTTTTAAATTTTTTTTTTTAACTCGAGATTTTTAAAAGCAGTATGTGGAATCCATTCTGTTTAATTCAGGTATCTATCCTGTATTTACGTTTTGTAGCCTCAGTGAAGCTGTTCTCGTGTAAGTGCCTAAGATCCAGTGGGCTGGTTCTCATTTGGAACCAAATGTTAAACAGATTTGTGTTCTAGTATTGGTATTTTTCATTGGGAAACACTTCATCAAGTACTTCTCACAGTCTCCTTTACATTGAGGATACCTGCAAAGTGTTGGCAATACACTGGTTTTGTTCCAGATATATTGTATGATTATACCCCTGATACAGAAACACACAGATCTGTAGCAAAATCTATGTGTACACATGCTAAGATATCCTTCTTTTCTTCCCTTTTTAAAAAAAAAAAATCTTCTAAAAGCACATGAGGATTTCACAAACAATGGCATAGCTTATTAATCCTGAGGAAAACCTTGTAGAACATCTAACGATAGTTTGCCATGCTAAATGTGTTTGTTACAATAATGGTGCAACATTAAATGCCAAAAGAATTATTCATCAGTAGAATATTTAAACTGAATTTACAAAATTTTTCTAGCCAATTTATATAGTTTTATATTTGATATACTATAAGAATTGCTACAATGTCTGTTTATATATATGGAGTGTCTAGATATATTTTATGAATTCATATGAAGTAGAATTTTGATATATGAAATCTACAGCTTCTATTAGAAAAAAGCATCGTCTTATTTGTATGGTGCTTGAGGGGTCAGAAACATGAGGCTACATTTCATATGTCTTTTAACCAGGCTGCTTACCAGCTGACATTATTGTTTGATAAATTACCTATATCCATCATTATCAAGCTCTGCCTTAAATTTGGAGGTCAGTGGCCCTCTGCACCATGATTCACAAGACCTGACATCCCCTCATTGCTTGCGGAAATGTCCCTTCTGTTATGTTGCTGACCCAGTCCGTGCTTCCAGTTTTGCTTGCAGTTCTGCCTTGCACTATTGTTTTTGCTGATCGATCCCCATCTCTCCTTGGTATGTCCCTGAAATATTTCAGCTTGCTCTCCTTGATGTTCTGGGAGCAGTAAATGGTTCTTTCCGCACTGCTGCAATATACGCTCATTTGTCTTCTTTCCTGCCCTGATGTCTTCAATGTATATCAGCCACACAGAATCTCAAAGGACTCTGATGACTTCACATTTGCTGCCTTGAGGATCCAGCTTTCACAGTTATACCGAGCAATAGATCAAATTGTCAGTGATTACACCAGCTTGACCTTTATGAGCAGGTCTCCAACCTGCCCTTTTCTCTCAGAATACCTTTTAATTTAACATCTGCTGAATACGGTATAGCCAACCTTATCCAGATGTCACCTTGTTCAGATGCTACTGTCTCTATGCATAATGAAGACTAGGTAGTTCCTGTGTTTTCCCCCTTCTCTCATACTTCTTTTTAATTTAAATAAAATGATCCAATGTCTTATCCTTTATTGCTATGTTTGTGCTTCAGTGAAAGAGTCAGACCCACATTTGCGAATCAGCTTACTTCTGTGGCAATAGCCTAGCATTATCGCAAATTCAACTTTAATTTGAAATAGACTAATATTTTGGACCTAGATTGAAAGCTCTTCACTGCAGGACCTTTTTTCAGGGGCAAGTATGCTTCTGAAGTCTCTAGTTTAGTGGCAGATCAGAAAATTAGACCCACAATGCAATTCTTCCTCATTTGGGAATTTTCAGTTATTTAGTAAATTACTTGTAGTTGCCTCCAGAAACAGATTTTGTTCCCAGGAAATTAAATGAAATAATTTCAAAAAAATTGTTTCAGTAAAGTCTAGTGGTTAATGGATTGTACTCTGACAGGAGACTGGTAAAATGTGGAGTCCACATTGGTGTGTCCTGGGACTTTTCTTATTTTATATCTTTATCCATGACTTGGAGGAGCTGATGGAGTGCTTGCTCCTCAGGTTTGGAGATGACATCAAACAGCAGGGGGACAGCTGATGCACTGAAGGGCAACACTGCCATTCAGAGGGACGTAGAGAGGCTGGAGGAATGAGCTGACGGGAACCTCACTGGATTCAGTAAGGACGAAAGGCAATTTGTGCACTTTGGAAGGAAGAGTCCCTGGCAATGATACAGGTGGGAGCCTGCCCAGGGGGCAGCTCTGTTGAAGAAGCCCTGAGGATCATGGTAGACAGTGAAGCTGAGCCAGCAGTGAAACCTGGCAGAAGAGAAGCCAAAACTGCCCTGGCTGGGCTGCGTTAGCAGGAGTGCAGCAAGGAGATTGGGAGCAAGTGTTTATCTCCCTCTGCTCAGTGCTTGTTATGCCGTATCTGGAAATCTACATCCAATTTTGGGCTCCCAATTCAGGAAAATAATTGATAAAATGGAGTGAACTCAGTAAAGGTCCACCAAGATGGTGAGGGGGTCTGGAGAACTTGCCCTGTGAGATGGGGATGAGGGAGCTGGGTTTATACAGCCTGGAGCAGAGATGGCTTTGGGGGAACATAACAGCAGCCCCAGTGCCTACGGGGAGGTGACTGAGCAGGTGGAGGCAGGCTGGTCACACAGCAGTGCATGGCAGGAGACAAGAGGCATCAGGCGTGAGTTGAAACAGGGGAGGTTCAGCCAGGAGATCGAGAGAGAAACTTTTTCACCATGAGAACAGCCAAACAGTGGGGCAGGTTGCCCAAAGAGGTTGTGCAGTTTCCATCCTTGGAGATTTTCCAAGAAGAACTTGAATAAAGCTCTGAGCAACCAAGCCTGATCACAGAGCTAACTTTGCTTTGAGCATGTGGCTGGGCTAGAGACCACCTGGTGCCCCTTCCAAAGGGAATTATTCTTTGATTCAGTGGTTAGTCTAATAAGAAGCAACTGTCATAGATTCACTTTCTGAGATTGAAGCAGAGTATTGAAAGGAAAAAATTGAAAAGCCTTACTAAAAATTGTGGAAACAGAGCTCTGATGTCCCTGTATGCTGCCTGGAAATGTTAACGCTGTATATCAGTGCATCCCACTGTAATTTGTAGATCACTGCTCAAGGTATGTAAGGTATTACTTGTTGCAATCTGTTTCTCTTCACTTTCAACATCTGCCCCCTAAGGGGTACTGGACCTCTGAGACTGCTTTTTCTATTAACAGACACTTTTGATAACTCTTTCCCTTATCTGAAGTGTAAGATTTAAAGATAGCAATCACACAGGCATGCAGCATAATTTTGGATTATTTGAAACGGATCAGATCGGAGGTTTTTTGGACTGTTTTTGTGTTTCCTAAGAAATTTCCTCAAATATTTATTAATTATTATATCAGTTAAAACTTTAAATGTATACAATAATTTCCTTGTGTTGCTGGTACAAGCTTGTGTTTCTTATTTCTTTAAACTTACTGTCTCATGTAATATGCTCTTCCACTCTTTTCCTGTTTTAGCCCGCATTGCACATCCCGACTGTTTGAAGGAGGCAGTCACAGACCGTTTATTTGTCTAGACTCAAGAAATCAAGCTCTTTCAGTCCTTCTTGTATGACAGGCATTCCATTCTGTATTTTATCTCAGTAGCCCATTTCTTTATCACTTTTATTTGTATAAGTGTTTCTTCAATATTTGTGATCAAATGTGTACAACAGCACTTGCTAGATTATTTTTTATCCATCCCTTCTAAAATGGCACTACTACTTTCTCGGTACGGCTAGAAATACCTCGCCTGATGCATCATAGCAAAAATTGCCTTTTTTCACAGGTGCTTTCAGGAATTAATTCATGCACTTGGGTCTGCTTTCCCTTCTGCCTTTGCACCTGACTGAATTGCTTACTTAACACAGAAGTTTTATCTCTAGTCCCTAGTGCACACCAGTGCATTTCTCACTTTTTTGTTATATTAGTTCTCAACATCAGGTTTCACTCTGGATGATACTTAACTGTCTTATCTAATTACATTGTAGGCTATCATTGTATTTCATAAGTTCATTTCCCTTTTTCTGCAAAGATCAATACTGATAAAATTAAGTACATGAAGTCCTAAATATAGTTCTTTAATACTTTCAGTGTTAACTGTTCCATCTCAGTTCTTATAAATAGTGTCCCTGTACCCTATCCTTCACTCACTTTACATTTCTTTTACAGAAGGCCCTTTATCCTGCTCTTCACTCAGTTTGTATTTCTTGCATTCTTTAACTAATGATTTTCAGGCCCCATACTATGTTTTATGAAAATCCAAACTGGTGAAATATAGCTTTTTGTCATTTAAATATCAATTATATTCTCAAAGAAAGATGTGCATCAGCGCAAAGATAATTTATTATTTTGTTGTTTTTTGGAAGTCAGCTCTTTTAGAATTGCTAATGTTTATTACTTTCACATATTGCTTATAGAATATCTAGCTTTAGTAACTGAACCAGACGGTGTTTAAGTATGCTAGGGCACATGCACTAACACTGGACATCTAAAAGTTCTCAGTGGGTTCTATAGATTTTTTCCTGACCAGGTTAACATCTGATTTACTTTGTCCGTAGCAAACTTGGAAAATGTGAGTTAGCGAGTACTAGCTTCAGTTTTTCTTAGCTTAATTTTCTGAACTCGAAAAGTCACAAGGGATAGATTGTTCTTGGCCCTTCATTGCTGAGCGCATAGAAATAAAGTGAAAAAGCAATGCCATGTCAGGAACAATTGTAATTCCTGTACTTTTTTGGACAAAAATGTTCTCTTCCATATTTCACCTAGTCATTAAGGTGGTAGGCAAGAAGGTGGTGCAACTAGAAATCGTGAGGCATTCTTTTTTGCCAGGACCCAGAACTTTCGCACAATTCTCATCAGCCCCATGTTGGCCTGTAAATAGGATTCAGAGCCCAGACTGATTTTGGTAGAAGACATGTTATCTTCTTGCAATGAATATAACTTCTCAAATGCAAAAATTCTATTTAAGATGGGTTTTAAGGTGGGAAAGATTTTCCAGACCTCACAAGTTAAATTAATCTAGTAATGGGTTTCGCAAAATCTTCTTGAATTGGGTAATAAAGGACCTGCAGGATAAAAAAAGACCTGCAGAAAAACAGATCTAACACAGAGGACATTAAGGAGTTAACAGATGCCACATTTCTTCTGAGAGCAACTGTGTGCTACTTACTGTTTGCACTCAGTGTCTGCTTAACACTTAACTCATCATTCATCTCCCTGACTCACTTTTTTTCAGCTATTTACTTTGATACAGGAATAATGGAGCCCTTTGTGGTATTGATGTGCACTCACCCATACACACCAAATTAACAGAGGATCCTTCTTCTTCCGAGTTAGCTTCAATTAGCCCACTTAGAGTCTTGGAATGAGTGTCCTTCCTGACCTTCAGGACAGGTTGTTTCTAGAAAATGATTTAACTAGATTGGACAGTAGACAGAGATGGCAGAGTCTTTTTTTTAATTATCATAGGTTTAGTCTTTCAACTGGACAGTAAACTGTCCAGTTTAAAAAAAACATCCAACCCAGTGCTAATTGGTGACTCAGAGCTCGTTGTGTCAGCAATTATATACTACATGTTGAGGCCTTCTTTTTTTCTTTTTTTTTTCTTCTTTTATTTTTTTAACGGGTATTTTAGCCCCGATTTTCTCTAATACTATCAAAACAACCTATTTTGAGCAACATTAATGCATTTACCAACAGAATATTTTACTGTGAAAATTCAACTCTTTCTGTATGCTTTGTTCTTTATTCATTATATTTATTAACTTTTCAGGATAAAGAAAGAAAAAAAGTGAAAGGAAAATATGAATAGAGGTATTCTTACTGTTCAAATTAAGAGAATATAAGTGAAAGACATCCTAACATTTGTAATTCTAAAGTACTTTTTTCAAAAACGTGCTTTGATGACTGTTTACTATTTATATACAATAAAACTACAATATTTAACAAGTTATTTTTATCCATTAACCAACAGTTTTTTAAAAAGCAGCTTAGAAGTAAAACCAATATAATATACTTTGCTGCACTGCAGATGTTCTGCACAGAATCAGTTAATGATCTAGGATTTGGTTTGTATTTCCCTATGTAACTGATAGTATATTTTGAATGTTAGCCGAGGAAAAGATATTTTCTTTAGCCCAATTATTTTTAGAAAGATTAATTAAAACCCATTCAGTCAGGTGAAAAGGAAGTTAGCACAGGAAAATAACTTGTTATGATTTTCCTTTGGTCTCAATCATGTGGTACGGTATATCACTACGGAGCAGAAGACAGTATTAATGTCAGTGTTTGTACAGACACTGTTCTGACTCAACGCCTGTTAATTCTGGGAGATTACACCACTGTGTTTGGCATGCAGTCTGTAATATGATAATTATATAAAAAGACTGAATTCACAAACATAAACAAGACAAGATAATACACAGATCTGTGTGTCTATAATTCCATCCATGGTCATCAGTCATTTTACCGCAGGTTGGCATTCATTATTGAAGTAAAAAATATATAAACTCTTCCATCTAGCACTAAATAGTTAGTGTATCAAAGGATGTTTTCACCAAAGCCATTGGCAATTTTATAATTTGTGACCGTACGTTTGATCTATACACTTGAACAGTCTCAGTGAAAAATTCTCTCCCAACATTTACCAAGTCACCTGTTCCACTGACAGGAAACAGTGTTGGTAACATTCATCCTACTGATCTGGGACATTCAGTATGGATGCTGAGGAGGCCTCTCTCTCTTGACTGGTGATGGGTAAAGCCAAATGGATTTCTTAGTCTAATTTCCTCAAGTTAAATGAGGTGAAATTTACTTTTCAAGGTGGTTTCTGCCATTTCACAAAAATGATCAGAGGGCTGGAGCACCTCTGCTATGAGGACAGCCTAAGAGAGTTGGGGTTGTTCAGCCTGGAGAAGAGAAGGCTCCAGAGAGAGCTTATTGTAGCCTTTCAGTACCTGAAGGGGGCCAACAGGAAAGATGGGGACAAACTTTTTAGTAGGGGCTGTTGTGACAGGGCAAGGGGGCAAGCTTTAAACTGAAAGAGGGAAGATTTAGACTAGATATAAGGAAAGAAATTTTTTACAATGAGTGTGGTGAAACACTGGCACAGGTTGCCCAGAGAGGTGGTAGATGCCCCATCCCTGGAAACATTCAAGGTCAGGTTGCATGGGGCTCTGATCAACCTGATGTAGTTGAAGATGTCCCTGCTCATTGCAGGGAGGCTGGAGTAGATGACCTTTAAAGGTCCCTTCCAACCCCAAATATTCTTTGGTTCTATAAATGATTTTAGACTTAACTAAACGAAAATGAGATTCATACAGTTTGTGTTTGAATATGGAAATGGATTTGTCACACAGTATAGACAGCATGTTGCATAAGGACAATTTAAAATTAATAATACAAGGATGTGTGAAATTGCAGAACATACATAACTACAGAGGATGAATTAAAAAATAAACTCAACAACCTTAATAGTATTGAGTAGTTTTTTAATGAGTATGTGCCTAAGCCCTACCAAGATCCACAACTTTGTCTTTCTATTACCTATATCTACAAGAGGTTAATTTAAGGAGTTCCTGATTTGGGAAACCGGATTCTGCTCAAATAGCATTGCACGTGATGCTGTTGCTGCCCTTCAGAAACAAGTGTGGGAAGGAACCTCATCTAATTCTTTCTTTTGCCCAGAGAGTTTCTGCCTAGTTAATACAATCAGTCCCAGGACTGGGATATGTAGTGTCAGCTGCATTTATGACTGCTTGGGCATGCACAGGGAGAAAATTCTGATTTCTGCCGCATGCTGTGTGGCTCCCCAGAGAAGAAACAGTGAGCAGAGCTTGCTGTAGGCAGTGTTTAACAGCACTACAGAAGCTATAATTTCAAGTTTTATTGAACTAGGCTATTCCGCTTTACAGAACAGCTTTGCCTTTGCCCCAAGGAAAGATCAACTCTGTATAAATCACTCTCTGCTGGTACTGGTTGAGACAACACGGCCAGTCAATCTACTCCAGAACTTCACCATCCTCACTTGCAGAGTTTCTCTTACAGCAGGGTTCATCTTGAGTTTCAGATGTAAATTTGGTTACATACAAAGGTGACATCTACATGTGAGCTGAGCATCTAAGCTGCTGTTAGAGAAAATCTAATCAATAGAATCAGTGGAGTCCAGGGACTTACTCAGCTGACCAAGAGTTAAGCATCAAGTTTTGGCTAAAATTAGCAGCTCTGTAGCTCCACTGAATATGACGGTGTGTATGCCTGTGTTTTCATCACTTAAATGTGAGCATGTGAAGCTGAAGCTGGTTCATATCCCTTCACATCTCATGCAAGTCCACACCTGAAAATCGCTGAACTACATGTTCTACACAAAGTAACCATAGGGAATAGTTTACTTTTGATACATCTTACATATTTGAAGACTGTTGTAATTTTTACCTTTAGTTCACTTTTTTTTTTTTCTAATCTACATAACGTCAGTTTGTTTAGCATCTCCCCATAGGCCATATTTTCTACAGTTCTGAGTTGTTCTCATTGCTCTCTTCTGGAGTCCCTTCAGCATCTTCACACCTTTCTTGAGGAGCATTAACTAAATCAGATAAAGTATTCCAGCTGAAGTTTAACTGTGGAAAGAGTCTTAAGTGGATGATAGTCATAGAATCATAGAATGGTTTCAGTTGGAAGCGACCTCAAAGGTTATCTAGTTCCAACACTCCCTGCCATGGGCATGGACACCTTCCACTAGATCATGTTGCTCAAAGCCTCATCCCACCTGGCCTTGAACATTTCCAAGGAGGGGGCAGTCCTCTATATTCAATCTAGTACAGCAAATCAAAAGCTTTGAAATGAGTTCCATGAATACTTAATTGTTCCCCATGAAGTAAAACGACTTTAGCAGAAGCATCTTGCCTTCTGATGTGCATTTCAATATACTTTATAATCTCATTTCATTACTTTCCTTCAAGATTGTTGATTCAAGTTGTAAATCCTTGAGTATGACAAGAAATTTGAGGTAGATCTCCGAAGGTATTGAGCTCTCAGACAGGAAGAGAGCAAGCTTATTTTCTGGCCATGTTGAAAGAAGGATAGGGCCTTCCTCCAATTGTTTGAGCTAAGTATCTTGAGCAGAGGGAGAAATTGTCATTCAGCTTAAGACACTTAATTTGAAGAGACATATGAAACTGAGACATGATCCCACGTTTGGTTGTTTCCTTTTGTCTCAGGCAGCTCCCTGCACAGTCTGGATGATATGAACTTTACTGGTACCTAACAAGTAAGAACAGTAGTGAGAAATATCATGACACCTGGATCTCAATTGTGTGTCTAGGCCTTGTATCTCTTCCTGAATCAAATTTTCCTCTTTAATATTATACAGTTCTTAGGTATTTTGGTAGTCAAGGGAAAATCAAATAAGAAAGAGTTGTCCTGCTGACATGCTGGCAAAGTCTTCTGTCTGAGAGTTGTGACTGCTTCAAAGTCTGGTTTCAGCAGATGATATACCATGTCTTGGATATATTGACCTTGCTCTTCTCAATGTATCTCTAGCCAAATCCTTAAGGCTGTAGCACTGACATCTGTCTAACCAGAAATATCCATTTGGTGTCCCAGCTTGGTTCTACTTGATACCTCATGATGTCTTTGCAAGAGCTGAGAAAGACATAAAGAAGCAAATAGAAGCTATACATAAAGTTAACATTAAAATGAGAAATATATGGGAGGCCAAATTCAGGCTGACAGCAAAGCCCCATGTATCAGCCTAATTATATCATATGTAGTAACTGGTTTTCTCTCAGCTAAAATTGTATGTCCTGTGAAATACAGAGACATAAGGTTTACTTTGAGATACCTTTATCCTAGAGAAACTTTCATCATACCTTTGAAAGTCTTTCATGCTTATAATGGAATTGAGAATGTATTTAGAGTAACCAATGACAAGCAATTTAGCAATTAAAATGCAGCTTCAACAAAAGGAATGATGCAATGCTAACAAGATTAGAAAGTCTGAGCCAATTTTCATATGCAGAAACATGTGGGAAATAATTTCTAATCCACAAAATGCTTGAAGGCAGTATTTATAGAAAAATGAGGAATGATGTGTAAGTATTTGCAAATATATATCTAATCTCTTAGAGCCCAGATTCTGCAGTCTTGCTAGCACCCTTTTGATCTTGAGTATGAAGAGGTTTTCTTCATGTTCATTATTGGAAAGATATGTGCACATATATAAATGCATATATATACATAAAAGATATAAAGCAACTTGTCTACATCCCATTTTCGATACCGTGGTCAACATTCATTTGATTTCTATGTTTTGAGTTTCCACTCTTTGTGGTTTAAATGCTATACTCATTAAAGAAGCAAATAGCACATAACTGCTTTTCTAGAGTTGCCTGAAGGGGCAGAAATTTTAAGTGTGAAAAGGATTTTTACTGAATTCTTCTAAGAAAATGATGGCAGAAGAAGTGGATCTTGAAAGGTTGTATTTAGAAAGTGGCTACTGTTGACCCGTTGCACAAATGTCAGGGTCAACAGAGCTGACAATGGGGGAAGCCGTCCATGTTGTTTCTGTGGGAACTGGAGTAGGAAGAAAGAAAGCATGTGGTATCTAAAAGGAAGAAAATAAGGGAGGGGTGTGTGTGTGGATAGAATTTTTAAAGGTCCATCTGGTGCTATTGTTTGTGATATTTAAGCTATTGAACAACCACCATCTTATTATACTCTTGTTGGGCAATGCCTACAGGGCTTGCCCAGTAAGGAAAGCACAGTAAGAAAAATTAATAATATGTGTTGACGATAGCCTGTTGACATAAAAACTAGGTTCCTGTCAAATGTTTCTGCTGCATGTTCTGCTGTGTTAAGCTTCTCTTAAATAGAAAATGAAACACATCCCCTTCTGTTTTAATAGGTTAGGCTACTGAAGTTTGCTTATGCTTAGAATATATTTCTTGCCTGTGAACTCTTGTGAATATGGGTTCACTGGGGGTCTGCTTTAATTATTTCAAAGCATTAAAGGCTGTTCTTGCTGATTACAAGTTTGCCATGAAAAGGATTTCCATTGCTGCCTTGAAATGCATTTAAATTTAGTATTTTTGCTGTAATTCATAATTCAGATATGAGTCAGTGTAAAGGTTCTTAATTATAAAGGACAATAGTTGCTCATAGTTGATGATGTTTTTGTCTTCACATCATCATATGCCACTCCTAGCAGAGTGAAAGGAAAATTTGTACAAGTATCTGAAAACAGAACTGAGTATTAAAGGGGACAAAATTGCCGTATAAATAAGGATAGGTAATTTACAGAAGGTTTATCTTTGACCTTCCTGATTTCAAGAACCAGTGCAAGAACTCACAGTTTACTACCCTAAGTTTACAGGAAGTATACATCTGCTTTTGCATCACACTTCCTTCATTTCCATTTTGTCCCATGACAACGACCTTTTCTGTTTGTAGGTGTCTCTGGATACAACTAGACTTCATAGCGTGTCAGATTCTCACTCCGGTCCTGACTCATGGTTGTCCAGATCAGATATGAGACCGGGGTTCACCATGACTTCTTTCCAATGTTTAATTTCTGTGGAAATCAGTGCCCAGAGTAATGAAGGCTGTGTGAGTGCTGCTATTTTAGATTTTGTGCTATTACAGTGTGGGATGAAGCCAGTACACATGCTGGGATTCAGCAGCAGACTCTCAGCACTTTACTAGTTTAAATGTAACTTTTCTCACTTGTGCAGATCCTGACACTGCTGTCTCTTTTAGTTTTATGATTAAAAACCCGCCTTTTCCTCATTAGTGTTTGATTAGCTTTTATACTATCCCACCTCCACCTGAAAAAGTTTTATTATTCATACAAGGCAAAAGTTTCTCAGCCCTTATGACTGAAGACCTTTTCCTCGTTATTAAGCAGCATCTGTTTCTGCAGTATTACTCTTGTTCCAACATAAATTTATTTTCTTCACTATCATTGTGCAACATTGTACATATTTATTGATTTATGGGCAAAATAAAAATAAACATGCTTCAAAAAGATCATAAAACCATGTATGAACAAAGATTTTTAATATTGAAATGGAGCGCATTCAGTGAATTAGAAAATTAAAAGGAGCTTATGCTCCAAAAGCCACCAGAAGCATACTATGGCTCTAATCCAGCAAATATTTGTGCACACATGTAACTTTTCTCATGTGAATAAGATTAATAACATATCTAATTAGGATTTGTAATTCATGAATCTCTGGGAAAGAACTCTTAAGAGACAAGAAAGACATAGCTGACAGTGGTGTTTTCTGGGGGATCACGGACTTTTTGTTCTTTGTATTTATGCTCACCTAACTAGGTACGCAGTGGAGATTATATTTTGCTTAAAACTTTGCTGGAAGACTGTCTTGGCTCAATAATATATCTTTCTTATTCCTTATATGTTCCATTTTCAGATCTGACTTTTCTGTTTTGCCACAAAGAACATTAATTCTATGATTTGTGCGAAATACTCGCATAATTTAATTATATGTACATTTTTCACTACATTTGGTAACTCTACAAAATGCAACATCTTATTTAGAGTATTGGAGAATAAAACATATTAGGAATTATGGTGTCACAGTTCAAAACTTATATTTGCATTTTATGTTTCTTAATTAAGACAAAACCGGAATACCCTACTGGAAGATATACTTTTGCAAACAGAAATTATTATGTTCAATATAAAAATTACTGGATACAATTCAGTCTTTATGGCATATAAAAGGGACAGAGTAGATGACTGAATGGTCCATTAAGTTTTAAGAATCCTACTTTTTTTTTTTTAATTATTTATTCATCAAATATCTGTATTTTTATTTTAGTTGGTTAAGGATGATAAGCCAAATCACAGCAACTGGTGTTCCTATCTTGATAAAGCATCTCAGTACAATCTGAAAGGAATATTTTTGGCTTTTTCTGTAAAGAGTACCTTAGAGTTAGTAGGATGATCTATTTTCAGTTGTCTTTGTATCATCCAATTAGTTGAAAATGCAGCTACAATGATTTGTTTCAAAGGTTTTTCAGCTAATATTGTTTCATTTCAGCTCAGAGACCACAGATGAAGGTTCTTTTAGAAGTTTCTACTAATGTGTGAAACTTACGTGTAATGAATAATTGCAGGAATGCAGTTAGTAATGAACTGTAGATATGACCACTACAAATACGTAGGGATTCCTTCTTGGCAAGGATATAGATTTTTTTTGTTATGTACACATGAAGATTTCTTTTTACAAAAATTTAAGATGCTCTGCATGGAACTCAGAATTCTAAATATAGGGCCATGAATAATCAGAATAAAATCTCATAAAAAATTAAAAATACAAAGTCATGCTTCTAAAATCAGATGCCTAATATTGCAATTCGATATGCAAACCAAGTAACAGAAATCACAGACTGTACCAGCTGCACATCTAACTGCCACTATGTACATGCAACATTTGCTTGCATTCTGTGAATACCTTCATTTTCTTTAGACATTTCCCAACATGTCAGCTTGCTAAGAAAACAACCAAAGAGGACTTTCCTCAAGGGATGTATAGTTTAACGGGGTGGAACTAGGAATCAATTGCTACCAAAGAACATGGAACACAAATGGCTGATGCTAATGACTTCGTTTTTGCAGAGGAGAGATCATTTGAGAATATAACCTGATACGATTACTGTGTAACCCTGTCTATCAAGCATTTTTATGAATATGATAGTCTGAAAACTTGTGTTTGTGTGGAGGAACCTGTCTGTATGAAGAAAATATAATGGTTATACACTGAAATGAAGGATGGGGAGAGATAATGGAAAAGGTGCACCAGTTCTGGAGCTATCCTTCATCAAAGCTAAGTAAGGGAACCATTACATTTTCCTTTACTTAGTAATCCCTGTTTTCTGGGTTTGATCCTTAGCTTATGTGAGCTATTTAGTCTTGTTGACCAAAATGGAGCTATGCCAACCTACTCCAGTGAAGGACCTGGCAGCTCTATGTGCTTGTCTGTGTAGGTAAGGGAGGTGATACAACATGTGCTTCATCTTTGAGGTTTAAATTGCTAGCTGCAGTTGTTGGATTACTGTAACAATTTAGGAATGCCTTAAACTAACCCCTTTCTCTCAATGATTTACGTTGCACTATTGTTTGGGGGTTTTTAAGTCTGGTTTTGAATAAAAAAAAACCTTATTTTTGAATAACTAATAATTAACTTTGAAATTTAACTTGAAAATCTTGAGTTCAAGTTCTTGATATTTATTATAATAGTTTGTGTCCATATAAGTTCACCCAAGTATGAAGGCAAAAAAAAAAAAAAAGAAAAGAAAAGAAAGGGGACAATAATTTTTCGTAATAGCGTAATAATCTTGGGTTTATGTACTATTAGTGATTCATCATATTTATTGTCAGGTCAGCTAACAGAGGATTGAAGATGCAACATATCTAATCTAAAGAAATTTCTAGTATGAAATACTATGCCGTGTTACTGAACATTATGTTCATCTGACTGGCTAAGGTGCAGCTTGGTATTTTGTCAGTGACAGTTTAATTTCTGGATCAGTGTATTTTTGAATGATTTTTAGCCAGTATAATGCATTTATTCTGTGTTTAATGGGAGCGTTACTATTTTTCAGAAGATATAATTTTAAAATATGTACAGTCACAGGAAGACCAAATCACAACACATCCTGTGTCTGTCTTTATATATGAGAATTTCAGGAGGAATGTGGTGTTCAGATATTTTATTATAACAAGTGACAACATCGGTTACGAGACATTTGATATCAATAACAAATCTTTTTAATTTTTATAGTTTGCATTATGATACCATTTTGTAATGTAAGCCATTTGATTTTGGCCTGCAGTAAGATGTGACATGATTTAGAGGAGCATACAGTTCTAGTGTTATCTATTTATCACCTCTCTTCTCCTCTCTTCTCTTTTTTTCTTTTTTTTTTTAAATAATGAGATGTCAGAAGTTAATTCAAATATGTGATGCTTTATGAAATACTAGATCATTTACACCGGTGTGTACCAATGGGCATTTATTTTACTTTAGGGAGGATGCTAAAAAAAACAAAGCAAGCATCAAGTCAGGAAATACTACAATGTAGGTTTTCTGTAAGGACTTAATTATTCTTCTTGTATGTTTGCATTAGGATATAATTTTTAATTATGTCAATAGTTAAGAATTCTGTAAGAATTCTGCCTTACTCAATTCTTGTGAGAAAAAAATAATCAGCAAATTAAGTTGTGAATCTCTTAGTAGTCTATACCTTGTTATTTACTAATAATCCTCCTCTGACATGGTATTAAATCATTTTTTTCCTTGCAATGTACATAGGAAACATATACATAGATACATACATACATATATAATTTGTACATACATGCAGAATTATGCAACGTAAAAGACTCACATTGCAAGACTCTATTAGGAGAAAACGGCTGGAATTACAAAATCAAGAAATGGATATAAAACTCCTTTATTTGAGATGTTGTGGGGAAAAAATGTGATCATGTAATTTTAAGCAAACAAGGTCTTCTAATTAGACATATCAAATCTGAATTCAAGCAACTCCTTTGTTGCCTCACCACCAATTTACAAAACCATCTTCTATTGGAGAGTATAATATAGCCAAATCGTAGCTTTTCACAATTTTACATTGATTCAAAATAACTGTGAAGAAAAGTCAAGAAAATATCTCCTGGTAATAACAAGATATCTCAGTTTCACATTTTTTTTGAACAAAATGCTAATACTTTGCAGGATGTCTTTCTGGTTCTATTTTTTAAAATGTTGTGTCACATACTAGCATACAGACTTAAAACATTGATTTGAATTTTTTTTTCCATTTCATCATGTGTCATTTTTTTTCATCACTTCATATAGGAAATTATTTTTCAAACAGAACTGTGGAACATCAAGGTTTCATCTAATTTTGGAGCAAAGGAATTACTCACAGAATGATGTCTCTGCTATGAAGCAATGGTTTTGTGTAAATTTAAATGGTGATAATAATGACCTGAAAATATACATTGTTAGGCCAAATTCCCTCTGATTTATTATTACAAAACCAGAAGTAGATCTACAGATTTCAGAAAAGTTTATTCATATTTATGAAAGTGTAAATGAAAGTATTTTTTTTTTCCAGACTGCTGAAAACCTTAGGAAACTGACAAGAAATTTAATGATGATAGGATTTTGTGAATTCTGTGAGAGAATAATTTTGCAATTCAGACAGTTATGGAAGAAGAAGGAAGTATAATAGAGGAAAATAAGTATGAGTATTTCTATTGCAGGAAGAGGCAGCAAATAAGAGAGCTAGTGCATTCTGTTGATAAAGAAAAGAGCAGTTCTGCAGAAATGTCATATTGAGATCAATGTGACCATTTTAATATTAGCATTTTTGTATACTTAGTGGACTATAAATAATTGCATATGGTTATCTTCGCTTCCCTTTGTACCTCAGTGCAGTAGTAGTGACATCTAATGTTCTAATTAATCTGCAATATCTTCCAAGTCAGACTTTTAACAGCAACAAAAAAATGCTTCCAGGAATGATGAACTTGGCTCTACTCCAGCTGATACTGTGGCTGCTGCTCAAATCATCTCTTGGCTTTTACGGCAACATAATCGAGTTAAGAAAATCTGGACAAGATATTTGGAGTCAATCAAGTGCTTTATTTTACTTTAAAATGCTGAACAGGTGCAAGTGGGATACATTCAAAATGGTCATTAAGCAAAACTTGCTTTGAGGAAGGTGGAGCCAACATCTGTGCTTATTTTTTACAGACACAAAAGAGCAGGCCTCCCAAGGAAATGTGAATAGGATCCAAACGGATGAAGCAGCAGGACTGAATAAAGGATTCTGATTTAAGACTTTCCCTGCCTATAGTAATTAGCATTTGAAAAAAAGCATGATCAATCTTTTTTTTTTCTCTTGGGCTAGAGAAGGAGGAGTCTGATTTAATTAAGACAGACATTAACTCCAAGCACCTACCTAATCAAATTTTAACTATACTCAGAGCAAGCAAATTATAAACGTTTTATAGTGATTTAAATGTTTTCCTCTTTAGCTGCATGGATTTTTTCACAGTGTTTTTTGTTTTTGCTAAAACCCCTGGTCTTAGTTTACCCTTCAGATGTTCTGCGTTTTAATGACTGGCTGATAGGACCCTCCTGCAATAGATCTTTATGACATCATTTTGTATTTTATATCCTAGAAAATGAAAGAGGATTTTGTGTAACTGAAGTAGAACCAGGTTCTTAAATCATAATGTGACAGTTCATACTATTGGTGAGATATCTGAAGATATCTGAAGTTTGTATTTTTGACTCTCTTGTTGACTCTAATAAAGAAATTTCATTTTATCTACCGCATTTATGTTTTCTTACGGCCTTCCTCGATTCGGAGTTTGAATGGGATACATTTACTGATTTTATGCATCAACTTTTATTCAAATATTTATTTATTAAGGTGTTGGTTTTGGTGTATGGCTAACATTTGCCTTTATATTTCCATCTTGCTCAGCCCTAGCACTGCTGTGAATGCTGTAGCCATGTGCAGTTAGATGAAATCACAGAGGAGAACCAAGCATAGACGGAACTACATTAACACTGGCAAATCTACCAATGATTATGTCTGGGCCTGCTTTTATTAGTGTGTTTCCATGCAATATATGAGCACAAGCAGTTATTTCTAGCTGATATTGTAGCGTCATATGTTGTAACATGGTCTTGCAGAAATAATCAAAAAAGCTTTTTTCTGTCCCTGGTAGGCCAGGAGAGTGCATTGGTCTATTTGGAACTTGGCTATGATAAAATCCACCCTTTTGGCATTCAGGAGACTATGTGCATTGTACAACTGGCAAACGCTGTAAATCAGCCTGAAATTGGATCCTAGTCTGGAAAGCGGTGACTCAATTATCAAATTGTCCATTCATGCTGCCAAGATTTTACTTGGAGTGTACTTGTTGCCAGTAAGTTTTGTACTACATTTAACATAGTATTCTATTTTTGATTGCATTTTTTGTTTGGTTATGTAACATTGAAGTCGGTAAAAATTCCATTTCCAAGTGTGTTCATATTAATAACTGAGGGAAATCTTGGTATTATTAAGTTAATCCTTTGGTCAAGCTTTAAACTCTAAACACCTACAGAAACTTTTCTGCCCTTTCCCTTTTAGATCAGATATACCCTCATACTTCTTTCTAGTTTTAATAAAAGAGATGCCTTTATACAGTTAAGACTTGGTGCTAGGAAATAGCCAAAATATCCCAGATATAGGCTACAAAGCTGAGAAGCAAAAATATGATGAAGGCTCTCTCTTCAGAACCATTATTCACTATTGTTTTTTTTCAGTCTCTGGAGATACCAAATAAGGTCCTTTCTATTACGGTAGGCAAATGAATTAAAAGTTCCTAACATTCAAATAGATAAAGGATATAAAGTAAGAGAAGGAAATTTTATTCACCTCACATTATTAGAGAGGAACTGAGGGAGAGACTTGCAGGGTGAGCTTTGTGTCACGTTATACTTCCTCACGCTTTACAAGTTATATTGACTTATATGTCAAGAGCAATCATTTTCTGTTCAAAGATATATGTGACCTTTTGTGCATCTTTGCAGGCAGAACGCAGTGAACACAAGAATAAAAACACATACTCTATTTTTCTTTTTTTCTCTTTAACCATATCACCAGTTTTCTGACAAACAGTACAGCCTGGTAATCAGCTTCTGAAGTTACAAAATCATATTATCTCTGTTTTAATTATTTATTTCTTCAGCCGTTCCAGGCTTGCAACAGAACAAAATGGTGGCAACCCCAGCTATGGAGCATGTGATGCAATACTGTATTTTAAACTCTTGGCCAAGTGTTTAACAGGAACTGCAGATGTTTAACAGGGAAAATCGTACATAAAGACCAACTGGAATAATTTCCCTTTCCTCCTTCTCAGTTCTTTGGGCACAGGACTGACTCCTCGTTTTGGAATGATGGATTGAGATTTTGTTTATTGATTAAAAAACAGTACCACAGTCTTTACTCAAGTGTAAATCTGTCTTCTGAGTTCTGTGGCTTCTTCCCAAATCATCTTTTTCTACGTCCTTTCCTTACTGGAGGATCATCTTCTCCTCACTTTTTGTCAGATGGAAAGACTGCCCAGTCTGGGATTTTTTTCATAGGATGAGTCCTCATACTCATTTATAAATTGTTGGAGAAAAGAGAGGAACTTCACGCAGTTCATCAAAGGGAAGTGCAAAGTCCTGTACCTGGGGTGAAACAACCCCAGGTACCAGCAGATGCTGGGAGCTGCCCAGCGAGAAAGCAGCTTTGCAAAAAAATGACCTGGGGAGGTATGCTCTATCTGGTGGTGCCCAGTGGCAGGACTAGAGGGAATGGCCACAAACTGAAACACAGGAGCTGCCGTCTGAATATCGGGAAACACTTTGTTACTATGAGGGTGACCAAGCACTGGCACAGGTTGCCCAGAGAAGTTGTGAGGTCTCCATCTTTGGAGATATTCAAAAGCCATCTGGACGTGGTCCTGGGCAACTGGCTCTGGGTGGCCTTGCTTGAGCAGAGGGGTTGGACCAGGTGACCTCCAGACGTCCTTCCAACCTCAGCCATGCTGTTATTCTGCAATAGATGTTTCTGACTCCAATCTTACGGAAAATAGAGGGGCTTGCTTGTTCACACATTTGTCAGTGCAAGCTTAGGACCCCAGTATAAAAGTTCTGCGTTTAAATAATCAGATTTGTACATGTTAGTATAAGGGCCAGTTTTTAAAAACTGTTTCAGAGCTTTATTCTCATGAAGTTCAAGTGGAATGCTGTGCACAAGCCCCAGTAAAAATCTGGCAATTAGTTAATCAATTTAATTTGTGCTTCTTTCACCCAGCTCAATATTCTCTGCAAATAGAACAACATAATACGTATTTTCTGTTTAATTTATAAATTTCAATCAATTAATTTCCTGTTATGAGAATAGGACTTTTATTTTTTGACTGAATGTTAATTAGTTGTAAATAGGATTTTTCACTGAAACTGGAAAAGCACCAGTGTAAAGTTAAGGGAAACTGGCACACACTCGGCCCCTTGAGTGTGTATTTATGTGGTGTAATCTAAACTGGATGTTTAAAATGAAACCAGTGTGCCACTACTCAGTCGAATGTAATCACGTGTCTTCAAAGCTGGTTCACCCTCTCAGTCATATACATATTTGTTTTCTCTGCTCATGAGGCAAACTCTTTGCCCCTGAAGGTGATTGATTGCACAGAAGAATGAACCTCTTTATCCACAGGCCACCTATGCTGCTTGTCTCTTTTGACTTTTGTGCCTCGCTATCTAAACTGACCCAGCTAGATAACAACCAGCTGAAATCATCTCTTTAGACTTGCATACATTCATTACCGGACCGTACCAGTTTGTGTGCAGCATAAAGAGGAGATTGTATATCTTGTACGCGATAGCGGGAATGCTACTAGATACGAATGAATGCAAATGTGCTCTTACAGTTAATTTTTTTCTATACTTTAGAGACAACAGAAGAAGTAATATCACTGACTGTCTGCTCCTTTGAAACCTTCATTTTGTAATTTGCTAATAAGAGTGTGAAGGATCAGATTGTTGATCCTTCACTTTGTTTCCTCATGAGCTTCTGAATGATATGTATTGGCATTAAAAATCCCTGAATATTTTATTTGCTAGGAAGAGTGCGTTAAGCATGTGATGGCATATTTGCATGTACCTGGGGATATTTGTGTACAGTTGCATATGTATATATATGTATGCATATATCTGTGGATTTTCAGAAATGACCGGTGATCCCGACATTTCTGAATTTGTGGTCAAATAATAGAAATTATCAGCCAGTTTTCAGAACGTTAGTACACGTTCGGAGAAACACAGAGGCACTTCAGACCTACTTAATTCTGAAAACGGTAGTCTGTTTGGAGGAGTTGAAGCCCACCTATAAAGGAATATAGAGTCAGTTATGCAAACGAAACTTGGGAATGTTGACATTTAGTATTGTCACACATGACATTCAAACATCTAGATAGCTCCTCATCTAGGTTGCCCTGAACCTAAAATGCAAAATATTTCTCTAAGTTCTTAACATGTCTCATAGAGCAACTACGGATATCCAAAGGGAATTCAGCCAGCACTTGAAAAAGGTGGCAGTGGCAAAGGTATGCCTAAACTGCCCACAGGAGGTGCCAGGAGAAAGAGGTGACTGGAATCCTTCTCCTTTGAGATTTGCTCTGAGATTTGCAGGGTGGAAACCCCTCTTGTAATTATGTGTCTATAACACCCTGACAAATGCAGTTATCTGGAATGTAAAACTCCAGGTTCCAGTCCTCCTTCACAGTCAGAGATACATATCTTTGCTTTGCATGTCCAGGACAATGGATCTGCAGCTTCAAACTCTCCTACTAAGGTTCTGTAAATGTGCAGAAAGCAATTCAAGAAACAGGAGTCAGAGTAAGAAAAAGCAATAGCAATAGCAATTCCACACTTTTATCCCATCAAACTCAGAAACAATACCATGTCAGTGTTCGTAATATGGACCCGAGTTACTACTGCCAGACTTTGTTGCACCAATATGACCTACCATCCTAGGTGAGTTTCAAAGAACTTTTCTATCCTGTAACATATAAGGCTGTAATTTAAAATTACTTTAGGCATAGTGGAACAAGAATTATGGCAGTCATTTCTATCTTTTTCATGATAAATGAGGATCTAATCTAGAAAGACACATTTTTTTTTTCTATTAAATTTAATACAGACTGATAGAGGTCAACTGGACAAGATTTTAATGAAATACAGCACAAAGGAACTCTTCTGATGTTTTTTTCATTCAACTTCGTAACAGGAAAAACAAAGGACCAAACTAAATGAAGCGGTGCCTGGCTAGTTGACTTACAGAGACGAAGATGAATGCACAACTGATTAGATGCTTCTTTTTGTAGTTAACAGCATTTTAAATAATATCATGACCAGGTGTTCCTCAGTAACCAACAGGAAATATTGGTGTTTCTGAGTCTTAACAGGCATGGATGTTCCCACTGTACTGCTACAGTATTCTTCTGGGATTTTACAAAATAGCCTGTCTCTGGATCTTGCTTTTACAGCAACCATGCTGTTCCTGAATTTTTCCATAACAAACCTGAATCCGATGTCACTAAAATATGTCAAATTAGTTTATTCACTGAACACTAGCTTGCACATATCAGTTATAGAAACAAAAACCTGCCGCTGATGTACCCGCAATGTTAAAGTCACTTTCATGACACTGTCTGTGTACAAAGCACATAAAACCTCAATGAACACCAGCCTCAAGTAAGAAACTGGAAGTGGTTTGACACTTCTTTGCAGTGCATTTGTATATAACTTATCACAACAAATAAGATTTATGAACCCAGCCTTCAATATACTGCCCAAGAACGTTTTAAAGAAGGATGTTTTAAAATATTGTTCCATGTACTAAATACATAATGAAATGCTAAGAACACAACTGAACTATTTATACAACACAAATAAATTATATTTATATTTCATCCTATTTCCCTGTATCACAGGTGGATAAAGGAATCCTACCAGTATAATTAAAGTATGGCAACAACTACATTGCTATCAGATAGTGATGGCTATCAAGAGGGAGAGGAAAATACAAAGAGTGGAAATTAATTCACACACTAATGAATTTTTTAATTAGTATTTAAAAACCCAAACTTCAGCAGTATATTTCCCTGTAGGGAACAGTATAGAACGATCCAGGTAATTAGACCAAGTGAAGATAATAAAACAAACTTATGGATATAATGTGATAAAAGATGTCTGAAGGTCAACAGCAGCAATCAAAGCAAGGACAGAAATTTATTAGATGAAGATAAGGTCTCAGAATCACTATGTCCTTTCCCTTCCATTTCCTAAAAATTCTGCAAAGGTTCTAAAATTGAAGTTAAATAACTGAAAATACAAACGTATATTGGTTAAGATCTGGAATTAGTCTTCAAACTCATCTGGGCAATTAGAATTATTTAAAATTTCATCATGGCAAACTATTCTTCCTTTTATTGTTGTTGAACACAGAAAATGCTTCAAATATGCTGAACCACAAATTCTTTCATTTTCCAATCATGCTGTTTGTGTTAGGTTGTTGCCACTAAGTGTATGCTGACCACCCAGCATATGCCAGCACATGCTGGTATGCTATTGCTGTGCTGGAAGTAAGTAAAGTCAGAAAATGTGAAATAGCCTGAGGACCTCTTTGCCACTGGTGGTTGTTTGGATAGTACCTTTTCTTGGATCTTGATGCTCTCAAGGCATTTCTTACTATGGTCAAGCTGGCTGCGAAGAGGCAGAGAAGAATGGGGTAAGCCTTATTTCCATCCACAGCCCCCCTGTTCCCTGGCCTAAGGAGTAGGGTGACTTTTTACAAGTCACTTTTTGACATGTGAGTAGTAACTTACTGACTCTCTGGAGCGAGACAGAAGCAAGGAAGGGCTGAGCCTCAGATGTTGTGGTGCCCTTAGCTCTGGGCTTAGCCTACAGGCATGCATTAAACTAAAATAAATTAGTCAAAATCAGGTTCTTCTGGCACTAAATTAACCTTTATTTTAAGTGCTTAAATTTTTTAAGCCTAAAGCTCATCTCCCTGGTTGCTTTGAAGTTGGGCATGTTAGGCTTCATCCTGGTTTACAGCAGCGATAGCGATTTTATATAAAGGAGTCTAAGGGAAGCTCCAGGGGATAACAGCGATAAAATGTGTTTACAGCACTGAAGCTACTCCTCAGTACACGTATAGTCTAAGTAAGACTGTGACAGGTTAGAAAGAAAAGCTAACCAATGTATGTTTATGGCTGGGTAAAGCAAGGCTATTCTGTTGAACTGCAACTCTCAAATTCAAGTATTCCCAGTTCCTGGCCCCAGTCCGACAGTTCACTGCATGTGAAGCAGCCCCCAAAGCCAGTGAATTATAAGATGAGGGACCTTTGCCTTCAAACAGGAATATGTTATTGTACTGTGATCTCGTCTGTTATACGCACAGCTCATCCTGGTTTCAGAAGCAGCCTGAGCAAAAAACTTCACCGTGAGCTAAAATCAAGCACAAAATCTTTTGGCCACTCCATCTGGGATTTTCATGAGATTTAAAGCAACGTCTCCTCTCAAACTACTTAGACAATTTATTTTCCCTAGAGAAACAGTTCTAGAATGATATCTTGTGAATTTTCTTGGCACCTAGTATCATGCTTGTCACATATTCATTATGCCTTACATCAGTGTCTTGTTTCATCCCAAGAATATCTGTAGTTGCCATCTGTCTGGAAGACATGAGTTGATGGCAAGATAGTGACCTCAGCTCTCTAGTCAATCACCAGCAATTTAGGAAGAAAGCAATGACACCCTTGATTTCCAAATACTGGAACTGCTTGTTTATAGTAATAGACTATTTTCTAATAAATCTATCCAGAAGTATGTTTAGAGTACTTGGAAGGTTATTACAAATAGGAAAATTTATTTTTCACATTTCATGAATAAATATGTTGGGGCAAATGACTTTCAAGTTTAATTTCTTCCACTATTTTTATTGTATACATTGCTAGTGACTGTTATTTATTTATCTGAACATGTACTGCATTCCTAAATGTGATTGGTCCTAACAAATGAAAAATCTTTTTGCAAGAAAAGAACCCCAACTTCCAAGTGTCAGTATTTCAGAAAAGTAAGCTTAAATTGAGAATTTCAAACATTTTCTTACTAAAAATTGCCAAACATTTCTTCTAGTCTAATAAGTGTAAACATTTTAAGTAAATTTAAAAGGAATGGATTTCTGTTGGACTCTTAGTATGACCTTTAACTGGAAAGTGATTTTATTTAGGCTTTAAAAGTTAAATCTAATGTTCATAATGAAAGGAAAATGATCAATGTTTTCAATTTTTTGTGATTAGGAGAGGATTCCATCAGTTCATTATGAGATATTTCTTCATGTCTTTGTCTGTAGACAGGTCATGTGCAAAGAAAGCAAGTGAACAAGTATATATTAATATATTTGTATTTTTGTGTTTGTATAGTATAATATATTTGCCCTACTCTGTCAGTCTTGACTATTTTGTCTTGGCAGTGTTGCAGTTCTCATACAGATTATTCTATACTAATGTGAAATACATCCTGCTAAGGAAGAGTGGGAAGGTTGTTTCTGAGATTTGGCAAGAGCTGCTATAAAACACAGGAACTTTCAGCACATGCCTCTCAGCCTGGAATAGACTTTTTTAAGTCTATTTGCAAGAAAGACAAACCTTCTTTCTATTTTTGTTCTGGATTTGGGAGAATGGCAAATTGCCTTATAGCAAATTTGAAAGGACAATTTAACTCAAAAGCACTTAATTTGTATTTGAAGCAAGTTAGTACTGGGAAGAGGAAGCAGCAAAAAGCTTTACTCCTAATACACATCAGTAATGAATATTGACTTCACGACATGAGAAAACAAACAAAAACGAGAAAGCGAAATGAGTTGTAACAAGGATTATTTGACTTGCTATCTTCTTAAAGCTGATACACAGAGGTGCCTTGAAACATCATTTGAAGTACCAAAACATTTCTTTACGTAAAATTCTACTTACCCTTGAGACTCATGCATTCAAGATGTCCTGGAAATGACTGCACCTGAACACACATAGTTTATTGTCTCAGGTGACTGTGCATTTTTTCTGTCTGTCTTTGCATCTGTCATAAAACCTGTTTGCAATAATGACTGTATGTAAAAATAGATTTTCTCATTGATGACTGTTTTCCACCTTGTTCTAGCAAGTCTTAAGCCACTTACCCTAATTCATTTGATTCCTTTTCACAAGTAGTTGAGTGTCTGCTCAACAGGGGCAGTTTCTGAGCTATCTTCACCTTGGTTCTTGGTGCTGGTTCCTGATTTCAGCTCTGGTACCAAAGCTGTTCCATGTGGCTCTTGTCAAGTACCAGGCTCAGTGAGACTTTCTGTCTTTCTTCTCTTCTCTACTTCCATCCAAGTGTCAAACACCACCTGCATTGGGTTTGTCTGCTGTTTGTAAAATTAACCAAAGGACAGATATTCAATGTCCTTCAATACTCATCTGCAGCACACCTCAGGCCTGAGCACCTAATGTTGGTCAACTTTTGACATTATTTCAGTTGCTTACACATCTAGATTAACCTGGAAATTTTGGAACAGTAAACGTGTTCATTTAATTTCAAGTGGGGACAAACTATACCAAACTTGAATCTTTTGGTAAAAACCTGTCATGTGAGCAGTTGTTCTCTGGGTGTGCCAGAGAGTATTAAGAAGGGTATTTTCTGATCCTGTTGTCTACCAGTAGGATTTCATTTCAGTTCTGCCAGTTAATGAAAATCATACTACCAAAAAAAGTGTGGACAGAAGGAGGGAGATGGCTTTGCTTCCCTATGTTTGTGGAGAGCAGCACTGAAGCACACATGAGAGACAGGCTGCTGCCTCAGAGATGGAGCAGCATTGACATGGTTTGCCTGGGGAAAGGCAGCAGCACACAACTCCTTATGTGAAGATCTGCCTTTAAAAGGAACAACAGAAACATAAAGCAGCTTGAATTTTTACAGCAGGGTAAATATTTTAATAGTGATCACAGGCCTTTAGTCATACTCCACCTGGCAGAAGACTGGATTTGTGGTTAAAAAACAGGACACACCTTCTGCTGGCTGCTAGTAAATGAAACAGGCTGGGGACCAGACTCTGGTCTTGGGTCAAAGAGGCGCACCACAACTTATGTCCATACAGTTGAAGCCTTTCAGTTCTTCTTCAGGTTGGCTGTGGCCATATATCCTTTGGGAATGGTTCTTGGCATGTCACCAGCCCAGGCAGTGGCCAGGGCTGTGCTGGCCTGTGACACCTGGGGAGGACAGATGGGTGCAGGCACGGCTTAGCTGGCTCCTTCATTACTGTAGTCCTGGTCTTTGAGACTGAGAGCTTTCACCGGCTACCTGTCTAAGGGAAATAGTAGTTCTGTGCCTTGGCTTCTGTGGTCACTGTGTGTCATCAAAATATACAGATGTGGAATGTCCAATGGATGACAGAATCTGCAATATCATCAATATCCACAACAGCACTGTTTTTTTGGCGGGGCTGTAAGCTTCTCAGCGGCTGAGGCTAACCCAACAGTGCATGGTCGTGTGACAGGAGGGACTTGCACACTGGGGGATGTGTGGTCCAACTGCTTCAGCGGAGTGTGTGTGGTTCCTGGGATGCAGAACAGCCTCACTGCCTTTTTTACCTCTCCTTAACTTTGTGTACTAGATGCCACCAGCTGGGGAGCTGCCAGTCAACTGCCTCTGGTGCAAGGGCTAATGGAGCAGGAGAGAGGCATGGTGCCATGCAACCAGTGCAGGAGGCACATACTGGGGTTGTGAAAAGAGTGTCCTGACAGAAAGAGCATCTTATTGCATATGTGAGTCTTGGCAGATCTTTGTATACAGCAAAAGTAGCAGGTTTTTCCCTGCATCTTGTATGGGAAAGAAGAAATGCAAAAAAGGCAGTGGCTAAAGCCTGAGGCTGATGCCTGTCTGTGATAATAAACCATAATAAATCACATTGGATATCTATTATAATTCTCCTCCATTGATATTAAATAAAAGCATTAAGAAGGTGAAGTTAATCCTGGTATTATACCACACCTTTCTATACTTGCAGTGCATATTTCCTGTTAAAATGTTCTAGTGTGTTTTGTTAACTAAGGCCACTGTGCTGTGAAAAGGACTTTGAGAATGAACGTTCCTCCTGCCTGGGGACAGATGCTGTAATCTTCCCCGTGGAAGCTGTTTCTTATGTCCTTGAAGTCACCCACTGGTAGAAAGTAGCCTAAAGCATAATGCCACTAAACTACAGCAGGCTACGAAACTGCAGGCAAAATTCAGGCAGACAACATTAAATTACTCATATTATAATGTATCAAGGTTAACTGTATGCTTAATTGTGCTAGTATTGCATAATCACAAAAAGATTCTTCATTTCAAAAGATTTTTGACGTTTTCACAAATGATTTTATTGGTTTTGCTTCTTCTTAAAAGGTGTTTTGACGTTAGGTATCAATATGTCTACCTTATACATTGTTTTAAACTCTAAAACATTCAAAGCTCTCCTTTACCAACTTATTTCAGCTCTTCACTTAACAGAACTGCACTGGCTAAGTATTATTTAGGACATTAATAGTAATAATGGTTCTTTTAGGAAATGCTATTAAGAATGGAAGTTATCTTAAATCACATTAACTATCACTGAATAACAGTAACCCATCAGTGAGTAATAGCAGTAATAAATATAGTAAAAGTATTCTAAAGGCATAAGGTAAAGTCTTCATTTTATCTTTTGCAATAGTTGCAATATTAATGAATTAAATCAGATATGTGTTCCTATTGTTTGCAGGATTTTTCATTAGTATGATGGCTCAATGCATTTTGTGAATGGGTCATCGGGGAGACGTTGGCAAAAAAAATCAAAGTCAAAGCACTATTAGTGCAACTAACCTCTTGAAATTAATATACTAAAATAGTACTATTCTGTAACGTTTTAATGGATTTAATCAGTTACGTAACGTACTGCACATTCTTACTTACCACAGGAAGTCAGATAATATCGAAGTATGGAGCATAATAATAATTCAATCAAAATAAAGCAGACTGTTAAAAAAATCCCTCTTAAAATGCATATTTGCTTCCCTTCACATCTGACTCTCTCAGTTTTTCCTTACTTTTTACATTTCTGTGTAAAACATTTTTTATATTATTGGACATAACATGTTTTTATTAGATAGTTTATTGCCAATTAATCAGTCCAAGTGCTAGAGAAGTTGCATATATCTGCCAAGATACCTATTTCTATATTCAGTCTGTGCTTTATAGTTCCCTTAAATTGTTACTGTCTTTTAAAAAATCACTAGTTACTGGATAATGAGAAGATATAAAGCCAATTATATGATTTTTATAAAGCTAGAATTGGTTTGGGAGGGTTTTTTTAATAAATTCAGAACACTTGTTTAGAAAAGAAATAGCATTTCACCTTTCCCTAAAGAAGTCTGTGCCTTACATAACTGTCTTGTACATAAATATAAACATACCGTGAAAACCTGCTGTATATTCTCTGACACATGATGGAGTTCGTGGTGGGATTGTAACGCCAATGCACAGTTGCAGCCAGCAGATGTCAGCCAATTATGAGCATTTCTCAGAACCTAGCAGGTTTTTGCCTGTAGTGCTGGTATCCATCTGGCTGCAGTAGTCAATCAAAGGGTGCTGCAGAACTAGTCTATCGTTCAGTCAATGAAAGCCTGCCAACTTTTTTAGTCAGGTATAACCCCTGATTCCTACAGACTGTTTGGTAGGATTTTTTAGACACTGTCTTCATTCAAAATCTTTTGAGAGGAAACTCCAAATCAGATAAATGCTTTGTGTTCTCTACACCTTATGGCTTTCTGCAAAAATCTCGGGAAAGACCCATTCAAAGCTAGAGGAAATATCAGCCTAGGGGAAGGTCCTTTGCCAAAACCCAAGATAGCATTGGAAGAGGGATTAAATCTTTTTCAATTGAATATTACCTTTTGGATATCCACCAAAATATCTGAAGTCAAGTCACCAGAGATGCATGATGCTTTTGGAGTTTGGCCTTGGCTTCAGTTGTGCTAATTTTCTTACCAGTCTCTCTCATGCTGCTATTGAGGTAAAACCTACATAGCAAACCAACTAGCCAAAACAACAAAACAGTCTTACTTTTTGGGTAACCTCATTTGGTGCCCCTTATCAGCTCTGGCAGCAGCTCCTTTGGGAGGCAGCCTGCAGAGCTGCAAGTGGTGCAGTTTAATGCTGCAGCTGTAAACAGTACAGCTTTGAAACACCCTAAAGATATCCTCACTTCACCCATTCCTTACTGACAAAATCCTGTTTGGTATGTAGGAACACAGGGCTAGAAGGAATAATGGGTGCCCATGTAACAGGCATTTAGCTTAGATGGCGCCGTAGTGCCCCTATTTAATTTACCATTAAAACGCAGTAATAGTCACAAAAGTCATCCTGACACCTGTATTGAATTTGCAACTGAAAAGCCAAAAGCCATAATTATAATATGTCAGAGGAAGTGAACAGAGGAGAACAAGAGTCTTGCTGGTGACTTAGGTGTCTACATAACGTAACTACACCAAGTGTGGGATTTTTTTTTGTGGAAAAAGTCACTGTCTTGTTCTTCAATCTGGAATGAAGTTGACAGCTGACTTCATGGCCTATTGCAAGGCAAGAGACTTGAGCGTAAACTTAAGTGAAAATCCTTTGAAACTTTACACAGTCTTTATTCTGGACTTTAATAGTAAGTCACTTTAATAATAAGTCACTTTAGGTGACTTACTACTGAAGCTGCGCCAGTGTGTTGTCTTAAAAATAATCCTTTCCAATCTTTGTCCAGTCCTTTTAAAGAAAATGCTCCCCCCAAAAATAGTCACCCTGCAGATGTGGAGGACTTTGGGAAGCCATATCTTGTTTTCTGCAGTTGCTTCTTTGCATACACTGGTCAGGTTTTCCTGGTGCTGGGAAATATCCTAGGTTGTACAGAGTGATAGAGATCGTCCTAGGTCATTTCTCAAACTGTGATCTGCAACCAGCTGAGTTTGGATGATTCTTGACTTCCAGAAGTGCAAACACTGGTAGCTAGAGTGAGCAACGACAGCTCTAGAGAAGGATGTTGTAAAAAGGTGTTCAGCACAACTCTGCCAGCCCCTTTGTGAGCAGTGGGAAAGCCCTCTGGTTTTCACAGCCGTGAGTAGGAAGTATGTATTTTATTTAGGGTAGTGTAAGACTCTGTTTGCAGTCTCCCTTAAGCATTGGTTCTGAGTCTGTGGCAAGAATTTCAGAGAAAAATGGGGGAGAAAGGATGCATATTTACCTTTTCCTAAGGACCTCTTCTCAAAGTCTTGGCGCGCTGAAATCAGGGAGATGATTTCAGTTTACTGAGGCAGGTTCAGTTGCCTGAAGTTTGCAATCATACCCTTCTCAGTGGGGTCCAAGAAGTAGCATATTCTAAAGTAACCTCCACTGCTTTTTCGCTGTGTGAGATGAGTCTATTGGGACTAAGATTAAGAGGGAAGTGTTTTGGTAATGTGTTGTTCTTGTCTCTTCATGAAGATTCTCATTGCTTTCTTCATAATTTAGTACTTTGTTCATTGTACAGGGGAAAATGGCAGTAGAAGTATGTAGAACAGTTTATATAGGTAGGAATCTGAAATGCAGGAATTCTATTAAGTTTAACAAAAGATCTTCTAAGCAGCTTTTCAGGTGTAGAAGAAAATGCTTCACTGTAAAATAGAAACAAGGAAGAAGGACAAGAGGAGACAAAGAAAGAATTACTGAAACGTTGGTCAGATCTTGCGTGTCAGCTTCTCATTCAAATCTGTTCCCTGAAGAATAATTATTTGTTAAATTCCTTTCTTAAGAGCAGATTGACCCCTGACTATTGTCTACTATCTTTAACAGGGATTTTTGATTTCTTTAAGTCTAGCTGCTGCTGAAGAATATTTTTATCTGCTGTGTTGGAACCACAAGATCAGAGTAATGTAAAATGGTGAGTCACTAGCAGGCGTGTTGATGTGACATAGCACAGCTGACACACTTAGGTTGCTGTGACACTGGAGGGGGCCAACACACTACTTTCTGGCAGGCGCTGTCACGTTCTCTGAGGCTGATAGGCAGCAAAATGTCCACGAGTTACCCCGACTTTCACATAAAGGCTTCTCATTGCACATTAACACCAGGTCACTATCTTGTTAGCAAATAACCCTGGTATTCAGCGTTTGATAAGCCAAATATTTGAACCAGGTGACATTTGAGTATTTTTATAAAGCAACACTTTGAATAAGGCAGCTCTCACAGTTGATTTGTTGCTAGCAATTGATTTCTTGTCATGCAAATGGAATGTTATCTACAGATGGGAAGAATCAGATTTGGGGGATGTCCTGGAAAAGTCTTCAGGCTTCTACGGATTTTGCATATATGTAGGAAGACATATGCAATTTTTCTCTATAAATAGGTGAAAATACTTGACTGTAGTAAATATACGTGTTTTATTTAAGTATATTTAAGTATATTGCTTTTGCACTTTGAAAAACTGTAAGTATATCATAGGTTTCCTGGGTTTAAATTTCATTTTTCTTGTGTACTCTGAGAATTATGCCTTTTGCTTGACTGAAAGTAGACTGGGACCTAACTTCTTAATCTGCAGTCTTCTCTATTTCCGCTTATCTCTATCTTTTCTCAGTTTCAGGGGTTCTTCTGCTCTATTTGCTCTAATTTTAATGGCAGTTTTGTCTGTCCACTACCAGTGTCTAGTTCTTTGGGGGTTTTTGGGCCGCCTTTTACATTTCTAAAACTGGCACTTTTTCACACAACTGCCAACCATTTTCTCTCTTCTGTGGTTTCTTGCACACAGTTACATATGGATATTTATAAAGAGTACTGTAAGTACCTATATATATCAGAAGTGAGCAATCTAATTATACAGTTATGTCACTTTAAAGATATGGTGACGTGTGTGAAATTGGTCAGACTTACTGTCACTTCGAGTTATCATATATTAGATGACCTGCTGTGCCCCTTGTCCTGCCTGGCTGTGAAGTAGTGTATTATGTTAAATTTATTCACTTGGAAGAGTTGGATCATTTTGAAATGTAAGGACTTGAACCTGTTCAGTTAAACAAGTATAATAACATTAATGTTGATTATTTGATTAGATAGGAGCTGGTATAAAACTATTCCCAGATGGGAAGCAAGATAGATAAACTATGCTCGTGTAACCTGATATAATTCCTTCTTTCTATTGCCCATACCAATTTAACTGTTTTAATTCGTGTTCAAATGCATGATCAAAATAGCCGTAAATTCTCAAAAAAATCTGTCTGTCCCTTGGCAGGGGTGGGGACTTACCTCTATGACTATGTTTCTGTAACATCTAGGCCCACCCCCTCTCTCAGGCATCTGTCCCTCCAGGCTTCGCTCCCTGAGCCCGCTGCACTTTCATTACTGCAAGCAAAGTGCTGGTACCACATCAACCTGTAATCCTAGAAGCTCTTCCTCTGCTGCTTCTCTGTTTTCTTTCAGTTCGCATGAAGGAACTAAACTGTCTAATTAAAAACTCCTATTCTCTTAAAAATTCAGTGTGCCTCTCTTGCACAAAGGAAAGGATAGCAAAAAGATATTTCTCACATCCGTCTCTCTCCCCAGTCTAACATAGAGATTCAGTCCTCCATGGTACAGGATCCTCTAATTCCAAAGCATTAAAACATATGTTTAACCTGATACATGCCAATACGTTAACGTATTGCACTCTGCAGGATTGAACATCAAGGTGGTACCTTAATAAAACAGACCATTGGCAGTTATTGTGTAGAAGGGGACAGCTGGTGCTACAGACTAAGACAAGAAGTCTGGTTCTGAAATGGCATGAGTAGGTATAATAAACCAGTTATACAACTGTGCTGACTGGATGGGGAAAGAAAGGATGGCATTTGGGTGTGAATAACTTCAATGCTCATCACTATTATGTCTACATCCTCTGAAACAATGTTGCAAGAGTACAATGGTTTTAGTACAAGAAGGTGCTTTCACAAGAGTATTATAAATGAGGAGAAAGATAAAAAGAAATATTAGTTTTTCTTGCTGTTTTCATTTGAAAAGTGAAAAAAAATATCTTTTGAAGAAAGTTTACAAGAAAAAATTCCTGGAAATGTCAGTAATTCCAGCACATTAATTAACATGTAGACTTTTATAATACCGTCTCAGTTATATGACACTAATAAAAGCAGAACTGGTATTAAGAGAATAAGGCTAGGTTTGGAAAGCCATCTGCAGATGTTTCTGAGAGACCCTGACTTCGTCACCGTATAACTGCTTTGACTGCTGTCATGGATGCAAGGTTGTTCTGGTGCGGGCTTGCTGGAAGCGCCTTGCTGCACCAAAGGACAAAACATGGTTCCTGCGCCGCTCAGGTTCCCTCTGCTGAGGTCCACACACTTGGGCCTTGCCATGCGTGTGTCAACTCAGTCTGCTACCAGATATCTAACTTGTCCTTATGTCAGTGTCACATTGCTAATGATGGGTACAAAAGACAACCATGAGGACCTTGACATCTCCAAGGCAGATAGAATATACAGAAAGCCCAAATTCAGGTTTCCTTCTGAGTACAGAGGTTACTGAGCTTCAAGATAAGGCAAGAGCATTTTCTATCTGGTGTCATGGTACTGTTGAGTCAGGTCAGACAGGCTGAATATATGCTTTCCTCCCTTAAACAAACTTCTAGAAACCCTCTCTATGGGAAAACTTGCTCATTCTCTGGGTCTGGTGCTTATGTGTTGAACTGAGAAGGCATTTGGTTGCAGTGCACAAGCAAGAGACAAAGTTAACTCTGCAATGAAAAATCTCAGATAAAAATAAAGCAATTGATCTGAAATATAATGAAATCTCTCAGGTATGAGCTTCTGCAATATTTTTGGCCAGATTACATTTGCTCCTCATGGATAATTCTACTTGCATTTGATGATTCGGAAGAGGGCATTGTGAACATAACACTGTGGATTTAATGAAGCTCCCTCCTCATGACAGATTTCCACGAAAAATTTGACAAATATTCATGCTTTTACCGGTACTTCTGGGGCTATTCTGTGTTTAATGAAAATTAAAGATATGTCCAAGTATATTCATCCTATTTGTATTCTGAGAACTGATATTTAGATCATGTTTATCTAAGACAAATAAGACATTTCAGTGACTGTCCTTATATTCTGTACTGCAATAACTGAATTCAGTATATTAAATTAGTGTACTGACTAGAAATATTTTCTTTGTAAGTGGTTCTGAGGACAGACAATGTCTCCACCTTAAAAACAGACCTTAATCTTAATGAAAGCTTTCAGAGCCAAAATGTCAAGGTGACCTTATGGAACACCAGGAGCTAGATCTTTTAGTTAATATTGCACTCCGAATACACTGAATTTTTCTGAGAAGACTGTAGTGGAGGGTAGTGATCCACTCAACCTAGTTTTTATTCAGTTTTGGGTAGTGAAGTCATATTCCATTGGTAATGTATTTTTCCTAGATATCAATTGTATTTATTAGGACATGTTTGAAAAGTCCTAACATTCTCCCTTTCTCTCAGAGAAAGACCAATTAGCTTATCTTTCAGAGACAGTGTGAATATTTGATGGATAATATGGGTCTCTCTCACTTTTATTAGCATAACTTCACTGTTTTATTGCCATCATTGTCACTACTTCACATTTAAATAAATGACATTTCTTTCTAATAATTATAGAACTGCTCAGAAAATATGGACAAAAAGAATCATGAGAGGAATGTGGCCACAGGAGTAACCATATGGACCCTGTATTGATCCATATGAAATCACATATGCCACTATGCCATTCAACACAAGTTAGCTTAATTCATCTCCTGTAGATTGACTTTAAGAAGATATGACATAATATCCTCTCACCCTGAGCACTGGGATCAAACTGGAAATGGTTTTTGTTCTCAGTGCCTTGCTGCACTTTTGATCTTGAGCTCTCTGCTGACAATTCTCTCCAGGTTATGTGCCATTTTAGTTCAAGCTATGCTGAGCTTTTCCCAAAGTTCCTCAGCACTTGTCACACAGAAGCCCCCTCTGCTACACTTTATTTTATCATATTTTTATTTTTAAAACTTGTTATGGTAATTTAACTTCAACACAAAACTAGAATAAAGAAGAATCAACATTTAAATTGTAGGTGACTATTGCTTTAGATTGAGAACAGCAGAACAAGAGAAAACAAAACCAGTACGCAACGGTTGTGTTTTCTCCGCTGGCATTGAGGTGGCTGCCTTTCCTCACAGAGTGTTTAGAGATCTAATTAGCTACGATCAAGAAGATGCTCAATATTTGTGTGATGGAATGAAACAGAGTTAAACATTCTGAATTCCAGCATGTCATTCAGATTTTCCTATGCCTGTAAACTGACCATCATTCACTGCAGTTCTTTTTAGCACCTGTACACAAAGTGAAACAAAAAAATAGACATGGAAAACATCTCTTTAACCTCAGCAAAGAGGGACTATTTGAGGATTACCAGCATAAAGAAACCCATTGCACAGCAGAATGCTGCCAACGGCTCGCTGTCCTTTCCTAGAGACACAACAAGGAGGGGAAAGAAACTTTTAACAGCTGTTGTGAGAGTTGGAGATACCAAGAATTTTGGTACCACTGTTCCCTTGTCAAAACAGCACCCAGTTTCAGCCAAAGGAGTCAATTATTCATCTGTGGATGAGAGAAGAACATTGAATGGTGACTTATGTTCAGTGGGTGGAATTAGGGATGAATGGCTGTACCTCAAGTACGCAGATAACTGTGAGAAGAGAAACATGTTATTTGTCTTCTGCTTTAGTGTAGCCTTATAACCTCACTGCAAAAATTGTTTTATTACAATCTTTTTTATGTATTGTCATGCATCCAGACTGTTCTATGGCTCACTGTAGACCCCAATGATATACTCTACCTACAGCTGTACGTTTTCATAGGTCTCATACTTGCATCTGGAAACACAATATCTGCCAAAAAATTAATAGAATGGGTGATTATCCTCTATATAAAACTTGACATGCCCTTTTCCACACACAAACTTTTGGCTTAACCAAGAGAACTAGCCTAAACTAGATCAATCGCATGAGAGATAAGGAAAGTAAACACGGTTTTGATGGCCATATTGGAAAAATTAGAAAAAAACGTAGATGAGAACTTATCAAGAAAAACAAAGTACAGCTAAAACTGTGTGTATTTATCAGACAGCCATCTATTTCAGTAACTATGTGGTTTTGTTATGTATAACCTTTGTCATTATAGGGACACCTGGTAATTTATTTCCGTGGCAGGAAAGAGAATACTAAAAAACTGGTTTATATTATGGAGTTTTTTTATCATGTAAATGCCATTATTTTAAAATATCCTATTTGAATTGTTCCTTTTATCTTTTTAATATCTGCAAATTATAATCATACCAGATGCTGACCATCAAAGGACATGCTTAATTTATTTAAATAAGTAATCTTCCTGATTATCAGTTTCAAAGAGGTTTTTCAGTATTGTTTTACAGAAGAAACGCTAGGAAGACAGGCTGAAGTAATAACATATTTACTTGCATAATACCTGCATTACTTATATTGGCAAAGTTATATCTATGCTTTGGATACACGAGTTACTAAATAATAAAAGAAACAACATATAAAATATATCGTGATTATCAATTAAAAACTTATGCTATAGTCTAGGTTTATTCCTTCAGCATGTATAAAACTAGATGACGTATATCCCAGGTTTGTGTTTGCATTCCCAAACTGAAACTGTTATTAATATTGTGTCCTTACCCACAAAAAGTCATGAGAAATGCAAACCCACAACATTATGTATAAAATGATTAGTTAGACTAGCTGGGACCTTCTGTATCCCTGAGTTAAGTTGTATATTCATAAACAACAGTCCCATAAAATGCTTTTCATATATTTATTGATTTTTACCCTGAAATCTGCAGGTATTGTTAATCATCACTACTCTAATCGGGGAGCTGTTTTTACAATGTCACTGTTCTGGCCAGAAACCTTGTGATTTCCAACCTAAATAGAGTTATCAACAGGTTAAACCATGCCTGCTTGTGTTGTGCTAATATCACAGAATTTCAGAATTCACACAAATGACAAATGAAAATACAACCTATGGGTGATACTACAGTTTTGCCTAGACAGCCAGGCTCCTTCCTCCTCAGGGGCAGGACCCCATGCAGGGGCAGGACCCCATGCAGGGGCAGGTGGATGTACCCAAAGGAGGCTGTGACCTGTAGGAAACCCGTGGTGGCGCAGGCTCCTGGCAGGACCTGTGGACCCTGTGGAGGGACCCACACTGCAGCGGTCTGTTCCTGAAGGACTGCACCCTGTGGAAGGGACCCACGCTGGAGCAGTTTGTGAAGAACTGCAGCCCGTGGGAAGGACCCACATTGGAGAAGTTCATGGAGGACTGTCTCCTGTGGGAGGGACCCCACCTTGGAGCAGGGGAAGAGTGTGAGGAGTCCTCCCCTTGAGGAGGAAGGAGTGGCAGAGACAAAGTGTGATGAACTGACCAAAACCCCCATTCCCTGTCCCCCTGCTCCGCTCGGGGGAAGGAGGTAGAGAAATTGGGAGTGAAGTTGAGCCTGGGAAGAAGGGAGGGGTGGGGTGAAGGTGTTTTAAGATTTAGTTTTATTTCTCATTATTCTACTCTGATTTTTATTGGTAATAAGTTAAATTAATTTCCCCAAGTTGAGTCTGTTTTGTTTGTGATGGTAATTGCTGGGTGATCTCCCTGCCCTTACCTCAATCCACAAGCTGTTTGTTCTATTTTCTCTGCCCTGCCCAGCTCAGGAGGGGAGTGATAGAGTGGCTTTGGTGGGCACCTGGCGTCCACCCAGGGTCAACCCACCACATTACTGCAAGTAATTGTATCATTTGGAAAATTACCTGCTTTAGGCAAATGGGATGAAAGACACTGCGCATGAGGGGAAGAAGTTGACAAGCTGTCTTTGCCATTTCTTCCCATCCTCAGGTCTATGCGCTGACAGGGGACATTTTCGAGCATTTTGCTCTCTCTAGATTAGACTATAGTATACACTCACTAGTTTACAAATTGTTACAGTTTGCCCTTGTCTGCAACCAAGGGAATCCCTTTCCATGTGTTCAGATGCTGCATATTAGACAGAATTGAACTGAAAATTAGTTGGGAGCTATGTAGGAAAATACGAAAGATTAATTTTAAATATTTCAGTATGAGAAAGTCTATTAATCCTGGGGATTTCAAAAGTGGTTAAGCATTATGTAGATTTTTAAAGCAGATTATTAATGATCTTCTTTGAGGAAAATATTTTTTACTTAGTAGAGAATCACCACTTTTATTGATACCACGCCATGGCATACTACCCTCTGTATGAAGCCACTTCACTACTGTATGGCACATATGCCCGTCTGTGAGGTAGGGATATTGGCACTTGCATCCCAAGGATATTGTGAGGACAAATCTTAAAAAAAATGTGAGATACTCAAGTGCAAATTTGAGATCTATATTACAAATACGTTCTGTATGGAGGGTTAGTTGTGAGCAGTTTTTGATATTTGGGCAGGTGATCTTGATGCTGTTCTGACCTGTTTGTTAGGCATGGTGCCCATGTTCCAGTGCTACCTAAAACTCTCTTCCTTTGTCCATACCTCCTTCCTTTTTTCCCTGTTTTCCTCTCCGTATACATGTATGAAATTGCAACATACTTGAAGAAAATATTTAGACAACATCCTATAGAACTGAGAGATTTCTGTGTTTCATTTACACATTTTTCAGCATATTATGATTATCTCAGTTGCCTTTACTATTCAAAAGCATCTGTCAAACATTTTATGAGGAAGCAAAGGCTGGAAACTAGTAACTTCTGGCACCAGAAGGAAGGCTCCCACTCCACCTCAAAGCTTATAACTACGGGACAGGTTCACTGCCCTCAAAGCTGAGGAGGAGCTGGGGGTGCTTTCAAGTGTAGCATCTGGGCCAACATACATTGACATACCTTGAGCCATGTAGGAACACCGGGAAGAAATACAGAGTGACAGCAGAATGGGTGACTCTGCCAACCCATCTGCCAACCTGACAGGCCACCTACAGAAGTTTGCTCCTTGCCGAGGACTTGGATCTCGGATGTTGCGGAGATATTACCAAAACTTCTCCAGCACTATTGACTGTTACCCCATGTTGTTCTTCCACGTGGGAACCAATGATACTGCCAGAGGTCCCTTCCAACCTCGAGCATTTTGTGATCCTGGGATTCTGTGGTTTTCCAGAACAGGTCATGGCCCATAGTTTGCTTATGAAGTCTTTGAAGCTATTAATCATTTGGGGTGTATTATTTCTGATTGGATATGCAGCTATTTCTTCTTATCTCTGACAATATATGCCTAAGAGTGAGAATTTGGTGAGTGAGGGTATTTGTTAATAATTTCAGTTATGAGGTCCAAAGTTATCTGCTGTTGATATTTTTCAGCAAGTGCTGCTGCTGTAATCTTTTTGGTCAGTAAACCATTGTTAGAATATTTATGGAAAGCACGTCAGATGAAGAAGGATCGATCATTGCCAAAGTCATGAATATTTTTCTTTGAACACCTACAGAAACACGTTGATTCAGTTTGAACCATCACTGCTGTTTTAATGGCTGTTTTCTTAGTCACCATATGAAAAGATCAATTGTTCCGCAGGGAAAAGGCAATGCTGTCTGAGTCTGAATTTCAGTTTCCTATAGTAGAAATTCCAGATAAGCATCCAGTCTGTGATCTACAAATACGTTTAAAATGTTATATAAGGAAGTAAAATGAGCTCAGTGTCCGTGCACCTACATCCCTTATGTTACATCTTCCCCCCTCTTTGCTTAGTGATTACTGGCTTAGTGCTGTTTTAAAGAAAAACAACCCAGAAAATGAATTTTGTTTGAAGTATCATTAGACTTACCTAAAGATACTGAAAATTAATCATAGTTTCATAATAATTTTCAAAGCTCATTTAGTAATAAAATTTAACCATACTTCTCTATTGTACAAAACAGGCCATATATGTATGTTCTATGACACATTAAATTAAATATACCACTTGTGATGCCTAGCATACACAGAAATATTTGCAGGATAAAGAAATATATTTGCATACAATTAATTTTATTTTTTATGCTTGATTTTGTTTTTAAATTCTTTAGCTCCATTCTGCTTTGTGTGATCTCCTTTAATACGTGAAAAGCCTTTGAATGCAGGATATCAGTTCAGGTAACGTACCACCCATGTCTTCTCCTGACACCATTAATAATTGTGTCCCTGATTCCATCTTATTCTCAAACAAATGCTTTACACTTTACACATGTAGTCCTTCTGAACCAAAGGGGCTATTCAATATGACTGAGCATTTCGTCATACTCTGTTATATGTTCTGAACTAGAGACTAGATTTATTAAGCATTAGTTCTGTACTCTTTCCTGTTGTTCCCAATAAGACTGACATATTAGCAAACCCATCCTCATGGAGAACTTTGAATTTTTAGAGGCCAAAGGTGTATTTACTCATGTTTGCTGCACAAGACGATTTTCAGTTAATTTCAAAAGGGCAAGATAGAGACAAAATTAAACATTAGGCTATGGTTAGGCATTATGTTTACATTTATCTATATGAATTTACATTCAACTTTAATGCATGATAATGCATTCCCTTCTAATTACCTTTCTGGGCACTTTTATGGCCCTTGTCAGAGTTGTATCTGGGCATCTTATAATCATTAATGGGTTTTATCTTCACTAAGCACGTTAAAGGTAGGGACATAATGAGCTCTAAAACAATAAGAATGGAGATAGAGTATACCCTGACTTACAAGGTTAAATAACTTCTGTCGCACAGAAGTGAGCTGTGGTTTGAAAGTATACATCTAGGGTACAATCCTCTATCCTAGTCACTAATTTACATGTCAAATTGATTGATTAATTTGATCAAAGAAATTATTGAATTATAAGTTTTATTCCTTTGTCTAGTGATCAAAGTTTCATTACTGTCTTTGGTATCAGTCCATTTTTCTCTCTTAAAAGTAGATGATTTAGTTTACTAGGATTTTCAGTTGAAACTTTTAGATAGTATTTGCCTGTATCTTATTTACATACTTCAAACATCATTACTGCATTTTTTTCCTGACATCTCCTTAGCCCTCCATGAATTTTCCAAAATAATTGCTAGTAGTTTAATAAATGTATTTTAAGTAATTCCCTTAAAGATATGGGATAAGAAGTGGACAGGTTGTCTTATGTGTGTATGTTACATTTCCCAATATACTTCCTTTTTAATGAAATACTTTATTGAAATTACTTCCTAGGTATTCCTAGGCACTTTTCTCTATTCATCATCTGCAATACTGAATTTAAAAATGTAGGAAAGTAGTAGGATATTGATAGTAGGATAGCCATTTTAGATTCATAATTGATTTTTCTTCTTTATTTACGTTGTCCAGTATATCTGATTAAAAGTCCATCTTAATACGCTGGATTTGGTGCCTTTCATAACACATAAATAACAATTAACCAAGGAAGTGGTAAAACACTCACACTGGTTGAAAGCAAAGGACATTTCTAAATACAATAGTGAAAATGCATCAAAATACTAAGATTCATGCTCTCCCTGAAGATGTAGTTATTTGCAGTTTCAGGAAAATGGCCTAGTGACCAGTCACCGTTTCAGGGCCAAATTCTGAATAAGTTCTAAATAAACAGCTATGGGTGAGAATGGGAAAAAATGGACCAAACATATTTTGAAAACTACCATAAACAGAAGAAATGCTGAGTTGTGGAGAAGCTAGAATTCCAAAGTTCATTGGAATCGACAAGCTCCATTGCTGGCAAAAGCCTTGCAGTTTCCATGGTCAACTCTTTAGATCTGTACTCGCTCTGATCACTAAAAGGAAGGATAACTTATGTTCCTATTTACTGTCATTGCACTCTGGATTATACAAACCCTTGAAATTCTCATCTCTAAGGGATCTGAAGCACAGTAATGCAGTCATGAAGAGAGAGTGTAATCACATAAAAGTTGTCAACTATGCCTCATTGAGATGCACCTAATTACGGTGTAAGCTTTCAGACACATCTTTTGGATGGTGCTGAAAATTCCCACTTCTGCTTCCTCTTTGGAAGAACCAACTGTGCCCTTCAAGCCTGATGAAGATTCTCTGTTTTTCACTTCCATTTCAATTAGAAGTCTTCATGAAGTTTACCATTCAGGCTTCATCCAGGACTTTGGGACCACTGGCCACCTGCCAGGCTGCCTTGTGAAAGCAATCTAAGTAATAGGTGATTTTAATCATAAATTGGCAAGAATCTCCATCAACAGCTGGCGTTGGGGAGGCTGTATGGATTTCTGAATTCTAAAGTGCTCAAAATTTTTCAGACTCTATTTCATTATTTCCAGCATGATACTTGTCTTTAGTAGAATGATAACCACATCTTTCACTAATTTGGCTAGTATTCATGCCTGTTGGTTTGGCTCATCTGTTAATTTTTTGATTCTTTTCTGTTTGTTTTTTTTTATTTTTTTTGAGCTGTGTTCCATCTCATAATGGTCCCTTTCATTTTATGTGCAGCGAGATCAATCTAAGGTCAAGTTTTGTCTTGCTGAGTTGAGCTGAAAGCAAGTGTTTTTGAACACGTATTACTCTTTCTCTCTTTTTGATTTTTTTTTTAAAAATATATCTTTTGAAATTCTGAAAACATAGGCTACCAGGGTGCATAAAAATGGATAGATGAATCTTAGGATTTTATCCTTTGATTTGTTTGTTTCAAACCATAGACATCATCATATTCAACTCTTAGATGAACTTTAAATGAAGAAGCTACTAAGTAAAACAAGACAAATACAGCTAGTAGCTTTTGTAGGCTGCACTGCCAATGCAAATCTTTAACTGCAAGTCAGATAATATCTTCAACTGTGTATTTTTATGTAACAATGGTGCTTGATTTATAATGGGCACAAACTACTGGCACAATTACTATGTTACAGTGGGCATCTTTATTCTTATATCACCTATACTTATTCGAAATACCACGTAATTCGGTCAAAGTTAATAGTGTTATTGGGTAAAAATAAACAAGAAACTAACAGTAAAGAGAAAGAACCTCTACACAATAAAACCCCAAGAAACAGGCTGTCAGTTTTATTAAAACACTACTAAATTTGAGCAAGTGTAATGTATATTATGAGGCTTGTACATAGCAGAGAAATGTGATCTTAATCTTTCAACTAAGGAGTTGTTTAATTTTTCTGGCACTGCATTGCACTAGCAGCACATCTTGAGTAGCTTGTCTTTTGCTAAATCTAGGTGCTTTCCCTAGTCACCGAATTCAAACTGAGTTAATGAATGAAAACCCTTTAAGAAATTTTAATGACATTTCCTTGGATTGATAAGAATAGCGTGATATGTTTACAAGTTAATATCAACTGAGAGTTATTTTGTGTCTTAAGTTGAGAAGATATTTCTCTGATGAGAGAATTATGACAGAAGAAACGGATTTACCCCAGGAGCCTAAAACAGGCTTTTGATTTCATAGAAACGTAGGAGGAAAAAGAGACAAAAAAGTTCCAGATTATGAAAATAGATTTGTGTAAACCTGGTATGACTGGTGGAGATAAAACTAAGTTCACTGTCATGTTGTGTTTGCTACTATGAGATTATCAGACCGTGGGTACGTCTGTAACAATATGCAGGTAAATAAGTGTGAATTTTTATGTAATTTTTTTTACTGCCAAATAAAATATCTAGTATGCGTCCCTAGTTCTGTGTAGGTCACTTCTCAGTAGTATAAACACTGGGAATAAATCAAACACTATCTCACTGTGGGAAATTCTTTCAGGCAAACAGATTAGCCCAGTCCAAGGTATGTTATACAAACAATGGTGACACTAGAGAGCTCATAGGTCATGAGATAAACTTAGGATAAAATAGTACAGGAAAAGCTTAGTGTCCTTCCAACCTGAAGATGCCAGAACATACAATGAGATGGAAAGTTATCTGTATTAGATAAAACTGAAATAAAATAAAAACTCCAGTGTATCTACACTCTTAGAAAATACATTAATTCTAGAGCAGCACAGTTTTCACTACATCAACTCTACTTAGATGAAATTAACTGTAAAGTGTTAGCCTCCTTTTCCCATGTAAGCAATGAGGACTCTAAATTCCTCTTCTTGGCCTAATTCTCTTATTCTACCACTTGTTAACTCTGAGTATTCCCATTAGCAAATGCATCTGCATCTTCAGTGTTTTTTCTTAAGTAGCTTATATTTAATGCAAATCATTGTCTTTGCAGATAATTCAGGATCTACTTACACCATATACTTTTCTCATTCACACAGAAAGTTTCCTTCTTGGTGCTCGTTGTTTCACATAGAATCATAGACTCGCCTAGGTTGGAAGGGACCTTTCAGATCATCTAGTCCAACCATTGTCCTAACTCTGACAAAAAACATCACTAAACTTTATCTCCAAGCACTATGTCTACCCATCTTTTAAATACCTCCAGGGATGGGGACTCAACCGCTTCCCTGGGCAGCCTGTTCCAATGCTTAATAACCCTGTCAGTGTAAAAATTTTTCCTAATATCCAGTCTAAATCTCTGAGCATGTATACAGAAAAGGAACTCATTATCCTCTTCAAAACACCCTAACAACTCTCCTTTGCTATTCTGACTAAAAAAGTGTAATAAAAAACCCAAAGATTTTCACAACAATTAAGCTGCTGCCTCTTGTTTGTCTTGATTTTCTCATAATGAGCATAAATAAAAGGGTATTCAATTTAAAAAGTCATCTTAAAGACATACAGTCCAACTCAGATACTTGCTCTCTACATATTTCTCAATTTTATATTAAGGAGAAGTTCATGTGACCTGATCAGATGTGTACACATGCTTGGTAGTTATGTACTGTCTAGTACGTAAGGCAATGTACTAGTGCTAGCGAAGACAATCAGTGCCTTTTATGTGGATATAATTTTCTGTTGCACTGTCAAGATGCCTAAAGGTATTTTCCATTTTTTTTTTTTTAAATTGCTCATCAGTCTGTGTTTATTCAGCTGTGATTGCTCTTTTAAACTGGAAACTCTTCACAGAAAAGGTTGTCTTTTTATTTTGTTTTGTACAGAGCTAGTAATATGGTCAATGGTGCAAAACAAAAATCATGATCAGGGACAAATTCCCAGTGGAGGATTGAAATTACACACCAATAATTTTAAGTTCCAACATATGAGACTTTTGCTGCTACTGGCTGTAACAGGCCTTATATTAAAAAAAAAAAAAAAAAAAAAAAAATCTTGCACGACGGATCTAGTGCCTCTGGCAGATAAACTGTAAATTTAGCGACAAACACCACGGATTTATAAAATTTCACAATTCAACTAATTCCATGATTTACAAACTCAGTTTTTTTATAGTTTCACAATTAATTTGTAATTCTGTATTTACACAATGTGTAAGACTCAATCACTTTTGCAAACCAGCTTTTAAAAACTTGCAGTGAATAACAATATAATTTTCACTTATACCGAACTCCAATTCACAGTGGTAAATTTGTGTCAGACAGACACCTTTAGGAGAAAAGATGTATAGTGTTAATTCTGTTTCTAATATAACATGTTCTTTGTGAGAACAACATGCAGACATGATCTTTGGAAATAACATTTATAAACATAATTAATGAAGAAAATATTGCCTAGTCCAAATTAAAGATTGTACAAATGCTTTGAACTCCCTCCCAGCCATGCATGAAAATACAACAAAGATGTCATTCCTGTGTGTACTTAGAAATTTGTTTATGCTGCTTTGTGACTAAGAGCTGTACAGAAGGTTCTTGGTAATGAAAAGTATTTTGAAAACCATTAGATAATGGTTTTAGATAAAACCATTAGTAAATACAACTGTATAACTCTACTTTCCGTTGAATTTTTGTTGCTATTTTTCAGTCAAAAATATACATGAGCATTTGTTGCCATACTTACTTCTGAATAACTTCTGGGAAAGAGTGTCATAGGGAATGGTGGTAACACACAGAATAGATGTATGTATGAACCAGATGTTAGCAAATGAAAGAGAACCTTGGAACAGAAGGAAAATTAAGATTAGTTTAGATAAGGTTTGGATGGCTACTGACATTATTGGTTTTTTTGTTAAGGGAGAGCACTGTATTCGACTGGCTGTTACACATTTCTTCCTCAGTTTTTCCTCGCTTTAATCTTCCATAATAGCTTCAGAAGGAGGGCAGGACTATAAATTTCAGTCACTGTAGTTTGAGAGATGTTCTGGAAAGCAGTGTTTCTAGTCACATGAAGTATCACAACAAGCTTAATTACTACTCAGAGTAGTTATGGCGGATACTTTCTTGCATAAAGAGGCACAGTTCTTCAAGCAGAAAAAGTGTTCATTCTCTTATTCAGTCTTCATAGCCAGACATACAACTGTTTTAGCAATAACTTGTTATGAAGCTTCTGAGAACATGCAGAGTAGAAATGCTACAATATGCATTTATTATATGTATTTACTACTATATGCATTCCATCCTTTTCTATGTTTTAGTTCATTTAGCAGGATATTTCAAATACAGTTCTGGGAGTAAGATTGTGACGTTTTCTTTATGAACAAAAATTTAACTTCAACTTCCTCCTCTTTGTTGGAGGTTTTCAGATTACATACAGTTATTGCCCTATATCCGGATTACATACAATTACCCAATTCAATACAGTTAGTTAAATAAAATGCATTTTTATTAGAACCTAATTTTTACTTTGTTTGCAGCAGGAAAAAATAAACAAAATAAGGTTATTTCCAAGAGGAAACTTGATGTTTAATGAATGTTAAAAATCTCTTGATGTTTCACTAAACCAAGCAAGACATTCTGTATAGTATCCACAGGTAAAAGATGTTGTTCTGTATCTTAGTCATTCTTTGCAACCTTCCTTTTGGTTAAGGCGCTCATTATGATGAAGCTATAATTAAATTGTTCTGTCTTAGACAAGACTGTTATAACGAAAATATTCTTTGTTCTTGAAACAGTAGGTCAACCTGTAGTACTTTATGGGAGAGGGAGTCAGGTATTTTCAGAAGAGATAGAAAGAGTATACTTGAAAGAATGAAAAGGTTTAAGAAAGATAATTTCAAAATACCTCATGACTCACAGCAAAATGCAGCATTTTATTCCCCTTTCATCTTCTGTGGAAGCTTTTATAATTCTTATACAGCTGCAGATTGTTAATATTTGGGGTTCAGGCAGTTGGTTCGAAAGGGACCATATCTGCTGCTTTGACTAAAAAACAATCAAGTGAGAAGGTGACGAGAAATACATTTAAATATACAAGTCATCAGGTTAAATCAGAGCATTACAAACGCTACTCCAAATTAGGCTGATTGCCAAAGGATCCAAAAGTGCTCTTGTCCCAGATCTGAGACTACAAAATTTTCCTAACCTGATGGTATCATTCTGAGGTCAGTTATACAAATCAGCGCCCAGGATATTTTGACAGTATGGGGCAAAGCAGCCTCCAAGCAGCCAAAAATCTGCCCTGGAGTCTTAACAGTAAAGAAACATATGTATTCTCTTCTATTTGTCAGGATTTACTTAAAAGCCAGATGGACTGAATTTATTTTTATCCAGTTTTACTGAAAATATCCTTGATTTTTTTTAACAGATTTGTTTAGAGAGCTAAATATGAGATATATGGGGAAACAAAATACATTTGTAATTTGGTCATCATTGTAATACTTTTTTATCATATGGAGACTTCTACAGTCTTTGGCTTATCTGCAATTTACAATGCATCTGAGCTCACACTTCTACTCCTTTGCGTGACTTTCTTGTTTTATGCCCATATAATGCTGCTTGCTTACTTCTTTGCTTCCTCTCTCTCTCCTCCTCCACCCACCCACCCCTCACCACCCTTTTATTGGAAAATCATGTTAGCTAAATTCTGTTAATCTAATACTGGAATAAAGGTACACTCAAAACTCAAGAGACTAATCCTGAACTATTGAATTTGATGGGAGTCTTGTAAGGATTTTTGAGGAGGTCCTAAATAAGTTCCATCAATACTGTCAAACTTATTAGAGACTTAATACTTACAACACTGCCTTCTATGTATTTATCTATCTATCTATCTATCTATCTATCTATCTATCTATCTATCTATCTATCTAATCTGTTTTAGGATTAAAAAAGATGAGAAGTGGGCCTATGTTGCAAAGAGAAAACTTAATTTTCCAGTGTTATGTCTGTTCCAGTTGTTTACACAGGGTTTTTGACAGTTTCCCTCTCTAGATCACATCTAATTTTCTATTGCTAAGATGTAAAAAAACCCTTAAAGATCATTTTGTGCTGTTGTGCTACATTATTGCTTCATACATCAGTAATCCATTTGAAAACAAGTTTATTTACATTTCCCATTGCTGGTTAGAGAGCTCAAGGTTCTAGCAAATCTCTGACCGCACAGTGAAGCCTAACTGAATGCTAACTCTGTTCACTTTCCCTGCTCACCACCAGTTAAATATTAGAGACTCAGAAAACACATATAAGTGAAGATAGGAGCTAGGCAAAGGTAACTGTGTAATAGCCCCTCAAAAATTACACTATCAATCAGCTGACTTAGGGGTGATCCTGCTGTTATATTTTGTACAGAAAAATTTCAGAATTCAAGAATTTCCATAATAAAAGAAAGATCCTTAAGAAATATCCATGATTTAGGACATTATTCCTTCTTTTAAGTATTTAGTTCCAAACCCCTAATGGAATGTCAGATCAATGCAACTCAAATATTCTACTGAGATTGTTTAAGAAACAAGTTAGTCATCCTTTTTCACCTTTACTTTTCAAATCTTTACCAGGGTGAAAAGGGTTGTAGTACAGATAACAAATTGCAGCGCATGGAGTCCTTGTTACATGTTGTTAGGCTGAGAAAAAATGTGAAGGACTGGTTTGTGTAGTGACATGAGAACGAAAATTCAGATTTCATTCTCTTCTCTGCTTTCAAGTCCCTCTGCAAGCTTTTCTCTCAAAATGTAGGTGAGAGCTAAAAGATCCTGAGATAATGAATACAGTGTGTCTGTCACTGGTGAGTCACTATCACAGTTCTTTCTTCTTCTGCCAACGTAATTCATTCCTTTGCACACATAAATGTCAGTGGGCAGAGCAAAAAAAAATGACATAATGTTTGCTAATTTGATAAATAGTTATGTCATTTATGGGCAGACTAATGTATTACAGAGTTAGTGGGACAGCTAAGGTATCAAACATGAGTAGTCTGATTCTGTTTCTAAGTCCTGGAAAAAGACTGCATTATCCATCGTTCGTACAGTGGAACAGTTTGCAAAGTGTCTTTCAAAATCTATTATTTTTTCCTGAAATGCGGCTTTAATGAATTCCTTGTGTAACCTCCTCAATAACACAGACTTGTTTTAAATGTAGAAAAACAATTTTTAAAATTTTTATTAAGCACATTCAAAAAGTTAGTTTGGCCTCGGGTAGGAACCAATAACAGGACAACAATCACAGCTATTTGCTCCTTTAATTATAGGGAAATTAAATCATTCCTAGATACCAAAGAAACTGTTTGTCACATGGGAACACCCCCATCTGTGTATGTTCACGTCTACCAAAAATAACGTTCATCTTATTGTACCTTAGATACCATGCATCTCGGAATGCTATTGATTTACTCTATCTGGCCCTCAAAGTAAGAGAAGGGGTGGAATTTATAGCCATGGTAAGACTGATTCAAAAGAAACTACCCCATGTAGTCAGCTTTGTTTGCATACAGCAAATTAGAAGACATCTTTAATATTCTGGGCACAAATTTCAACTTGAATAAAACAAAACCTTGAGAAGCAGCAGCGTGTAAATCATTCATGAATAGAGCTTCTATTTTCTTGTAACTTGTAGCTATTTACTGTAAATAGGGAAGGATAATCTCTCATGTAATGTGATCATTGCCTAATTGTAATACAAAACGGGTATCTTTCAGCATATTGGGCATAATATTGTTGAAATTCTGTAAAGCAAAACTGAGCTAAACTAAAATATCCCTCAGAGCAAATTGCTTGAAATGAAACATGACTTAAGTGGGTATTTAGTTCTGAACAATATGAATGATCTGGAAGAAAAAATTATTATTGGGAGTATTTTTTCTTGGTGATGAAAAATTCACCAGTTATTGATAAATAATAATGACAGGCAAATTACAACATTTGAATGAAAAAATGAGATCAGTATCTGTATTTCAGTCACAAATAATTGATACAATGTTTCTCACAAAGCTAAGTTTGACTTAGATTTGATTTGGGGTTGAAAAGTACTTTGTTATGCAATGGTAGTGAACGTCCAAGTACAAATAGTGTTACATTGCCTTATATGAGCTATGTGACGCAATACCTAAAAGATTGTCTGGAGATCAGAGTTCTTGGGACTGTCTTGGGAAATAGCAGGGGATATCAGGTAGGCTTTGAGAGGGTATCACTGCTTTGCATAACTTAATGTTGAAAAAATGGATGTGGTTCCCAAAGGAGCCACAGCAAGAAATCAGGCTCTAATAAATTAATACTCAGGTATTAAGGCCATAGACATCCTATTTAAAGAGAGGGAAACCACACTTTTGTGCAGAAATATAGTTATCAACTGAAACAGTTTCCCAAGAGATGGGGTGAACTCATAAATTGAAAAAGTCTTCATAACTGAATTTATCTATGGAAAATGTGGTATAGTTCAAATAGAAATTACAGATTAAAGCAGAGATTACCTGGGGTGGCTTGTTTGTGCAGGAAGTCAAATTACCCAATCATACAAGTCCCTTTGATTTTAAAGAAGATGAATAAGTGCCAAAAATCCCAATTATCTTCAACAGGTGAACCTTAGAACAATATGGTAGCTAACGACTATTTTAGGACATATGTAGTTTCTTCCTCTCAAGTCAAGAGGAACTGATACTCAGTACACGTCCATTCAACACAGGGGGCTGGTATTTGGGGTTTGTTCCCTAAGGCTTTTAGAAGAATTATTAAAATGTTACAGTTGTGACTATCTGTAAGAAACCATGTAATTTTTGCCCACTGAGAGTCAGCAAGAAACTGAGGAGCTTCCTTTTATTTCTGTAAAAATTTAATTTATAAATGCACAACCAACTCTGAAAATCTCATTCTGAGATTACATGCGTTCCCCTAATTATGCTGTAAATCAGGGGGGACAATAGTCTAAAGAAGTATTTCTTCGGTTCAATAACTGCATCTGGTTTTAGACGAGACTAGACTAGACTAGACTAGAATAGAAAATTAGAATAGAGCTTATAGGAAAAAGGGTGCAGAATTTATTCAATTAAGCAGAGATTTGAAATGAAGATGGTGGAGGTTAGAAAGCAGAGTTGTTGTGGGGCCTTGAGTTGCAGCTGCAGTTCCATGCTAAGGTATGGAGGACTATTTGCTTTTGCACTGAAAGGTGTGCCTGAGTATTCCAAGACCCTGAACAACCTCTTTGGTGGTAGACGCACGCTAGGGAAACTTGAAAATTGAAGCAATCAGCCCTCTTCATGAATTAAATGAATCAGGGCTCACTATCAGGTCCTCAGGGCAGGTGTCACAGTGTGGCTCACAGCCACAGAATTAAATTCTTTTTGCTCCAAAAAACTAAACTTTCAGTGGTTGGAAGTTCATTTACCCTTTCATCTGTTTGATCAAGTTTTTGATATTTACAGTAGGTTTCAAACTGACTAAGTGAAGGTGAGCTGGAGCTAGCATCACTAGCAGCTTTTATTTCTGTGTAAAATCCATCAAAATTTTTTTTCTTTCTTATTTTTGTCTATAATAGGTGAGCGTCATTTAAACAGGAGTTTAGCTTGGTAACTTCTTGGAATTTTATTTTATGGTCAGTTGTGACTATGCACCTTCAATTTCTTTATAGATATTAGCCACATGCTTAAATATTAATGTAAAAACTTTGGAGGATGTTTCAGAGGGTTTTTTTTAATTTTTCTTTTTAATAATAAAATTTTGTATTTGTATTGCAGTAAGTGTTTCCAACATATTTTCCTCTGCCTATCATATATGTGTATAATGTAATACACAGGAATGCAAGTTATGGCTTGTTGGAATCTTAAAGGTTATATGCACATTAAACCCAACTTTATTCAAGCATCAGTCATGCAGCTAGGCAGGACTATACATCCAGTCTTGAAAGAACACAGACAAAATTCTCAGGGTATCTTTTTTTTTTTCTTTTTCTGAACACCCTGTCTGAAACACCCTGTCTGACTACTCACAGCTTCACCGTAGGCAGGAAGCTTGGGTATATGAGCACGGGTTATCAGGAATGTATAAAAGACAGGTTTTATCAAGAGGGAGAGAATCAGAGAATCGACCTGATAGGCAGAGGCAGATGCACAACGTGTGTCACTCATCCCCATAGTGCAGGCTACCTAAATCAGGTAGAGAAAAGTGTAGGCAAATGTTAATTTTGTCATTCCAAGGCCAAGGGCTAGTCCAGAAATTAGCTGCCACTGCCATGGGAAGAGACAAAGGACAAAGCTACGAGGAGAACCAGAGGAAACACCATTTATACAGGGCTTGCTGTCCCTGGTGTCAGAGGTAAGGACAAAGGAGAGTAATACTGCTGCCTTGGTTCAGTGGAGAACCTCCCTATCCTTCCTTAGCTGTCGCTGCAGCTACATTATCCTCTTGGTGTTTGCAGCAACAGAACCTCACTGGTGAGACTGGAGACACTCACAAAGGTGAAGTAGGCAGTAAAATCTCTTTCATTTTACTGCACCGACAACTCTGATGTTGAAGACAATTGCATCTTTGTCCAGCGAGTCAGCCAATCTCAAATTCCTTCCTTTCTTGCAGTAGTAACAACCTGATCACATGATGATTTCTCAGATACCGGGGAATCATAAAATCAAGCAACTACAACCGAGAAACACTGGAAGGCCTTGGGTTCTGTTTGGAGCTTCATTTCCTTCCCTTCTTTTTGTCTGCAGCAGCACAAAAGTACAAGGTCTGGACTCTATGAGCAACAAGCAATACCACAAGTAGTATATTGAAACACTTCTTGAACTGTCAGAGAAAAACAGTGACAATAGCACTGCCTTCCCTTCTTCCTGCTCATCAGCCTACTTAGTGGCTGACTGAAGATCTTTGGTGTAGTCTGTGGAAGCCAGAGGACAGCACTTCATTTTCTCTTCCCTCTCTTAACAAAGGGAAAACAGGAGGAAGAAAAACAGTGAAGAAAAACACCAATGCAAAATAAAGATTAATTTTCCCTCTGGGGTCAGATATGGAAAAAATATACTCCAAATCTGCTGTTTGTGTTCATATAAATTTTGCTAATATTTCTCATATGTGAGTTTTGAAAATACAGCAGAACATGCAGCTGGAGACTGGGTTCCAGTCAATGCTGTACATCTTTTGTGAGGACACAAAAGTCAGTCCTTTGATTATCAGCAGTGACACCACTACTTACTGCTTCTTTTGTTGCCCCAGTTTCATCAGCACAAGCCAAGATTTTGCCTATGTTAACAAAATGCTCAATATTTTATGTTTGATGAGTTTTATGTTTGCTGAATGTGACTCTCTTTGAAGTTCAATGATTGTCATAAATGCAATTCTTTCCTTTCAAGACAGAAATAACTAATATATAGTAATAATATTACTAAGGTAATTTTTGTTTAGTATAGGAAGCTAATTTTTATTAAGGATTAACATCTTCTAACAGACTAACTAATTTTACTGGGGAAAACAAGTGTTTGGACACAGAAGCCTTGCTGACAAATGTGTTACTAAAAGCCTATCTAGATTTGTATGTGCTTTTTCATTTATATAGGTTTATTGGTCTGTTTCACAGACCTTACCTCTACAGAAATGTATGTCAGTAGTTGGGCTAGGAATCTTAAAAGGATGTTGCACTTATCCACAAACTTGACATGATAAAATCCAGTATATTCATATAAAAAGCAAAAACATTCAGGTATACAGATACTCACACAACCTTTTCTCTGTAGCTACGCAATGAATCACAGAATCATAGAATAGTTTAGGTTGGAAGGGACCTTTAAAGGTCATGTAGTCCAACCCCACTGCAGCAAGCAGGGACATCTTCCACTACATCAGGTTGCTCAGAGCCCTGTCAAACCTGACCTTGAATGTCTCCAGGGATGGGGCATCGACGACGTCTCTGGGCAAACGGTTCCAGTGTCTCACCACCCTCATTGTAAAATTGCTTCTTAGATGATTTTTAGACTTTTACCTTCCTTTTTTTCTCTGTGTTTAACTTCCTGTCCCATAAGACAGTGTTAAAACTGCTAGAATACCTTAGTCTGTGTTTCTTACTGATACATCTTTGGATGTCATTTATGTGCAATTATATTGAATTTCCTGGATTTAAAATGCTTGGTTTCATAACAATTACAACACTATTGGGATTTTACTCTTAAAGCTGGGAATACGTATCATTAATTCCACTTGTTCAGATATGTCCTTATGTATAAAAAACATAAAATGACTGAACTAGAACTCCAGAGAAAAAGCCATCATGCAATACTTCTAATATAATGAAGGTAATGACTTTAGAAAAGTTTATCTTACTATTCTCAGGAAACTTGTTCCATATGAAAAGAGTAAGTGCCACAAGTTGAATGTTGAGACTGAAAAATAAGTTTGACTATATTTGTCATACAAAACAAAAAGACTGAATTCCTTATTGAATACAAACGAAAATTCAACCTTACCTAAGGAAGCATGAGCAGACCCCAAACAGCCGTATATTGAGTTTTAAATTTCTTGCCCATTTTCTTTAACTCTCTGCCTAGTGTTTTGCTTTGATTGATCTACATTTCCATTGCTTTTGTAAGAGGACCAGTAAACTGCATCTTCAGCAATCAGCAATCTATTCAGGCTAGGAAAGTTTGTGATTGTTTTAAAATACTGCATAGACAAAGTATTTCCCACTAAGTGAAAGGCTATTTTCCCTTTCTGTATAAATCTATGACTATTGACCATCTCATAAAGGCTTCTACCATATTAAATACAACCATGACAGTCCACCAACTGAGTAATCCATTATTTTGTAACACCAGTCTATGCTCTGGGGACGAATTTATTGACTTTAAAACAGAATGCCATCAACAATCCATTTCATCTGGCTGCATAACACCCTTCTACCAATCACCCAGTGAAGCTGTCCTATTTCACTTACCCTGTCCCATTCAATGAACTGTAAGTACATTTTTGCCTAATGATAAGGGCACTGGGGGCCATATATAATTCAGAAGCTGCTTGAAATGCATCAGCCAACTGTCCTGATATGTTAATCCACTCACTGGGGGCTTTCATTTGATGTCTAATGTAAATCCATGTTTGTAAGCTTCAGCATTATTATCATTATTGTAAAAGAAGATAAAAATGAAGCAGTAGCACTGGTACTAATGACACCTGAGAACTGGAGTTGCATACTATGAAAGCTAGTTAATATAGTTCCCAAGTGCAAAAGAAACGAATGAACCTTTGCATAGCATTTTGAAAACACAAAGGAATACTCGGGTAAGCTTTTCTTTAACGTAAGGATCCACCTCTAAAAAAAATAGCTGCCTCGTTATCAGAAATCCAAGCTATCTTGAGAAAAGAAGATTCACAATGGGTGATATACAGTCATTTCACATGGTGCAGCAACAGAGAGCATAATATATTTGCAGAAAATTTAATTTAATTATAAACTACTATTCAATCTGCCAAATGAAAAATTCTCTGATGCCTTTTGCACATAAAAGGAAAGAATGAAAAATCTATTTCGCAAGAAATTTAGGTTAATCAATTTTTTACAGTCTTGTCTTAAGCTAGCCAAGAGCTTAGTCACTAATTAAACCAGTAAACAGACTATCTCTTTATTAAAAAAATTGAAAATCTCAAATGCTGGTTAAATTAAATCTATCTGTTGATATTCAGCGATCGGTACAAAATTTTACAAAGTGCTTTATGAGGTAAAATGGTAGACTAATTAAAAGCAGAGACAAAAATAGCCAGAAACATCATTTCTGCCTCCACCTCAGACTCCAATTCTATGATTTATTTAGCCCAGCTGGTGTCCCCCATCTATCAGAGCTTTTTTTGGCCTCCACGTATATGCAGGACTTTGCTGATCAGAACAGTTGCAAACGTGAAAGCTCAGATGTATTATCCTTGCAAAAGGCAGAATAGGCATAAACTCCACGACAGTTTAGCCTAGTTCTAGTTGTGAAAGTATTGCTTTTTTTTTACTACCTTCACAGAGCCAGTTCTCTCAAAGGAGCTTAGAAGTGCATTGGCTGGTAGCTGAACCCCTTCCCAAGGTCATATGCTTCCATGGGCAAAGCGTATTACTATGCTCCTTGGCATGGTCCATGCTATATGCAAAGAGACGGGACAGCTGGTGCAAGCCTCCAACAAAATTCAGGCTAAGTCAGATGAAGTTTTTAGGGATGATAATGTTATTGATGCAGGGCCAAGAAAACCTTTTGGTTTTTTTTGCTGCTGAGTCTACCATGGTCTAAGTCAGGAGTCCTTGGGACAAATTGCAAATACCTCCTTTAAGACTTTGAATTTTTAAAAGTTTTTCATTTATTTACTTTAATGACTATGCATTGGTGTCTGGAATTTGTATAGGTTCATTAACTCTGAACTCTAACTGTTGCATTATACAAACTCTCCTGAGAGATCCAGCTAATCCTTCTATAAGTGGGAAGCATTTGCTTGTACGGTGAGTATTAAAAAAGACTTTTTGCATGCTATATTTCTTCCAGTGCTGTTAATCCTACAAATTAAATAAGAGAAAAATAAGCTATGAAATAATACTAAGAACTGACAAATTGCTAGAATAAACTAAAAGAGTTAGCAATACTGGTTGTTCATGAACAAACATCCTTTTAGCCACAGAATCACACAATCAAAGAACAGTTGAGGTTGGAAGGGATTTTGGAGATTATCTAGTCCAACCGTCCTCGTCAAAGCAGGGTCATCTAGGGCAGATTGCTCAGGAATTTTTACATGTGGGTTTTGAGTATCTTCAAGGATGTAGATTCTAAAACCTTTTGGGGCAACCTGTCCCAGTGTTTAACCACACTTTTACAGTAAAAAAGGGTTTTTATTCTGTTCAGATGGAATTTTCTGCCTTTCAGATTGTGCCTGTTGCCTCTTGTCCTATCACTGAACACAACTAAAATGAGTCTATCTCTGTCTTCTTACTCACAGATTCACTGTCTTTGTGACTCAAGTTACCATTTGGGTATTTAAAAAGAAGTGTGACCAGAATGATTTTTCTGGATGTAAATTACAGGGGATACGACTGAGGGGGGACCTTATCAACACTTATAAATACTTAAAGGGTGGGTGTCAGGAGGATGGGGCCAGGCTCTTTTCAGTGGTGCCCGGGGACAGGACACGAGGTAATGGGCACAAACTTGAGCATAGGAAGTTCCACCTAAACATGAGGAGGAACTTCTTTACCCTGAGGGTGGCAGAGCCCTGGCACAGGCTGCCCAGAGAGGTGGTGGAGTCTCCATCTCTGGAGACATTCAAAACCCGCCTGGACGTGTTCCTGTGTAACCTGCTCCAGGTGACCCTGCTCTGGCAGGGAGGTTGGACTAGATGATCTCCAGAGGTCCCTTCCAACCCTATGGTTCTATGATTCTATGATTTGGATTGTGCTTGCAGGTACCTTGGGTGATTTTAAAAAAAGCTCCATAAAAAATACAAAACATTGATTGTAACCAGGGCTAAATTTGTGGTTGCCCAGAATCTTTTGGGGACAGATACAACGGTAAAATTATTCTGCCTTCAAAAAGACTCTGCTCATATGTAGTTGTGTTTCAGAACCTACTTCAGTGCAGAATAAGACCCATTAAAATTATGTTATATTTTAAAATAAATATGCAGAATGATTCATAAGGCTATAAGAAGTAAATTGGAATTTGGAATTAAATGATTGATTGTTCAATGGCCAACTGAAGATAGTTTTCAAAGAAAATTTAAAATTGCTACTAGGGAAAAAAAGTAATCTGTTCATGAAAGTGAAAAGCAAGCAAGCAAACAAGAAACGCAGAAATCCCCAAACCTAATATGCCTGTTGAAATTTTCATGCATCCAATCTACAACTCTTTTATTTCTTTTCTTTATTTTCTTTTATTATTAATGTGTCTGTGAATCAAGACTGTCACCTAAGCAAGATGTGATTTCAGCAAATCAGTAACATCTGAGTTTTGAAATTGTATATTGGAAAATATTTCCCACTATTTTAGGCTTGTAACAGGCAAACTTTTTCTTTAATAGTGAAATAAAATCTAGACACTTCTGAGGATCTCTTTATGCAGTACTGGAAAACATCTGATCTGCAATTGCAAAAGGAATTGTACTTAATCTTATCACATGACTAATTTTTATTTAGGTCACATTGTATCTTTAAAGTCTCTGGCATGTGCTGGAGTGAAATGCTCGGTGAGATTCTCCCACCAGTACCCAGTAAAGTCCAATCCCTTCTCCAGCTTCCAGGAGAGAATGTGAGATAAAGCGGATATATGGGAGGGTGAGGAAGGAGAAAGGAAGGAAGGGCAAAAGGACACACGTGGCGGAACCAGGGAAAAACTTCATCTGTCCTTTACTGGGCAGTAGTTTGCCTCTCTGAGCTGGCCTTAGTATTAGTTTAAGGTTGCATGCAAGGTCATGGAGGTCACCAGAAAGGCAGATTAAAGAAGGGAGGGATAGGGTGATGGCAGAGTGTTTGAGCCTCCCGGCTAAGATCCACAGATGTGAATGAGGACTTTGCGGTGAACTAGTGCTGTAAATCCCACCACCTGGGCTGATCCAGCAGTAAATGAATGTCTCCCCAGGCCAGGGACTTAAAGACAACTGAATGTGATGCTAACTTTACTGCTCCTGGTGTGCTGTGGGCTACTGAAGTTTATGCGTCTTAATCGTGCATGCTCAGCCAACAGTAGCCAGTGGATTTTTGACCACACCATTCCCAATCCACTTCACATTTAGCTTTTGGGTCCAGGGGTGTGTTGCAAAGATATTTCCTAACTATGTCAAGGAATCAGAACATACATTTCTTGTCTATGTACAGACAAAAATAAAGGTAAGTTCTTTCCTTACAGAGAGACCACAGTTCTATGTCTGGTTATTCAATTCTGTAAGCAAAAATCATTCATCATAAACAGACATATTCAAACTCTCCTCCTTATTGATCCAGTTCCAACTAAATATAATAGGTATCTTGCTGCTGAATTTAATGGAACTTGGATTAAATTTCTGGGAATAGATGCTCATCTGATCAGGCAGCATAAAAAATAGAGTTTGGTCTCCAGCCACAGTTACCAAAGCAACTTAATTTTAAGATATTGAGGATCGCATACAAAATATTCATGTACATGCCAGGTACTTTTGAGTTAGAAGTACATTTGAAGAGAAAATTGCAATCTGCTAGCAGTCATTCCACTGCAGCAAAAGGAGGCTAACTGCATCAAGCATGTTATTTGCTGTGAATTATTCACTCTGCAATGTTACCATGGTTACAGCTGTGTTACTTATCCTCACATCATTATTATTTTCTTTTTAGTGATTATGGCTACACTGTAAATAGTATTTTATTTTTTCTGAACATGCCATTTGCAACATGAATAAGAAACAAGGCTCACAGGAGCATCAATATTGATATCATATGCAGTATGGCTTTGGCATTGACATTAATGTTCCTCTGCGTAAGTGCAGCATGACATTCATATAAAGCAGCCGATCAACATTATTTCGCTGCTTTTGATTTCCATACTGATGTCAAGGCATAAGGTAACCTAATGAATGCATCATAAAAATAATTTCAACTCTTGTATTGCCACCGTTGCAGGGTACATTGCCATTAATGTAAAATATTGTTCTGAGGTGGAATCACAGCCAACTGTATTAGAATAAATGTATCTCATAAGAATATTAATGAGTTTTGAAAAAAAAACCAACAACAACAAGCCAAAAAATGTCTATACCAAAACTGGTGGGCTTTTTCAGTTAATCCCACCTTCCTATTATTTTTTTTTTCTGATTGTTTGCTGGTATAATGACCTCTCACATGTCGATAAATTAGCTTATTCTTCAACAGTAAATGACTAGTCAGACAGAGATTCTGCAGTTCTTTGGGAGACAAAGAAAACAAATACTGAATGTACATTTTCTCAGTTGAAAAAGTTTTCTTTCCCTGGAAAAAAGGAAGTCAGGATCCACTTCTTTATACAGATGCCTTAAGGTAAAATACACTAAAATGCTGAAATCACTAAAGAAATTGATAGAAATGTTCTGAATGTTGGGTATTTTATAATCTCATTGAGTAGTTTTTATCCACAGATATGTAAGATAGGATCTTTCTGACTTCTTTTAACTACCTACATTTAATCAGATGAAGTCGATGTTAGATACCTAGATAACTTAGACTGCCTTTATGGGCAGCTGAGAGGAAGGATCACATTTGGGTATGTATTTATGTATCCTAAAGTAGATATCTAAGATGTGTCAGATAAATTGAATGCTAAAAGTACTTATCTCCATCAAATGAACAGCTAAGACACAAATGCCTGAAGTAAAATGAGACTAATCCTACCTACAAAATCTGTCTGTTCATCATGAGGTTGTTATTCTCTCTCTTTTTTTAAGTTTGCCTTAGATCAAACAAAGTTTTAACACCGTTTCATTGTTACAATCTCATACATTAGTTTTTTACCGACAACACATCAACACTTTTCTTAAGGTCCCAGCTGTCATTTTTATTTATTCATATTACCAAGTCTGCAAGGATTTGAATCCATTTTGAACATTACAATTAACCAAGAGCAAAATTGATGTCTGTGTAGCAGGTCCGTGCTGCTTAATCTTACTTCTGTAATTCTGATTTATCAAAAAGTTTCAGAGGAAGTCTTATGTATAGCATTCAATAACACAGTTGCACAAATATAGTCTAGATTACAGAAATACAAGTCTCTCAAACTCTTATTATAACTGCCAAATTCCTCCCTCTAACAAAGGGACAGAGGATCTTAACAAAAGATCAGTCTTTATATTGATCTTTTTTCCTGTAGATTCGGGAAGTAAGTTCAGGAGCAAAAAATGAGGGAACTGGGAAAAAAGTGATGATGGGAATAACGGACCTCAAATTTCTTCTCAGTAATACATTGATCTTGGATGGACACAGTTTTCTATTTGTGTTTACAAACACGGTAAAGGAGCACGAGGAGGATCTAAGGAGACAAGTGAATTTTACTGCATATAGTGCTTCACTAAAGCTCAGAAAAAAAACATGAGGCTGAAGATGACTCAAGTAAACTTGAGCTTTAGGCTTTCACATTAAAGGCTGCAGAGCAAAGTTGAAAATCTTTTCCAAAGATTATTTGTATCTCACACTAAGAAGAGACTTTATTCTATCCAGATCTCTGATCGAGTTTCAAACGGCTGCTTTACTTTAAGAAATCAGGAGTAGAACCCAGATGCTGCTCAGAAAAATAAATACATAAATAAATAAATAAATAAATAAATAAATAAAATTCAAACACTGCCTGCTTGCCATTACTTGCCCTGTAGAGAAAATAAAATTCTGTGGTAAGAAATCTCTTATAATTTTTTTGTCAGCACTGCTCATCAAACAAAATGTTTAGCTCCTTGCTTAGATGGGTGTGGATTTTCACATTGTTTTGCCCCTCCGTGATGTATTGGTGTTCCTGTCAAGAATTTCCTGCGTGTTTGTGCACGAGACCTTTGGTTCATTGTAGGCCATCTAGAAACAGTCTAGTATCATTTGATTCCTGAGAGGCTGTACAGCCACATAGTTATCAGTCGTGACATTTCATGGGCTTGTTGTTTTCCTTTCTTCAGGAGTTCTCACGCAGATTTTTCAGTGATTAACAAGGTATGTTTGTGCTGTAGCCCTGAGCAGTTGTCCTCTGAAATGTTCAAAAACACAGGTGGTGACAAGGATTTATCTTCTAACATGTGTATAGCACAGCAGTATATCAGTAAGTAGGTCAAGGTACACAAGCTGCTGGATACGGGGATCAGCAGTAACCACCAGCGGTCCCTCAGATGGGATGTTCAGTGCATACATGTGCTTTTCACTTGCTGCAGGCATTGTCATTGCTCTTGATACATCCACGCAGATCCAAACCTTACCCTTTCATTTCAGTGCTTTTCTCATGCTGGAATGAAATGCAGCTGTGGTAGCTTCTGTTCTGGAAATTAAAGCAATCTGCTCTCTATGTGTTTCCATTCAAGGATGAATCCCATTCCATAAAGGATGGGAGAGACTGATAGACATTTGACAGGGTGAAGAGTATTTTCCCTCTGGTTTCCTTGCTTTCTAATATAAATTGGGAAGCCAGAGTCTAATATCAGATTCTAAATCCACGGTAAATGGATTGTTTAGAGGAATGTTTAGACCATCTATAATCCAGATCTCTTAGGACATCATCCTTTCTTCCACGTGTAGAGTGGTCTGTATGATTTTGTATGTGAATATTTAATAGGAGTTCTTCTGTATCTTCCTTTTAATATTTTTTTTTAGCTTGTGAAGTGCTACCACATCCATTCTGCACTTCTATCCATTTTAAAATGCATTTGACACTTCCCAAGGAGGCTATGGTAACATGCGGTACTGCTCTTCGGTCATTGTCTTTGAATGCAGGTTTGCGAACCTTAAGTCTCTGTCTGTTCTGGCAAATTAAACACCATCAGGGCATGCCTCCAGCTACTGGAAGTTTCTCATTTAAATTCTTAAATTATTCAAAAGATTCAACTGTTAAATTATTTAAAGGGTTTTGGCATGAGTCAACTAGCGTCCTCCAAACGCATCCCAAGCACAGTTTTGGAATTAACTCAGTCTGGAGGCTCTTTCCAAAACTAGTTTGGATTTGGTTGTCCTGTGTTGGAGGCTAAGATAAAGTTTAGTAGTAAAGGTTAACCTGTATGTCTCTTGTAAACTCATAAACCAACTCATTTTCAAAATTATCTCAACTGTTTCAGTAATTAAATGCTCTAATATTGTTTTCCATATTAAAATTTTGAAATAGTATTTTTATTTAAACTTATTTTTTCCTCAGAATTCAGCAAACCCACTTCTAGAATGTATACCAGTTATTACAATGGAGCATATTCATTTAAAAATGCAAGAAGCTGTGGCAAAAGCTAGACATTAAAGTTCTACTTGTATTAAGATTGGTACTTAGGAAGATAAATATATAAGAAACAACATAGAAAGGGACATAAATGTGGTGGAATATATTTTAATAAATTCCTGGGAATTATCTTTCAGCACCTGCTCAGTTGTGGTGACAACATAAATATATATTGCAAGTTTAAGGACAATGCAATCAGTATTATGAAAGTACGGGATATATTCTCGATTACTTCTCGCTTTTGAAGAAGCATTTTATCATGGGATCTGAAACTGCAACTATTTTTGGAGTTACTTGGCATAATTATTGGATCATTTACAGGAACATGTAATTACTCTGCAGTACATCATCTTTAATAGATAGGTTTTTTTCTTTTGCTTGCCAGAGGTCTGATCCTGTATCTGTGAAATGAAAGGATGATTTGCCAGTGTCCTCAGTGTCATTGGATCAGACCATAACATACCAACCCTTTTTCTAAAAACGTCTTTTGAATAAACCTATTTGTGTGAAGTCTATCTCAATAATTCATGGTAACCAAATAAAAGGAAATGTAAAATTCAATAAAAAAATAAATAAAAACTACAAATAAAATCCAAAGGTTAGCACAACTTTTAAACTTATCAATTTTGCCTTTCTAGGTTTGAATTTATTTCTTTTCCTGCATCATTACATTTGCATACACTACATTATTAGACAGAACTCATGTCTTCTGTGAAGGAAAAGTGACAAAGGAACATTGTCATATATTGAAATCAGATGACTCTGGCTTAGGACAACAGTTTTACTAATTCTTTTGCTACTGGATGTCCTAGACAGGTAGCTCATTCATGTCATGCTTCCATTCAACCATGTGCAGAACTGGTGTCGTGGAGTCATACTTGGCAGAATAGTCTGATTTTTACTGAAGGGGTATTCTTTTGGGACCTCGCAGTAAGCGGTCATGCCATGGGACTGTCCAGGCACTTAATATACTCCACAGTGTTCCAGGCCCTACCTCTTCACCTTCAGTGCTGTTTTAGAAATGCATGCTTTTCTGTGCTTTCATATTTAGCTTACATTCTTTGTATTTTGACAACTTATCCATCGAATGCGCATACCGTTAAAATCTCAATGATTTTACCTTTGGAGACAGGACATCCCCCTTAGACCTTGGAATCAAAACCTTTATAAGTAAATATTGAGAGATATTTTCACAGATTGTCTTCAAAATCTGTAAACCACAGTTGCCTGCAAGGCATCTCTATTACAGCTACGCAGAATTTTTGGGAGACTGGAAAAACCTCTGGGTTTAGCAAGAAAGCCAGCCATCACAGAGTAAAACTTATAAAATAAGTAAAAAATACTGTTCGATATAAGGTCCCATAATTCCAGTTTAGTAGTGGAAAACTTCTGCTATTTATTTATATGGTGCATGAGCATTATGTGTTTATCTCAGCAGTTAGCTGAATTACTTACGTAATGAAGCAAAAGTCTGGTTGTGCGCATTGTAGTGATGGGTGGCCACCCTTATTCTTCTTGTATTTTGTTCCATAGTTCTTCCTCATGGTTTTAGTGAAAATGTCACTACTGTTAGAAGAGCAGAATCATTATAGTCCTTTGGCTTTTGCTGCTGCCTTACTTATTTGCAACATGTATGCCCCAAAATTAGGACAGCTACTGGTCCTTGCCTCTTCTTTCTACCCTTACAGAAAACACTGGTACAGAAAACAGAAGAAACATCTGCTCACAAACTCAGCCTCCTGGAAACTCCTCAAATTCCACGCAACCCACAGCAACTGTCTGAGTCATGTAATTTTTTGGGAAAGCTATGAAGTTCAGCTAGACCACTGCACTGTTTCAGGGAATGAGAAACCTGTACACTTGTCAGTGGTATACTTTTATTTTCCAAGATAAGTGTAAAACTCTGTTGAGAGCAGGAGTTTCAGGTACAGGCCTCTCTAGAAAAATCTGCATTTCTCAGAATGGCATTAATCAGCGCGGAAATATTAATATGCAGATTTTATAGGTTGCCTAGACACAGCTCTAATTCCTCGCTTTACTTACAGTATGAACACTTTAAAGCTGCAACCCATAAACATTACCCACAGTCATGTCAGCTTCTCAATGAAATGTGAAGGGGTGGGGTGGAGAAGGGAATCATATTTTTTATGAACAAATTTATATTGTGTGTCAGGAAAGTATTATAAGCAAGTGATGAATAATTGGCATAATTTGTAACTTTTATAACAAGGGAACTTCTGGACACTACCATAAATGAGATAATTTGTCACTGCAGTAAGTCTGTCCCATATAAACATCACTGTTAATAATGCTGACACTGGTTGGCTGAAGGGAATAAGCTTTTCAATAAGTTCAAACATAAAATTTATTGATGAAAACTGCAATACAAAAATCATGATTTTGTCCTTTTGATGTTAGATTTCTTTGATGAAATTTCTAGATCTTTATAACTGTCCTGAACCTGGTCTTATATATACTAAATAATGAAAAAAAAGACTACCCTGCTGTCCAGGCAGGTGCAGAACTGAGATGAGTGTTACTGGGATTTTCATATTTGCACTAAATAAGAATAGGCTGCAAAATCAAAAGGTGCATTCAACATTCATATTTGAAAGGTCTAACACGTACTTCCTCTTCCTTTCACTATGACTAGCAAAAAAGGATCTCTAGAAAAAGAAACAAAGAAAGAAAAAAAATCTTCAATTTCTACAGCATCATCTGCAGGTGATTTAGTTGTTAATTATATCTTCTACCTCAGGAAACAAATCTTATTACAATAAATTGAGAAAGAAAACCTGTATGTGAAAGCATTTAAATGTTTGAAATGTACCTTCCTTTGAGCGGTCCTAGCTACATAAAATTACGGAATCACAGAATCATGGAATTTTTCAGAGTTGGAAGGGACCTCTAGAGATCTTCTAGTCCAACTCCCCTGCTAAAGCAGGACTGCCTAGAGCACATTACTCAGGACTGCATCCAGGAGGGTCTTGAAAATCTCCAGAGAAGGGGACTCCACAACCTCCCTGGGCAGCCTGTTCCAGTGCTCTGTCACCCTCACCGAAAAGAAGTTTTTTCTCATATTTGATCGGAACTTCCTATGTTCCAACTTGTGCCCGTTACCCCTCGTCCTGTTACTGGGAACCACTAAAAAGAGTCTGGCTCCGTCTGAAAAAAGTCTGTCTCCATCTTTAAATTCTTTTAACCGTGCTTTTCACTACGGCAAATAAAGTAAAACAGAGGTTCAGCAGAACAAAACTCTGCCATCAGAGACAACAGCGTAAATTCAGAGCGAAATGTATTGATGTACTACTGTAGATTTATTTCTACTCACTACAAGTGGAATATAGCTATCTGTTATGGTCAGATCCTGTTTCAGTTTTGATAGTGGGAAAGCTCCTTTGACATCAGCTGAAATAGGTTGTGCTTTTAAATGCATGAGTAGCACTATACAGCTGCTTCTGTTTAGTCCCCTGTGCTAATACAGCATCAGACCCATTTATGTGGTGAAAAGACAGGCTTACAGGAGAATTGGTGCCAAACAAAGACAAATGACACCCTGACATAATCTGAAAATGCATGAACTCCTCAATAGCTTTTAAATTGGTACAGAGAGTATGAAACTTCTGTTATCTCACTTCCATTTACTTTACTTTCTGGACTTTATGAGTCACCGAGTGAAAGGCATGGATAAGAGGTATGTTATTATTCTGTGGAGCACTTCCTAAACCAGTTTTTTTTAAGGTACTGTAAAATTAGACCTATTAGTAACTGTGTAGTCTGTAATGCTTCTGTAGGTTCTTATACCACACTCATAATGTATCTGTGTACTGAATTAAACAGAAGGACTAACATCTTGCATTTGCCATCTTGTCTTCTCCTTGGGGGGAAATGATCAGAGCGGTGTGTTTTAGTTTGAAAGATATCCAGAGGAATGATAGGTTTGGGCTAGCACAGTTGAGAAAGCAGAGCACAGTCTGCATCTTGAGGGGAAGGCAGCAAGGTATCTAATGGTCCTTAATTTCCCCGAGAGAATATTCTGCAATATTAGACCAAGCTCACAGAAGTCTGCACCAATAACTTTTTAATACAAAAAAACTCTTAGCATCAAAGGAACAAAGTGATTTTGTGTTGTCTTTCTCACTGTACTTAAATCAGTGTTTTGGCTCCCTAAATATGAGGATCAACTGAGATCTTGAAGGTAAGGGTTAAGGCACTTTTGAAACGTTTTTCTTCGAGTGCACTGGGTCAGGGGATGGGTTTTTTTCACGCACATGAAGACACAAACTGCCAATTCGGCACTGGCTGGAGTCTGGTATGTGCCAAAGACCAAAAGCCCGTGTGGGCAGCTTTGCTTTAGTTGATAAAAGTGAGGTGATGAACACTAGATCACTGCTTCCTGCTGGAAACAACAGGACTTGGGAGTGCTGAAAAAATTGCTCAAGGATGGTCCCCCAGACTTTATCATCAATGAGAAACTGAGGAACAATCGTGGAGTATAGACTGACCTGACAATTTGAAGATGTATACTTCTCATTGTAAATGATGATAAACATGGCTTCTGACTCTCAAGCTATTCTCTTTGTCTTCAGCATAATTGAAGCCTTGGTTTTGTTCATCTTCAATTGGTATCCTCAGTCAGATGATCCTCTTCAACTGATTTGCTGACAGCAGCAGTCTTCTGTGGTGAAAGATAAGTTACAATGATAAACAAGGGTAACATCAATAGAAGCTGCCCCATGACCTAACATCTGATGCTCACTGTTCTATGGCAGAATGGCAGATACGACAACAATGAGAATCTATGAAACTATTCTTCTGTTACTTGGAGAATGAACCATTCTTTCTGCTGTATTCAGCTGGATTAACTATATTGATTTCACTCTTTCATTTCAGTTTATTTTCATCAAAAGTTCTTCGAATACTTGACTATCTGAAGAGTCATACCTGAACAGTTGACTGATTCTGTAAAGGGAATTTAAACACATGCAAACTCTCATTTAAATTTAATGAGATAACTTACCTACCTGAAGATATGTACCTGCTTAAACACCTTGCCGAAGCACAGGACAAAACATGGCTTGCAAGTACAAACTATTGATATGGAATATCAAACATTTGTGGAGAACTTAAGGACTGATCTACAGAGATAAGGTATTCCCCAAAATAATTACACCAAACGATATACTATCTGCAGTCATGATTGGTCTCATATTCCCTGCGTGTGAAAGGCTTAATCTGTCCATTTTCATAATAAGTTGTGAATATATTAATTTTTATTTTTTTTTTAAATCAAACCTCCTCTGTTTGTAAGAAATATCAAGCCACATGAGTCATGTACACTGGATAGACAGCACACGGACTAGGGGCTATGTCTCTTTCTACAAATAGGACCTGGATGAGTCAGGAATGAGATAATGCTGGGTCTCTAGTGACACTGGTGCCATTGGATCCAGCCTAGCCAATGATTAGTAGACTTACATATGTGCAGCAGTACAAGAAACCGAGATACATGCAAATTATGTTTCCTAAGGTCAGGCCAAGGCCAGAAGAGAGCAAATCCTGAGCTGAAGTGAACAGAAGGAGGACAAGAAAATACCTGTTGAGCAAGCTAGGACAGCATAGTTCTCAGCAGTGACATCAGAGGCACTACTCCCCTCACAGCTGTGATTTGAAGGAGACATTTCCCAGATTCTCTTTTGTGCAGATAAGCCAAAATTTTCCTTTTCCCTTTTTTTCCCATAATATCACAGCAGAGAGGATGGACTGGGTGGATATATAACTCCTCAGCACATACAGACACACAGAAGTGTGTGCATGTTAGGTGAGCAACCACTGGTAAGAAACCCCACAGAGCATTTCAAATTCTTAAAGGTCACACATATGATGTCTTTTAGATACCTTGAGGCATCAAAGTGATTGGAATTGGTTTTGGTCACTTGGGGTCAGACTTAAATTTTTCTATTTATTAGTCTCCTCTGAATACATCTGAGAGATGGAATAAAATTATAGAAAGGTTAATCGAGATGTAATCACTGTTTTTTTAATATATAAGAAAGGAGGAAAGTAATATTCAGTGATTTTACATGTACAAAATCAACTTTTCTGGTAAGACTCAGTACAATGGCTAAAATACTGTGAGCACATTAAAGAATTTTTGCTTCTCAGTATTATACAGCTCCATTTTATATTGCATAGAGGGCAAGACAAGTTGTAAATAATTTCTACTTTGTAATGAAAGTAATCTCTTTAAAATATTAAAGTAACCTCTCCCATTTAATGAAGCATATTCTTTTAAGTAAAGTAGAAATTGAATTATGTTTCTTTCAATACAAAGGTAAATAAAACTAGTTGGAATAGTTTTCAAAATTATTTAAAAAAAATTTTAAAAGAACATAGTATTTCCACTTTATATCAGGGCAGAACCAGCTGCTTAGCTGGCAAATGAGGGTAGTAGAAATGTATATAATTCAAATGACTTTATCTATATTTAATAACTAGGTATTGACTTGTTAGGAGACCAACATAGAGATTTATTGCTGAAAGTAAGAGATTATTATTGAGGGAGGCAAAGCCTTTGTAAATATTAGACTGTTACGGTCAATAAATCTCAGTAAGAGTTGCCAATACTTCAAATTATACATTAGTTCAACAAACTACTTCTGGAAGAAGACTAATATTGAAACTGTAAACCAAACTATTTGAGAGACTGTGGAATGTCCACGCTTCTAGTCCCATCCTATGAAACTCATGTGAGAAGATCCTGATCATCTTCTTTTTTTGCCAGTGAATATGGTTCTTCTCATATGATAATGATTGAACACGTTAACTTCAGGGAAAGCAGAATCTTATTCTTGAACAAGAGCACAAGTGAAGTTCTCAGGTAGAAAGAACTCCAGTTTCAGTTAGCCAGGAATATGAGGATGTCTGCTCAAAAAGCTTCACTAAATCATTTATCTTCTCAACCTATACTGGAATGAATGTAGAGGATGAATGGCCATATTTACATCCCACCTAAGATCACCTTAAACCACACCTGAGTTCCTTTACTGTCTTTCATCAATTCCATGCCAATTTTCAGGTATTTTAGTCAGAGATGGTATCAACATTTCACTTAGACTGACTTAGGTAGAATTTAGGCCACCTACCTATGGCTTCTGAGTCACAATTTCTGTCTGTGGTACAAGTTGAATTCTCAAGTATTTCTCTCGAGTATGTTGTTGATAGTGGTTTGTGTTCTAACACTTTGATGTGTTTTGCTTTCAACTATTCTGTGTATCCAAGGCAAATTGAAAATGTTGACCATTTCATCATCAGCATTTTTTTTCCCTTCTTTTTTTTTTTTTTTTTTTCCCCTGGTGACAAACCTCCTATAATTTTATTGTAGACCTTATTGACTTAACTTTACTTGTTCAAAAGAAATAGAATCTAGCAAAGTGTCTGCACCTATACTAGCATAAAAGAACTGGAAATGCATTTAACTGCCATACTGTCAGGAATTGAGGTGTCAGAAACTGAAGTGTTTCATTTCAGGCCCACAAAATAAAAACAAGCCTTCTTGTTCTGGGGGTATTACAGATCTCATATTTGAATTTTCAAAACAATACTGTTTTGTTTATTTGCTGAAAATTTCAATGTTTCCACCTTTTATTACTGCAAAATGAAAGGAAAAAATGTGACAAATGAAGGAAGCAAAATAAAAGATCAAGAGCTATTGTTGGCTAGAATAGTCCATTTTTCAGTGTGATATGGGTATTTGAAATATTATTTGCTTTCTATGACTACGATTATACCCCTCTACTTAACGATTGCCATATCAGACAACATACGCATAACAAAATCAGGTTACATTAGATTCTCCATTCACAAATTAAAATAGTAAACTTTTAGGGCATATTTGGAACAGAATAAGTTAAAATCTGTTGTGTTGGGGTTTTTTTTCCAACCAGAAAGTTTAATAATTGATAAGAACTGAAGGGTAGATTATCTTGCATATATTATGCATTTTCCAAGCCTTTAATAATCACATTAAAAGAATATTTTGGGGAGCTAATTTTTTCCAGGTTTCAGTGAATCTTGAAAAACTGTTTATTATCATTTGAACATCACGGGTTTGAAATGAGAATGTGTTTGGAACCTTGCTGTGAATTACATAAATTTTAATGAGCTTCAGCTTTTCTCCTTCCTTCTGCAAGGTTGTTTCAGACATTGAGAACGCTGATTTTTTAAATGCTGAAAGGTTGAACTGACAGAACACTTTAAGAACTTGCATATATATGAATAAACTTTGCTTACAATTAACTGCAGACAATTTATTTATATGAATAGTCTTACACTGTATTTATGGGGCAAGCATCGTATCATTACAGGATGAACACTGGAAATTATTGGTTTGGCCTTCTAACCCAGAGTTCAGGATAAATAATAACTCATTTTCTTCTCTGTGATTTATTTTTTTCTAAAGAAAAACTCATTTTAGTTACAGAATCTGATTTTCCGCAATGTGATGTTTTCACCCAATTTTCCAGCTGGCTTGACTGATTCAGAGGAAGGTCAAGTGATTAGCCCAAGGTCACAGACTGAGTCATTGATTCAGTCAGATTAGAAACTTTATTTGGGGAGATAAAGTTTGTAATAAGACACATTTTCAGCACAGAATAAGTTTATCGTTTTTTTTCTCCTGTTTAATATAAGTTTAGTATCTACTCCAAAACATTTCTATATATCCAGGCTCTTCAAGGTTCTGGGTTTCCTACTTTTCCTGTGGCTATTGACATCTTCCAAAGGTTCTGGTGGCTTCTGCTGAGAGATATACATTTTGACGGCAGTGGGCTCTGATTTAAATCAAAATCGGTTTCATTTCCTGGGCCACCATTTGCTTGAGCAAAACAATTTTACATACCTTAACTTCATTAGGGCCAGTTGCAGAGCTAGATTAATTAAGCTGATTGACCAGAGCAGACAGTGATGTGAATTATCTGCCTCTTTTACTCTGCTGTGTCCTACCCCTCTTATGTGTGGAGGCCTGGTAGCAGGGTGGACCTTTGTAATAGCAGATGAATCAGCACAGTAGCCTGACTTCACGTGAGGTAATGTGCAAAAATGCATGTCATTTCACTCTGCCTTTGCTTGGCTTCTTTTCTTTTCTTTAGTCTTCTATTTTGTTACTTCTACTACTTGAACACAGACACCTCTTACGTCTCCAGGTGTGTGATGTAACTTGATTGACTCCTCAGCTTGTAAACTGTAGTGTAATAGAGTCACACTGAGTGTCTCCAAAAATAATTGAAAATTTTCTTCATGGCAACACAGATAGTAAACAATGCACTCCTTTAATTTGCTGTGTGCATCTCAGTCTCTTGTCTTCTTGAGGCACAGCGATCAGTGGCTGGAGATGGTGCCCTTGCCCAAAGGCAGGGGATGGTGCCCAGCAGAAAGCCCACAGCTGCAAAGTTTGTACCTCTTAAACTTCTGTGGAGTGTTTGTCTTTTTTAACAAGGAATGAAAATATCCCACCAGATAATACTAAATAATACTAATAATATTAAAATAAGTCACAAAGAGCGTCTTTGGGTTTTAACTGGCAAGAGCAGAGCAAAGCTGGTTTCTGATAAGCAGGTCAGCTGCAGCCTGTTAGGATCATAGAATTGTCTAGGTTGGAAGTGACCTTTAAGATCATCAAGTCCAACCATCAACCTAACACCGACAAAACCACCCCTAAACCATGTCCCTAAGCACCACGTCTACCCGTCTCTTAAATACCTTCAGGGATGGTGATTCAACTACTTCACTGGGCAGCCTGTTCCAATGCTTGATAACCCTTTCAGTGAAGAAATTTTTCCTAATATTCAATCTAAACCTCCCCTGGCGCAACTTGAGGCTGTTTCCTCCTGTCCTATGGGCTGTTACTTGGGAGAAGAGACCGACCCCCACCTCTCTACAACTTCCTTTCAGGTAGTTGTAGAGAGCGATAACGTCTCTCCCTCAGCCTCCTTTTCTCCAGACTAAACAACCCCAGTTCCCTCACCCACTTCTCATAAGATTTGTTCTCCAGACCCTTCGCCAGCTTCATTGCTCCTCTTTGGACATACTCCAGCACCTCAACGTCCTTCTTGTAACAGGGGGCCTAAAACTGAACACAAGTATTCAAAGTGCGGCCTCATCAGTGCTGAGCACAGAGGGACAATCACTTCCGTGGTGTAAAAGCTTATGGTTATGGTAAACAAGAACCTTATCACTTTCACAAGCCGTTTTTGCAGTGCACCATAGTATAATCTAGCATTTCTTTTAATTTGCAAATACATATTTAAACACCATACTGCATTCTTCTGAGAGGGTTTTCCTTTCATTCATACAAGAAGGAATTCCCTGATGTGCATATAAATATATAGAGAGAGTACATTCATATTGATATATTTGGGTGCTCACAAAAATGGACATGAATGTATATAAACTCGGGAGCATACTAGCTCAGGTGCAAAATAATCTTGAACATTTTATTTCAGCATATTGATGAAGTATGTGTAGGCAAAATACAATATAAAATCCTGTGCATGTGTTCAGTTGATAAGAAATGTGCTTCTGAACAGTTTGGATACAAGATTAAAAAAAAATAATGTTTGTGATGTGGGAGATTCACCTTTTAAAATCTGAAGAACCTCATTCTGATGTAACAGTGGACAGATTAAAAACAGTGAATAAATAATCCTTTCAGACTATATTTTTTATGTAAGTTCATTTAAGTAACAGCTAATATCTGGAAAGTCTTGCTACTATTTAAATAATATTGGATATACATGCTTTGCATACAGAATTCAGATGAGACAAATATTTTCCAGTGTTACAGTACAGAGTGAGGAGTAAAATGTATTGTGGTTTTGATACATCCAGTATCAAACAGAGATTTTGCAAGTTAATTGCTGAAAACACCTAAAAAATTTTGCCCTGAATGGTTTTTAAACAATAATGAACTGAGTTATAGGTCACGTCTGGTCAAGGGCAACAAGAAAAACTTCTGTTAAGTATGTCAGCGATAAAAGGAAGACTAGGGAAGATGTCCTTCCTCTCTGAAGGAAACAGGAGACCTGGTCACCTGGGATATGGAGAAGGCTGTGGTACTCAACGACTTTTTGCCTAAGTCTTCACTCTAACCACACCACCTGAGTCACAGAATGCAAAGACAGGGACTGTGAGAATGAAGAAATGCCCACTGTAAGTGAAGATCAAGTACAAGACCACCTAAGGAACCTGAAGGTGCGCAAGTCCACAGGACCTGATGAAATCCATCTGTGGGTCCTGAGGGAACTCGCGGATGAAGTTGCTAAGCTGCTTTCTATTATATTTGAAAAGTCACAGAATCAGGGAAGGCCACGTTGGATGGGGCTTTGAGGAACAAGGTCTAGTGGGAGGTGTCCCTGTCCACGGCAGGGGGGTTGGAACTAGATGATCTTTAAGGTCCCTTCCAACCTAAACCATTCTATGATTCTATGATAATTTATTAATTTGGCATGGGTTTTATTTTGGACCTTAAATGCTATTTGTGTAATTGTTCACAGAAATTACTGCTTGCTGTATGAAAGATGGATTTGGGCTTACCTTTTGATCTATGTTTGGATTTACAAATATTGAAAACAATTGTAGGAAGTATACTCAGGATTGGTGTGTTAATTCATTTGCCATTTTACAAGAGAAACAATAATACTTTGTGCCATTGATAATTTTTTCTAATTTCTCTGTAATTGAGGTCTACTTCACTAAATTTTCCGGTTGTTGCACATTGCATAACATTACCTGCATGGTAGGTGAGGTACTCAAGAGGTAGAAATGATCTTCTGGTTATTTCAGTGGACAAGGGAATATTATGTAGATTCTTTACCACAGACTTCCTTTTTAACCATAGGATGATTATTTAACTTCTGTGCTTCAGTTGCTCTTCTCTCTAAATTGAGGATAGCCCTCTTTTTCTACCTTCAGTATGTTTTGTCCACTTAGATTGCAAATTCTTTGCACAGTAAGCAAAGAATACTGTCATTTATCGTGTTTTTTTTTTTTGCTAACCTAACAAAAATATATTCAGTATATATTCAGGAAGTGTAAATATTACAGTAAAAAATATCTTCAGTATATGTTAAGATATATTTGTTGTGCTGCTATTTACAGACACCTCAACAGGCAGAAGAAATGGGCCAACATAAAGTGCAACAAAAAGAAATGTGAAGTGCTGCACCTGGGTAGGAATAACTCCATGCCAGCATACCAACAGGGGGTCAACAGGATGGAGACCACCTTGGCAGAAAGGGCCCTTGGGGTCTTGGTGGACATCAAGTTGACCATGAGCCAGAAAAGAGCCAGGAGTTAGCAGCATCCTGGACTGAAGAAGACCATTGCCAGCAGGTTGAGGGAGATAATCTTTCCCCTCTATTCAGCATTGCTGAGACACACGTGGAGTACTGTATCCAGTTCTGGGCTCCCTAGTGCAAAAGAGACTTGGACATACTGGAGCGAGTCCAGCAAAGAGCCACAAAGGTGACTAAGGCACCAGAGCATCTGATGTACAGAGAGGTTGAAAGAGCTGCAATTCTTCAGTCTGCAAGAGAGAAGACTCGGGGAATATATAACTAATGAATCATAAAGAGCCAGGCTCTTCTCAGTGATGCTCACTGAAAGGAAAAGATGCAACAGGCACAAACCGAAATACAGGAAATTCCACTTAAATATAAGAAAACACTTTTATAATGAATGTGGTCAGACACTGGCACAGGTTCCCAAAGAGGCTGTGAAGTCTCCATCCTTGGAGATATTCCATATCTGACTGGACATGATCCTGAGTAGCCTGCTGTCATTGATGCTGTTTTGGTCAGGGGGGTTTGGCCTAGACCTCCTCCATAGATACCTTCCAATCTCTACCCGTGTGATTCTGTGACATATGTCCTGCTAATAGTAAGGTTGTCTGTGCAAAACTATCGTATAACCCACATGGAGACGAATCAGGATAAAGAGCCATGCTGCAATATGATAGCAATACTATACTGTACTCTTCGTTATGTTCATGTGTCATCATAACTATTTCAAATACTATCGATGCACACTTTTTTTTTTCTTTTTTAGGTTTAAAAGTTCTGATGGGACCAGATAAAGCTGGTCATGCAGGCTTGTGGTTCTTGTGACTTCCATTGGGAGGAAGCTTCCTTATTCTTAATATTCTTGCTTAATGCTTTACCTGAAATGTTTCAGTGCATTTCAAGCCTTAAGCAGAAATATCAGCACAAAAACCATAATGTCAGCAAAGCCAGGTAGCTTTGCACTGCATTTTTGATAACATATATAGCTGTTTGTATGTCTTAAGACACTTGTAATGAAACCAGACTTCAAAGAATAAGCATTTACAATTCATTTTTATTTTTTTTTCCCAAAGGACTGCACACTTGGGATCAAACTATATATGCTGACTTCGGTGGAAGTACCATTTCATCCGCTCTTCTAATGATTACTTACATGAGGCCAGGACTTCAATTCACTGTACTGCTTCAAAATGCCAACACAAAATCATGCAACAATGGTTACAATTAGTATTTCAGCAAATCCCATGCCCCCAACTTGCTTATTTGGGTGATCTAAGACTAAATTCCGTCTAATCTGCTTTTACTTCAGCCAAGTTAGTAACTCTGTTGACTTTGATGACTGAAGTGGTTTCCTAGTGGGAAAAGCAAAGTCACAGTTAAGAGCATTAGGCACCAACTCATCACTCAGAGGTTCTATATTTTCACCCAGAATGCACCTGTTGCTTGCGAGTACTTCATCACCCTGCAAGTCCCTCAAAAGTCCATGCTCTTTGCAGGTATCATGTATTGGTATTTGGTGCAGTTCAACTAATATTCAGGCCAGTGACTATAAAGAACCTTACTCTGGCTGCCTCTTTCATTAACGACTAGAAATTCCAATCAGAGAAAGAACCCTGTACACACTGATAGGTGTGGGGGCAGCACATTACACTTTTGAACTGCAACCATTTATTATAATCAAAATGAAAATCAGAAAAAAGAATGTAAAAATTGTGTTTATGATGACAGGTCCCTGCTCACTCTGTGTCTGCTCAAAAGAATGAGGATCAGTGCAGCAGATCAGCTTCCTGCAGATGAGGGAAAGGCTACACAGAGCTTTGCTTGTCCTCTTGGTTACAAAAAAAAAAATATTAATTTATCTTACTTTCACACCACGTTGAACTTGCTATGGTAAAATGAAAGCAGAAGTGGTAAAACAAAAAAGAACACATTACTTATGGTTTTCAAAATATGTCAGCTTACAAAAATTCCAAAATATTGAACCAAACTCTTGACCAGCTTGATGGCTTTCATTAAAATCTTGTGCTTTTTTAAGTTCCTGTGTAAAAAGTAATAGCTTTTCCTCTCTGTCTCCTCAAAAAAACCCCACATCTGAAATCTATTTCTGAATGACAATGCTTACAAAAAATTGTAATGAACATCTGGTTTTGATACAGAAGTCAATAAGCCAACATAAGGAGTCACTTTTCCACAGCTGAACACCATGGAAGACTATACCATAACTACTTATGTCTGTACTGCAACTCCAGATACTATGAAAAAAAGTCATATTTTGAAGTAATCGGGTTGTTGCTCTTAGTAATAAATTCTTCTTCCGTTTCTTCACAGTTGTTGCCATTACTAGATAGATAAACCATAATTGCACACAGGGTATGACAGAGAGCAGTTTTGTGTTCTGAGCCGTTCTTATGCGTCAATCTTGTGTGTTGGCTGTTCAGTTTTGAATAGGACAAAGATGTATTTTTGTAAACACAGGAAGGTACAAAACTGCACCCTGCTTACATAAGTAACATCATACAGTGGTAAATTAACAACAAATTATTTAGCCTAATTTAGGTTTCATAGAATGATAGAATACTGTGTTGGAAGGGACTTAAAGAATCACCTGGTCCAACCTTTCTTGGCAAAAGCACGGTCTAGACAAGATGGCCCAGTACCCTGTCCAGAAGAATCTTAAAAGTGTCCAATGTTGGGGAATCCATCAATTCCTTGGGGAGATTATTCCAATGGCTGACTGCTCTCATTGGGAAAAATTTTCCTCTCGTGTCCAATTGCAATCTCTGCAGGAGTAACTTGTACTCATTACCCCTCATCTTTTCCATGTGACTCCTTGTAAAAAGGGAGTCACAGAATCTTCAGAGTTGGAAGGGACCTCTAGAGATCATCTAGTCCAACTCCCCTGCTAAAGCAGGACTGCCCAGAGCATGTTACTCAGGACTGCATCCAGGCGAGTCTTGAAAATCTCCAGAGAAGGGGACTCCACAACCTCCCTGGGCAGCCTGTTCCAGTGCTCTGTCACCCTCACCGTAAAGAAGTTTTTCTGTGTATTTGAACGGAACTTCCTATGTTGCAGCTTGTGCCCATTGCCCCTCGTCCTGTCACTGGGAACCATTGAAAAGAGTCTGGCACCATCCTCCTTCAACCCACCCTTTAGATACTTGTATGCCATAATAAGGTCTCCCCTCAGCCTTCTCTTCTCCAGGCTAAAGAGTCCCAGCTCTTCTAGCCTTTCCTCATAAGGGAGATGCTCCAGTCCCTCAATCATCTTAGTTGCCCTTTGCTGGACTCTCTCCAGTAGTTCCCTGTCTCTCTTGAACTGGGGAGCCCAAAACTGGACACAGTACTCCAGCTGTGGCCTCACCAGTGCAGAGTAGAGGGGGAGGATGACCTCCTTCGACCTACTGGCCACACTCTTCCCTATGCAGCCCAGGATTCCATTGGCCTTCTTGGCAACAAGGGCACATTGTTGGCTCATGGATAATTTACTGTCTACCAGGACCCCCAGATGCTTCTCCTCAGAACTACTTCCCAGCAGGTCCACCCCTAACCTATACTGGTGCTTAGCATTCTTCCTCCCCAGGTGGAGGACCCTACACTTGCTTTTGTTGAACCTCATTAGGTTCTTCTCTGCCCAGCTCTCCAGCCTGTCTAGGTCACGCTGGATGGCAGCACAGCCCTCTGGAGTGTCAGCCACCCCTCCCAGTTTGGTATCATCAGCAAACTTGCTGAGGATACACTCTGTACCCTCGTCCAGGTCATTGATGAATATGTTAAACAATACTGGTCCAAGTATTGACCCCTGGGGGACACCACTGGTTACAGGCCTCCAACTAGACTCTGTGCCGCTGATCACAACCCTCTGAGTTCTGTCACTCAGCCAGCTCTTGATCCACCTCACTGTCACCTCATCTAGCCCATACTTCCTCAGCTTCCTAATGAGGATGTTATGGGAGATGGTGTCAAAAGCCTTGCTAAAGTCAAGGTAGATGACATCTACAGCTCTCCCCTCACCCAGCCAACCCGTTATAACATCATAGAAAGCTATCAGATTGGTCAGGCATGATTTACCTTTGGTAAATCCATGTTGACCACTTTCAATAACTTCCTGTTCCTCAACGTGTTTGGAGATGACATCCAGAATGAGTGCTCCATTACCTTCCCAGGGACAGAGGTGAGACTAACCAGTCTGTAGTTCCCTGGGTCCTCCTCCTCCTTGCCTTTTTTGAAGATTGGAGTGATGTCAGCCTTCCTCCAGTCCTCAGGCACCTCTCCTGTTCCCCATGACCTTTCAAAAGTGATGGCGAGTGGTCTAGCAATAACATCTGCCAGCTCTCAGCACTCGCGGGTGCATCCCACCAGGGCCCATGGATTTATGAATGTCCACCTTGGCCAAGTGGTCTCTGACCCGGTCCTCCTCAACTAAGGGAAAATCTTCCTCTCTCCAGACCTTCCCCCTTGCCTCCAGGGTGTGGGATTCATGAGGGACAGCTTTAGCAGTGAAGACCGAAGAAAAGAAGGCATTCAGTAACTCTGCCTTCTCTGTCTCTTCCACCACTAGGGCACCCGTCTCATTCATCGGTGGGCCTACATTTTCCCTAGTCTTCCTTTTTCTGTTGATATACTGGAAAAATCTCTTCTTATTGTCTTTAACTGCAGTGGCCAAGCTGAGTTCTGATTGAGCTTTGGCCCTTCAAATTTTCCCCCTACATAGCTTTGTTATATCTTGATAATCCTCATAAGTTGCCAACCCCCTTTTCCAGAGAATGTAAGCTTTCCTTTTTTTCCTGAGGTCCAGCCAAAGCTCTCTATTTAGCCAGGCTGGCCTTCTTCCCCGTCGGCTTGTCTTTCGGGACATGGGGATGGCCTTCACCTGTGCTTCTAAGAGCACCTGCTTGAAGTATGACCAGTCTTCCTGGGCACCTTTGCTCTTCAAAACTGTCTCCCAAGGGATACTCTCAACCATGCTCCTAAACAGACTAAAGTCTGCCCTTTGGAAATCCAAGGTGGCAGTTGTGCTGGCTCCCCGCTTTGCTTAACCAAGAATTGAAAATTCTACCATTTCATGATCACTGTGCCCAAGATGACCTCCAACCTTTACATCCCCCACAAGACCTTCTCTGTTAACAAACAGTAGGTCCAGTAGGGCACTTCCCCTAGTTGGTTCCTTCACCAGCTGTGTTAGAAAGTTGTCTTCCACACACTCCAGGAACCTCTGGGACTGTTCCCTCTCTGCTGCGTAGTATTTCCAGCAGACATCTGGGAAGTTGAAGTCCCCCACAAGAACAAGGGCAGATGATCGCGAGACCTCTGCCAGCTGCTTATAGAATACTTCATCAGTTTCTACATCCTGATTAGGGGGTCTATAACAAACTCCCATCACAATGTCTGCTTTGTTGGCCTTCCCCTTAATTCTTATCCATACACACTCAACACTGTCATTCACACTGTTGAGTTCTAGACATTCAAAACTGCCCCTAACATAGCGGGCCACCCCACCACCTCTCTTCCCTTGCCTATCTCTTCTGAAAAGTTGGTAGCCATCAATTACAGCACTCTACTTGTGTGTGTCTTCCCACCACATTTCTGTGATGGCAACTATATCATAGTTTCCTTGCTGAACAATGGCCTCCAGCTCCTCCTGTTTATTCCCCATGCTGCGTGCAGTTGTGGAGATGCATTTCAGCTGGGCTAATTGTTCTGCTACTTCCTTGGTGGGACAAGCCCTAATTCGCACCTGATCATGCTCGGACACTTCTGTAGTTTCCAAATTATCACTACCCCTCATGTCTTTGCTACCACACAAATCACCATCCCCCACCATCACTGAGACAGACTGCAAGACCTTGCTAACACTTTTACCCAGAAGCGCTGGTATGCTGCTCCCAGGCACCACTTTTGTAATCCTGGTTTCATCCCCATCCCCCTTCAAACCTAGTTTAAAGCCCTACGAATGAGCCCTGCTAATTCTTGTCCCAAGATCTTTCTTCCCCTTTGGGTTAGGCTTCCCCCACCTGTTGCCAGCATGCCTGGTTTCCTGTAGATCAGCCCATGATCAAAAAAGGCGAAGTCCTGACGGATGCACCAGTCTCGGAGCCAGGGGTTAATTTGCTGGCTCCTCCTATTTATCCCCTTGTCAACCCCTGTAAATAGCGGGATAGAGGAGAACACTATTTGTGCTCCTGATCCCTTAACCAGCCGTCCCAGGGCCCTAAAGTCATTCTTCATTGCCCTTAGACTTCTGGTACCTACCTCATCACCACCTACCTGAAATATCAGTAGTGGGAAGTAATCTGATGTCTGAACCAGGGAAGGGAGTTTTCTCCGTATGTCCTTAATTCTGGCCCCAGGGAGGCAGCCGACTTCCCTGTGGGATAGGTCCAGTCTACAAGTTGTGCCCTCTGTTCCCCTCAGAAGGGAGTCACCTACTACAATTACCTTTCTTTCTTTCTTGGTTGAGGAAGTCCTAAGGCGTGGGGGTGAGTGACTAGCACTGGGTGACTCACTGGATGGATCATCCTCTCCATCCTCAATCGCCTGGTCCTTGATTTCCGAAGCCCCATACCTATTATGCAATGGCAATTGGGATGGTGAGGGGGGCTGTGAGGCGTTGCACTTGCCTCTCCGAGGAGGGATCCGACTCCACTCCCCCTTATCCCTTAAGTCCTCTCCTTCTGTCTGGTGACAGGAGGGAAGGGGATCATCCACTTCTGATAGAGCCTCTTCGGGCTGCCTTTGCCTCAGGGTATGGCTCCACCAATCTATTACATTTTCACACTCTCTAATACTTCTTAACCTTTCTACCTCTTCCCTCAGTTCAACCACCTGCCTGAGCAGATCATTTACTTGATCGCACCGTATACAGGCAGTGTCTGCGGCTCCCTGTGAGAGCAGTGCCAGGCTCAGGCGTTCGTTGCAGCCCGACACCTGCACAGCCACATGCTTGCACAGGGGCTCAGTCTGAGTTCCCACATTCTTTCTTGCAGCGGCTTTTGACCGTTTTGTGGCCGTGTTCTTCTCTTGTGCCGGGAGGGGATGAATCTCTGCTGCCAGCTTCCCGCACGCCCTGAGCCCGTGCCCCTGCACGCCGATGCTCCTCTGCTTGCGCTTGCCCAGCTCGTGCTGAGCTTAGCCGCGAGGCTTTCAGTGGCCCACCGTGCGAACTGCTGCGCCCGGTTCGCTCGCTCCCGCCGCGGTGCCGCAGTGACACGCTGGGTGACGCCCACCGGCTGCCCGCGTGCTGGGCGCGCAGCCCGCCGCTGCGCTCCGCGGCCGCCCGCTTAGAACCGCCGCGTGTGACGTTGTCTGCGCCCCCGCCGCGTCACAGCCCGCCCCCGAGCTGCCGGTTCCGGCACGAGGCAGCCGCTTTTCCCAGCCACGAAAGCCCTCAAAAGAGGCCTGTCCCGGCCTTACCCGCCGCGATCCCCTTCCCCAGGGAGGCCTTACCTGCGCTGGAGCTGGTCTCCTCGGCGACTCCAAGAGTCTCCATCTTCTTTGCAGCCACGCTTTCAATACTGGAACATGATTAAGGTCTCTCCCAAGCCGCCTTTTCTCAAGCTGAAAAGGAAGTTTGCTGTGGTTTATCTGGGAGTTACTAAAAGATTTCAAAGCTTGTCATGCAATTCAATTTTTTTTTTACATAGCAAATAATTTTCCATTTTAGTTCTTTTCCAGTTGTCATCAAAATTTTATCCTTCAGCTAAAACCATTGCAGTTAACTTTGCTTTTGAAAGAGTGTTCAAATGTTAAAGAAAATGGGACAGTCTTGATTGATTGAAATTTTATTTTCAGCAGTGCGAAACTTTTCTGTTCCTTAACAAAAATTGTTTTCTAGGTCATGACCAAAAAGGTTTTGCGTTGCTAAAGAACATAGTGTTTTCCTGAAAATCATATTTATTGTAGATGAAAAGTGCAAAATGTAAATTGACCATAGTTTTGACCGTCATTTCAATAACATGAAGTTGTAGGCTAGACAGGAAGAGTATATTTTTTTAACTAATGTCGGATGGCATTTTAAACAGGAAGTTGCACTTCAGGAAGAAAAAGATGCATTTATTGGAGAAAATATTCTTTTTCAGGATCATTTCAATTATCTTCCAGTTAATATTTTGGAAAACACTTTTGCATATTTGCAAATGGTGTATTCAAAGCCTAAAGGAAACTGATGAAATACTTTTGTTGGTAGTGATATAAAGAAGCCATAAAATTTGATGTACAGCATTTGATAAATTCACCTTCATGCAGAAGTGTCTTCAGTTAAATTAATCTAAAGTGAAGTTTTTATGGTCCTTTAGATTATTGCACCACAAATTTTCACTTTTGACTACCGAGTTGTCCATTACAAGATTATGGTTTGCAGGTTTCACTGCTTGCTGACTTAGACAGCAAGACTTTAAAACATTATTGCAGTTTTTAAATTCTGAACTTTTCAAAAAATTATAATAATGGACCAATAGCCAACACTCCTTTGTGCCTAAAGAAACTTGGACATAGATCAAAGATTTTAATATTACCTAAATTACTGACCTATACAGTTTTACTTTCCAAAACCTACAACTTATTGCAGTAAAGAACTTTCAGATAGGAATGGTCATTCTTCACTGAATTGTTTTGGGCTTAATCTAAGCTAATTGTCACCAGGCACAACCATCCTGGAAAAAACAAAACAAAATCATAATAAAAAAATAAACAAACAAACAAACAGTCCAAACCTCAAACCAAACAAACCAATCAGTCAATTAAACAAAGCCCATGCTGCATGCGTTAGTGTAGAAGCACTTCAGTTGGGCTATTGGTCCTGCTGGAAGAAGCCCTAATTCCTACCTGACCATTCCCAGGTGCAGCTGTAGTTTCTAACCCATCAATGACTCTCATGTCTCTGCTGCTTCATGAATCTCCATCCCCTGCCTTCACTGAATCTGCAGACTGAGGGACCTCCCTAGCATTCTGTTCCACAGAAATTGGCACGCCCCTCCCAGGTTTACCTCGAAAGAGCCTGCTTTCATTCCCTTCCCCCTTCAAATTTACTTTAAAGCACTTTCAATGAGCCCTGCTAACTCCTGTGCCAAGGTTATTGGATCCCGCTGTGCATGTTGTTTACCTGCACTTTAATAAAGCCTTTGACACCCTTTCCCACAGAATTTTCCTGGAGAAACTGTCTGCCTATGGCTTGGATAGGCATACACTTTGCTGGGTAAAAAACTGGCTGGAGGGCCAGGCCCAAAGAATGGTGGTGAATGGAGTTAAATCCAGCTGGTGGCCGGTCACGAGTGGTGTTCCCCAGGTCTCAGTATTTGGGTTGGTTCTCTTTAACTTCTTTACCAATGATCTGAATGAAGGGATCAAGTGCACCCTCAGTAAGTTTGCAGGTGACACCAAGTTAGGCAGGAGTGTTGACCTGCTTGAGGGTCAAGAAAGATCTGGACAGGCTGGATCAATGACCCGAGGCCAATGGAGAACAAGTCTTATGAGGAGCAGCTGAGGGAACGGATTGCTTAGTCTAGAGAAAAGGAGGCTGATGGGAGACCTTATCAGTCTTTACAGCTAACCTGAAAGGAGGTTGTAGAGACATGGGGCTCAGTCTTTTCTCCGAAGTAACAATTGATAGGACAATTGACAGGACAATTGACAGGCTGAAGTTACGCTAGGGGAGATTCAGACTGAACATTAGGAAAAAATTCTTCACCAAAAGGGTTATCAAGCATTGGAATGGCTTGCCCAGGGAAGTGGTGGAATTGCCATCCCTGGAGGTGTTTAAAGGATGGGTAGACATGGTTTAGTGGTGGTTTTGTCAGTGTTACGTTAATGGTTGGACTTGATCTGAAAGGTCCCTTCCAACCTAGACAATTCTATGATTCTTACCTCTACCTTATGACAGGCAGAGGCTGTGGTTTATTGCCCCTGTTAAGTTCTGCCCCAGGGCAGCCTGGAGGAGTCACTCTGGGCCTGCACTGGGATGCATAGGGACATGGTGGGGTTGTTGTGAGCAAGTACAGCGCCCTGCTAAACCCCCAGGGTGTGAGGAAGGCACCCAGGGTTGCAGAGGTCAGTGGTGCTTTACGCGTGGGTCCGTGTCTGTAAGTCCTGCATGGACCTATCTATCCTGGCCCCCCCACCAAAGGCCTGCTTCTCCTGGTGAAGGGAACACGAGAGTCACCCCCGATGACTGCCTGCACTGCTGGTGGTGACTCTGCCTTGGGGATGGCTTGGTGCCCTTTGGGTTTTGGTGGATCTGATCTGCGTCTCAGAGATGCTTTTGCACCTCTTTGGTGGCATTTCCTGGTGCCCCCTGCACTCCCTTCCCATCCTGTGCAGGCAGGGAGAAGTTCTGAATAAATGTCTTTTAATGGGAAAACTGAGAACAAAACAGTCAACAAAGCTACTACATCATCAACACACCCTGCCCTCGCTCCCCAAAACCATCTCATCCCTGCAACAGGTCTAATCCCACCATCTGCCCCAGCAATGGCTGTGGGAGACTTGCACTTGCTGACATATTTTGGTAATGAGCCACGCTGCTGCTTCTTCTCTTGCTTTTCCAGCCTGATGTCATGCTGGGACACGCTGCTCTGGGGTGGTGTCAGGTCTGTCCCCGCATCCTGCTATGGATCCTCAGGCTTCATCCCGGTGGTGTTGAAATGCTCTATGTTTAGGATAGCTTTGAAGGTCTTAGAGACACTGTAGTCAGCGGAGGGCATCTTCTCAGGCAGCCAGAGTGAGTTGAACTTGTGGGAGGGGATGGTAGGGTCCCATGGCATGGGGACGCTGCTGGGACCATTCTGGCTGATCCCCACTGCCTCCAGGCAGCAATCCAAGTGCTTCATAGCCTCTTCCAGTAGGATGTCCTCAGGCAGCACAATGTCACCATCTGGAAGCACCAGAGGGTCTCTGATGGCTTGTACATGGAGGGTGGCAGAGGGGCTGTGGGGGATGTCACTGTGTAGGGGAATGTTACTGGCTGGGAGGGTGTCCTCCTCCCTGGAGACATCACTGTCCAGAGGGTTGTCACCACCTGGGAGGGTGTTCTCCTCCATGGGGACTTCACTACCCAGGGAGATGTCACCACCTGGGGAGGTGCCATCATCTGTGTGGACATCACTGCCTGGGGGCTGTCACTGCCCAGCCCCCAAGGGGTTGGCTGTGCTGGACAGGCTGTGCTGTGGGTCCTGCCCCTCGAGGTGGTGGTAGCCGGGAAGGCACAGTGACATCACTGGGAGGGCAGGGGCTGCTACTCTCCCCTGATGCTGGTTGGGCAAAACAGCTGCACTTGGTCCCGGCGGGTGGGGCATTGGTCTGCCCAGGACAGGGTGTGCCTGCAGACCTGGTGTCCCCACAGGGCAGAGAAGCAATGCTGTGGCCAATCACATGAGGGACAGGCCTTAATCCCACCATCTGCCCTGACACTGGCTGCAGGACCTTTGCACTTGTTGCCATGTTTTGGCAATGAGCCATGCTGCTGCTTCTTCCCGTGCTTTTCCAGACTGATGTCGTGCTGGGACATGGTGCTTGGGGGTGGCGTCAGGTCTGTCCCCGCATCCTGCCGTGGATCCTCAGGCTTCATCCAGGAGGTGTTGAAGTGATCCATGCTCAGGGTGGCTTTGGTGCTCCTGACTGTAGCCAGACGAGAGCATCCTCCTGGACAAATAGAGAGAGCTGAATTTGTGGCAGGGGACAGTAAGGTCCCGGAGCACCGGGACACTGCTGGGACAACCCTGGCTGATCCATATTGCCTCCAGAGAGCAATCCAAGCACCTCATAGCCAGCAAGGCCTCCTTAGGCAGCACAATGTCATCGGCTAGAACAACCACAGGGTCCGTGATGGCTTGTACATGGCGGGTGGCAGAGGGGCTGTTGGGATGTCACTGTCCAGAGGGTTGTCACCACCTGGGAGCGTGCCCTCCTCCATGGGGACATCAACTGCCAAGGGACATGTCATGAACTGGGAGGGTGTCTTCCTCCATGGTGACATCAATGGCAAGGGCAAGTCACCACCTGGGAGAGTGGATCATCCATAGGGATGTCCCTGTCTGGGGGCATGTCACTGCCCAGAAAGTTGTCACCACCCAAGAAGCTGCTCTCCTCCATGGGGACATAATGACCCAGGGAGATATCATGATTTGAGAGGGTGTCCTCCATGGGGACATCACTGCCCGTGGAGCTGCCACTGCCCAAGGGTGCCACCAAAGGGCTGGCTGTGATGGACAGGCTGTTTGATGTGTATGACCCCTCAAGGTGGTGGTAGAAAGGGAGGTATGGCAGCAGCACTGGGGAGGCAGGGGCCACTGTTCTTCCTTGATTCTGGTTTGTCACAAAGAGCTGTGGTTGGTCTGGGAGGACCACCGGTCTGCCCAGGCCAGGGGGAGCCCACAGCCTTGGCGTCCCCACTGGGCAGTGACTGGCAGAGAAGCAATGAATGCCATGGCCAACTGCAAAGGTTGCTGATGGAGACAGATCGATGCTCAAACCAGGAATGTGAAACGGGAGAGACAACCTCAAGATCCTGGGAAATGATCTGTGAATTATCTTTACTGGGCAGGCCTTGCCCAGGCTATGGGCACGTATTCTCACAGTACCTTGATGACCTCACGTGCCACAGCTTCCTGGGGGACAGGGTTGCTTGGGGTGCCGGGGGGGGATGCCAGAGACAGGAGAGCCATGGGCGCTGAAGTGCTGGATGGCTGGGTGGCTGGGGGGAGCAAGAGTGCTGAGGTGCCAGTGCAGGTGGGGATGCCATACCTGGTGGGGGTGCCCAGGGTGCCTGCAACGCCACATCTGCCGGCGGTGCCAAGGTTGCAGGGATGGGCTGCTGCTCCTGGCCATGCAGAGAGCAGAGGTTCGCTGATCCTGAAATAGAGACATGAGCAAATGCTGGGGGTCACATCCCAAGCTGGGGCACATGAGGGGACTGAGAAGGAGAAGGGAGAGGTGCAATGGAGGAAGGACTGTGAATTTTCACGATGTACATACCTGGGCTGCCGGGGTCAGGGTCCTTACCTCTAGCATAGAGTGCTTTGGGGATGAAGAATGGCTGAAGTAGCTGAGGCATCATTGGACCCCAGGGGCCACACAGTGGGTGCCACAGGGCTGGTGGTGCCATGGTCAGCTGTGGTCAGTGGATGGTCAGTTGTGTTCAGTCGACACGGGTCTGTCCACTTATCTTTGAGTGTCTCCCAGGAAGGAATGTGAGGTCTCTCTGTGTTCTGTTGCACTCCCAACTGCTTTGCCAGCTCTTCATGGGGAGAGAAAGTGTTAACAAAAGAGTTAAAAGAAGAGTTAACAGCCAATGTCTTGATGTCCAACTGGAAACCAGTAATAAGTGGTGTCCCTCAAGGGTTTGTACTGGGTTGAATACTATTTAATATGTTCACCAATAACCTAGACAGTAGGGTTGAGTGCACCCTCAGCAAGTGTTTGGGTGACACCAAGAAGAGTGATGCAGTCAATACATTAGAGGGAAGGGATGTCATCCAGAGGGACCTTGACAGGCTTGAGGAGTGGGCCTGTGTGAACTGCATGAATCTCTACAAGGCCAAGTGCAAAGTCCTGCACGTGTATCAGGGTAATCCCCAATATCAATACAGGCTAGCAGATGAATGGATTGAGAGCAGCCCTGCGGAGAAGATAGAAATGAGAGAATAAATTGTAACTAAGACAGATGAATTAAAAGAAAAGAACACTGGTTTATCACTGCAGTTTTCTCAATGTGTTTTCCCAGTGCCTGTGGTTTCCTGGGACGTGGCTGTCTGCCCCTGAGAAGACTGCAAAGTTACCGTGGCACAGTTTCCTAGATTGGTTATCCCTTTTCTGCATAGCAGGCTTTGCAGGGTTGTGCGAGATGGCTGTAAAACAACCCATAGGAAGCTGAAGGAGTAGTAACCACTGAGTCTGGAATAGGAATGTAAGAAATTAGCCATGTAAGCCAGCACAGTAGATTGCCATATGGGATATTGTCAGTGCTAGAACACTTTCAGAGGGCCACAAAATTTGTTGAAAGATATCTTCATGCTTTAGGGAGGAATGACAATGTTCTCAGCACAAGCAGAAGTTATACTGAGTATCTGTCAACACTAAGGAAGGTATTTCAAAAAATGGAAGCAAAACAGCCTCGGGGAAAACAAAAATTTTTTTTGTTATTTTTTTTTCAAATGAGACAAGGAGTTGTGTAGCTGGACTGCAGAAAATGCGAGGAGGATATTCACACTATGGCAAATCACATCAGTTCTCTGGGTTGAGGACTCTGAGTTGCAAGAATTCTCTCTGTGTTAAATTATAAGATATTCCTCACAATTTTGTCAGTGTCTTCAGAGCTTTAACATCACCAACGTAGGACTTAGAGGCTTTAGCATATTAAAGGCATGAGAGAGAGATTTCTAGATGTCTGATGAGCTACTCAAACCCTTTGACTCTTTGTGTTGATTTGACAATTGTATCTATCGTGCTCATTCATCAAGTATAAAGGAACTTTTGTCCAATAATATGCAACATGCTTCCTAAGGAAAGCTATACATGATTGTTCTCAAGTAACAGTAAAAAGATTTCATAAAAAATATTCTTTCCCAACTAGAGTTGGGAAGTTGTAGCAGGATAGGATTTTCTGCTGCTGTAAACTGGCTTTCCACCATATACACAACAGCTTAAATATCACTGTAAACATAATAAGTGACCCACTGAAAAACAGATCAAAGCTTTGCCGTGATGTCTGAGTCACCTGTTTCTCTGTTGCACAGCTTCCAGAGGAGGCTGGAGAGTGATGCTTCACCTGTATCAAAGTAGTAAGAGGGGTGGGAAATAGAAGATCCTTTCTTAAGCTGAAGAATGCCTCAAACTCTGGTTTCCCACCACTAGAAAGTGTTTTAACCAGGTCATTTTTTTTCTAATACTCCTCTGGGTATGGTTCCAGGTTGGAGGGGATAGGAACATGGCTGCTAGAAAATTCAAGTTCTTGCTCAGGCTGCTGAGATGTTCTATTAGGCAGAAATTTTGAGGGATAAAATACAATTTCCCTGGACTATTGTGTACTTCAGGGACTGAAATCTCACTTGTTTCCATGGGGAAAGAAGGTCACCAAGAACAATATAAATGGAAACTCAGCAAGAGAAAACACACCTTTTGGAGACCCATAGGCAGAAAACCTTTGCAGAGTCTAAAACACATGCCTGTAAAGTACTTTTTGTTCCCCAAATGAAATGTGTTGTATGAGTTGAAGATACCATTATTTTACCCTAATGCTCCATGATGTAATTGATGGTAACTCTGTGCTTTATGTAGCATTCTTGCAGAGGATGTTGGGCTTTACTGGGGACTTTAATCCTCTCTGAAAGCCTTAGCCTAAATGCTGAATGACTAGCTCTGTTACGGAGACGTTGACAAAGTACTGACATATTCTCTCCATTTCAAATAATGTCACAGCTGCTGTATCTGCCTTGAATTTCTACATGGAGTAGAATGGATTTCTGGGATTCAAAAGATGCACTGCATGATAATAAGGTACTGTCTAATTTGGAAAACAACCTGCCCATGTCCTTTCTTTCAGATTTGATTTGAGATTTTTGACCTGCATTTTTGTAGTGGATTATGCATTTATTATTTGATTTTGATAGATTATTGGACTCTGCGGGAGGGGAAAAGTTCTGAGGTATAAATGAAGTTTCTTTGCTAACAGGCTGTTACGTTTGCTGTGGTGCTAAGTGACAGTTGTCCTTCAAAACCAGAAGTCAGGTGTTCAGTTCAGGTTGGCTGATTTTTAGGATGGCACAAAGTTTTCTGAGTTTACTTTTTGTGCCAGAAATTACACACCTCCTTTTTGGATGGTTGTTTTTAACAGAACAAGTGAAGAGCACTTAATGAGGTGCCATATGTCAGGTCTGGAGTCAGATTAAAAACAAATAATTAAACTATATCCCTTCCCTATCAAAACAGATTGTGATGTGTTTGTGGAAGGAAGCTGAATCTGACATATAATGTTTTGACAGTCTTTTGGGACCATCAGTCATACTTCAGCACTATCACGTTTAAAAGTTGCAGTTCTGTTCATATGAAATACAAGTTTCAACCTATAAGTAATTCATGTTTCCATAACTATTCTATACTGGCAATAAAATCTGAGCCACACACTTCTAAATGCATGACAGGTTTTGAAATCCTTTCAGTTATATATTGGTTTCAGGTATGAAATAGGATAACTCTGCTTTTGCAGGTAACTTCCAATCCACTGAATCCAGGTGAGAGTGTTCTACAAAATATTTCTTGCCAAAAATATATCACTTCCCTGTGTCATATGTCAGAGAATGACATGCAAAACCATTGGAAAACACATAGCAAAATTTTTGACAATGTACCGTATGTGGGCCACTTGCAGCTATGACAAAATATCAGGAAGTACATGCTCAGCTGGTAAACAGTGAGTTTCTGCCTATTCCCAACGGTGATGAAAATTTAACCTTTGTGTATCATCTTTGTTGACCATACTAATAGGCAGGATCCTATTAGTTCACCACAACAGAAGACACACATGTATGTATATATAATTTGTTAAGCATAGATATCATCAGGAAAAACAGGGAAGACTTTGACTAATAGACTTGATGAGCACGACTCTTCCAAAAAAAGTTTCAAAAAACTCAACCAAACAGCAACCAAGACAACGGAATGAGTAAAGTCTTGTTCCTGCAAGTGTGTAAACATGTTTTAGGTCTGCGTGGATGGCAGGTTGGATTGCAGAACTTTTAAAAGATTATAATTTCAGCAGAGACACCCCCATATTCAGAAGGAGTCCAGTTTATCTGAAATGTTACCAATTTTTTTTTAATGGTTTTTGATCAGTGGTTTGAATGTGTGCACAATTCAATTTGAATTTTCTAAGAAGTTTTCCAAGATATGAGCTGGCATTGATGAATCTAACTAATGCACCCATCAAATCTCTTCCTCTATCCACTAGATTTCTACCACTTAAATAAAATAAAAAAAATTGACTGGCTCTTCTAGTCTTCATAGGCAGCTTCTGCTCACAGGCAGCTTGGTTTTGTTTAATAAATTATTCTTGCTTGTTTAGTATAAATTCTTCTTAGTGGTTTTATGTTTTTCCTTCTAATTATTTGCTCTGTTACTTCACGGGGACAGAGGTTAGGTTGTTTCCTGTTGTTATCTCCAATCAGGAGTTCAAATAGGATCCTATCAGATTCTTGATAAATGACACTATAGCATCTGATAAAAGATTCCTTTCAACACACCATATGAAAAATCTGGGCAACCAGTACCATAATTACTCAAATGATTGCTGTACTATGCAATGGCTCCCAAGTTCAGACGGCTGATCCAGGCTTGGGTTACAGGATCCTTTCATTTGCAAGTGATGCAAATACAGTTTCTGAGAGTGCGGTTCTCAACTTACATCCACTGTGCAGTAATAATTATATGGTGTATGTGTTGGTCCCCATTATCTACTTAATAGTTTACCTGTTGTTTAAGTACAAGACTAATCGTAAGTTTTAACAGCCTATATAATCCAAACAGTACCAAGAAAAATTCTTATTCAATACCCCATTGCACACTGTAATAAACTGCACATACATGTTTAATTTTTTTCTTTAACATTAACATGCCAATAGGATTGCGGTTTGGGTCTGAACCATAGTATTAGTTATTTCTCTAAAACAATGGTCTGTAATTAAATGAAGTCACTGAGTCAGTTACCCAGGAATCAAGACCGACAGAGGCAGAGCTACCTTGAGGGTGCAAATGTGGATAGATATAGAAAACTGAAATGGCATACATGCAATATGAAGTGTCTGTACACATGCACAGAAGTCGAGTTCTTCAGCAATGCTGCATATACTCAGAACAGTTACACTGCACACATTCAGTAAGTCCGACATATCTGATAATGGACTTTCACAGTCCCCTTCACAATGAGGGCCCATTTTATGTTTCCTTTTCTTCTTAGAAATCGCATGCTGTTTTTAAGAAGTATGTGATTCATCAAGTTTTTATTAATTGCTGATTGTGTAGACTTCTTTTCTTATGAAGCACTGAGGTTTCAGATATGACACTGAACCCATATGAAGGTATTCTGCTTCTGCAGACTTTCATGGAAATTAATGAAGTGTGGTATCTAAGTCAGTTTAGTCTAAAGACATCATTGCTTTATCCTCTGATTCCTCTTAAATACAAATGCTCCTCTCTGTATTGTTTCTAATCCACTCTTGTAAACTTAATAGCTTATTTGAACAATTTTTCACAGCGACAGGTATACATGTGCTTAAGTATTTTCAAGGTTAAGGTCTAGAAAAAATTTGCATAAATGCCTTTCTAAACACTTTGCTTTAGAGCATGTAATTTTAAATGCTACCCGTCAATTACTTGCTGCATGTTATATTTATCATTCATAGATTGGGACCAGAGGAAGGTCTGAAGCTGCGGCAAATGAGGTTTAGATTAGATATTAGGAAGAATTGCTTTACTGAAAGAGGGGTCAGGCACTGGAACAGCCTGCCCAGGGAGGTGGCTGAGTCACCATCCCTAGAGGTATTTAAGAAACATCTAGATGTGGCACTTCAGGTCATGCTCTAGTGGCAGAGATTGTAGGGGATTTTTTGTGTGTGTATGGTTGGACTCGATCTCAAAGGTCCTTTCCAACCATGAAGATTCTATGATTCTATGATTTATAATAGTGAAGCATTTAGGAGTAGATATTTTTGTTTGTTTTCTTTTAGAATTTGTAGTTTCAATAGCACTGAAATATTTAGTCTTGAAGGCTGAACAGATATTCATTTATTCATTCTGTACTTTAATCCCTGTACTTTATTGTTCTTTTGCAGTTTCTACAATAAGCAATACACTTATATGAAAAAATTAATGCCTTTTTTTTTTCATTCTTTCCAATGAAAACCTCTACTTCTAGGCTAACAGGCAATCTACCTCAGGCTCTAGGTTATGATTTTATAAGTGCCATTAAATTCCTTTTTATAACTCCACAGTCATTAGGAGCTAAAATTGCTGACACAGTAGTTTACACAGAGTAGGTAAAGGAATACACATTTTTATTAATTAACAGTATCACGGTGGTAACAAGCTCTTCATATTCCACAGAGCCTGCATATATGGTAACATTGTCCTGAATAAAAACAGAATATTTCCCATCACAAAATCACAGCTGAACAAGCCCAGCTACATCAGCCTCTCCTCACAGGGCAAGTGCTCTCCTCCCTGACACCCTGGTAGTCCTCCACTGAACTCACTCCTGTTTATAGATTTCCTTCTCACACTGGGGTCCCAAAGCTAGATGCAGTATGTTGGCTGTGGTCTATGGAGTGCTGAACTGCAGGGCTAGGGTGGGAGCGAGTCAGAATGGGAAGCAAGTGAGAACATCAGCTAGCACTTTCTGAGCTGTCTACATCTTCAGGACAGCTAAAAGGCAGCCTAGGAACAGTATAATAAAGGGTAGCTGTTTACGACTTGAATTGTAAGACCTCAGCAGTGATCTTGTTCCCATCATTTTTTTGCCACTTCTCAGTATGTTTGTTCCATGAACTGTAAAATAAGGCTAATGAAACACAGTCTCCTGTTTAAAATGCTTGGAGCACTTTCACTGAAAAGTGCTATAAAAATGCTAGTGGTGGTGTTATACACTGAGCAGTCTGATGATGCTCATTCTGCTTGTTCAGATATCGTGGATTTACCACCTTAGTCTGAGGACATAGAATATCTTAAAACTTCTGACATTCTTAAACTCACTAGGATTTTTTCAAGCACTCGGATAGCATTTTAATCACATTGCTCATTTCATCTCTTATGTTTGTGATTTTCTCCTTACTGATGGAGCAGCTGATATCTAGAAATTCAATTAATTTGCTTTCATCATCTGTTACAGCTTAACTAACCTTACAGGGAGCATTTGAGCACAGAGATGAAGCTGGGTAAATTATAATTGCAACATATTTTGAATAGAGTCATAATCCATTAGAAAACCCAGGCAGGTCACATATTTTTACCCAGGCAGATCGTTCTACTACAGTTTTGTTAAAAGTGATTAAATCCTTTTTAGTACAATAGATAATCATGTACCATTCTTATCATGTCCAGTTTTCTGGTTTAGTTTTCATTCTCTAAAGTGTTTTTCATCAACTATCACTCTTCTTCAAGTTGATGTTAAACTAAAGAGAAAACCAGAAGATTGCAGCTTTCTTGTGACAGGAATAATACATGTAGACTTGCTTTTGCAGTGTATTTGTGAGGTTAAATTGCCTAATGCTCACTCTTTCTTCATTATTAGCTTAATTATCAGTCCTGAAAACCTTTGCTGTATGAACAATATCAGCGAAAAACTATGCATGGCTGAAATTTTGCCTGTGCATGACGTCCATAGATTTGTGTTTAGAACTTCAATGATGTTTATGATCTCCCAGGAGAATCTAACTAGGACTTACATAGCTTATGTTTAAACTTCCATCAAATAAAAAAGAGTTATATGCTTCATTAATTTGGGGCTGCAATTGGGAAAATATGTATTGCCTGACAAATTACCACCAAAATAAGCAGATCAGTGTTACTTAATGAAATTACTAGAATACCAGTGCCCAAAGTCTTGGGCATTTTGCTGCTATTTCAGGAAAGTCAAGCTTTCACTTCTTTATTAGTTCAAAAGATTTAACTATCTTCACATCAGGATCGCCATTCTCTCATTTAACTACCAAGACGAACTAGAGGAAATATTGTTTCAACACTAGAAACTGAAGAAGATCATGAGATTATAAACTCACAGGATAACTCAATATGGAAGGTCTCATTTCTAACCTTCTGCTCAAAGAAGAGATGGCTGTGATATCAGGTTGCTGAGGGCTTTATCCATTTGGGTCTTGAAAATCTGCAAGAATGGAGACTGCACAACTTTTTTGAACAATTTACTGCACTGCCTGGCTGTTCTCATGGTGAAAATGTTTCCCCTTATATCCAGTTTGAACCTCTTTTATTCCATTTTATGTCCACTTCCTCCGATCTCCGGCCATTCACCACCGTGAAGAGCATGATTCTGTCTTCTCCATGCTCTCCTTCTAATTACTGGGAGGCTGTTCTTAAATCCCCTCAAAGCTGTCTTTTCTCCAGGCTCCCTCAGTTTCTCCTCACAGGGCAAGTGCTTCATCCCCCACCATCTTAGTGGCCCTCTTGGATTTGCTCTACTTTATCAACAATTCTTCCACGTCAGGGTTCCCAAAGCTGGATAAAGTATTCTTTAAAAGCATGGCATATACTGAGTAGTAACTGTCCCTTCCATCTTCCAGCAACCAAAGATGCAAAAAATGGCCACAAATAAATCTGTACTCCACAACTGAGTCTATTCTGTTTTTTTAAAGGACTTAATTCTGCAGTTTTATTTTTCACAGCATCTCAACTTCAGTTTATATTTAAGAAAATCCCACAACCCAAAACTTATTTTTTTTCCTTTACATCTTTTGCCTCACACTTTTATTGATGTTTCCTAGCTGAAAGAGTAAATATTCACTCCATGTTCACCTTTACCATTAATGATTTTATAAATCTGTATAACATGCTCCTCCTCAGTCATTTGTCTCCTGGTGTTAACATCCTTTCTAGTATCTCTGGTCATGATCTATCACAAATGTGGGCAGTAACAGGAGCTGCCAATAAGTTTCTTGGATAGAGGACTGTACAATTTTCTACATTAGCAGGCACTGAGCACAAGATTTGGACACAGTTTCAGGCATACTCTTAAATAATTTTCCAAAACCAACTAACACTGCAAAAGGCCTTTGGGAATTCTTCACACTTAGTTCTTTCCTTCTTTCTGCTGTTATGTGTATTGCAGCACAGTTATAACAGATCACTCAAGTTTTTTCTGTGTTGGGGCACACAGGTGGACCTACTACCATGTGGTTTAATAGGGTGTGCGCTGGGTCTGGCTGGGATGGAGTTAACTTTCTTCATAGCAGCCCATATGGTGCGGTGCTTTGGACTGGTGGCTAAATCAGCGTTGCTAACGCACCAATGTTTTGTCTGTTGCTAAAGAGTGCTTGCACAAAGTCAAGGTTTTCTCTCTTTCCCTCTGTGCCACCTCCTCCCTTTTTCCTCTCAGAGAGGGTGTGGGCAAGAGTTTGGGAGGGGACAGCTGACCCAAACTGACCAAAGGGATATTCTGTACCATATGACACTGTGGGAAAAGAGAAGGAAGTGGGGAAATCTGTGGTTATGGCTTCTGTGTTCCCCAGCAACTGTTATGTGTACTGAGGCCCTGCTGTCCAGAAAGTGGCTAATAGGAAATAGTGAATAAATTCCTTTTATTTCTTTGCTTGTTTGCTCGAGTTTTGCTTTTACTATCGAACTGTCATTATCTTGATCCACAAGCCTTTTCACCTTCTTTCTATTTTTTCCCCATCTTGTGTGAGAAGGGCATGAGAGAATGGCTGTGTGGGTGTTTGGCTGTTGGTCAGGGTCAATCCCCCCCCAGGTATGTGTTCAGCTTTGGTAACACAGCTTCAAAGACTCTGTGCACATGTGTTTGACCCTGAGGAGAAGCACAAGCTCTTAGATTTGCTCTGCTATGTCTTTAGTGGCCCTTGATAGGGGTACAGTCCACTGAGCTAATAGCTTCATGAAGCTTTAGCTTCCATAAAAATGTGGAGCCTTGTAGCCTTTACTAAAAGAGATGGCAAGTACTGGGATTTGGTGTTCACCCCAAACCTCTTTTGCGTGACTACACATCCGCAAGGCTGTCTCTAAATCCCATTTTGTAGTCTGGGTGTGTGTGTGGGCATGGCTGTTGTTGATCCTTGAGTGTCATGAGTTGTCAAGGTAAGAGAAGAAAATCTCAGTCTAGTTTAAGACTTTTTGTTAGGTTTTTTTACTTCTTTGCTATACACGTAGATATTATGGGTCTCTCCTACAAAAATCCACTTGCCCTGTTTTCTGTGTGTTAGCAATAACACAGAAGATTACACAGAAATTCTTATTTCCTATCCTACCCATATCAGCTCTCCCCCTTCCTTTGCACACAAAGAGCTACAAAACAAGGAAAAAATAGAAGTGTCAGTGTAAGCACAGAAGTTACAGATGCAGGTGCCCGGCTGCTAACCTGCTGACACCGAAACGTTAAAGCATGCATTTGCATGCAACACTAAACTTCTCTCTGCTGTTTGTCAGATCACTTAGTACTTCTGAAATATTGGGGCACCAGTTTATACCTTCTTAGGGCAGGGGATGCACTGCTACTTGATTCTATGAAATGACAGATAGCTCTGTGGATGCTCATGAAAAGTTATAAGATTGGAATCTTGTGCTAACATAATTAGTATTGATACTGCTGTTGCTATTCAGCCTTATTCCAGGTAGTCAAAAAGCTAATCCCAAGAAAACACTTCATTCCATTTCCACATTGAAGTTATTTTGTAATTGTAAGCCACTCAAATCAGTTTTCAAAACGATTTAGAAACAATGGAAGGAGACCAATATTTGCACAACTAGAATCAGGAGGGAAAAAACTGTTATCCTTTAATTTTTAAGAAATGTCAGGTCAATTGAACGTCTTGTCTCCCTGGATAGTTTCTGGATCAGTACAAAAAATCCTACACTTGAAACTAGACCTTAGAAAAATTATTTATGTCTTTCGCCACATTTCTTGCCAGTTTATTCATAAATGATGAAATTCATCTTTGTTTTGACAGCCAGTAAAGGTCCATGCCTCACTTAAGTCTTGCAAACAGGATTTAGGTGGGAACTAAAGGTGTCCACAGTTTGGTCTGCCAGTGGCGGATTTCAATCTGCTCAAGTAAATCGAGCAGAAATACAAATCAGAGACTCCCTGTTCCCCTGTCCCAGGCTCATGTATACTTTCTTAGAAATTCGAACTCTGTTTTATTTAGAAAGGAGACTATATTTTTGTTTAGAACAGGGATGGCTCTCCTTTTGATTCCGTTTCTGATTACATTTATTCCTTTTAAATACTAAGACCATCAGGTTTTTGCTTGTATGTTTTCTCTGTGTACCTAGGTACTGCACAAGGTGATGCTGAACTGGAAAACAAGGATTGGATGCTGCTGTCCTTACTCAGGAAATCTTTCCAATTTACTTCAGTTTCAAGGACAGATTGTTTGGGTTCTGTTCAACAACCTGTACAGATTGCCTGAGCATGTGTTTAAATTGTTTGCATAAGAGTTTCCCCAATATTGTCCTCACGCTACTGAAACCAACACTTCTTCTTATGTGTGTCATTTAAGGATGCAAGTGGAAGAACACGAATGAAGTGTTTTCTTCTCTTTGTTTGCTATGTGCATTTTTGCCAGTGGTTTTTGAAGAATATTCTTTAGGTAGATTAGTTTTATTTGGAGATAAGCCACACCTAGGTTTGGTTAAAACCCTTTCTGCCTGCCAATACATAATGTGTAAGAAGAATCCATATTGCTAAAGAAACTTTATAGGCTACAGGAGTATGTAACTGAAGGCAAGAAAAAATTCACATGTAATCGAAGGCTCTTTAGCTGGATCATAATGAATGATGAGAAATTCTATCACTTTATTAATAGGAAAGGTCATCCTGTGGAATAGATAATTTTTATTTTGATAAATAATGAAATAAAATTAAGACAACTTTTAGTAATGTATGGAAATTTATTCCTCTCTTTTAAAAGGAACAAGAGATAATGGTAAATGTCTAATGATCTCTTCTGAAGAAAGTAGGCAAAATTGGTTGAAATAAAATAGAAGGTAAATACTTTTCAGAAAAAATAAGCATATCCTGTTCTCTTGATCTAAATCTTTCCTGATTTCTTATTCTTTGACTCATTTCCACTTTTTGAGAAATACAGCTCCTGATTTATTTAGGAGATGTAAAGGGTCACTTAAGCAAATTCAGAAAGAAGTGACCCACACTCTGCTCAAACACAAGTACAAATAGAAAAATGCTGTTCAATATTAAGACAACAACATATGCTGTTTTGAAGATGAGGTTATAGACCTACTACTCTACTGATATAACTAGCAATTAATTACTACACATATACTGCTAGCATCAGTAACACTCTTTTTTTCCCCTCTGAAATCTCAAAACTTGCAGAGTTGAAAACTTGAAAATTATTAATAATAAAAAGAGAGCTAGACACTACTATTAGGAAACAGAAGCTGTCTAAAAGTCTCCGGAATTACTTGCCCCATGTGCAAACATCAAATTTAAGAGGAATAAGAGATATGTTCAGTATTGTCTAGCAGATGTTTTGCTTTTTAATGCTCATTAAATCATAAGACTATATACTGGAATACCAGAATTCTGTCCTTACATGATGACTGTAACTTCTGTCATTACTAGTTAACAATAAGTGGTTCACTGTACTTCATGTTTATACACCTGTTTCTTTTGTATCACACTTCCCATGCTTTTTCCATGCATATTTCCATGTTTTCAAGTCTCATTGAATCTTTTTGCTATACAACCCAGCAAAAAATTACCTTTATTTTGACCATACTGACCTTGTCTATTATTCTGTCATGGAAATTTTGTCTACTGAATAATACATAAAAAGAAAAATTAAACAGAGCTTGCTGAATAACCTAATAACTAGTCTCTGAAGAATGAGGCTATTCTTTCACTCCAAGAGGCTGGCTTTGGAGTACATGCTGACTCCCTGCAAAGACCCTCTACCTCCTGGCTGGGTACCAGTTCAGCTTCTTTCCAGAGCTTCTAGAAGACAGACAATGATGAAACATGATGAAAGTTGCAGTGGGGCATAGTCTGCCTCACCTCGACAAGTTTCAGCTTGGAGCTGATTCTTCAAATTCCAATTTATCCTAAGCCCTAGGATTTCAATATTTATATCCCAATGAAAAGAAAAAGCTCGAAGTCTGCCTAGACTCAGATGAATTATTTTTGATTAATGCATAAAGAATCTTGTTTAGCTGAGGTAGCTCACCTATAGAGTTCAATGAAACAAAGACATAAAAGGAGAATAATGTTTTGAATTTTTCTAAGCAATTTTAGCTGTCCTCATTTTCAACAGTCTGTTAGTAGTGCCACAGAATGAATACCACCAAAAGTAAAACTTTTAATAATCAGTATCAGCAAAGACAGATGAAGAATTCTTCAGGATAAAATTATACATAGGTATAAGTAAATTATTTCAATTATTTAGACTTCTTAGTGGGCTGCTCTGGTTGGACTGAATGCTCTAATCCAATTTTATTTTACACCTTTGAGTAGTCACTTTTTCCTGTTGCTATTTGGAAAGAAAAAATAACTCACTCTTTGTCTAGAAACAATCAATTGTAACAGATCTTTGGCTTCATGTAAGCAGGTGTGGCATTTTTTGTTTGTTTATTTTGTTGTTTTTTACAATGCACAAACATGACTGAAATTAAAATGAAGTCTGTATTCAGAATAGCTGCAACTCTGTATTGATGCATATATTATACTGTCCCACTAAAAATATAGTAAAAAATCACTCCAAATGTTTTCCTTTTTTATAAAGTTAGTATTCATGAGATAGTATCATATGGTTTGGATTATGTTTCTTCATCTGCTATGAATTATATTCAGTAGATTCCACTTAAATACATCATTTTCTATGGTTCTATGCATTTATATGTATTCTGTTCATTTTATGACACAAGAATACTCTCTTCAAACCAGAGCAAAATATACATTTAAAAGTAAAAAGGTACCTCTATAAAAATATAACAGATTATATAAGATGTCCCTTCTGCTCTTACTGAAAACCAGATCTACTCTATAAATTTGGGAATGGAAGAACTAGGACATGAGTGAAAAAATACACTGTTGCTGTGTAACTCCATTAAAGTGAATGCAGTTACAGTCAATGCAGATCATGTTTATGCTTTTTTAGTGATATGTTTATAAAGCAGATTTCTTTTTTCTTGATTTTTCTTTTTTAAACTACGGTGCTTTGTTTAAATGGCCTTCTTGAAGAAAAATTCTACAAGTGTTATGGTTGAAATGACACAAACAATGAATTTAATTTCTGCTTTCCACTTCAATGTGTCCTGATGGACTTTGGTCATACAGACTGGATTGAGAAATGAAAGACAGACTCCCAAGTCATTTTGTGATTTATTTTAGCCATAGCAGCATCTGAAACCTGCTCAGATTGTTTCCAATATTGCCTTTTAAATTGGTTTTCAATTTTCTTGTACATCTGAGTACACTTGTGCACACAGAAATAAGATTCTTATACTTTCCTTTTCTGAAAACTGAAGCAAAGTCCTGCTGAAAATGTATTTTTTTTCAGCTCTTATTACCCATCAGGAATTACTTAGCAATACCTGGTGTAAGAAGGGGGAAGAAGAGCTTGTATATAAATATAATATTGATTCCTGCCTGTATTATATTAATGTAGCTGTGGTAAATGACATGGACAGATAAAAAAAAAGGTCTAGCCATGGGTGCCTAACAACCTATTTCCATGCAAGCGATGTTATGTCCTTCTGACCTTTCTTTCTATTAAGCATGAAATAAAAATTCTGTTCACATCCACAGGTGGATATGATGTATTTCTGGAAAGGAATGAAAACTACACAAACAAGGTTTGCAGTCTTCTACCTATTCTTCCCCCACTGCTCCACCAGGAATAAGGGTTTTGAGAAGAAGGACTGTGTCAGGGATTCATTCACTGGCAAGGACTGTGTTCTTGGAAAGTATCTAAATGTCGCTGTTTTACGACCTACCCACATTGCCAGGAAAGCATGTTCTCATAAGCAGGGATGCCTTGAGGTTCGCAATGGAAGTAAAAACTATAATGCCGTATCAGGGTGCATTTTATCCCAACAAATCCCCTGGAGTCTCTCGGAACTTCTCTGCTTGCTCTTTGTTTCCTCGCTCAAGCATCTGCCCATGCACAAATGGAAATTTGTGTGCTGCATCTTGTTGGCTGATGTCCGTCAGCGAGGGCCTGCTGTAGGTAAAAGTACCAGCATGAGTCCCTGGCACTCAGAGCCTGAATATGGCCAGGGAAAGGGTAGTAAGCAGGGAATATAACAATTTCACCAAACCACTCCCATTAATATACTGGGAAACTTAGACAAAAACATAAGCAGAGGCTGGTTTGAAATCAGGAAGTACAGTTAGAAGTAGCTAAACTAACTAAGGTTGATCTGTACTACAGATACATCAATAAGTATTAAATATGCTAGAACAAGTCTGTTATTTTTGCTCTGTCTCTCACTCGGTTGCCCAGGGGAGCAGCTCCGGCGCTGGCAGGAGACACAGCTGCGGCTGACAGGACCTGGGCCGGGCCAGGGGAAATGGCTGCCAGACCCTGCCCCCCCCGCCCATATAAAAGAAGCCCCTGAGGAGTAGGGCCATTTGCTGCAGCCATGTTGGCTCGACCAGTGAGCACCGGTGTCGACCCCGCAGAAAGCCATGGCCTCGCTAAGCTCTGCACCCGCCACAACAGGTGCAGCTTCGCAGGCAGAGCCCCGGTGTCAGGCTGCAGGCTGTGCCCTGGCGGGGAGCACTGTGGGGGGTGCTCCCAGGTAGAGGGACTCCTCCGCTTAGTGACAGCTGCTGAAGGAGGTGACCATGTTGAGGAGTATCAGGGAGCTCGAGAGAGAGATATTGCTGGAATCGCATCCTGCCTTCCCTGGGATGGGCGGGTCAGGCAGACAGGGCCCATGACATGGTGGATTCTCTTTCTTCTCCCCACCTGGCTGAGCACGGTGACTTAAGGGATAGGGGACAATGGCGACAGGTTCCTGCCCAGCGCAGCAGGCTCGTTCCTCAGTGACTGCCCCACCTTCCCAGATGTCCTTGCAAAATAAGCATGAGGCTTTGCCTGTGGGACCAAACAACGATGAGAACGATGGTCCATCTAAGTTGGAGGTGTCGCCAAGGCTAAGTCGGCTTAAGCCCTGCATCAAAACAACTTCCATAAAGAAAAAAAGACAGGTCATTGTCATAGGAGACTCCTTCCTGAGAGGAACAGAAGGCCCAATATACGGAGCAGACCCGCTTCTTAGGGAATTCTGCTGCCTCCCTCGGGCCTGGGTTAAAGATGTGAAGAGAAAACTTCCTACCCTGGTACGGCCCTCAGATGATTACCCATTATTGACTTTTCACGTAGGCAGTGATGAAGCGGCAACAAGAAGTCCGAGGGCAATCAAGAGATTCCCTGGCTGAGGGAGTCTTGCACTTGCTGCCATGTTTTGGCAATGAGCCACGCTGCTGCTTCTCCCCGTGCTTTTGCAGACTGATGTGCTGGGGCACGCTGCCCGGGGGTGGTGGCAGGTCTGTGCCCACATCCTGCCATGGATCCTCAGGCTTCATCCTGGTGGTGTTGAGGTGCTCCATGCTCAGGATGGCTTTGGAGGTCTTGACTGTAGTCAGCAGAGAGCTGCTTCTCAGGCAGCCAGAGTGAGTTGAATTTGAGGGAGGGGATGGTAGGGTCCAAAGGCATGGGGACACTGCTGGCACTGTCCTGGATGATCCCCACTGCCTCCAGGCAGCAATCCAAGCACTTCATAGCCTCTTCCAGCAGAACGTCCTCAGGCAGCACAATCTCATCAGCTGGAACCACCACGGTGTCCCTGATGGCTTGTACATGGAGGGTGGCAGAGGGGCCGTGGGGGATGTCACTGTGTAGGGGGATGTTACTGGCCAAGAGGGTCCTTCTCTATGGGGACCACTGCCAAGGGACATGTCATGAACTAGGAGGGTGTCTTCCTCCATGGGGACATCACTGCCTAGGATAAGTCACCACCTGGGGGGGGTGCCATCATCCATGGGAACATCCCTGCCTGGGGGGACGTCGCTGCCCAGAAAGTTGTCACCACCTGTGAAGGTGCCCTCCTTCTTGGGGACATCATGACCCAGGGAGATATCATGATCTGGGAGGGTGTCCTCCATGGATACATCCCTGCCCAGGGGGATATCATCACCTGGGGAGATGCCTTCTTCCATCAGGACATCACTGCCTGGGGGGGATATCACCACCTGGGGAGGTGCCGTCATCTATGTGGAAATCACTGCCTGCAGAGCTGCCACTGTGCCAGAGGGGTTGGCTGTGCTGGGCAGGCTGTGTGATGTTTATTGCCCCTCGAGGTAGTGGTAGACAGAGAGGGATGGCAGCAGCACTGGGGAGGCAGGGGCCGCTGCTGTCCCCTGACCCTAGCAGGGCATGAAGAGCTGCGGTTGGTCTGGGGGCCCAGTGGTCTGCCCAGGCCAGGGGGAGCGCACAGCCGTGGCATCCCCTCAGGGCAGCGACTGTCAGAGAAGCACCGCCATGGGCGATCGTGAAGGTGGCTGATGGAGACAGGTTGGTGATTGTCCACTCAAAGTGGAAGATGTGGGGGTCCTGATTTCAAACCAAATGGCTGCCACAGGGAGCCATTTGCAGACCTGCATGGGTGAGAGGGAAATGTGGTGGGCTGGGGGCCACAGGCAATCTCCTGGTGCACCCACCGAGCCATCGGTGAGCACGGACGTCCCCCCTGCTCTGTGCCAGGTGACTGGGGAGCGTGCAGCAGGGACAGTCCCTATGGGGTGAGCTGCTGTGCCACTAGGATGGGGTTTGAAAACCGGGGAGGTGAAACAGGAGAGATGGCCCTAAGATCCTGGGAAATGATCTCTAAATTATCTTTTCTGGGCAGGCCTTACCCAGATGATGGCAGGTGCCTTGCTGATCCCCCATCCCACAACTGCCAGGGGGACAGGGGGCTGGAGGTGCTAGGGGACTGGGTGGCTGGGGGGAACGGGAGTGCTGAGGTGCCTGAGCAGATGGGGATGTCATGCCTGCTGGGGGTGCCCATGGTGCCCATGACACCACTTCCGCTGGGGTGCCAGGGTTGCAGGGTTGGGCTGCTGCTCCTGCCTGGGCAGGCGGCAGATGTTGGTTGATCCTGAAACAGAGACATGAGCAAATGCTGGTGATCACATCCCAAGCTCGGGCGGGAGGACACACGAGGGGACTGAGAAGGAAGAGGGAGAGGTGCTACAGACGAAGGGCTGTAAATTTCCCCGAAGTGCGTCCCCGGGCTGGCAGGGTTGGTGTCGATCCTTACCTCTGGTGTAGAATACTTTGGGGACGAAGAATGGCTGAAGTAGCCAGGGCATTGATGGAGCCCAGGGACCACACAGTGGGTGCCACAGGACTGGCAGTGCCATGGTCAGCCGTGGTCAGTGGATGGTCAGTTGTATTCAGTGGATGCAGGCTTGGCTGCTTCTATTTGAGTGCCTCCAGGAAGGAATGTGGGGGCTGTATGTGTTCTGTCCTGCCCCCAACAGCTTTGCCAGCTTTTCGTGGGGAGATAAAGTGTTAGCAAAAGAGTTAAAAGAAGAGTTACAGCCAATGGCTCAATGTCCAAGTGGAAACCAGTAATGAGTGGTGTCCCTCAAGGGTTTGTACTGGGTTGAATACTATTTAATATGTTCACCGATGACATAGGGGGATTGAGTGCACCATCAGCAAATGGTTGGATGACACCAAGCTGAGTGGTGCAGTTGGTACGCTAGAGTGAAGGGATGTCATCCAGAGGGACCTTGACAGGCTTGAGGAGTGGGCCTGTGCGAGCCACATGAAATTCAAAAAGTGCAAGGTCCTGCACATGTGTCAGGGCAATCCCCAATAACAATATAGACTGGAAAATGACTTGTTTGAGAATAGTCCAAACAATTCTGTGAAATGCAGGAATATGAACCAAAAATATTTAGGGAAATGGGAAAAAATAAGAGCGCTTCTTAATTTGAGGGGAAAGAATGTAATGGAGGGTCATTTAAATACCATATTCTGTCTGGAGGAAAGTGTGACTTCGCAAGTAATAATAAAGGATCAAAAGGAGTGCATAGCATGACTTTTGGTGGCTGTAATCTGTAGCTATCTGTAGCTATCAATACATATGCACTAATGAATGCAAGAGTGACTCTGGTTACTTGGACGGTACAGTGTAACCCATCCAGATGGCAAGCTCTGTGTTTGCCCCTCTAAGATAGAAATGACTGAAGAAATTGTAACTAAGACAGATGAACTAAAAGAGGAGGAAGATCCTTTCGTGCCCAAACCATTCTATGATTCTATGAAATACAGGAATGTGAACCAACATGGTAGGAAAAAAGGGAAAAAAGAAGATAGATCCTTAATGTGAGAGGAAAAAAGTAAAGGAGGATCATGTAAATACCATATCCTGTCTGGGGGAATGTGGGACCTTGCAAGGACTAACATAAGGTCAAAAGAAGTGCATAGCATGGACTTTGGTGGCTATCATTAGCGACCCTATCTATCATCTGTGCAAATGCACTAATGAATGCAAGAGCGACTCTGGTTACCTGGATGGGACCCATGCACGTGGCAAGGTCTGTGTTTGGCCCTCTAAGATAGAAATGAGAGAATAAATTGTAACTAAGACAGATGAATTAAAAGAAAAGAACACTGGTTTATCACTGCAGTTTTCTCAATGTGTTTTCCCAGTGCCTGTGGTTTCCTGGGACGTGGCTGTCTGCCCCTGAGAAGACTGCAAAGTTACTGTGGCACAGTTTCCTAGATTGGTTATCCCTTTTCTGCATAGCAGGCTTTGCAGGGTTGTGCGAGATGGCTGTAAAACAACCCATAGGAAGCTGAAGGAGTAGTAACCACTGAGTCTGGAATAGGAATGTAAGAAATTAGCCATGTAAGCCAGCACAGTAGATTGCCATATGGGATATTGTCAGTGCTAGAACACTTTCAGAGGGCCACAAAATTTGTTGAAAGATATCTTCATGCTTTAGGGAGGAATGACAATGTTCTCAGCACAAGCAGAAGTTATACTGAGTATCTGTCAACACTAAGGAAGGTATTTCAAAAAATGGAAGCAAAACAGCCTCGGGGAAAACAAAAATTTTTTTTGTTATTTTTTTTTCAAATGAGACAAGGAGTTGTGTAGCTGGACTGCAGAAAATGCGAGGAGGATATTCACACTATGGCAAATCACGTCAGTTCTCTGGGTTGAGGACTCTGAGTTACAAGAAATACTAAGGAAAGCTATATATGTTTTGTTCTGAAGTAATAGTAAAAAGATTCCATAAAAAATATTTTTTCCCAACTAGTGTTGGTTACTGGACGGTACAGTGTAACCCAGTTTCCCAACTAGTGTTGGGAAATTGTAGGAGGATAGAGTTTTCTGCTGCTGTATATGTTTTCCACCACTTTCCACTATATACATAAGGGCTTATATATCACTGTAAACATAATATCTGACCCACTGCAAAACAGATCCAATGTCTGCCTTGACATGCAAGTCACCTGTTTCTCTGTTGTGCAGCTTCCAGAGGAGGCTGGAGAGTGCTATCAAAGTAGAGAATTATTTCAGAAAAATACACTTTTGTATTTGTGGGATAAACAACTGTTTTTTTTTTAATCTGGTGAATGCTGAAGGACAGTTGGTGATATTTTCCCATTTTGTTGTTATTTATTTGAAGCATTTGTGTTCTTTTCTGTCATGTTTTATTTGTGGAATCTACTATGATGTGACAATACAGGGACTTTCTCATTAACTTTCAGTCAGTCTTTGTGGTCAATGGTGATCCATGGAAAAAAGCAAGTGCCTCTGAAGATAGAGGACCTAAATCAAACGAGGGCTTCCGTAGTGTTATGTACCTTTTGCACAGCTCCTGGGGAGCAGACACCCTACATGCAGCTAGTGAAAACTGTTAGAACTGAGATATAATAAACATTTATTCTCTTAGATTCCAGAATACCCATTCATTTTCTCAGAAATAACAAAAGTGCAAATATAAAAAGTTAGAACAATGCTTTGGGAAGAGAAGATCTGGGTTTTAGTCCTTCCTCATTTTTTTTCCCCCAAAGTGGTTTGAACACGATGTCCAATCTTCCAAAACCTTCTCTAAACAAAAGATTAAAGCATGCTCTTTGATGTTTCCATCATTCTTACTGAATTTGGGCCATTATAAAGAAGAGAGTATAAAATTCAAGTGACCCTCCCCCCACACCCGAGTTTAAACCTCTCTCTGTACCGAAGTGGTGAAGGAATTCTAGTCTCTGTCCCAGTTCCGAAAGCTCTTTATGTGTCTTACCAGTAGCTGTTAAACAGAAAATGCTCAAGGAGTCTCCAAGATCCAAGAGAAGAGACCATAATCCAGGTTTACTCTCTCTCCATCTTGGCAAAAGAACTATTTCCTTCAGTGACCTTCAAAGTTGTGTTTTAGCAGCAGATTTGAGAGAATTTTTTTTTTTTTTAATTTGAGTATCACCATACACTTTTGTAGCTTCTCAGTGGTATAGCTATCATTTCGGTAGAAACATTACAGGAACTGTTGACTTCAAAAAGAATTATACTATATTCCCCTTCATATTAATAATCATTATGTTAATCATAATGTTAAAAATTATGTTAATTCTGAAGTCTGACCTTCCATTCCTTTTTTGTTTTGCATGAAAGCATTTTGACTTGCTTTGTTGCATCGGAAGCGAAGTATGGAACTTGAATCCCTTTCAGAAACTCAATCTGCATTATAACATCGCTTCAGGAGAATATTAGGGCTTAAGTATCCACATGTAAACATAAAACCCCTTTTTTCTGAGTTTTGGCACAATATTCCTGTACTTTACGCACAGATTAGATTTCTAGAGAAGTGAGTTCCCATTCTATGACTGAACTTTTCAGCCTCTCTGTATTTCTACAGCTGAATAATAAACTAAGAACTCTAGTGCTTTGATTGTATGGCTAAATATAAGTTGACAGTATTCCATAAATGGAGAGTAGTGGGTAGGATGCTTCAAGTTTTCTGATTCAAGATACTTACTTTGAAATTGATGACAGTAATACTTAAAATACAATGACTCTTTATAGTCGCAAATAAATGACTGTTAAGCATAACTACTTTTCTGACATTTCTAGCTGTAGTAAACATAGCTTTATAGAAAAAGATTTGCTAGAAGAAATCACTGAACCATGATTGACAGTAAGGTGTTTTAGTATAGTTAAGAATTATGTCCTGACTAATCAAAAGTACAATATCAAATGAACAGGTAGACGTGAAACTAGTTAAAAATATTATGAGGATAGGCAGCTTCAGAAAAAAAGAGAGAAATGTGTCTTTAAAGGTTTCTATAAACAACTACAGACACACAAACAATGAAACTTTATTTCCCTGATCAAATCTGTACTATTCAAATTCCCAGTAGTTTTTCTGGGCTCCAGTAATCCCATAAATATGTTAATTAGAGAACTATTGACGGCTTTTACACTTTTCAGTTCTCAGCTGATTCAGATCCTGCTTTTAGGACAAACAAATCTTTAGTTGTGATGTGTGTGTGTCTTATATAACACGCAGTTGCCCAGCATATTTTCTTTCCGAAGAAATGTGAATATTAGAAATGCATTAGAATCAACACAGATCTTCATTTTGTTCAAGTCAGTGGACAAGAGTTTGGTGAAAGGATTGGCATCCTTCCTTTACTTCCTGACTCCTCCATCTTGGGTTGTGAGATTCAGTGTGATATTTATATTTTTCCAAGGAAAAAGGCCTAAGTACATTTGAAATATCAAAAATACCTACATATCTGACAGTATACTCAGATCAGTCCTGTGTTGCCTTTGTTCCTGTCCAGTTTTGTTCAGCTAGACACTTGAGACAGTCTGTAAGTCCACTGCAAGTACAGATGAGGAGCTCAACTATGTCAGTTATCCAAATAACAATGATCTGTGGTGCTCTACATGTTTCCATATGTCTCCTCTGCTTTGTACAGATGCCTGTGATCCAGATTCTGATGTACTGGGGCAGATTGCACTCTACCCTGGGACTCCCTGTATAGACCTAAAAAGATACAGACGTTTGCAGAAAACATCCCAACATAGATTTAAAGACAAGGCAATGATGCATCACCACCTACAAATGTCCATTCCTGGCCAGTTAGTAGAGCACACAGAGTGACTAATTTAGACTTAACGAGCTGAATTTTAGAAGCCCAAGTTAGATCAGATAAATACCATTTATGTGGAAAAATATAAGGAAGTAATGTAAGCTATCTCTACAACTAATAGAGAGCTCATAGCAGCCTGGAATGAAAGAACAAATGCTCCCTTTGCAAATTCTGTTCTGCTATAACTAGGCGTCTACCAGCATGGGAGTTGGGAACACAGAGAATAAATGTTGACACCAAACTCCCTTGTATGCTTCTTACACTTAAAATGCATTTCTTCGCTATCCATGGCACTTATGGTCTTACATTAAAAATACTTATAAAGCTGTTTTATTACAGGCATCGAAACAATCATCCCACGGAAAGAGTCATGGGAATATTTCACATTTGTGTTACTGCTTCAAGAAGCCAGAGAGACTTCTTAGGGCCTGGAAGAAACTCTAGACACAAATGATCGCCTGTGAAAGATTCCAGCATCTCCCTGACAGAGATAGTGTGGCTCCCACCAGACTGTCTGGCCTTGGTTGGGCAATAAGAAGTAAAAATAACAAGTAAGCTTCAACCACTGGGCAAAATATGAGAAATACCAATTTATGCATGGGGCACTGCTGGGAAATGGGAAAAACAGCAGAGTACATCTATGAGACATATAGGATGTGAGTCATCTTAGGATAGTTGCTCAGCAATTCTATTCTCATTTGACCCTCCCCATTGTGTCTAGATGGAACATGAATAGCAAAACATTTCGGTAATTAAGGCCTGAGACCTAGGAGATCTGAGTGTCACTTCTGCTCTGCTCTAGCCTCTCCTATAGCTGGTTAAGTCAGGGAAAAGTCTCTAATGTATGGATTCCTCCCATTAAATTTAGGCATATCAGTTATGAGCATGAATTTAAAAGCTTAGCATAATCTTCCTAAAGGAATATCTTCTTAAAGGAAGATTAGATTGTCAATAGAGAAAAAAACACCTCCACAGGGCCAGTGAATTTAGATGGGCTGAACCACACACTATTTATTGGGTGTTAACGTTCCTGTCTTCATCACCCCAGACAAATGCCTCAAGGTAGGTCCGATGAGTTTGGGCTTTGGAACCTTCATTTGGGTTCCTGTGCCTAATGGGAATGCTGGGAGAATAAATACTTTAAAAAGTTTTGAAGTTCTTGGCTATGCTACTATATATGTTAACTGTATAATGACCCGAGATACGGTAATACTGTGTCTTATAGTGACCAGCACAAAGAATCTCTTAATTTCAGCTAGGTCACCATGCAACAAATAGAAGTTTTCTGGGATTTCTTTCCATCACATTTATTAAACTTTCTCCACCACACACAGAGACACTTTTATTTGACCTTATACTGGAGGCCAACCTGCCTCTGAATATTTTGGCCTGTTGAACAGCCAGCATCTGTAGTCTTCAGGGCCTTGCATAACCTTGGAGACCACGGATGTTTTTAGCTGGATAAGACTCAGAATTTTCTTTTTCCAGTTTTTAAGGTTTTCTGCCAAAACATCTACTTTGTTTATGCACCAGTATCATCAGTGAGACTGGCATGGCCCTGGGAATGTGTTAACTTAACTAACACAGGAGATTTAACAGAGGAGAGATAAAACACACCTTGTATGCTTCTGCAAAGCCGAGCTATTAAGAGTCTGATTGTACTTCTGTTTACACAATTGTAAGTTGGGAACAATTCCAGTAAAGTCAACAGTTATACAGGATACAAGTGGTGTTAAGTGAGATCAGAACCAGACTCTTAACTTCCTCTGGCCTTTCATAGACTCACTACACCTTTAACATACAGATTTAGGGTTAAAGCCATGAGGATTCTGTTAGAGCTAAGTGTCATCCTGTCAAAATCACATCTGGCAGAACATTTTTGAAATCTGCTGTGGTTACAAACACTACCAAAGTTTGCTATTACTTAGAGAAGGCTATTTTTAATTACTTTTTTTTAAAAAAAAAAAAACAACAAACCTCTCGGTCTGTTCACTTTGAGTCTTTGAGTACTATAATAGAAACAGTTTAAGTTTTTAACAGTATAGTCACTGCTCCTCCGCTTACTCTTCACATCTCCTGGTAACTGGGAAAATAAAACAAGTCTTACTAGAAAAAACAAAGTTGGTAGGGTATTTGGGTATAGGTCATATCCCTACCGTGATTTTTCCTGGTTGTAAAGCCTAGACTTCAAATTGCTTGTGTTCTACTGACAACCTGATTTTAGATGAGAAAAATAGAGGAATTTGGGATGACACAGTCATCTAGACCTAGTAGAAAACAATGAAAAGACTGCCATTAGTTTTGAAGGAAGTTGATGAGGTCTGCACAATAGACGATTCCTTTGTGGTATACAATTTAAAGAAGGGGCTTTATCTTGCTTATACGTGCTGCGAAATACCTTGGCTCACTGAAGTTGATAGGTACACTCCAAGGAGACTACATTCTGGCTATGTCCTATTCCTGAAAGCCTCAACACTGTTTCCGTGTGGGACTACAAAGTCCCTGCATAAGGTCTGTACCCATCTCTGCTGGTGTCTGCTTCTCTATATGGTCTATTTACAATTTGTGTGTCAGTATGTGTTATAAAAAGTCAGACTTCTGCACTGGCATTTCTCCAGCATGCTAACCCTTTATCTCTCAACCATTTTGCATATCTGACAATAGTTACAATTCTTTATTTGTTGTTTTGGTTTTTGGTTGTTTTTTCTTTTCTCTTTAGTTAGTCCTTGCTCTGACAGTCTCAGGGTCCTGAAATTATGCTAGCTGTTTGAAAAAAACATACTTATACTCAATTAATGAAGTGTATACACCAGTTAGGTGATTTTGGCTGTAGCAGGCATGAATTTTAAAACCATCCTATTTAGCTGGAAAGAGGATAGGATACAGCTGCAATGCTGACACCTCAAACGAAAAGTACAAGCCAGAAGTTTAAAATAATCTCCAGCTACTTGGCCACTTTATACATTAATCACACTAGTGCTTCGGGTCCTGAGTGCATTCCCGCCTCTTTCAGAACAACTGAATAGTAGGAGGCAAATGAAAAGGAGAACTAACACCTTTCTCTCTCTGTGTAGAACAAATCAGAACGTGATAGCTTATCCCATCCTTGCACTTTAACCCATCCTTCTCAATGTCTTTGGTGGGCTTTTGGGGTAGATGAACTTGCAGCAAATCCCAGGAAATGAGAAGCTGAAGCTAGGTCAAAGTTTTTACTTAAGTATTTAAGAAAAGTCAGCAAGAAATCAATATCAGCAAAAAATAGCACTGCTTGCATACGCTCTAGCATATACTGAGATTTTCAATTAAACACCTTTAAAAGCAATTTCAAACAGTAATTATCCTGCACTTAACCTTAGATATCACTGCGTTTTCCACTGTTAGTGGGATTCTCAGCATCCATTATTTATATTCATGTCCCTTCCTTTTTTCCTTAGTGTGAACAAATTAAAGAAAATCACCCAGGGCAGTATTCAGCTCTTTCTAAGCCTCAGCACATACAACAAGTTGTTTTTGAGAGGTCATACTGCTCACAGGGGCCAGGAGCCCTCTATACCAAACACCGAGCTCACTGTACGTGTCCTCTGCCAATGTCTCCCCCGTGCAGGTGAAGCATTTAGAGAAACTCTGCTCCTCCCCTTCAGCTACGTATCTCCCGCCTGTCACTGTGACGGTATCACAAGGAGCAGAAGACTCAAAACCAGGAACACAGGATGTTTAGTGGTGAACTCTTTACAATTCTTCCAAAAAATTAGGGCCATATTCAAATAGATGATCAGCTCTTGAATAGAATAACGCAAACGTAAAATTGTTTCCATTATCACTGATTAGAAAAAAATGGTGAGGTCTAAGAAAATGCCTCTAATGCAAAAAAAAAAAAAAACAAAACAAAAAAAACCAAACCAAAAACAAGAAGAAAATTACTTGATTTTTGTATTTTCTGTTTTTATCTTGTGAATATCTGAAGTGGGAAAACTGAACAATTCATGAGTATTCAGTGAACTCATGAAGATTTCAATCAACTAATTTAGATTACCTTTTAATACATTTTAAAAATAATCCAAAAGTGAGTTTCACTTTTACTACCATGGCTGAAATCTTAGCCTTTTCAAAATGAATTCAAAATTCCGTTCTCCTTTGATGGAGTTGGTGTTCTGCTCTTTTACTTTAGATTGTTTGTGTTTAAATGGTTATGTAGTTATTTAAAATTTAGGAATTTTGTCCAGACTAACTTTTTCCCTAGCAGAGAAATGTTTTCTTAATGCTACAAAGGCTGTTGTTCTGCTCTATTCAATTTTCCGTACATCACACTGTAATGTAACTGTGAAAATTAACAAATAATAATTAAATTTAGGATGCTAGACTACAAAGTACCTCTATCGCATTTCCTTAACTGTGATAGATGTTTTATTCAACAGTTTAGACTGAGGTGGATATTATTTACCTCTCTAAGTATGTAGACACTTCAAAAAGGTTTTTATTTATGATGTCACAGACCAAGGTCTTTTGAGGTTGGATTAGAAAAAAAACACTGGGCACAGAGTGAAATACAGTGCAGTACTCTTCCACTCTGAAACAGGATTTTTTTCAGAAAATACAGAGAATCTGTTTGTCATGAGGGCAATATATTAAATTTATAGATTAAATTTATAAATTAAATATATATGTCTGTGAAATTGAGAAGAAAACTTTGGAAGGTTTACATCGAAAGTCTCCTTATAATAGTGGTACATGGCTGCATTTATTGTACTTACTGCAACTATTATTTACATAATCTAAACTGTTGTTTAGTGTCTTCCTGAATGCGTGACGAAGTTGTTTCTGTATCCCACCATAACAGTAATATCAACACTGAAGGATAATTCCTGGCAAAACTTTTAATATAATGAGACATGATTGATACACATTTTAAATGTCTGTACTTGATATCCTAGATTTATGGTGGAAGAATGTAAAACGTGAAAAGTCTTGCTCTGAAATGTACTTTGTTTGCCTAACTACTTAGAAGTAAAATTTTCCAAATACTCTTTCTTTCCAAGCAGGGAATTTTTCCCCCTCCGTCAAGAGTAAATTTGATTTTCTGTTATTTTGCTTGGACCTTTTATTAACACTGAACCATGCATAAGTTCCTGTTACACTGGGGAGAGCAAACACAACCTTCCGAAGGACTGTGTTGTAGGTTGTTTATAGAAATATCTTTTCAATAATCTTAGTAGAACTTATTTACTACCTACCTCAAAGAGACTAGGATGCCAAAGCAACCTTTCCATGTCAATCGGTAACTATACTCCTTGATTATGTCCTGGTGTTTTCCCTTCATAAATGCGATTTGCAGTAGGACTTTACCTACATCAAAGACGGTAGCCCATTGATGAGAAATCAGGTTACTACGTCTGGATGACTTCTGATAGGGCCTGATCAAAGGGCCAAAAGCCATCAGCTCAGACAGGCACCTCTTTTCCTTTTGTTTGAGTCCGGAAATGAGAGAGCTGATAGCTGCCTTTTGGTCCTAATCCGCACCAATCTGCTTGACAGGAGATGAAAGGTGCACCAATTACTGCTGGTAATAGATGGCTACTATATGCATTCATTACTGTGGTTATCATTACGAACTACATTATATTCTTTACCTGCAACTTGGTGAAATATTTCACTACAGCAAAATTCCTGTTAGCATTACTTCTGAGTCTTTTTGTACACCAAGAAGAGCCTAAAGTAGAAATGCTTTCAAAAAAGAAACTCAACATGATATAGTCGCATGAGAGAGTCCAAGAACTCACATAATGCTAACAGCTGGAAATTTGTTTTAGTACATAGTATGAGGAATAATTATATTTATGTAAAACTGATATTCACCTTCTGCTTCAAAAACTCCCCATGGCTATTGAAAATGTGAGTATATGTCTCCCAAATACAAATCTGCATGCATGGAGACAATATGAAAATGGAAAGATAATATATCAGTAACCATGAATTATAAGCCTATAATTATATCAAGTTGTTCTGGAGGCAGGAAATCACAAGATTTTTTTTATTTCTACCACATTAACGTAAGATACAAACCTTTTAATAGTAACATGAGTGCCGTAATGTATAATGAGAAATGGAAAAAAAAAATTGAAGAGAAAGATTGAGATTCATTCTTTGAGGCAGCAACCCAGAAAAGTCTTCCAGTCTAATAAGGCGATCTGTCAGTCATCACACTCACAACTAGATTGCATAGCAAATAAATACAGGATTTTTTTACTACTAATATATCAAGAAGGTAGAGTACTGAGAAGAGCTGGGAGGCACGTAGGGAGGAAGAATACAGGCCAGTATTTGCAAATGTAAAAGTAATAGAAAAAGCTGCATGAGGCAGTTTTGAAATGTTTCATTTACCAATGATACCCGATACATTCAGTGATTAAATACTCTTCTTTTTCAAACAGGGTTCAAAGGCAAGGCAAGTTCTGATCTCGGAACTCAATCATGTGTTTATGTATACGTGTATGTGTATGTGCGTGTGTACGCGCATGTGCATGTATATGTTTACGCATATTTATCTGCTATGGTGTGCTTTTCATTCAACCATACCATCAAGACATTCTGAAACTGAAGTTGGTGCAGGATGCCACAGAGTCCACTAGAGATCCTGTAGCACCATTTTTGAGTATTTTCAGGGAGGAACTTACATGTTATTAGTGAATTCAACATCCAAATTGGTTTTTATTCTTAAAAGAACTCAAGTTATTGCCTTCAGTAGCAGTAGTTGTTCTTGAATTCTTTACCCTAAAGCAGTTTTCTTCCTAAAAACTACCCTACAGTAGTTTTCTTCCTAAAGAGACCACATTATATTCATTCCCAGAACTAGAAGATCCTGACATTTTGAAAGGCGTAAATTTGGAGGAAATTTATTCTTGTGAGGTTTGTTTATAAGGAACATACAGCCCACTTTAATGAAGAACTGACTATGAAATCAATTTTATCTGGAATATTCCTAGGACTATTAAAGGAAATAATATAAATGAATTTGGAATTGTTTGGTGTGTACACAGCTGGCATGGATGAAAGAATGAAAGATGTCCACATAAGCAGCTCCCTCTGCTCCTGCACACAGACACACAGAGCTTCATTTGTTTCATTAGAGCTCCTGAACAGGACTCCTGAATACAGAATAACTCCTGATTTTATTAGGACTCCTGAATTCATTAGGACTCCTGAATATAGAGTGCCTGTTTGTGAAGTGTCTGATCCTAGGCTTGGTTCATGAGCGAGGAAGTTTCTCTACAGTGTTCACTGCTGGAGAGAAAGTAGTAGTAGCACTTTGGACAATATGGTGAAATTCCTTAGAAAGGGGAAGAAATAAGGAATTATAATGGTGGTGGTGCCTATACAACCATTAAAGCACACATTTTTGTTCTGAAGTACTAATACCAACTGTTATACATGAAGAAGTTAAGCTTGGGTGTGTTGTTTTCAACTCAATCATATTGAAATATATTTTAAAACCAGGTGTTGTGGTATTTTTTACAGGAATTGTTATACCAGATGAAGCCTATAATCCAGAAAAAGATTCAATAAAAGCCCTTTAATGGGACATGCTCCCAGGAAAAGCTTTTGCCTTATGTTTAATAGTTAGAATTTGATTTAACCTGTTTTTGACTGCCTGAGAGTCTTTTCACAAAGTCTGATATTTAGTGTTGAATTAATTTTATTATACTTTCTTTCTGGTTTGGGTCCAGAGGCCCATAGATCGTTGTTTCCATCAATAGCCAGTGTGACTTCTTACAGAGGAAAAGTTTGAGCTCCTGCACTGACTTAAAGACCTGTGTGTATTTTGTGGGCTTTGTGAAGCTTACTAGGGGATAACTGAAGTTCAGAGACTTTTATTGCTCTCCCTTTTTAGTGTTAATGTCTGCTAGCTTCTCTACCAGGGTATTGCACTTTTTAAAAAAAAAAAAAAATGTGAATTATAAAGGGAGAAAGTAAGGGATTTTTTACTCTAATGTTTTTTCTTTAGATTACACCTTTTATATGTGTGCTTGCCTATATTTAAAATAAGAAACCTGGTTTTAGATGAAAGGAAAAGGGAATGAGAAAAAATAATTCCTGGTAATCCTTCAGCCTCTTTAAATTAATAGTTAATATGTTTGACTGATTTTATAGCTCTTTATAGCTGCCACATGGTTTTTATAGCAAGAATTTTGCTGTATTTTTAGTCATTTCAGAGATCTACTACAACAGGAAATGTCTTTTTGATTTACTCATTGAAATCAATAAGACCCATGGTACATTCCTCAATGGTGTAAAATCAATACTCTAATTACAGCAGCATCAAGGGTACATACCAGATTGAAAAAGAAACCTTGACTTCATGGCTGTAGCAATTGCAAAACCAGTTATGAAACATGCGTGACAGATAAATGACTTTTGACAGGAAACCTATTTAATTTTGCTGTTGTACTCAGTAGTAGCAATTTGGTTAATGGGGCAGTGATCAGTGAAAGGGACTCAGAAGTAATAGTACAATACACACAATAAAAGCTCACTAATTATTATCCAGGTCCAGGTTAGTAAATAGTACTGAAGTTGCCCTATTTTGGTGAAGTACAAAACTGCCAGAGATTACTCCACTAAATCATCACTGGAAAACAACGATTCATTTTTCCTGGTCTTGCCTTATTTACACTAAATCTTTGAAGTACTATGTTTCTGGTGAAATAATTTGGTGTTGTATATGATACAGTATTTCTAATTCTTATTACTTTCTTTTTTAATTAAAGTAACTATGAATTACATTTCTGATGACATTACAAAATTTCATTTAAAAAAAAAAATATTCTAGCTAGTTCCATACAAAGTTTTAACTGAAATCCTAAATACACTGTAATAAATTGTATTTCTGACCTGTGGCTATCACAGACACGAAACATGTCTGGCACTGTTCTCATTGTGACTTTTGAAGAAGCTTTCTGGGTATATGCCTTAGTCTGAAAAAACCAAAATTTCCTTTATACTGAATTTACTGAGAACACTGTCTATGAGTTGTTAGTATACCTATCTTTTATTTTCCAAATTTTTGATTTTCATAAGTTATTTTCATTTCAGGTCATGTATGGGTACGCACAGAAATACACACATATGCATCTATACATATGGATATTGTGTACATAGATAGATATATATATTTATGGATGGATGGATGGATGGATGGATGGATGGATGGATGGATGTACATACATAAGTAGTACCTAACAGAACAAAAATGGGGACTTCAGGTCAGGTTCATTCCGATTTAAATGCCCTTAAGTTTAGGAATAATTAAGCGACTTCCTTAAAGACTTCAACAACCTCAAAAACAGACCTCAGTGAGATTCTCAAATCTAAAAGAAGTTGGCTTCCTTATCAGTCTTATAGCACATATCATTGTAACATCAGTGAAAGTGGGAAAAAAGGTTGTGGAGAGATTTGCAATGGAGAGAAATCACCTATTGGTAGCTGTTTCAACGGGTTACTCACTGCTACCCTCTCTGCTGTTATCTTTTATTAGTAAATTGGGCCCAACTTTGCTATAGGAAGGAGCAGAGGTTACTGAGCAGGTGGTGGGGTCACTACAACTTGCTGAGAACCTTTTGTGTGTTTGATGATGGCACAGATCCACAGCAAATCCCTCCTGAACCTTTTGCCATTAGAGGGTACAGCTGCAAAGAACTCTTTTTGTCTTATATTAAGATATTTCTCACTGGATTGCTCTTGAGATGTATCTTGCAGGAGAACCAGTGTTCACTTGGTATATTTTCAGGACATTCACAAACATATATTTTGTTTGTGAAGTTTTTAACAGAATTGGCAGGGGGAAAATAAATAATTTTAAAAAGCCACCTCAAAACCTTCACTGCTGGACAACTGCAGTTGCATACTTATGCAGATGTTATTGGGACTTGTGAGAAGCTATTCTAATAAAGAATCCTGAAACTGAGTAATTCTACCAGATAAGTGCCAAGATAGATCGACTAATTCCATAGCAGTTTATTCCCTTATGAATAAAAGATGGACTAAAGGATTAGAATCTACAAATAAGCAAAAAGTAATTGTGACAGATGTAATGTCTGCAATAACAAGGTATGCAGTCCATCATGATACTATCATACTACACTCTGAAGTGTATCTGAAGTACAATGTGAGACTTATTTTTCTTCTGTATACAGTTTTATTTCTTGAGGCCATTGAGTGATTGATTCTGTTGTTTGTGCTGGCTGATTGAGATTTTGACTTATGTAGGCACTTTCAAGCTACTAAAACCTCCAATCTCAGTGTCCCAAATGCTTTTTTGCCCTTTTAAGAATGTGGGGCCTGCTCCACCAGGTTTAACTCAGACTATCCAAGTAGTTCGCCAAACCTCATATACTTAGTGGGCAGACACTTCCACAAGGAATCAGAGTGACTTGGGAAAGCTGTATGAGGAAAAAGACCCTCTATATAGAGAGTAAGGAGTGTAGATATGGTAACATAATATAAAAAGTGGAAGATACACGTTCAAAATATTTCACGTTTCTCCTAGGACCTTCACCTGGGAGGTTTAAGAGCTGCTGTTTAAGTGTTACCTCTTTGGGACTCTTCTGGTTTTTCATCAGATAGCTGCTGAATAAAATCAGAAGTAGTTTCAGGTGTTCCCCTTTTTGGGTCCTTTTTCAAAACATTTCTAAGGACATATATACCAATTTTAGGGGCTGTCTGAGGGAGGGTGATGCATGAAAACAGGCAGCCTTAATTTTAAGTGTATCTACCATGTCATGCTGTAGTGAGCGGCAGGATTGTGTCTTTACTCAACTGAGGTTCAAACTGGGAAAGTGCTGATGCTGAGCTAATGTGCCCCGTACCCTGGGCCATGCAGTGGGCAACCTCTTCTGGCAGGATCTTCTTCACTGTGTGCAGTGTGTCACATCTAGGAGGAGGTGTTTTGAAGCAGCCCCTAAAATATGCTCAAGTGCCTCATGCCATTTCAAAGCAGAGATTAAAATTAACAGCAACACTTTGCATCTGAAATATCTGCCAGCTTCCTCTCTGTAAAGGTGAGAAGGTGCACCCAGGGGGCTGACATCAACTTCTCGGCCAGCAGCAGAACTGCTCAGAGCCCTCCTCCTTCCCTCGGTTCACTCGTGGTGGGCTGTCTGCTGTTACCTTAGAGATGCTTTTGTCTCCACTGACTAGATAAACCTACCTCACAAAAATGGAAGAGACAAATAAACACAGCTCTGTGGTTTGACTTAACAAGGTGATGATGCTACTTATTCCAGCTAAGATCTGAGTTTAGGTGCAGATGTGACAGCAATAGGTTGGTAGCTGGCCCCTAACAAAAGCCTAGGGAAAAACCTCAGCATAACATGTACTGTAAGCATAGCCCTTGGCATTTAGTGTTCAAATTTAAGTGAGCTAATCTGTCTTTTCTGTCCAGGTTGCTCTTTTTTAATGTTCTGTCTAACATTTTGACCATATAGAGTGAATATTTTCAGTATTGCTTGAAATATGTTGCTGAAAAGCAGCGTATGATCATGATAAATAACTATATCACAAATCAGAAGTAAAAGTGTAATCCAACAACAGACAGGAGGGGAAGAAGCAAAAGGAACATAGGAACAGGAAGAAGATGCTTTCATCAGATTTTTTTCATTGTGAAATAGCATCCAGAATGCGTGAGCATGTGACTATAGCTTCTTATCTTTAGTTTATTCAGAAACAAAAGTAACTAGGTATTTGCCAAGCATGAAAACAGCACAAATAGTCAAATAATTTTCAAAGAACAATTTTGAAATTTTAAGCCATGAGAATGAAACTTGTCTGGATGACATTGGCATGGGTGATCTGTTAATCGTTCCGTAGTCTTCACCACCACTCCTTTCACCTCTCCCTTGCAGTAAGTGGGACCATCATTCTTTGTCCCCATTTCATATTTTGTCAAAACTTTATATGGCCTGTAATGTGGCTGCACAGGTAGTTCCTTGCCTGTCTCTGCTCCTAAAACATATGATAAAGTGGTACAAAAACTGCTTTAAAATACCTGAACTTTTAATCAAATGCTTTTTTTATCGGGGCCCCTTTGGACTTCACAAAGTGAATTTGTAAGCCTACCAGAAAGGACATTCTTTGAAACAGGAAATACTGAAAAATATTCACTGTAGTTGAATTACAGATTTGAATTTATGAATTTCTCAAAAGTTTAATTATTTGAGTGTGTTGGGATGTAAAAGTGCTGCAGTAACTTTACAGAATCAAATTACCAACTTTCAGGGTTAGTAAGTGTCATGTGGCCTCAGCCCACCAAAAGTATGGGCTGTGAACATTGTATTTTGACAAGGACCTTATGACTGAGAATTACCAATAATTAATTGTCAGGGAATGGCAATAGATTAATGCAAATGCCATTGCATCCTTTCTCAAGGTGGTTAGAAAATATATCTATCTTGTGGGTATTAATCAGACACCAGGTGTAAAGGGGAGTGGAGGGCAATGACCCAGTCTGGTCAGCCCTCACAACACTTCAGTGTGTTTAGTAAAACTGAGCAGTTTTGTTGTGTACGTCCAAATAGGCCACGCACAACATGGTGTTGCCTGGGAGATTTGTGCAGTCCTGAATTTGGGAGTATGTTTCTGTATTATCACCTTGGGAAAATCACCAGTGCTGAAAGTTCAGCTTAATTAAAAGCATTTGAAGGATTAGGCACATTAATCGGAACAAATGTATCTCATCCCTTCTTTACCCATCAAAGGAAAAGAGGAAAGGCGAATCTTCCGTCACTTAGTACAGAATCATAGAGTTGCCTAGGTTGGAAGGGACCTTTCAGATCATTGAGTCCAACCATCAACCTAACACTGACAAAACCACCACTAAACCATGCCCTCAGTTGATTAACGCAGGAATGTTTTCATTATTGCTGAGGAGTGCTTACACATCACCAAGGTCTCTTCTGCTTCTTACACCACCCCTGCAGTGAGTGCCCAAGAGTTTGGGAGGGGGCACAGCCAGGACAGATAACTCCAACTAACCAAAGGGATATGCCACACCATATGCTCAACATATGGTTGGACATCATGCTCAACAATAAAGCAGGCGGAAGGTTGTGGGGGGGGCTGCTCCTTGAGGACTGGCTGGGCATCGATCAGTTGGTGGTGAGCAATTGTTTTCATTTGCATCCCTTCTCTTTCTTGGGTTTTATTTCTCTCTCTTTGTTATTTCCCTTTCCATTACATAATTATTTTTTTCAATTGTTAAACTGTTTTTATCTTAACCCAAATGAATTTTCTCACTTTTACCCTTCCGATTCTCTCCTCCCACCCTGCTGGGGGGGAGTGAGCAAGTGATTGCATGGTGCTTAGTTGCCATCTGGGGTTAAACCACAACACCAAACATGCTGGAGGTTGCCAGGGCACATAAATCCTTTCCACCCCAGATATTCCATCCTTGCTTCTTTGCATTTTCTTTTATTTTCAGTTATTCTTGCTCATGAACTGAAAAAGATTCTCTCTCTCTGGGAAATATACACAGAGAAAGGACTGACTAAAATCACCAAAAGCTTGTCAGTGGATGCCATGTTCTGTTTGTCTTGCCAAAGGCCTCAGATTCAAACCAGACACCTTCCCTACATACATCATTTCAGTGGCATTTTTGTCACGCATATCTGTGTGTATATGCCAGCAGCTTTTGTGCTTGGTTGTAGATTGCAGCTAAATTTAGAGAAAGAGGTAGAGGTCTTAAATGTGCGAAATTCCAGCAGTGCTGAGAAAGGTGGGCTGCTGGGTACAAGAAACAGAGCTTGAATTCAGCCTTTATTAGATATCAGAGAATCCACATATGAGATCACTCTGAAATCCAAACTGTATTGAACACGTACTTCATTAATTACGTTGGTCACAGAGCGACTTATATATAAGCTGCTGCTAAGTAACCTGCAAGGTTTTTAGGGAGAAATAAAATCTCTTATTAGCCTAGCTGATACAGTTGTAAAAAGTGGACATATCTCAGGCACATAAGTAATCTTTTGTGTAGACATTCTAATCTTTTGTGTAGACATTCTTAAAGCAGTTGGAGAAGGGGCATATGTTGATTTAGCTTAGGCTGTTTTCATTGCAATGGTTTAAATAAACTGGCCTCAGAATTACTTAATGTGGTGTTAGCTTGGATACGGAGAAGGCTTGGGAGAAGGTAGCTACAACTTTATGTAACTACAGCCACTTCCATGTAAAATCCCCTAAGACGACCTGCCATCATAGCAACACGGTTAAAGAAGTTTAAGAGACCTTGTAATTCAGTCTTGTTCCTGACAGTCATTTTACCATGAAATCAAATTATGATTTCTACAGGGCCATACTAAACAAATCTGACTATATTTGATGCTAGGTGTGGTGGGGTTTCCACTTACCAAAAGGGCACTGATGCACAAGCTCACAGGTATGTCTCATCCTCTTGAAATGGTCTGCACTACTGCACTCTACACCACTGTAATCACCGGATTGCAGAATAAGTTAGTTGGAAGGGCCCTCTGGAGGCCATGCTTATGGTGTACTTTCTCCCATCGTCCAGATTGTTAATGAAGATGTTGAGCAGGTCTGGCCCCAGTATCAGCCCCTGGGGTACGCCACTGCTGACTGGCCTTCAGCTTGATTTTGTGCTGCTGCATTGTGCTTCAAAAGTGGAAAACCATAGATTTTCATATTTGTTCCAAATTATAGAGGAAGCTTGCATGCTAAATTGCAGTCTTAACACTTTAAATAAATGACATAACTAATCTTGCCTCCTTTTTGTCTGCCTCTCACCTCCCATATAAATCACTTGCCAGGAAATGACAGTGATTATTTGTGATACATTATTTAAGTAATTCATAGTCCAGATTTGCTTGAAAAAAATTTGTTCTCCATACCTGTTCACAGATTTACTAAACTTATCCAATTTCTAATGAACTGAAAATCCCAGTTAAAAAAGAAAAGCTTTTTACTTCACTCATTACTACTTTTATCCTTAGTTTTCAGATGTGTGTCTGTCTAGCTACAATGCAAAAAAAAGCAGCCTTTTGTACCTTAACTTTGTAACTTAACTACTTGCTGGTCTTTTCAAAATGAAGAAAATATCTGTGGCTGATTTTTTTGTCCTTGAACTAGAGGAGGTAACAGCTATTGTCAGACAACTGTGAGAGAACATTCTATCTAGCTAAACTGTGCTTAGATAAGAGTGTTTTTTTCTCTTTCAATTCTTCTTTTGTGTTAAGAACCATAAATGTTTCTATCCACATGAGAATTTATTGTATTATTTTAAAATCTTTTATAGAAAGGAGTTATTTTGTGGTATGCATCATTGTAATTATAATCCAACATTAATTGGAAAGGAGACCTATAACTTTCTTAACCTGCAATGGTAAAAAGACATTCTCATTTCCCCAGTTCTTGTCTTTTCAACTGTTGTTAGGCAATTGATGATTGTATTCAGATGATGTTTAAATATATCAGGAAATAATACTAACATATGTCTGTAAGAAGGTTAGAACTTGATAAAAGAAGTTGGGTTTTATGCCATAAAGGGGTAAAACCACACAATATTATTTGAACAAATAAACAGTAAACAAATTATGCTACTTTTTTGCAGGACAATTTATGTAAATAATTTGGTTTTGAATAATTTATATTTTTACTGCAACTTATTTTGTTGAGAATTCTGTGATAAAATAAAAATATTGCAACAGCTTTTGTTCCTTAAAAAATTTCTTTGGGTGATATTATTTTAACCATAATGAGCCTAGGAAGCAGTACTCTGAGATTAAAAATAGTAGCCAGTGTATCTACAATCCGTTCTCAGAAACCAAGGATGGAATTCTGCCCTTACTGAGCTCAGTGCCAAAGGAACACCAATGGATTAATCCAGTTTGGGGTTTAGTTTATGATTTTTTGTCTTGGGTGGATCATATTAAGTTGATGTGCTTTAAACACAAGTATAATGTTCATCTCTTTTGCAAGTCTGAAAAGTAAAATCTTTGCTTTAAAGGCGTAATGGAGAACACATGTGCTTTCTTTCTTTTTACAGCCTTTCCACCTTTGAAAAGAGGGTGATCCTATTCTGATTTCTTAGAATCATAGAATCATAGGGTTGGAAGGGACCTCTGGAGATCATCTAGTCGAAGCCCCAGGTTTACCTGGAGCAGGTTGCACAGGAACGCGTCCAGGCGGGTTTTGAATGTCTCCAGACTTGGAGACTCCACCACCTCTCTGGGCAGCCTGTTCCAGTGCTCTGCCACCCTCAGGGTAAAGAAGTTCCTCCTCATGTTTAGGTGGAACTTCCTATGCTCAAGTTTGTGCCCATTACCTCTTGTCCTGTTGCTGGGCACCACTGAAAAGAGCCTGGCCCCATACAGGTTCTTCTGTACTTACCTTTTATTTTGCCCTCCAAAATCAGGGCATCTGATTGTAAAACATAACAGAACCATCACATTGTCTTTCCATGCTTAGATCTTTCTGCCCACTACATTAAGAATAGGCTCTTTTTTCTCTGTGTGTTTCTCCTCTCTCACTCTCTGTGTTTCTTTGCAACTAAACAAAACAACTAACTATGCCTTATACCACCTGTAAGAAATTGGATGGAAATCGGGTAGAGCTAGTAGATGCATCAAGAACCTGATTTTCTGGTTAGCTCTCTCCCTTAAGCATTGGTGTCATGCAGACTTTAGTCTTATCTAGCACTGCTTTGGAACTTGTTATTTATAATTAGACCAGAAATATCAAAAAGTTCCCTAATCACCTCTTCCTGGGCTCATCTTGGTCTTCCAAAGTAAGCTAGAAAAGATAGAAAAAATGGGGGATTATTTGTATTCTTAGCTGTGTCTGCACTACATAATTCAGTGCCATGCAGAGATATCTAAAAACTATCCAGGACACAGCAGTTCCGCGGGCTGCAGACGTGCAGCCAGAACTGATACCTGCACAATGCAGCATGTAAACACCCTCGGACTCAGCATGAGTACACTTCTCTAGCAAAAAAATCTCAACAACTACAGTCAAAAATCTAGCAAACATGGCCTTTGTCTGCCTTCCAAGTTACATTATTTTTATGGAGATTTGCATAAAAAAATGCTAGTAACACTGAAAAAGTTTTCTGCTGAATCAAATCCACTTGAATGTCTGCATACTTTATTAACCTCATGTACTTCTGTGTCTACTAAAAACAATAATTAATGCATAAAGATGTTTCTGAACTTGATTGCCAACTTCCTTGCAATGATTTTGCATTCAGTCAATATTGATAGACGTGTATGTTAACAGCGTTATGACAAATTGAAGAATAATACACTGAATTTTTTAATATTTTTTTTTCTTTAGATTTACTGTTATGGATGATTCTTATTCAACTACATTTTACATCACAAGACAGAATTTGAGATTTAACCACAACAAATGGTGCCAGGTGAGAGCTTTTACATTGGTCGACTTAGACTGGAGCAGCAACCACAGTCATGCATTTCGGCCTTCCTAAGGTTTATCAGTGTTATGCAGCTGTTTCTTTTCCTAAAGAAAGTGTCAGTGAAACATAATGAGGTTACAATGAACTCCAAAAAGCAAAAACTTTCTAAGTGAAATCACAGAACGCTACAGCTGAAACCTCAGTCAGTCTTATTGCTTATTAGCATAACATTACCCTAAAAGCTTTGCCTTAGGATTTTACTTTGAAAACTTGTCCTCTCTGGGGAGACTTCGCAACACTGTCTTTCTCTTTCTCTCTGGAACTCACCCCATACTGATAAGTCTTAAGAAAGCCAAAATATGGGACTGTAGATGCTCTTTCACCCTGGGCACAACACTATAGACAGCCTTGGCTGGCAACAGAGTTATGCCAGTCTAGGTGTATTTACTACTTTCTCAGTAAAGAATGGTACTTGGCTTCTGAGTTACTACTTCTGTATTAAAGGTACTGTTTAACAGGTTTGTATTTAACAACAACAATAATAAACCACTTTTACTGAGTTTAAATCCAAATTTCTGAAATAAATGAGTTCTCAACAGCCAATGTATACTGTTCCATGGAGGAGCACACAAGCTTGCTTAGCTCTGGCTTCATGTTTACCATAACTTTTGAAAAAGACTTGATTGTACATCTTTCACCTCATTATCTGAGGCACTGATCCTACGAACATTTATGAACTTCATTTCTAGGGGCTGGGGCAGTCTGAAATCAATCTACATCAGTTTGTCTCCATGAAAATTAGTGTCTGCATCTTTCTTATCTGAAACAGCAGCAGATTCAGTGCTCCATTTTGCATAGTCATATCTGATTTGCTTGAGATAAAAATAAAATTTTTGATTCTAGGAGACTCCAACCAGATCCTGAAAATGACTCAAATATCTTCCAGAACAATATAGGGTTTTCAACTCTTTTATCAAACACTTTTATTTATTTGTGTGTTTGTGTGTACACGCATGTTTTTTGATTTTGCAAAGTGGTTGGCTGGAGTAAGGCTGAGATAAAATCCTGGATAGATTAATCTTATTTCAACTCTAGTGTAACTTCATTCTAGTCATACCAGTATAAACAGAAATGTGTTGTGTTATCTTTCTTACAGTTAATGGTAAGAACTTGAGATATTTCATCAATTAAAACTATGGTAATTACTCCTCCCTCTTCCCAGAATACTTAGATTGTGTTTTTTTTCTGAGAAAGTATATCTATTCCTAAGCAGGGAGCATTTACCATGTCTGATGTTGGAATTCAGTGAATTAACTGTACCTTTCATGCAATTAAGTCTCCATCTGGAAGCAGTTTTACATTTCTAGTTTGTCTAGCAACATGTGCTTAACTTGCCTTTCACTATCTTTTAAATACATCCCTTTGTACAGAAAGACAATTCCCTGTAGCTGCAATTTTACTGGTTACTTTCGTTTTTTCTACTTAAACTTTAGTGTAGTGGTTTCTGGGCGTTCTTCTTTTGTTTGCTTTGGTTTGTTTTGCTACGAAATTTACTTAATATCTTCTTCTGTAGAGGAAAAATTGCAGAAAATAAGAGAGAACTGAGAAAATTTCTCAAACAAAATACTCTAGTAACATTATCCGATGTTTTCTTATTTGTAGATCTGTGCTGTAAGGAGTTTCAGTTTGGGTTTTTACACTTTACTGCATTGATGTTCAGCTACTTTTCCATGAAATATGGCTCCCTTCTCAGCCTGTCCCATCTCTGTTGAGTTCCATTAGAAAATCCATTTTTCTACCATTTGATTTTCACCACTAACGTTCATTGCAACACCAATAGGAATTGAAATGTTCTAATTCTTCTTTGCATTTTCAAACATGAAACCCATTAGTAATCATTACCCATCATGTTTTCCAAATTTCTTATGTTAATTAGTGTCCCTGTGATACCAAGGTCACCAGGAAAAGATTATGACTGGTAGTGTTACAAATAGTTTGGCAAATTCATATCTACTGAAAATGCAACTCAATTAAAAAAATAAAATATTTGACACTGATACTTGACAGATACAATTCCTTGTTATAATTCTTTTCAAGACTACGAGTGACAGTGACATTAAAATAGAATTCCCATGAATAAGAAACAAGACAAAAATCTGATTTTATTTCAATTCAACACATCTTAAAGCTATATTTCAAGAATAATACAGTCCAGTAAAGCACAAAAAGACAAAAAATTTCTAATCTACATTTGTAATATATCATTCCATCACATTGAGTTATTTGAGTTTTGTTAGGAAAAAAGGTCTTATGATTTAACAGCTATTTGAAGACCTGAACTAAATAAATTGAAAACTCATGCCTCAATTTAGTTCCTACAGGACAGAATAAAATTTCTGTTCCTACTGAAGACAGTACTTTTGTTATCATATTTGCATTTTCAGATTTGAGGTTTTTCAGTATTCAATATTAAGTGACAGAAATAATCAGATGTTCTGATTTGATTTTTGCTTCCAAGTTCATTGTGTTAATTTCTTTTTCCAATTCTCCTACCTATTAACCATGTTGTTTTTGTAATAGTTACCGTCCTGAAACCTGAAGTCAAATATTCATTTAGCTTCTGGTCTGCGCCTATTAAATCTTAAATCTCAAATCCATTTGCACTGCTTACTAGCTCAACTTCTTTTGTTTTATTTATATTGCTAAATAACATTTTACTGCTTGTTTTCATTTCCTTTGCAAGGTCTAACTCAGCTTGACTTTTGGAAATTCCCACTTTATCCCTTCACTTTCTGGCCTCCCAAGATGTAGCTTTCATTGCTGGTTAACCCCTTTTTACCATTTCTCCTACAATTTCCTCCTATTCCAAAAATATGCTAGGAGTAGAAATTAATCCATGTAGGCCTGGAACCCTTCAGCAAAATTTTAATCAGCATAGAAACTGTGATAATTTGCATCCTGGGTTTTGAAAGATAACAGTGTCTCCTCTTAAGATCTTTAGCTGACTTTACTAACAAAATTACTAATTCCTTAGTGATGTCCTACTAACAGTTTTCCCCTTCACATTGTGAAGCTTCTTGTAGAACTAGTTGTATTTATCCTTCAGTTTGAATCAGTTTGTGATCCCTTGGTTTAAAGAGATTTTCCTAATTACTTCCCCCATTCACATTTAAAATAGAATCCACTCTTCTTGGTTTAAAAATCTTTGGTGTAGAAAGACAGGAAAATGCAGCTGGGATTTTTTTCTAACTGATCCAAATTCTGTCCACTAATAGCTGGAGACTGAATACCTTATTTTCCATTAGCTGTATTTAAAAGGTAGAATTATTATGAGAGTATGATTATTCCTACAATAAAATTCTGTTTTTTCACGGCTTATAATTTTTGTTCAAACTGGAATGTAGACTTGAATTTTCCACACCAGGTGTCTGCCTCAGGCTAATTTTCCTCATTATTATTAGCACTAGCAACAAATTCAGATAAAAGAGTTGGGCAGCTTCCTATGGAGGGAAGTCTGGTCCGTTTTGATTACAACGATTTCCCTAGAGCAAAGGGACTCGATCCTTAGTGTTCCTTTGTAGAGATCTGGAGGTCAAGATCTCAAGAAATTTGGAAAAGGTCCTGAAATTCCTAAGCCTCTGTAGCCACCAAATGCACATTACACCAACAGACAAAGTATGAGTGACCTTTCATGCTGATTTTCCTAGTATATTTGGGTTAACGATTTAAGTTGCAGAAATCTGCTGCTGTAGACTGCAAGTTTTCAAACCTGGTGACCCTGAGTGTAAACAAGGTGCTGCATGCTATATTTTCTGATTATACCTGTACTTTACGTCCCTAGTTGTAAATGGGAATCCACTCTATTCCCGCTTTCTGGAGACAGTGCTACTTGCTATTACATAGATGAGCTATATAGGGGAAGAAATACAACACAAATACTTGAATACTTATATATGTGTATATATATACATATATAAAAAATATATGTCCTATATTTTATATAGGGCACAGGAAGACAATCATAGGCCATAAGTCAGCATTGGAGTAAAACACAATGTTAAATCTGTGCTTGTTAAGTGAGAATCCCCAGTCCAGTCCATTGTTTGAGGCAGCGATCCTTTGAGCAAAGTAATCTCTCAGTATATAAGTCATGATTTATGCAAACGGGGGCTGAACTGAATTTGCACCAAATGTTTCTAATTTCCTGATTTTTTTTGCCTATTTGCTTTGCACCCTGAAGAACAGTATTAACCGAGGGTTTTATTTTGTTTTTTTACTACTCCTGTTACTCTTAATTTTTTTAATTCAGTTCCGGTTTCTTTACAAGCTGGAGAAGTAAATCCTTTTAGCTATTACTAATTGGATCCGGGTTTAGACTGCAAGTTTTAGGCATGAATGAACAGTGCTTTACATATGTCTACGACTTGCAGGATTACTGACCTGAAGGCACTCTTAAATTTATACAGGTCACTGAAGTCACTAATTTGTAGGGTGAGGTCTTGCCTGTGAAGACTGGTGAAATAAACAGATTCTGCCTGTTGCAGAAGTAGGATTTGACTCACTATTCCCCGCAGCATTCCTTGCAATCTAACACAAACGGTGAAAATGCAAATCTCATCTAAACTTGCATAAATAGCTCCTTACCAGTGAGAAGTACTTCATTTTTCCAAGAGGCCTGGACATGCAGTGTGTATGGCAACAGATCAGCATCATTTTGCATGGCACCTCTGCACACGACTGCGAGGGCACAGTCTGCAGCCTGCCAAACAGGAGAAAAAGGAGTATTTTTAGATAGGCTGTGCATTTCGTAGGGTTTCATGTAAAAGTCATCTGTTCACCCAGAATTCATCCGAGTTAAATTCATCTGTTTTCTTTGGAAGTGCATCCCAGGGCCTTTAGAGTGAAGCCCCACAAAATCCTAATTTGGAGACTTTCTGTCTGACTTAGCCAGTGGTTGACTTCTGTGTAAATTTGGATTACAGGCATGACATTTGTGACTCATGGGGTTGATATTGGTCTGGGACAAACACTTTCTGAGAGACTACGTTCACCTTTTCGAGACGTTTTCCTTTCCCTGCACAGTGACCAGCAGCATCTGGGGCAACAGCAGCTCCATCCAGATTTGGAGAATTATAAGTAGGGTAGTGCTTAGTCCTACACTGATTTCCTTGAAATCTACAGACCACCCTGAACTGAGGCATTTTAGACCACATAAATCTGACAAAAACGTGAAATATATTAAACCACACACAAATGTTTTTAAAATATTATTAGGCGTTACTCCATTGGAAGGTGTTTCAGCATTAACTTTATATATACTGGCTTTGGCTGATCTTGGTTGTACTTTTTTTATAGGTTTTGACAGTTTAATTTCCTTTTTTATTGTCTTATGCTAAGATATTTGTTTTATTTTGCTAAATGTACGATTTTTATTGTTGCCTAAAAATCTGTGCAGTTATAAGTGAACTAGAGGCCTGTTGCCTGTGTATAATGGGAAATTCTTGATGAACTCAAGACAAAGCATAACTTCAACCAGGCTTCAGAAACTGTTTGTTGTCTGTACAATGGAGCTGTTAAATTGCAATCTCTTCAGGAATCCAAAGTATATGTCACTTCTACGTCTATGGCACTTCATAAATTTTAAAACACAGCATTGCCTAACCTGTAGGTAAGCATTTCTTAGCCATATATATTAACAGACTATTGTCTGAAAAGAAGGCAAGGCTTTCTAAATGGTTATTAATAACCTCCGGTTGCACTAGCAGCTAGTTGACTAATTGGCTACATTGCTTGTCTGACAATAAAATCACAAATAATTACTGAAAAGGTAAGACTCTGGGCAGCATCTGATATGGTTAAAGAAATGCAAGAAATGTGGAGGGGAAGTGACATCTAGCACTCATTCTGTATCAGAGCATAGGAATCAACAATTATTTTTGATCGTCCTTGATACACAAGTCCTTCAAAATCCTCCTGTGATGTTGGTTTCAACACATTGCAATGTAACTTGTCCCATTGCATAACTGTTATTACAGAATTTTTTGTACCTGAAGTTTAGATCTTCCTTGCTTGGAAGGAAAGCAATTATTTCTTGTCCCAGATTCAGTGTATGTGAGTAAGACTGATTACTCTCCTCTTTAATACTATATTCTGCCCTCAGTTCCCTCTTTTATGGACCCCTTTCCTTCAATCATTCTTCCTAAATCTTGGAATATTTTTGGTCTTTCTTTGTCTATGTCTGGAGTTCTCTTCTACATCCCAATGTGTTGAATCCATCTTACACACTGTGCACCAAGACTAGATGTGGACTCCATTTTAGTGTACCATAACAGAATACATGACATAATTAACTCTCAAGTCTTACAAGTGGCTATATAGAATCAATGTTCATGGAGGTAATATATGCCCTTTTCTTGGCACAGCATCTTATTTTTCTGAAATATCTCTGCTCAGTACATTATTCTGTATCCTTTCCTTGTGCATTTGATTTGTCCTTCCCATGTTTAGTCCTATGTGTATTTCTGTATTCAGATCTGTCTTTGTGGCTTCTCCATTTTCTCAAGATCTTCTTGAATTACAATCCTGCCTTTCAAAATGAAATACCTCACAAGTTGTTGTCATTCACAAACTTTCTAAGTAGACCAAAATTTTTCGTTGAAATATTGAATAATATCAGGTCAGACTTGTGAAGGGCATTATGTAATATATCCTATCCATTCTCCAACAAGCTATTAACAAGTTTTCTGGGCAAGATTTTACAGCAGCTTTACTCAGACCATATTTTCCCAGTTGGTTTATGAGTGTCATGTGAATCTGACATCTATTACTTTCACAGATCTTGTTATCCTGTCAAAGAAATTGAATTACACTGACATGAGTTATTCTTGACAAATTCATGTTGGTTGTGTTTTGTCTTTAGGTGAATACAAATTGATTGTTTAATAATTTGCTTCAGTTATCTTTCTATCAAAGAAAAGCTGACTATTCTGTAGTTCCCTGTGTCCCTTTTATCCTCACAGGCTTGTTCTCTGACTTTCTAGAACTTACCTTCCACAAACCTCCCTCATTTCTCCTGCGCTCCTAACGAAAGGACTCAAATTGCTTTGACTAACTCTGGAAGTACTTTGGGGTGATGCTTGTTAAGTCCTAATGACTTGCATATATTCAAATTATTTAATTGATCCATCTCAGGCTGGTGTTCCTGTGTCCTCATTAATAATAATAAAGTTAAGCATCTGGTCACAGTTGGCCTTTTTATGAAGACTGAACCAGAGAAAGCTTTAAACATTTTATGTTTCCTTCAGGTGTCCATTAATCGCTTGGTTTTCTCATTACACTTGCTTCTGTTTTTCTCTTCTTTCTAATATTTTTATACAAGTTTTTCCATGCCTTGTATAATTGTAATACATTTTCCATGTTATATTTTCTTTATTTGTTGCCATATACTTTTCCTGTTCCTTAGTCTTTGGTTTTAGTAAAGTTTTTAGTAATATTTTTATTTTAGTAAGATTTGCCTTGGTTTTGTTTCTCATATGATTCATATTTCATTATCTGATTATTAAAGAATTCTAAATGCAGGCATATAAGTCATTCCTTATATTTTCTTCTGAAGTGCAAAAGTTTGTCTTTGCACCTTTCACAGTCTCTTCCACAGAGACAAATACCTACGTTCCTTATAAAATCAGTGTTGAGAGACTCACAGAGGAATCTGTGATCGCAGTGATACAAGGCTGGCTCTTCTTGTTGGTACCTGGAAAACAAACAGAAGACGCTACTTTCACTACAGATCAAGCCTGTCTGTCCTCCTGATGAGAATACCAGCCCTGTGGAAAAGGATCGAAGCTCTTCTTAAAAGAATATGGCAGCTGAAGCTGCAGAGTTTTTCCTGGTCTTGAGGAAATAAGAGAAAAATCTAATTGCACTTGGAAAGAATAATAATTGTTTTATACTAAACTGTTGCTGGATAAAATAAAAGTGGTCTAAAGAAAAATATTGTTAGTCAGAAACTCTGTTTTCCCTGCTTCAGCTGAGTACCTTAAGCATCAAGGTCTTTCCTGCACGCTTTCCATCTGACTCCTTAGCTGTTGAGTTCCTCACTAGTGAGTGTCCCTAAATTCAACCTTATCTTGTTAGAAAATATCTCAAAGCCTAATTTTGTCGGCAGTGAGGTACTTCTGGAACCACCCATACAGTAAGCGTTAAAGAGGGAGCAACATTGGAAGTAGATATATGATTGCTAATTACCATTTTAGTGCTTTATGTGGCTCAAGCTTTATGGTGCTATATGGGAATAGATGTCCTGGCTACCACAGAAATGGATCTACTATCCATGATCTTTAGAATTCCAGTTTATATTTTTAACTTACATGCAACATCCTACTTTTGTTTTTTTTTGTAATACAATGCTTAAGCTTGTTTGTTTTATTCTGAGACTAATAAATTTGGTGTACAAATTGCTTAACTGATTGTGCACTATCCAAGTCTCTGGTGAGAAGGCACTGTAGAGTCTAGAAAAACTGTAGATATGTATAAAAATAATGAGCATTCTATCCGTGTGCACCTATGACTACCTTTCTTAGTGGCTAAGGACTATTCTTGAAAGGTAATAGGTGACTTAATGAAGTAGAAATTCTTGACTTGTATCACTAGATTGTTTGGGATTTTTTAAAATAAAATATCTCTCTAATCAGAAAATACAGGTCTACTTTTAACAAATGAATTATGTTCTATTTATTTTTGTTTCCTGTAGAAGACCACTGGTTAGGTTGGAGATACTGCAGATACACAATTTTGGAAGTATCAGAAGGCTTCAGTCCTTTCTCCTACCGTTTTCTAACATTTTTAGGTATTAAATTATCATAGCCTATATATTAACTGGGGGAGATCAACATGCCAGCCTTTCACCAAACCCTATAGCTTGCTTGTAGTAGAAACGCTAATACTAGCAGATTGTCCCAATTTGTTACTTAATATTTACATCCCTGTCATCAGACTGACATGAGCAGTGGGTCTAATTTAATTAAAACATTATGGAGTGTTGTTTTTTTTTTCCACAAAAGAACAACATTTGGCTTTGTTTCAAGCATAACTTAAAATAGTTTAAAAAATAACCAAAAAACCACCCCAAAGCCTAATATGAATAGTTTCCCTTGTCCTCAAGATATCAATCCATTTCCCTTTGCTTTCTTTCACACTGAACCACCCCGTTAAAATTTGAAAAGCCACTTTTTACACATTGCCTTCCAAATAGCTGCTAGTCCTAATTTTCCTCAGCTGCCCTTCTAATGATCACTGGGCCATTAGCCCGCCTTTCCCTAGGCTAATTGCCAGCACAGCCCACCTGGCTGTTTTTCCACAATACCACAAGTATTTGGGTAACAGAAAGAGCCCAGCTACAGAGAAGCAGACACAAAAGGAAAAACAGGGCATGGCAGGACAAGACAATTTTCTTTGCTCCACGCATAACATTAGTTTGGCAAATCATCTTGTCACAGTGACAGGATTACTTTTAGAGAATGAACAAAATATATACACTATGGGCTAAGTACATAAATAAAAAGCCAGATACAGCCTCTGTTTCAAAGCTTGCATTTTTTTCCCTTTTTTTTTTTTTCTTTTAGTGAAAAAAATTTTCCATGTTCCTTTCACATGGAACATCCTGCAACACTAATTTCTGGCACCAATGAGGCACTTGGTTGTTCAGTCTTTGAAAAGGAATTTGGCACCAATATCCTGGCCAATATCTCAGCCCGGTAACTTCATGATTCCTATTCCGAGTGTCCATAACATGATCTTTCTTTGATCACAGTAATTTTGTTTATAAATCATGCCCTCTACGTGCTTAGCAAAGGCACAGAAAATGCAAATGTATTTCTAAATAGCATATTTGGTCCAGGGCTTGACTGGTAACACTGTGTGGGGTGCCAGGCAGTCAGTGTACCGGGAATCACAGGCCACCCAAAGTGCTGTAGAAGAGATACTTTCTTCTTGTACAGGTAGGAGCTAATCAGTCTGAATCTGATGGCTTATATGAAGGGTTGAGAACTCAGGCTAGAGCCGATTCTGTTTCTACCGACAAGCAAGACGGTTTCTGAAAATATTACTGAATATGTATGGTATTTACAGTGATATAAACAAGAAAAGTATTAAAGGTGTTATCTTAGTTGTTTTGTAGGTCATGTAATACCAACAGGGGTTCCAGCATGTTTATTTTTTTCAGTTGTGTTAAGGGCAATTTTTCTTAAAATCTAAGTTTAACACTCTAGTAATTAGAATATGAAAAACAACCAGATTTTCAGCTCTCAGGAAATTTTAGATAGTCTTCCATAGGCAACAAATGGGACCTAATGAATATGAGCCCTACCAAGCCTTTCCAGTTTGAACGTACTTCAACAGGATCACAGTCTTTGGTATTCAGTCATGCTTTTTTTTTGGTAAAATAAATGTTTAGTGTCTGGGGGAAATAGTGTAGATAATTAATATTTTAAATATTAAGAATATTTTTTTCTAAACAATGCTACAGCAGATTAACTGGTGTTTTATATCCAGACTTTCCCTCTGGTGTTATGTATATTTAATTAAAACATATGAACATTAAACTTATACTTCAAACTTCAGCAAACAAATACACATATGCTTTCCCAGCCTCTATTAAAGGCTGAATTCCCAGTTTCTGTAGCATGGCCATTACACATAGCACACTCCACCCCAGCCCTCCATCATTGACAAAGAATGGCATGTTTTCTTCCTCTCAGGAAACAGTCTAGGGATCGCTGCAGCCAGTAATATTTCAGCCCCTCACTCAACAGTTGACTGATCTGCTGTTAAAGCACAAAAATACATCCCAAACGCCAGAGGTAGGAGACCTCAGCGTTCCTGTGTGCAGGAGCTACCCCAGTCACAGGTTCAATCCTGACGGCTGCTGTTCCTCTTGTGTTGACTAGCCCTCAGCCTTCCCTCTCCCCTCTCCAGGGATAACCAGCAGTCTGACTGTCCCACAGCAAAGCTCCCCTGTGCAGGGTCAGTTTTCTATCCAGTAACCACTATCTCCTGCTTCTGGATGCCTCTGGGTTTCCCGACAGTGTGCTTTGCCCTGAATGAGGAACATTTAAAATCCTCGTTTCCTTCCCACTGTTCCTCCCCACCTCCTCCCATTCATTGGCCTTAACAAAGCCAAATGCTTCGGCATGAAGCAGGTGTGTTACACATGTGCTGTTGAACATCTGGCTAATCCTCTGTGGGGGCCAGAGAAGTGTGCAAATCCTAGAATGGGCAACGCTCCAGGAAAAAGTATGAATCACTAGCTC